>NC_136068.1:165349323-165949323 GCF_964261635.1 Lissotriton helveticus
AAGTCAGATACGAGAGGAGTGTCAGTGCTAGTCCTCATGGGCGAACGCGGTGGGGGGTTTTCTTCACGCCGCTTGTATTTCAGCAGGCGACTCCCCGCAGCGTACCTATACGAACACCACCGCGGCCCGGTCTAAACGCGTTTAGACCGGGCCGCGGTGGTGTTCGTATAGGTACGCTGCGGGGAGTCGCCTGCTGAAATACAAGCGGCGTGAAGAAAACCCCCCACCGCGTTCGCCCATGAGGACTAGCACTGACACTCCTCTCGTATCCGACTTCAGCAAAATTGCTGTAGTTGTCTCGAACGGCTTAATAGCCGTAAGTATATTATATACCAAAAAATAAAGAAATTTTTTTCTCTTTTTTTGTCTTTTCACACAAATTCCTCACGGCAGGGTGCACCTTAGTGCGTGTACACCACCGGAGGATCACATTATATGGTCCTGATGAACGCTGAGCGACTTGGGCTCAAAGAAAGCAGAAACATGTCGACCTAACCTTGTTTTTCACTATGGACCAGGGGTCTTTAATATCTGAGACCATTCCTTTGGGTCCATTTAAATCTGTTTTTAACCAGTGCAAACCGGACTATTAATAAAGGTGTTGAAAGTCACGATTTTGCATTTTTTAAACCCCCCTTTTTTTGCACTCACCTAGCTAAATTCGGCCAGAATACACCCTCAACACACACAATAACCAGCTCCGCTGTAAGCAGGCGTTGAAGCACACTGGAAAGACACTAGGTCTTTCCGGTGGGAACCCAGTGATGAAGCATGTCACCACTAGGTTGGTGAGTGAGGGTTCTTAAATTGTACTGTCTCATCCCTTCACTTTTTGTGTCTATTTTTGTTATTTCTTCCTCTCCAATTTCTTCACTCTTCTGTTGTTTACTATAGCTTCCAAGTACCCCAGGAGACTGCCAGTCTTTGCAAATTACTTAGTAATCTCCCTCGGAGTAGAGGAGCTACTCCCCTGCAGTCCACACGCGCCAAAAAAGTTGTAGGAAGCTGGTTCTTTATTTGATAAATCAATAAGTTAATAAACAGTGTAAAGAGTCCAAGGGTTCCCTGATAAGTTTCTGGAGTCAACAGCTGCAGGACCAGACATCTTTGGTGCAGTTTTCTACGAGTGATGCACAGTCCGGCAGGGCTGGTACCAGGCCAACTGCTTCCTCACTCCTCTTTGCTTTTGCGGCTCTTTGTTGTCCTCTCTTCTTAGGTCATCAGAATCTGTTTCACTGGTACCAGGGGCTCCACTAAATACTGAATTTAAGGGTGTTAGGGGAGTATAGGGTAGTAGCCAATGGGCTACTGAGCCTGGGGTCACTCCAGCCCTTATATGCCCACTTCTAGTGGGAAGTGGGCATAACCCTATCCTAGAATTCCTAAGTATGCCATCACAAAGATATCTACTTCTGAAAAATCGTACCTACCACACAGTAGCCCACCTTACGGGTGGTACTAGCCTGGAGGTGGCACGCCTACCTAACTAGCTAATTTTCTCACCTGTCCAGGTGCCAAGGGCGCCCTGGACAAACAAGTCGGTTTTCTCTGCTGTGAGGGGGAGCCAGATTCGCATACGGTGGCAGCCCTTTGAGGCTTGCTGCCCCAGGAAGGCCAATCAGTAGGTCATCCTGTGGGAGGGGGTGTAACACCCTCTTTCTGGATAAGCGGTTGCCTGGGTCTCCTGAGAGCAAAAGGCTCTCACACTAGAAGGTCAGTACAGCATCTCAGGCGACAGGCTGGCAGAAACCAGTTAGCAGAGACACCAGAGGCCGGTACGTTTTCAGGGGCAACTCTAAGGTGCCCTCTGGGTGCATGTATTGGTAAATCCAACGCTGGCATCAATGTGGGTTTACCAATACGAGATGTTTGAAACCAAACATCCCTGTTTTCAGTGAAGCCATCATGTAGCTGGGGAACTCGTTTTCATCAGCGTCCAGCACATGTTTTAAAATGGCTTCCCTATACCCTTTCAGTGGCAGTAATAGACTGACCAGCACAAGGGCACATCTGCTCATGCAAGTAGGCCCTCATGTAATACTGAGCACCCTGCCTTGAGGCTGTTAGGCCTGCTGCAGGGGTGACCGGGATGACCTAAAATATTACATGCAGCGGTAGGGGAAATGGCACAGGAATGTGTGACGTGTTTTCACTTTTGTCGGTACCAAGACACGCAGCCTGTAATAGCAGCCCTGCAAATGCTTTGTGAGGGGTCCCTTAGTTCTCCTGTCCTTAGGAGCCCTCTTTAGTACCTTAGGCACCAGGGGTACCATTTAGTAGGGACTTAGAGTGCTAACATTTTTGCCAATTGAACATTTTTGGGAAAGAGCTCGGACGACATGGTTAGCAGGAACTCAGTGCACTTTTAGTTGAAATCACATCACTTTCCAGTCAAAAAGTGGGGGTGACCATGTCAAAAAGGGACATTTTCCTACACTGTTCTACCGAGTTGTTCCCCGGTCGGCGTGATGCAGCAGCCCCCCAGGAAGAGGACCCTGTGCTCCTGAAGGTCAGATCGGTCCCGCAAGGTCAAGAAATAAGATTCCCCTTTGGCAAGATCAATAACTTCAATCACTTCACTCACATACGAATATACCCATGATCAGACCATATCACCAAAACATAAATCAAAATTAAAATGAGTAATCATATATACTTAGTGTGGGTGAAATTTCTTACAACAAGTTATTAGATTCTTTAAAAACAATAGAAACAATGTCATTCCTAAAAGACAGCAATTTGCTTCATACACTTTAAAAAAAGAGCTTAAAAAGCAGACATTTCCTTAGACAAATCACATACAATAAACATACAATATAATGCCATTAGACAAACACAGCATGAAAACACAGCCCATTATCTTTACCGAAGAGTTTTGCTCAACTGCACCAAGCAACAACGCCCAATAAAAGTCTCCTGAAAGGAGTCAATTTAAAACCTGGATCAGGCTCACTCAAACAGGAAAGCAATAGTGAGTTTAAATTGATATCGCAGTGATTTGTAGGTTTAAGAAAAGTGGCAAATTGTGGTAGACAAAAGCAAGCCAAATAAACAAAATAAATCCTGCACATGATGTACAAAAAACAAAGAGGTGCTACCTTAAAATAAGGGCCAATAATGGAGGAAGAGACGCGATGAGTTGTGGAGAAAAAAAGGGTATTTTAAAAGGTTTGGTGCAGGAAAGAAAATGGCTTGGTCCTAAAGGCCCTGGGCTCAAATGAGATACGCTGAGAGAGGCAATTGACATAGAAAAAGGCATACCACCATTCGAAGCATTTATTTAAGTAGTGCTTAACTAGATAGTCAACACAAATTAAACATTGACCGATCTGTAAGGACCAGTAAAAATAAAAGTTACTGTCAAAACGAAGTCTCAAAAATTGTGCTCTTTTATTGTTTGGACAAAAAAGCCTGCCTCTTGCTTCTACCTCCCAACCATCTAAGTAACAAAAACCCTCAAAACCATATATGAGATTTAGTTTTAGCAGCAGCAAAATCATTTACAGCTACCATGAGAGCAATCAATGCCTTTACCTTTCATTATGTACTCATTTTCAGAGGAGCCAGGCGAGGAAAGTGATTTAAATAGGTTAGTTAACAGAATTTCCACAAATGGTAACATTTCTGCCGATGTAATCCTGAAAGTGAATACAAAGTAGAGCTGTAAAACAAATATATTAAGACATCTCAAATGCTTTAAGACAGGCTAAGCATTGCTCTTCACAGCTGCCATTCACTAGAATTTGAATTTTTAAAAACCTCTTACTATATTGATTAGGCTCCGATACCCATATTGCCCAATGGCCACACTACATTTGACACTTCCCAAAATATTAATATCTTGCACTTTAGATGAGAGGGGACAGAAACATACCAACTACAAACAATCAATTACAGTCCACTGTACAGCACAAATCACTCCCACAAGGCGAAAACCCCTCGAGAATCTAGCACATTCAGATCTATTAAAAACATCCCAGATTTGCGCCCCTCGAGGGAGGCACTAACGCCAAAATAGGCTGACCAACCTTTACACAAATATATTACTGCCGTACACGATTTAGTGAAGCCCCTTTGTAGGGAAAAAACTGAGTGCAGCAAAAGATTTATCCAATGTCAAAAATGCTGCAATATCCATCGAAGGTTAAGAAAGTAATCAAAGTGAAGAATAACCAGTATAGCATCTGAACCTTCAATATACCAAATTAAGCAGAGCTCCTGTAGGAAACTCTTCCTAAATGGAGCTCAACAAATGTAAAAACCGTACAAAAGATCTGTGTGGAAAGCACAAACATATCCTAGGCACCAATCAACAATTACAAACCGCATCATTTATACTACCATCCATACACCACACCTCACATTCCTCTATCAGATCATCCATTCCCAACTGCTATAGACCACATATCAAATCAAAAGAAGTGCAACCTGCATGAAGAACCTTGAGCAGACACAGGGATCAGAAGATGCAATTCACCTGCAGTCCCAGATACCTAAAACCATATGAATGCAAGGTAAACTCTTCAATGACCCCTCTTCTGAACAAATATGTTTAACTAGCACCTGATCTTAAACCATACAACTCGTTTTGTAAAAGTCATTTGGGTTTTAGACACTCTGCAAGACTACTGTCTAACCTGAACATCA
Organism: Lissotriton helveticus; assembly: GCF_964261635.1. Classification (NCBI taxonomy): domain Eukaryota; kingdom Metazoa; phylum Chordata; class Amphibia; order Caudata; family Salamandridae; genus Lissotriton; species Lissotriton helveticus. The sequence continues at coordinate 165,353,971 of NC_136068.1, forward strand.
GTTGTTAATCGATTTCAACAACTGAGTCTATGGGTAGGAGAACCTAGACCACATTTTTTTTAAAAAAATACTTTGACACTGAAGCAGCAGCTCACCATTCCAACTTTTTTCAAGCAAAACATTCAGATAAGCAGTACAGATTAACAGAGAATACCGTTGCATTCTACGCACTGTACTTTGGCAGCCTATTGGCTGTTCCGCAGAGCTTGAATAAAGCACTGGGATCTTAATGAAGGGTGTTCCAACTACACTCACTCCTTTGGTTTCCAGATAGTTGAGTGGATTATTTTATAGAAGATTGCTATGATGTAAACTAAAATCACGAACAACATCTGATGCACCATTATAAAATCGTCACCAAAATTCACGGACAAGGAACAGAACATCAATCTTTAGTAGTTCTCTGGCTAAAAACACAATCAAAAGAGAAACAGGCAGACACCCAAGCAACTATTTTTTCAGAGATCCTTTGTCAAACTCGGTAACTGTTCTGGAATCAAAGTCTCGGTATTAATGGCAAGTGGATAATTTCAAAGGTCATCAATTGGGATGCTTCTGAGAAGGGATAGAGTTGCTCATCCTTGTCAGAGGAGTGCTAATCTTGGATTTCGAAGTTGTAATTCAGCCTACTAGCCGGATGTAGCATGTTTAGACGTTTCCTTCACACCTGTATATTTGGGACCCAAAAACACAAGATTTGTTTGCATTTTTTAGTTATCTTGGCTAGGTAATATTTGAAAGCCCTTTCCACTTCGAGAGTGTGCCGAGGCCTTTCTGCAGGAGGAAGGATTTGGATAAGAAAAAAATAAGTACAGTGACAAATCCAAATTTATATAGAAAACAGAATGGCTTTTAGGCAAATAGGTGAAAGGTTTATTCTTGCCTTGGGAATATTACGTACGGTGGAGCCTTGATCTCAGTAACAAATCACAAGTGATGGCAAGGAGGAAACAGACTTTCCAAGAAAGGTGAACTAAACTGGTTTTAAGCATGGGATCAGAAGCAAGAACCATAAACTGGGTCAAGTAAAAGTTCAAATCCAAAGGGAGAGTTATGTTTCTGATCAGAGGAAACACCATCAGGATATTCTAAAACCCCCTAATTGTTGGAATAGTTTGAAAAGGTTTTGGGGGACAGTTATACCCAATTATAGGAGGCAAGGCAATACACGTTCTTCTAGGTGCGACAGGGAAGGCTGCAAGAGTTCTTTACATATGAGATAGAAAATCTGCACCATCTAAATGATAAAACAATTTGATTAAAGGATTTTGGCTTCTTTTAAAATCTCCAGGCAGGGCAGTTTAAAGGTAAGAACTTAAGCAATTCCAGAGTGAAGCCCAAAGTTGAGGGATTGTAAATTGATTTATTTGAGTTACAAGATTCTGCCTTGCGTAGTACATATAATACAGCATGGGTGTTAGTAGAGGCTACCAAGTAACAGTGAAGATCATTCATGTCTTTTTCAGCCACTAGGTCTTGCCTACTAGGCGAAAGCCTCTCGTGAACCAAACAAAACTTTGCAGTGGGCTTTCTCGTTTATTGGCTTCTAATTTGATGGCTTTGCTCGAGTTTGTCCCTACCATGAAGCATAGCCCCAATATCATCCTTTTGATTTGAAAACTCGTATTCTTCCACAACTCACATACAGAAAACTTCCTTTTTTTTCTTTGAGCACTTCAGGAGTATGTGTTTTATAGTTCTCTCAATTACCTGCACCCCATGCGTACTTCATGTTGCTTTTCCAAAGCAAGAGATGTCCCGACCCCCCCAAAAGCTCATCCAATGCTTTTCTCCCTCTCCTCCATGGTTTTCCACAATTAATATTTTTTGGTCCACCTCTTAAACGACACAGTATCAAGAACTCGCGCCCCCTGCACCCTTCTCCTGCGCAGACTGCCTCCCACCCAATCAGTCCTTTACTGAAATTAAATTTTAAAAAAACATTTTAAGGGCCCGCAGCTGTCATTTGCTGCCAGGCTGCTCTGCCTTACAATAAGTGCTTCCACTTAAGAGAAATTTAAATTTATTTACTGATCAAGTGACGCACCCCTCTTCGAATAGTAAATGTTTTTTTCTCTCTAAGATTGCACTTGGGCAATTTCGTAGTCATCACATTCACATGCCTACAAATTGACATGGCCGCCAAAGATGATATCAATGCACTTTTTTATTTTTTTATTCTAGACAATGCTGCACACCATTAGCATACAGCATGGGCAAGGTCAATAGGTCTAAAAAGCAAGACTAACTTGCTTTGCCAATGCTTATATTTATTAAAATAATTAAAACATTCAGCTTTGAAAACCATGACATAGGGAGTATATAAAAAAATCTAGATGTGGCACTAGAGCCACAAAACATTAAAGTACCTTCTCCCACAACAGCTTTAACTTACCAAACTACTCTTCACGTCACACAAATAACACTCAATGACATTTCAACTACTAAAACCTGTACTACTCGGTTTGATACCAGACATCGCAATCCTGTTCTAGGACTTAGTCTATGATGCTTGAGATCCACAATCTTTTAGGGCTGCTTAACTCTTGGTAGTCATTATCCAAGTAGCTCGCCAGCAGGTTCCAGAACATCATCAATTTACTGTCATTCCAATATGTACAGTTTACTGGGTTTTACTTCTTTAAAAGGGAGAAAATGCATAGCAACCAAGTCTCTATAGTAAGTGCTTCTTCGTTACACTAGATTGTTATAATTTCATGTTTTACTGTTAAGGGTGTAGGCGATATGAGCTTGCCTTTATAGATGGAGATTTCTTTGTTGAGGTGTCTTCAACAGGAGCCCTTCAGAGCATCTTGCTGTTCTTTCTTTCTTTTTCATTTCATATATTAAGCGCTCTATCACCTGACGGCATCCTGTTATCTCCCTATGACCCATGAGGCAATATGTGAAAAGCTGTCCCAGAATCATTCTACCTCAGCACAAGTGTTATATGGGCCCCTGGAGCATGTATCTGGATGTTTCAAATTGATCATATGCAGTACTGCTGGGATCAAGTGCCGTCTACACAATATTTTTAAAGTTTTCTGTTGGTTCCCAGGTGAATGACTAAGTTAGAGTATAACTTACAAATATCCTGCCTTTGGTCTTTCCCCAATTCTATGCTAGTATGTCCTACCCGAACAAGGTATACAAAGTATTTTGCCTACACCTCCTGCACCGCCACCACATTTGAAAGAGTACTTTGTGAAGTTATTGCCTAGGCTGATGTGCTTTTCCATTAAGTATCCTACCTGATCCAGATCTCATTTGGGATTGAAACAACCAATGCTAGACCAAAGTATATCTAAATTGCTTGTACCTTAACTACTCGAACAGCCCGTACTCCTGCTTGATCAAATCAAACCCTACAAGTCTCCTGTTGTCAAACTTATCCCTTAATATAAAGTACACCTTCCTTCCACGTCCCAAAGATCTTTTTCGTCCCAGACGTAACGAATAGTTTACGTGTGGGTGTAGTTTTGCAGCTTGAAGATCTTTCTGGATTCACTATGCTGTGCATTATTCCGCGGTCTAGTAGTTGGGTCCGGAATCGTGTTCTTGTCTTTCTTTCTTTTTTTTTGTTGTAGCTTAGGTGGGCGTCGACGTCCCACCTTTTGGTGTACTTCCGGTGACGTCGGCACGCTTCCTGCGGAAGCTCCCACCTTTGGGCACCATCTTCGGATTCTTTTTTCTTGTTTTTGTGTTCTATTTGTGAATCCTTTGGCAATGTTTTCTATCTCTTCTTCACGTAAGTGATTTTTCTGCTTTGTCCTTTAAGGTGTCTGTTTCTATATTGTCCTTGTATTACCACCTTCATCTCCTGTCTCATCCTTCTGGCGGAGGTGGGTGGGTTCGCTAGTGAATCAAGAAAGATCTTCAAGCTGCAAAACTACACCGACAGGTAAGAAACTATTCGTTTTGCAGCTTGAATCTTTCTGGATTCACTATGCCGTGCATAGACTTTGTAGCGGTTTGTTACGTTTATGGCAGCTGGGTGGAAGATGAGGGTTGGTTGTTGAATATATGTTGAAGCACCTTCTGTCCTACTTGTGCTTCCTTGTTCATTTGTATATCCACGCAGTAGTGCTTAGTGAACGTGTGCACTGAAACCCATGTTGCCACCAGGCATATGTCTTGAATGGGGGTGTTAGCCAGAAAGGCTATTGTTGCTCCCTTCTTCCTGGTAGAGTGGGCCCATGCCCCCTCTGCTAGTTCCTGGCCTGACTTGTTTGTGGCAGAATTGTATAGTTTGTGCGATCCATCGTGCGATGGTTCCCTTTGTTACTGGTCTACCCAGGAAACTGCTGGCGAAGGACACAAAGAACTGCTTTGTTTTCCTGTGCTCCTTAGTTCTTTCCATGTAATGCATCACTGCTCCTCTAGCGTCCAGAGTGTGCAGTACCCTCTCTGCGCTTGTGGATGGTTTCTGAAAGAAGCTTGGTATTTGTACTGTCTGGTTCATGTGGAACCTCAACACCACCTTTGGCATAAAGTGTGGGTCAGTTCTCATTACCACCCTATCATTGTGTATTTGAATGTAGAGTTCTTGCAGTGTTAGCGCTTGTAGCTCGCTTACCCTGCGCAGCGAGGTGATTGCCACCAGAAAGGCTGTCTTCATTGTCAGCATTTGTAGGGAGGCCTTATGGATGGGTTCAAAGGGCGCTTTCATGAGCTCGGTTAGGACCAAATTAAGGTTCCATGCCGGTGGCGGCAACCTCTTAAGTGGTGCGATCCTTTTTGCCCCCCTTCCAGGAATATCTTTACTATTTGTGATGTAAAGAAGCTCTTTCCTGTCTCTCCTCTTGTGTAAGCTACTATTGCTGCTAGGTGTACTCTTAGCAAGGATGAAGAACAAAAGTTACTTACCTGTAAACTGTGGTTCTCCAGTATTGGTGTCTTTCATAGATTCACATGCTTGAATAATTCCCAGTCGTCGAAGTGGGAGTCCCACGATGTATATTTGAGCGCTGAGGAAGGCAGGTGTGCTGCCGAAATGCATTCGCCAAGTTGCCAATAAAGAAGCGTTTCCTACCTGTTCCTCCTGGGAATCTGCCTCCTTTTCTTTGAGAAGGGGTTTTTGTGCATCAATTTCGCGCCACCCAGGGGCGCCTTTGCAGAGACCCCCATCGCGCTTTGGGAGTACCAGCCTCACTGGGAAAACTTGTGGACTCTTGTAGTCCATGTACTTTACCAGCGTTAGTTGGAAAGGCTGGGAGCCCGCCATTGAAACCAAGGAGGACGGCTGGCAGTTTTGGGATATTCCATCCCATGCTGGGTAGGACTCATTGCAGCCCATCCCCTGCTTTTTGGACTCTGAGGACGACGTGGCTGCGATGGTATTGGGGGACCGGAGGAGGCGCTTTCCAGTTGGCACATCAAAGCGGGACTGATTCCGCAGTCTCCACCGGGTCCACGCTGTTCCCCGACCAGCCCGCAATGACTTTGCTCTACTCCAGTCGTTCCCCTGCACCTGTGTCCCAATCACCTATTAAGTTGCATTTTGGGGCCTGTAGTCCTGCGCTACACTCGGGACTACCCACAGGTGCGAGGACTTCATTAGAAGGGCGGAGCTAGCTTGCACCAGCAAGAACATCAATGAGGGACTCACAGGCAGCGTGACATTCAACCCATGGGACGCTTTGAACGCTGAGGAAGGCAGGTGTGCTGCTGAAATGCATTCGCCAAGTTGCCAATAAAGAAGCGTTTCCTACCTGTTCCTCCTGGGAATCTGCCTCCTTTTCTTTGAGAAGGGGTTTTTTTGTGTGTGTGTGTGTATATATATATATATATATATATATATATATATATATATATATATATATATATATATATATATATATATATATATATATATGTGTATATGTATATATATATATATGTGTATATATATATATATATATATATATATATATATATATATGTGTATATGTGTATATGTATAAAAAAATCATACATGTACATATAAATATAATATATGTATATATATAAATAGTCAAAGAAAATGTAAAAAGAACCACAGAACAACATAGGCCCATAGAGGCCCAAAGGGAGAATTCACTTTAGTAACATATCATTGTCATAATAGTCCACATTCCAGCCAATCAGGCTGCAGCACCCTCTAGAACCTTCTCCTCAGAAGCTCAAGCCCTCAGATTTTCGTAGCACCAAAGTGACCAAGAGTGCATGAGGAGAAGAGAGCCTCTGAGGGGAGGAAGGGTGAGTCGCATGTGAATCTATGAAAGACACCAATACTGGAGAACCACAGTTTTACAGGTAAGTAACTTTTGTTCTTCTCCAGTATTAGGGTGTCTTTCATAGATTCACATGCTTGAATAAGAATAGAAAGCAGTACGCCAACACATGAGTCATAAAAGGCAATAAGAACAAATGGAAGCAAAGAAATGCACATATGAACATTGCATATACATGAAGAACCTTTTATGACAGGAGGCGGGAAGCAACAGAGGCTCACCTTCATCTGAAGAGATTTCGTAGCACCGCTTGACCCACAGCAGTGTCTGCAGCGTCAGCGGTCTCCAGACAATAGTGCCTCGTGAACGTGTGCCTTCTGGACCACGTTGCCGTCCTGCAGATCTGATGTAGAGGCACTCCAGCAAATAGGGCGGTAGAGGATGCAACTGCCCTCGTCGAGTGTGCTCGCACCGGAGCAGAAAGAGGCTTGCCAGCCCGTTGATGGCATTAGGAGATGACAGAAGAAATCCATCTAGTAATGGATTGTTTAGTGACCGGATGTCCCTTGCGCATTCGTCCATAGGTCACAAAGAGCTGGTCTGATTTACGAAAGGCAGCAGTGCGTTGAATATAGAATTTGAGGCAGAGCTTCAAGTCCAAAGAATGAAGAGAGCGCTCAGCGGGATACTGAGGGTCTGGGGAAAAAGTCTTGAGAATGACAGGTTCATTAAGGTGGAAGTCTGAAGGAACCTTAGGAATAAATTTAGGATTCGTACGAAGTGTAACAGCGTCCCTGGAGAATTGAAGAAAAGGAGGCTGAATGGTGAAAGCTTGGATGTCGCTCACTCGCCTGGAGGATGTAAGTGTGAGGAGGAGGGCAACTTTCCAAGTAAGGAATTTTTATTCCGCTGAATGAATGGGCTCAAAAGGAGGTCGGAGGAGCTGTGATCAGACCAGATTCAAACGCCAAATAGGTGGTGGACGCCGGATAGGTTGAAACATCCGGAACAGGCCCTTAAAGACCCGACGAATAATCCGAGAGGAGTACAGTGACGTGGAACCATCATGGCGAAAGTGGGAAATCGCGGCTAGGAAGACTTTAAAGTGGAATGCGAAAGTCCCGACTTTCCAAAAAGGAGGAAAAAAGGCAGGATTTGCTCAGGTGTGGCGAGCAGAGGATCGATGTTCTCCTTGTGGCACCAGATACAAAACAGTTTCCATTTCAGTTTATAGGTCTTAACTGTGGAAGGAGCGCGTGCATGAGCAAGCACCTCTCTGCACTCGGGAGCAATATTTAGATGTGCAAATTCATTGTGCTCAGGTTCCAAGCGTGTAGCTGGAGAGACGCCGGATCCTGATGGCAAATCTGGCCCTGGTTCATGGTGAGCAGATGAGGCAGAGGACGAAGAAGAATCGGATCGCACTAGGAAAACAGAAGAAGATCCGTGAACCACGGGCGACGCGGCCACCTGTGCGCAATCAATAGGATGTGACACGGCTGAAGTCTCATCTTGTGCAGTAGGCGTGGAATCAGAGGGATCGGCGGAAAAGCGTAAACGAATTTGCTCGACCAGTTGATCGAAAACGCATTCCTGCTCGATCCGCTGTGGGGATGCCGACTTGCGAAGCGTAGGCATTTGCGGTTGAGTGGAGTCGCAAACAGATCCAGCTCCGGCTGGCCCCACAAGCGAAACACATACTCCAGAGTCGGTTGATGGAGTTCCCACTCGTGATTGTCCGTAGCCGATCTGCTGAGAGAGTCGGCAAGGGCGTTGGAGGCACCCGGTACTTGAACAGCTGTTAGTTGGATACAATGTTGAATCACCCATTCCCAGATCTGTTGTGCCTGTCTGGATAGCAGACCTCGTACTCCCTGGTTTGTTGAGGTAGTGCATACTGGTTGTGTTGTCCGTACGCACCAGCAGCAAGTTCCCTTCCACCAGCAGCCGGAAAGATTTTAGGGCAAGGAAGATAGCCAAGAGTTCCAGGCGATTTATGTGCCATGTGCATTGATCTGCCGTCCATTTGCCCTTGACTGACAACCCTTCGAGGTGTGCACCCCAACCCTCCAAGGAGGCGTCCGTCGTGAGGGTAAGCGTGGGGTCTGTGTCCTGTAACGGCCGCCCGGTGGTGATGTTTGGAAGGTGAGCCCACCATTCCAATGCGCCCTGAATGTGGGGGTGGGGGGGGTCAGGCAGACTGTCGTTGAACGACCCTGAGATTTTCCGCCATTGTTTGCCCTACTCCTCTTGGAGGACTCTCATGTGTAGCCTGCAATTGGGGATCAGTTGTATGCAGGATGATGCCATGCCCCGAAAATATTTTCACATCCGGACAGAAGCGGACCTTCTTGAGCGTAGAGGAGCCACCATCTTGACTATGCGGTCTTGTCGCTCCTGCGAGACAAACACCTTCGCCAGACGAGAGTCTATCAATGCCCCCAGAAAGATCCTGTGTTGTGCTGGACGGACATGAGATTTCTCGTGGTTGATGGAAAGACCCAAGGCATGAAAGACAGATAGGCAAGTCTGAGTGTGTTGTCTTGCTGCATGAAAGGTTTGAGCCTTTATCAGGCAGTCGTCCAAGTAAGGGTAGAACTGTATGCCCTGTAGGCAAAGAAAAGCCGCAACCGGAGCCATGATTTTCGTGAAGACTCTCGGAGCGGAACGAAGGCCGAAAGGTAAAACTTTGAATTGGAAGTGTTTCGATCCTACTTGGAAGCGAAGATACTTTCTGCATCTGTGATGGATTGGCACATGAACATATGCATCTTGGAGGTCGATTGTGGAGAGGAACGCTCCGGGATTTAGGACCTTTAAAATTTCCAGTAAGGTCAGCATCCGAAATGTTTGGGATTTGATGAACTTTTTGAGGGCTCGGAGGTCTAAGATAGGGGGCCACTCTCCTGATTTTTTCCTAATAAGGAAAAAGCGGGAATAAAAGCCCTTGCCTTATTGTAATAGAGGAACCACTTCAACAGCCCCTTTCTGTATCATAATTTTGACCTGCGCAAACAGTTCCTTCAAATGTGCTGGGGGAGGGCCAGAGGGTGGGCGGGTGGGAGGAAATTTGCGAAATTCGAGAGCGTGGCCCTTTAAGATGACAGCCAAGACCCAACGATCTGAAGTTATCTTTGACCAATTGCAGAAGTGCTGGGAGATTCGACCTCCAATCTTCAGAGCAGGAGAACACTTGACCCTGGGAAAGTCACTGGTTTTTAGAGGTAGCACCTCCTCTGTAGGTGACCTTCATTCGATAAGGCCTGGAATCGGATTGCCTATTTGGAGTTTGATAGGAGTAGCGCTGCTTGTTTTCACAGTAGGAGCGGTACTGGGAGGAGCCACGAAAATTGGAGAAAGTACCTCTGCCACGTGCTCCATGAAAGGGTCGCTTTCGGTACTGGAGAGATCCTAGAGCACGAGCAGTGTCTGTGTCCTTCTTGATGGACTCTAAGGCATCGTCCACATGCTTGCCGAAGAGGGATTCTCCATCAAAAGGCAAATCGAGCACCCTCGCCTGAACTTCAGGCCGAAAAGCCTTAGCCGTAAGCCAGCCCTGCCTCCTTAAGACTGCAGCACCTGTGAGCGGTCTAAAGCCCGTCGAGGAAATTTAAATGGCACAGTCAATTTCAGAGATCTTCTCTCCCTCCTGCACAATCTTATGGGCTTCAGCCCTGGAGGATTCTAGAAGTAGGTCAACCAAAGCCACAATCTCTGACCACATCTGACGGTCATATTGTCCGAGGAGGGCCAAGGAGCTTGTCGCCCTGACTGTCGTGGCAGCCATAGTGGTGAATTTCTTCCCAATGGTATCCAGGCGGCGACCCTCCTGATCCGGTGGCGAAGTCAACGTTACGCAACATCTTTTGGGCAGCTTGCGTAATGACCGAGTCAGCCTTAGGTTGTGACACAAGGCATGCCGGTGAATCCGCAGGTGCCTTGTACTTCTTGTCAAGGCGCGGAAGCACGGCCGGGATGGAGTTAGGCCGTTCCATAAGTTTAAGCCCCTCCTGCCATATGAAGTCAATTATTGGGATGGTATGTACTTGCTTCAAAGGTTGATACTTGAAGTCATAAAGGATGCAGGCCTGTTTGACGTCCATAGGCAAGTGAAAACGTTTCGCGGCTCTCACCATCAAGTTGTGGAAACCCCCAATGTCCACTGGGGGAGAAGCCAGGGGAGATGCAGGAGGAGGAGACAGCGTCTGGGCCCAATAGTTGTCCCAATCTGTAAGGACAGCGTCGTCGTCCTGGTCCGTATCATGGCGGACATCATCATCATCATCAGTACCAGGATCTGGAAGAACTGGTGATCGTGGCTGAGCAACAGGAAGTGGCTCTTGTGCTGGAGGAGGCGGAGCAGGAGAATTCTGCACTGAAGGTGGGAATCGGCGATTATAATCGTCTAACATGTGTTGAAGGTTCGATATCAAACACACCGGTATTTGTGCCATAGGAACCTCGTGGTCAACATCCAGCTGGTCATCATGAACTTGGAAGAGTGAACCCCTGTCATCAATGTCCTCATCCTCATAGTCCTGATATTTTAAATTGAGCTCCGAAGGACTTGCTTCAGGACGAAAGATGTCATCAACATAAGAACCACCTGAAGATTCATCCTCTGCAGACGCAAATAGTTGAGCAGGGGGGGCCAGAATCACCTTGAAGAGGACTCCAATCCAGCGGAGCAGGACGTTTTACAATTGAAGCCGTCACCACAGTAAAGGTTGTTGCAGTCGCTAGAGAATAGTGACCAGTCAATGGTCCCGTCGGCGAGCTCGTGGTCGAAACCGTCGTCTAGGGATTCGACAATGCAGAACCAGGCATCGATGATTAAGCAGAAGCCATCGATTAAGCCAGGACTTTTCCCTTCGATGGTGCGGCTGTCGTCGACGAGGTCTTCTTCGCCGTCGACGAGGACGTGGTCGTCGACATTGAACTCAACGTTGACGAGGCTACCGCCGACGAAGGTGGTACCGCCGACGAAGGTGGTACCGCCGATGAAGGTGGTACCGCCGACGTCGACTAATGCTTCTTTGGCAAGGACGTAGACGAGACAGATTCTTCGCCGTCGACGAGATCTTCACAATAGAGGTTATGGGCGTAACCTCATGGTACGTCGACGACGATGCAGACGTTGTCGTCGTCTTCGTCGACATAGAGCATGTCGTCGTCATCGTAGGCACAACGTCGACTGATCTTGTCGTCGACTGGCGCATCGACGAGCTCGTCTCTGAGCTGGCGCTCGTTTTGGACGATGAGGGCACAGCTTGGGACTGCGACGCCAGAGAACCAGGTCCCGTAGGCCGGCAGATCCAGTGGGGAGACAGACTTTGGAGCGTCCACAAACGTCTTCCTTTTTAGGAAAGGAGAAGGCATCTCAGTCTCCGCCCCACGCTTAAGAGGTCTTGGAATGGTAGGGAGACACACTCTCCACATCAGATATAGGATTATCTGTAGTCTTCAACTTCTGTAGTTACAGAAGGAGACGGGCCTCTCTATCCTTTAGAGTCTTAGAAGAAAATGTCCTGCAGAACTTGCAGTTCCTCACCTCATGGTCCGGGTACAGGCAATAGATGCACTTTTTATGAGGGTCCTCATGGAACAGGGGTAGTTTCCCACATGAAGAACAGGGTCTGAATAAAGATTTCTTTGTAGAAGGCATTTTTTAGAAGTTGAAAGGTTTGAAGATAGAAGAAACTGAGCAGAGCTCAGGGAGACTCCCTTCACACGACGTGCGGTAGAAAATCTGAGGGCTTGAGCTTCTGAGGAGAAGGTTCTGGAGGGTGCTGCAGCCTGATGGGCTGAAATGTGGACTATTATAATGACATGGATATGTTACTAAAGTGAATTCTCCCTTTGGGCCTATGTTCTATGGTTCTTTTAAAATTTTCTTTATGAATGAATATATGTGTGTGTGTGTGTGTGTAACTACCATTTTATGTACCTTGGGACTCCCACTTCGACGACAGGGAATCATTCAAGCATGTGAATCTATGAAAGACACCCTAATACTGGAGAACTTAGTTTTGCTTTCAGCAGGTGCGTGAGATATCTTAATACCGTTGATTCCCTCGTCATCTTCTTGTGTAGTTTCTTCTTGCTGCACCATTGTGTGAACCTTTTCCATTTTGCCACATAGCACCTTCGTGTGCTAGGTATCGTAGCACCCACAGGGTGCTCTCCGGTAACCTTAGGTGTGCAAACTCTACGTCTTCAGGAGCCATACCACTAGGCTGAGGCTCTCTGGCTCTGGGTGTAGTACTTCTCCATTTAGCATGGAAAGTAAGTCTTTTCTTTTCCCGAACTAGTGGGGTGGCCCCTGTGCCAATTCGATTATTTGTGAGTACCAGGTCTGCCTTGCCCACTGTGGTGCCACCAGGCTCAGTGTCATGTTGTTCACCACTTGTTGAGTACCCTGTGTATCAACCGTATCGGGGGAAAAGCGTAGGCAAATGTTCTCGACCAGCTTATCCATAGGGCATTCCCCTGGGATCGTTCCCCTGGAAGCGAAGTATCTGCATTTTGCTCTCGTGTGCCAAATAGGTCTATCGTCCGTGTTCCCCACCTCCTGAATAGCCTTTGCGTTTCCTGTGCATTAAGCTCCCACTCGTGGGATGCTGAAGTCTGTCTGCTGAGCCAGTCTGCTTCCACATTGTCCTTCCCTGCAACGTGTATGGCTCGCAGGTCTATTTTTAGTGGGATGGCCCATCTCCATATTTCCTGCGCTAGGTTGGACAGTGCGACGGATTGTGTTCCTCCCCGTTTGTTGATGTAGAACATCGTTATGTTGTCTGTATCAACACTCTCTGGTTGTACAGTTCTTTCTGGAATGCCTTCAGGGCAAGGAACACGGTCTTCAGTTCTAGGTAGTTGATGTGTCTGACCGCATCTGCTGGAGTCCAGGGACCCCTCACTTTGAGTTTGTTCATGTGTGCTCCCCATCCCATCTGTGATGAATCTGTGGTGATGGTCACCGTTGCGGTTGGTGGTGTTAAAGGCTTCCCTTTTGCTATGTTCTCCCTGTTCCACCACGTAATCTCCTCCTGCACTGCGTGCGTTACAACCACTAGATCTTCCCAACTTCCTGTAGGTTGTGACCGTTGTTGTAGCCATTCCTGGAATGGTCTCATGTGGAGTCATATATTGGGGACCAGGTGTATGCAGGACGCCATCATCCCCCATGATCTTGCTCACTGTCAGAGCTCGCCCCTTCTGGTAGTGGCGTGTCTCCTTCAGCAGGACCAGTGTTCTCTTGTCGCTGGTGAACACCTTGCGCTGTATGGTGTTGATCTGTGCCCCCAGGAAGATCTTCACTTGCTCTGGTTCCATTGAAGACTTCCCCCAGTGTATTAAGAATTCCAGGTCTGGTAGTGTCTGTGACCCGCTGCGCGTGTTCCTTGCATGTCCTGTGTGAACTTGCTTTTATTAGCCAGTCGTCGAGGTAAGGGTATACATGAATCCCTTCCCTGCGCAGGTACGCTGCCACGGCTGCGAGACATTTGGTGAACACCCTTGGTGCAGACTTTAGTCTGAAGGCTAGGGCTGTAAACTGGTTGTGTTCTTTGTTGATGGTAAATCTTAGTAGATGTTTGTGCTGCCGGTTAATGGGAATATGCAGGTAGATATCTTTGAGTTCTATGCTGGACATGAAGTCTCCGTCCCTTATCTGAGGAATGACCTCTTGTAGGGATATCATTTTGAACTTTTGTGTCTTTATGTATTTGTTTAGGAACCTTTGATCCAGGATGGGGCTTAGCGTTTCGTCCACTTTTGGAACTAGGAAATAGTTTGAGTACACTCCCTTGTTCCTTTCTCTGAATGGAACTGGTTCGATGGCCTACTTTCGGAGGAGTTCTTGTGATTTCTCTAGGAGTAGCGCTAGTTCTTTTCCTGAATGAGCCTTCCTTTTTTGGTTTTCTGTTTGGATACGGCATAGGACTGGAAAAAAAAACACCAAACTGTATGATGTCGAGTATCCATTTGTCTGTAGTTATTTTCTTCCACTCCTGGAAGAAGTGTCTTAGCCTGTCTCCTACTGGTGTTACATGTTCGTTGTTGTTTGGTCCGTGTAACCCCCTCTTGTTGGCCTTGTTGTGCTCCACCCTCAGAGGGGTCGTGTGGGTGGTCACACTTTGCATGACGGAGTCACATTGAGGTGGGTTGTTGACCCCCATCTTCTTGTTTGCCCTCCCGCGAAAGGACTGGCCCCGAGGCCAGTACTGCCAGGATTGCTTTTGCTGCCCCTGCTTCGATCGATTGTTGCGCTGGTGTGCCTGCTGGAATGTCTGGTGTGACGTTCCCGGCTGGTTTCCTCCCCTTCCGTTTGGTCTCCTTGTCGGGGTACCCCTTCTCATCCCTCTGAATTGTAAGGCCCCCATGGACCTAGCAGTTTCATTTTCTTTCTTGAGCTGGGTGAGTTTCTCATCCACCGGCGCCCCGAACAGTGTCTCTCCATTGAAAGGGGTGCTCAGAATGTTGTTCTGTACTTCTGGCTTGAAGACTGAGATTCTAAGCCAGGCCTGCCTTCTTTCTGTGATTCCTATCATCATAAGTCTGCTGGATGTGTTAGCCCCATCCAAGGCCGTTTTCACTAGGTGTGATGCCCTTTGCTGGTATTCCTTGGGGAGGTGCTTGAGCAGTTGCCCCATCTCGTCCCAATGCTGGTACTGGTGTCTGTTCAGTAGGGCATTGTAGTTCGCCATGCGCCAGCGTACCGCTGCATTTCTCTCTTTTTTTTTCCCAGTTAGGTCCATTCTCCTACTTTCTTTGTTTGGTGGTGAGCATGATGTTGTTGGGACGTTTGCCCTCTTCTTGGCTGTTGCCGCAATAATGGAGTGCGCCGTGACGGATCCCTGGATGTAGGGAGGATCCTGAGAGGAGTGTTTGTAATTTTTCTCCGTCCTAGGTGTGGCAGACCTGCAGGTCGCTGGATCTTTGAACGCTTCCCTCCCTTGGCCCATGACACTCAGGAGGAACGGACTTTGAGTGGGGAGCAGGGTCTTCAAGAGTAAACATGCCTTTGGTTTTTCCTCCTCCACTTTGACTCCATAAGCCGCTGCTGCGTTCTTGATGACCATGTTATAGGCCCCAATGTCATCTGGTGGCGAAGGCCTCGAGTCTCCAAGGGCTTTTCCGGCTTTTCGGAATGCCGAGCCGAAACTCGTTCGCTGGTAATCGTCGCCTTCTTCCTCAAAGTATAGGCCCTCTTCCTCTAGGTGTTCCTGGGGCTCGGGAGTTTTCGGCGGCCTTTCGGCGTCAAACTCCTCTTCCTCTTCTATTTCGAAGATAGTCGGCGGCGGTTTCGACGGAATTGTGAATCTTCATTTTCTCGTTGAACTCTCTTCCTTTGCAGGATGTTCTCCATTTCGGCCTCGAGCCTTCTCTTTTTCCTCTCCATCTCGGCAGCATGCTCGGCTTCGAGCGTTTTGGCCGATCTCTTTGACTTAGTCGTCGACATCGAATTGACCTTCGGGTCCTTCTAATTCGAGCGGTCTTTTTTGGGGGACGTGCTTCGACGACCTTGGCTTATCACTGGTCTTCGCCGCCTGGGAGTCCTTTTCGAAGGATCCGCTGCGCTGTTTGTCTTTGGATGCAGCTGCGGCCGTTGAGGTTTTTGGCGCCAGTGCTCCCTTGGAGGACTTCGACTCTGTTTTTCGAGAGTCCTGCTCGGGCTTTCGAGAGTCTGTCGGGGGTTTATGGGTCGACGTCTCTCCTACCTTTTTAGATGCCTGCTTATCGGTCTCTACGACTGTGTAATCATCTGGTCCCTCGGCGATGTGGTCCTCTTTGTCACTGGAGAGGCCCAGGTCCCGAAGCGACAGAGGTTGGCCTTTGCCTTGCATGGTGTAGTTGGGCTCTCCTCTGTCTTTCTCTAACCCGTAGTGTCTTCGGGGTGAAGGCAGAGCAGGCGTTGCAATCCTTGCTCTCGTGGTCGACCGGTAAGCGGAGGTTGCAGACCGGGTGCTGGTCCTTCTGCGCGTATTTGTGGTGGCAGTTATGGCAGAATTTAAAGGGTGTTTTGTCCATTCCTGTGCTCAGGGGGCCCCCTGTGTGCGCATTCTCTGTTGGACGTAGAAGATCTCGAAGTTCTCCTCCTCCTTCATCGCCCCGGCCTGGTGATCTTGTTCCTCTGTATCTTCTCCACTCTTTTCTGTAAAAATGTCGTCTTTTTCCTCATCTTTCCTCCAAAAACTCTGGAGCCTCTCGGTGACGATCCAGAACCAACGGCGGAAAAAAGAATCTGAAGATGGCGCCCAAATGTGGGACCTTCCGCAGGAAGCGTGCCGACGTCACAGGAAGTACACCAAAAGGTGGGACATAGACGCCCACCTGGGCTACAAAAAGAAAGAAAGAAAAGACTACGATTCCGGACTCAACCACTAGACTGCGGAATAATGCACAGCATAGTGAATCCAGTAAGATTCATGCTGCAAAAATCTGTTTTTACCCACAGTGGTGGGAAAGGTGACAGGAATAAGGTCATCCTGATGTGTTTTTCTTGTTTTAATACCATGCTCAGAATTGGAGGCTTATAAAGAGAGGACTTTTGCTGGATTTTGTGTCCCCAAACATTTTGCATAGGGCCCTATCCCCAAACTTATGTTCTATTATACACCATCCTTTATCAATTCCACCTCCCAATCCACTTCACCAGGAAGCTAAGAGGAGTCTCTTGATTACCAACCTTTGGTAAATACTTTCAAAACAATCAAAAGATCATGCGAAGCAGTATTTGTGTATGTTTGACATGCAAGTATTATTCCTTTCACTTTACCTTTCAAACAAAGTGCTTCAAGTACTAATACTGCTGATAAGTTCTTTCATGGCAATCGCCCAATAATGATCATGGCTGGCTAATACTGCTTTCAGACTGCCGTCCATGCACTCTCTAAAGAGGCCAATAGAGCAGGCAGACTAACAGATCTCGCTTTAAATTCTCACATACTATAAACTCTGCGTGTCGATTAAGTATTACAATTCTACACACCAATTTAGGGGGCAACTAAGCAGATGATGTGGTCAGCAGCTGACCTCAATAAATAGGCATTACATAAAAGTTTACAAAATGAGTCGCAACTCTATTCCATCCACCCATCATTATACATTTTTTCCAGCCCTTTGAAGTAACATTAACAAATACAAAAAAGGGATACAAACTTACAAGGTAGTGTTGTCGGATCCTCTCATAGTGAACAACCGTTCAAGAGCATGAGCTGCATAAGTATGCACAACTATACTTTCTGCTTGGAGGTAATTAATTAAGAGGGGTATGGATGCCAGAAGCTGCTCTTTAGGGATCTAAAAAAAAAAAAAAGTTAGTCAACAATGTATAAAAGTATTTCATGAACCACTGGCACGTTAACTCAGTCACTTCAGAACGTTTCTGGGACAATATAATTACATTTTAATTTATTTTCCTTCTTATGTATAAGAACGTTCTCAACATACACCTGAAATGATGGGCCTACTTCTCTGAAGTGCCCACAAGATCAAATGTGAGTGTAATATAAAATACTAGCACAGAAAGAAATGCTTTAAGTTAAACAAATAAATAGTACACAAACAGTTATACAGATGGGAAAAACAGGATAGTAGATATGTACGTAATAAAGAGACAAGCAAGGGAAAAAAGCACAAATAAACAATCGACCTACAGAAGTACAGCAGATGCTTGCTTCATTCACTGGTTACTAAGAAGCATTCACTCTGTACGGTATTTGTGGTTTCCCAGGGCCAACAAAACTACTGTGCTCCAAGTACATATTTAGTCTGCTCCATTTGGCCAAATGAAACACCTAGGTTCTCAAAAATGAGCAGCCACAGTTTACTCTATGGAGTTACAGGGGTTATAATTCCAAATATAGCATGTCACAGTAAGTAACATTGAAACTTAATGCTAACAGAGTGCTTTATCATAATAGAAGAATACGATTTTTACCTGCACGCAAGAAACAACAACGGTTAAAATCAGGACAAAGGACAATTTAAAAAGTGGTGGCACCTTATAAAGCAGAGCCACGTCCCCAAAAGATTTTAGGGTACTTATGGACCAGGTTTACTGTAACACTGGTTCTCTTCAGGATATTAAACTTTGGGAAGCAGCAGGTGGAAAGCAGTGCCTGCAGTTGGCACTCAATGGAAGTTAAAGTGTCAGAATTTCTACTAGTGAGATACAGCAAGAAAAACACAGAACTCTTTCCACTAGGGCGACATTTTTAGAGATATCCAGAATAGGTTACGGGAATATTTAATTAGCAAAGTTCTGTGAGGCAGATAACTTGATGGACAGCATAGTTAAGAGTTTTTAGCTTCATACTAGAGCAAAAAAGGAAACAAACCCGCCAGCAGCTGATGCACTTGATAATGTTATCCTATTACTGATTTGCCTACTGAGGAAAGAGTGCTCTGACTGACTACACTGTACCTGGGCGTCCGTCTTTCTCTCAGCTTGCACCATTTGTTCGAACAACATTTAGGTGTAGTTGTCAGGTCAATAAACTACTGTTTAAGCAAATTACTTGAAGAAGTAAAAATGTTGCTGGTAAAACAGCTGTAGGTAATAGGAGGTGGCAGAGCTTATTATTTCTGGAAACACAGCATGGTCTCATCTGGGCAGTGCTTGCGTGGTCTCTTCGAGACATTCTGTATTTAGGTATGGACTTGAAGCTCCGACCATCTTTAATTAGCTCCGGTCCCTGTACTTTGTAAATGGTGGCTTTTCATTGGTCAACAGGCTTCGTAGTCCCTCCTTAGTACCACCTCTTCTCTTCTGGTAACCTCCCATGAGGACAAACCCCAGTTACACATGTTATTAAATAGGCTTTAATTACAACCTCCAAGCACTATTTTCTCAAATAGCTTTGTCCAGCCAGGACACGCCCTACCTTAATGCTTTATCTCTCCATTTTTCAGCGCTGCACGCCTCATTTAGCATAATGGCGACCAAGCTTTCATTTTTTTATTTGTTGGCCGAATGTGGCCACATGACTTTGTTTAATTACTTTTTTTTAACATGGCGGCACCTGCGCTTTAGAATTTAACATTTTAAGCTAAAGCGCGGATGACGCGATTGCTTTAAAACTAAACAAATAGAAAAAAAGTGATTCTTTTCTATTGCTTTACTTTTGAAACAATCACGGCAACTGCTCTTTAGCTTAAGATGTTTAAAGCTCATGCGCAGGGGCCACCATTGTAACAAAAGTAAGCAAGTAGAAAAAAAAGTGCTGCCGCGTTTTTTTCTTCCTATTTGCTTACTTTTGTTATAATCGCAGCACCCGCACTTGAGCTTTAAACATCTTAAGCTAAAGCGCAGGTCAGATATGGTTTAAAAAGTAAAGCAATAGGGGGAAAAAAGGTTTGTTTTTTTCTATTGCTTTACTTTTGAAGCCAGAATGGCAGCTGCGCTTAAGATGCTCAAAGCTAAAGAGCGGGTGCCACAAAGGTCTCGCATTTGCGAGAGTTTAAGTTATTGACATTAATTGACCGTGTCCTATTTATGCGTTTACAAAACTTGCAAGTGGTGTTTACGCACCACTTGCAGGTTTTGTAAACTCATAAAAGGCATCATTTACAAAGCCAATAGCTCATACTCTCGCAAATACCAAACCTATTGCATTTGCTTGTTTTTGAAGAGGCAACTGCCCGACCAGTGCTGCTGAATGTCAATGCATGCATAACCGACAGCACACACTATTTAATTCTGTTTAATGTATTTTGAGGAGTTTTTTCCTAAGCACAAAATGTATGCAATGCACACAACTCAGAATATGCACCGCTTTTTTAATAGGCTGATTTGCAGTGCCTGTATCACTTTTCAAAGTGGTCAATTAAAATGTTCACTCTTCTAATGACTTCAAGTTCTCTCCAATGTGTGAGCAAGACGTAGGAGGAGTCAAACAAAAATAGTCTTTAGACATCCAACACACAATTGTGTAGATCATTCAATTGGGTGCTCCACCTCCAGAGCTATGAAATCAGCAATTTCATCTGGAAACATACTGTGCACTATTTCACAAGCAACTTGTGATCATTGTTTCCGACAAATTCCACTAAATAAAAGTTTAGCAAAAATCAAACTCCAAATATACATTTTATTCCAGTGTGTAAGAACAAGGCCATTGGGACAAAAGGTAAGTTGAGTTTACAACCCTTACATAATGTGCCAACGCAGTTCAGGGGGAAAGTACTACCAACCATAAAGCAGAACCACATGCCAGGTGGTACAGTAGCAGAAGATTGATGCGAGGATGTGACTGTATGCAGTGCTAATCAATACTCGGTAAAATAGCTAGATCTTAATATCTCAGCCATTACACAATCAAATTCAAGGACATCAAGGAGAGTGAAGAAAATTATTCCAGCTGCCACCTACCCCAGTGTTATTCAAACAAACAAGGGGACCCGGAAAAATTGGCTGAGGACCACGGGTAACGATTATTTTACAAAGAACAATGGTTCTAAGCAAATAGTAGGTTATCAAAAAAGATAGAACATAGACCTTGTTGGGTTACTATATAGATCCAATGTCCAGCCGGACAAGGAAGTTTATCCATACAATGGTTGGGATAAAGAGCAGGTACTTCGAACAACATTAATAGTGGGGCACAAGCCTGTACCCTTCGACAAGGGGGAAGTGTGGGGAAATGGGACAACAATACGTACAAATTAAACCGAACAAACACCAAGAATAATACAGAAATACAGGCAAATTCTTTGAGCTGTGGCAACTTGCATTCGGAAATAAATTATAGCAAGTTTAGCCAAAATAGACACCACAATATTGAGACATAATGGACATTTTTTGTGGTATTATTTAGAACGGTCGACGTCTCGATCCCTTGCTCATAGATAAAACGGGATCATCAGGACTAGAAAATAACATTTGCCTGGTGTTTTTAGAAGAATTTATACCTGTCGGAAAAGAATACAAGCATTGGAAATGCAATAGGTCTCGCAGCATTAGAGTTAGTGCTTTTAGAATTGTTTATGGGTTTTTGTGTAAATCTTTAGCATTTTTGTTTCCTGTAGCCAATGCTAAAGAATTAAAATAAAAAAGCCATAAACATTTCTAAAAGCTCTAACTCAAATGCTCCGAGACCTATTGCACTGTGTGAGGGTGAGGGGTTGAGGGTGAGTGAGGGTGAGTGAGGGTGAGGGTGGGTAGTGAGGGTACAGAATCAGGTAGCCAGATTTTGATTTAGTATTGGTAAGATGCTACAAAGGACCCTAACCATCGACCTCTTCACTGGCTCTTAGTGAAGCAAAGAATTGATTGAAACATTCCCTGGACCATTGACAAAGACACCTGCAGGTACGATTCCAATGACCCCACTACTGTTTCCTGCCAGGATCATAAATCCAGTATCGAACACGTGTAGGTGAAGTGGAAGAATGTCTAAGGAATAGCTTAAAAAACAAAAAGCAAAAATCCGGATCCTTCTTGCCGGTGGGCGAGAAGGGGAGATAAAGTGAGGGGGGATTGCCAATCAACAAACACTAATGGAAAAGCTGAAAATAGTAGCTTTTCACGCACTTCCTTAACTAGACTGACTTTTCCTGTAAGCTCGCCAGCTCTCCTTTCGTACACCTGTCACAGTCCGCAGTTGGCCACCTATATTTGTCTATTCTTATAGAATGAACAATTCATTTAGTCCCATAGCATCCAATGCATAACTACAGCCAATGCTTACCCAAGAAAATGGGGCAGACCTCCGCATGGAATGAGTCACACAGCCTCACCTCTTCACCGTGAGCAAATTTTAACATTTCTGATTTCCTATTTGGCTTGAATGGCGCAAAACTGCTAATTTGACGTAAAAGGCCAAAAGCCATTGGAAGTGAATGAAGCATGAACCGTAGGGGTATTTTTTTTTTTGGGTTGAATTTGTGAAAACAATATTGTTTTGCATTTCGAAATGTTTGCCGAAATCTCCCATTACTTTTTTTTTCATGCAAAAGATAACTTTGAACAAAAAAGTCACATAAGATGCTGACAAACTACTATTTCAAGCGCACAATGTATCTACGTGAGGTATCTGAAAACGAGTTTCCCACGAGTGTAAATGCGAGACGTGGCATAAAGTGTAATTTTGCGTAATACGAAATTCCTGATTTTTGCAACATTTGCTGTCCTAATTTAAATTTTGCCTCGCCTACATAGGTGTCTTCTGCAGTCATTACCTGCCAAGAAGCTGGTGAAAAGGAACCGCATGCTGAAAAGCCCTACACATTTGCCGAGTTAAATCCTGATTTAAAACATTTGGCTGGAAAATGATGCAACATTTTAGACGAAGCTGACAATTGCTTTGGTAATCGCTGGGAGACGCACATCTTGCGTGCCTTCTGCCTTTGCTTTGAAAAGCGAATAAAAGAAAGATAGCATGAAAGATAACTCCCTGCCTTTGGTCGAACATTTCCACTAAGGAATCGTTTAGCAGAGGTGACCTACTTAAACCTGTATTTGACGCTGAGCTCAGAGGCTGTCTAGTTTCACATATCTAATTAGCGACGGCCTCGCCACGGAGCACACCCATATATTTCCTGTTTGGGGCCACTTCTGACCTTGGGCTGGATACTGCCAGGCTTGTTCAGACAGCTGACGGGAGCCGCGTGTAGGCGTGCACAGATAGCTGTGGAAACTGTTCCTTTCAAATGGAAGTCCATTGTATGAGTTGGTGTGTTTTCCAAAGCAGTGTGGCCCGCTCCAGTGGCACACAGGCTGGGGAGGAGAGGAGGAGGGGGGAGGAGAGTAGGGGAGGCACGGCCTAGCGGCCGTGCAATCAAGTAGTGAGGGGGCGGAGCTGGGGGAGGGTGCGAGAGAGAGTAGGCAAGGCTAGCGGCAGGCAGGCAGGGGAGGAGAGGAGGAGGGGGGAGGAGAGTAGGGGAGGCACGGCCTAGCGGCCGTGCAATCAAGTAGTGAGGGGGCGGAGCTGGGGGAGGCTGTGGAAGAGAGTAGGCAAGGCGACACGGCGGGAGGGGGCGGAGCGGGTAAACAAAGACGGACATGCACGCGCCCGTGACTTTTAAGGTCAATGCGCATGCGCATAAGCTTAATGCGCATGCGCATTGACCTTAAAAGTCACGGGCACTGCAAGGAATCGCCACGATTCCTTGCAGTGTGGATAAAGAGTGGATGAGCCCCTATAGTCTCGCTTGCTCGATGCGCATGCGCATCGACAGGCGAGACCTAAAAAGGGGAAGGAAAAAGAAGAATTTGTCTATGAGAGACAGCAAGACAACATATAATTAGGCCTATAAGAGACCGTGACACAGTCATTAATTAAGGGTGAAAGCAAGGTCAAAGATCTAGTCGTGCCTATGCCGTGATACATGCTTGCGTGGGTCCGAGGCAAGGGGGGTGATGAATATTTGTCCACGTGGTTCGTAGTGAGTGAATATCTAGGCAGATGGTGATACAGTAAGAAACTGGAACTGAAGCGAGGTGGACATTTCCGACATGGGAACGGCGCCAGAGAGCGGTCGATGCTGTATCTGTGCGTCGACAACGCGTGAACCGCAGGGATTGGGGGTGGCGATAGTGGGTGGACAAGATGAAAAAGTTGTGAATAAGTGGAGGGAATAACGTGGTTACAGGTGACCCCGTTAGGGCTAAAAATAAGGGTGGGGTGTCGTGATAATACGGGTGACCGGCTGGGAGCGCACAGTTATAGAGCTGGTACAATATAAGCGCTTACCGAGGAACCGAATGGCAACGGTGTGCCGCGGGGGAGGCTCAAGGGCAGTATCCCGGTGGGATGTCTGGAGGGAGAAAGTTACCATTTAAATCGGTGCTAAAGTGTTGCTAGAGCATAGGTGTGTGGTGGCACGAAGTACATACCTTGGGGTCGCCACGATGGGAGGTAATTTAGGAGCAAGGGCCCGGCAATGGGCGGGCGGGGAGAATGCAGCTGCCCTTGGTGGCAGGGCGCTCGTATGGCCGCTTGTCCTGGCCGATGGAGAGTTAGTCCTAGGTGGTCAGTAGACGCTCTGAGGGAGGAGAGCGGGGAGAAAGGCCAGATTAGTTCAGCCAGCGGTGACCCAGGGGGCGTTTGCCGGCTAAGAACGGTCACGGGTGCTTGGTTTACCTTGGTTTCGCTAGATAGCGGATTTCGTTGTCAGCAACGATGTGCTCACGTTTACCGTGCGTAATAGCAGGTACTGGAGTCTGCCGAGACAGATCTCCTTTATGTGGTGAACCTATTACGGGCGCCATTTCTGGCGAGGTCACACGGTATGGGTAGAGAAGAGAGAGGAAGGACTGTTACTGCTCAATGGAGGAAGGCGGCCGCCATCTTAGAACGGTTTGGGAGACTAGGGAATTGCCTGGTGCTCAGTGTTTGAACCGGCCTTCATGCTTGGACCGATGTCAATATGCAGAAGGAGTGGACAACTAGCCTGTACAGAAGTATATACAATTATAATTGAGAAGCTCAGAACAACGAGCCTGTAGGGTTGGAATGAACTCCACTTTTTGGACACATTTATGACATTTCTGACATGTGGAGGAATTACAGGGCTCGTTGAGAGTCTAACAAATTGAGTAGGTATCACTGAGCAGTTCAAAGTAAGGTAGCCCAGTCCTCATTTCTGTCAAAACTTGCTATAATTTATTTCTGAATGCAAGTTGCCACAGCTCAAAGAATTTGTCTGTATTTTTGTATTATTCTTGGTTTTTGTTCTGTTTAATTTGTACGTATTTTTCTCCCATTTCCCCACACTTCCCCCTTGTCGAAGGGTACCTGCTTGTGCCCCACTATTAATGTTGTTCGAAGTACCTGCTCTTTATCCCAACCATTGTATGAATAAACGTGCTTGTCCGGCTGGACATAGGATCTATATAGTAACCCAACAAGGTCTATATTCTATCTTTTTTGATAACCTACTATTTGCTTAGGACCATTGTTCTTTGTAAAATAAACCTACCCCTGTGGCCAGTGAAACAAAGTGCTACAATATATGGTATCTGAGAGTGCCAGAACACTCAGAGCAAGAGAAAATGCAGTCAGTCATGATATGAGAATTTGGAGGGGCATGTTTTGAACAGTACAAGTTAGATCTGGAGAAGCTCTACGTTGGGGCATTACATTAGATGAGGCATAAATCTTGATATTTCAACAACGTATCACTATCTGGTCTTCTCTCATGGGAGCCATCTTGCATTTGTACATTGGCAACAATAGTGAAGTACAAGAGCAATTCTGAGCCTTACATTCCTCAAAATGAAAGCGGAGATTTCTAGACTTCGGGCACAACTTTAAGACTGCCTGATTTGTTTTGCCTCATCGTCCGCGCAATGATCTGGATGTGTCAAAATTCGGAAGACCTCTGAATGGCAAACTCTTTGGTTGACTGTATGTATTGATTTAATTGGTCAATGGGACAAAACTTTGCTACTGCTGCTTTCACTGCAGCAGTCTCATTCTCAAGCAGTATTGCATTTGCCATTCAGTCAGATACATTGGTGTCGCGCTGGTAAATATAAGTGAGATTCCTCTATATTTTGTGAGCACCCATACCAGTAAATTTCAACAGACAACGCTCTTTTCAACTTGCTTGATGTTTGAGATGCCAGAGCGTGTGGCCTGGCTTCCGTTTGAAGCAAGTATCATGAGAGTAAAATCACAAAGGGCGCCTAACTAAACGCATGTTGCTTGAAAACAGGGAACCGGAAAGGTAGTCTGTATAACCAGACCACTCCCTTCAGGCAACTTGTACTCCGCATTTCACTTTACGTCTGGAGAACCCCTTTCCTGATAATTTCTGTTTTTCGTTTTTTTTAAAGGGGGAAAACAAACCATTAGCCATTCACAAAAGAAGCAATCTGAGAGGTGAATGTGTTGAAAAAATGTTTTTAAAGAAAAGTAGGAAGCTGCCTCTTTATATAGTATACCAAAACGAGGTATACTGTGTAAAGAGTCCAGGTATCACTTATAAGTGGACAGAAACCTGCTCTAACCATCCCATGGTGCTCTATCTAGGGTCGTGTGGTCTAGCAGCCTTAGGCTGATCAGAGAGGAGCGTTAGACATTTGCTGCATACACAGAGTAAAATGTTGCACACACTCGCGTTTTTATGCATAATGCTTTCCTATAGGAGAAAGAGCATTCAGTGCATGCATATACTTGCAAGACATTTCCATTAGACCCCTTTCGGTTGTGAGGTCGTAGAGGGACAAAAAACAAAGTTCCACTGCCTCCATAGCAACTGATGCGAGTGTGCAGGAGTGGGCTCCACACTTCATTTCTGGAGTGGAACGTTTTAAGTGAAGAGCCGCAGGGTGACACCTACCGACATACCGCTCAAACGTTTCCAGATCAAGTCTGATGCCTGGGGAATATTCAAAATGTGAGGAAATCTGAGGGTAGATAGAATCTCTACCAAAAGTTATGTCACTGTAGGAGGATGGCTTTTTGTAGGTTCACCCCCACGTTTTGATGACTTTAGGTACTGGTGTAACATTTTGCTCACAGGGGCGCTGACATCTAGTGACCAGTGCATGAGCTCAAACTGGCTAACACTGACTCGCAAGGCTAACTTGCATACAAGTCCCTAGTAAAAAGTACTCAGAGTATTTAGCGCCTGGTAGTTAAGGTGTCTTTAGAGAACTGCAGCACTACTTGTGCAACCACTAAAATGGCAAGCAGAGGTCTGGCCAAGTATAAACAGTGTTTTACATGCCCTGGTAGTGGGAAATATCTAATGTGGATTTTTCCTATTGAAAAGCCAGTAGCTCCACTGGATAACATTGGGTAATACGAATAAAGGGCACTTTCCGAATAGAACAAGCCAGAAGGGTGTTTCAGGGTGTGTAATTAATAGTTACATTAAAGTCAGTGTATTGCCAAAGTTGGTTTTAACATAACTATTTTAGAAAAGAAGCTTTATGTCTTAAGAGGGTGTCCAGACGAGAAGAACAAGTTACTTACCTTCAGTAACGATATATCTGTAAGAGGTATATTAGTTATAGATTCCTCACCTTAGAATTACCCCCAGGTGTCAGACTGGATTTGGAGAATTTTCTCAGCTGTACCTCAGCGCGTCGGTAGGTGGCGTCGGTTGACTCCACGTTAGTCGTCGGTGTTGTGATCAGCAGGATGAGGTTACGGTATCTACTAAGACGCTGCCCCAGCGCGCGGACGTCAGTTCTTTTACAACACTTTCCAAGCCAGAAGCGCAGAGCCATGCAAGACACTGACCACTGGTGCACAAAACTAGGGCCCTGAAAGGGAGTCCCTTACTCTAGAAGTCAGTTCGCAGAACAGGGAGGACGGGTGGGGTGCTAACAAATCTATAACTAATATAGGTCTCTTACAGATATATCGTTACCAACGGCAAGTAACTTATTCATCTGAAAGACTATTAGCTATAGATTCCTTATCTTAGAATAGATACCCCGGCAATGCCAACAGGGAGGTGGGTCTGGGAACCAAGTTCGAACCAGAAAGTCCTGGAGAACTGAACGGCCAAAGTCGTCTTCTATCCAGACTGGACTATCCAAGCAATAATGCTTTGTAAACGTGTGCAATGATGCCCATGAGGCTGTCTGGCAGTTGTCACAGGGAGAACTCCATGTCCTAAAGCAGTAGTGGCTGCCGTCGCCCTGCTGGAATGGGTGCGCAGTTACGACCGGAGGCTCCTTTTTCGCTAAGGAGTACCAGATCTTAATGCAAAGGACGACCCATCGAGAGATGGCTTGTTTTTACATGGCCCGACCTTTCTTGGCAGCCACATAGCCAACAAAGAGTTGATCGTCCACCCGGAATTGTTTTGTGCGATCCAGATAAAATAATAACGCACGTTTTGGATCCGGAGAGTGGAATCTCTCCTCCTCCTTTGAAGGACACAGGGGCAGGAAGAAGGTGGGCAAAGTGATGATCTGTCCTCGGTGGAAAGAGGTAACCACTCGAGTAGAAAAGAAGGTCTAGTTCGAAGGACAACCTTGTCTGGTTGAACAGCAAGGAAAGGAGGTTTAGAAGATAGAGCTTGAAGCTCACTCACCCTGCGAGCAGAGGTGATGGCAACCAGAAAAGCAGTCTTTTTTTATTTTTATTCATTTTTATTTGCATTTGTAACCAAAAATAACAATTACATTCAGCAAGACAATCAGCAAGCAGTATGCAATCTACAGGTCATAGGTGTTATGACCTGCCATATCATACACAGCACATATCGGACAAAGTCAATAGCAGTACATTACACTATTATGATTTTGTTCAACAAACGGTGTCACATGTTCAGACTATGCTTTAGTAATATGCAGAGGGATCTCGGACTCTTGTGCCAAGGAGGGCATAAGTACCAGGTGTGCACGTTAAAGGTTGTCTAAGTTCACAGTGTAGGAAGGTGGATATCTGACTATGGTTACCCCCAACTTTTTGCCTAGTGTTTTGCTGGTTTTTTACTTAGTTGGCCTGGGATCCTGCTATTCAGGACCCCAGGCTTCCTCCTCTCTCTGTTAAAATGGACTCCATGTACCCTAGGTACATATCTAATTGGATACTGAGTCACCTTATCAGTCCCTGTACAGTGTACCTTAGGTACCCAGGGCATAGGTGTACCCAGGGCCTACCAGGGGCTGCAGCATGTATTATGCCACCCCTGGCTTGCCATCCAAAACTGACAACTGGCTGCACGACAGCTGGGGCAAGGTGGTGTAATCACCCTTTGCTGTAGATATAGTATACCTATATCTAAACCTAAAATGGACACATATATTCCTATCAGTCACTCCTATGGAAGGCCTTATCAATCCTGAAGGCAGAGTGCTTGGAATTATGTGAGATGGTGCTCTGGCATGAGCTGAGCCCGTTTGCAGCTTGCGGAACCAAGTCCTAATAGCTGTTCCATGATAACGCTATACCATATACTCTTAAGTGCATTATAATCCTCGCGGTTAAATGCTAACTCTGGTATAACATTATCAAAACATGTCGAGTAAGGTGTCATACGATTTGGAATACTTACCCCCTCGCCAATTCTGGCGACGGGGGTAGCATTCCACCCTTCTAGAGGGACACGACATGTATGTAACTGAGAACCCCAGTTAAAGTTAACTCGAGCCTTTGCATCACAAAATGGATGCTGCCACCACAGACACAAGTCTGACCTCCTGCTGCTGGGAGTCCTTCCAGCGAGGGCGGCTTGGACAAAGGGTTTCCTGCCTTGGGAGGTGCTAGCACCACCCCAGACAGGATTTTGTGTATTGGGTAGGGTAGGGTAGGCTTGAAAGGAATGAAACATGCCCGGAGCACACAAGGTGTCCTGTGCATACACCGGTTCCAACCAGTTGCTGGGGCATCCCTGCCCCAGCTCTGGCGGGAAACCGGACAAAGGATAGGGGGTGTAACCACCCCCCTTCCTGGTCCCACCCAGGGGAGGGACCTAGTCAGTAGTGCAGCCCCCTTTAGCAGGATAAAGGTAGGAGCTGGTCCCATTCCAAATCAGATTATCCTGAACTATTCAACAAGAAGAAACTCTGGCCTTGGACGTTCTGCTCCACAGAAGACTGAAGAATCTCCCTTGTGGACAAGGAGTGTCCACCCTGCACAAGCAGGCACCATCAAGCCTCAAGCGGCTTCCCTTTGTCGTCTTCCTTCCAGGATCCAGACTTCAGAGCCCGACGAGACCCGGATTCCCAGACCTCTCCGACCTCAACCCACATCTGCAGCGAAGCAGAGACCCGTGGGTGCGACGAGACACGTGGGACCGGCCATCTTGGAAGAAACTGCACTTCGCTTACAGCACGACTCCCGAGGTAAACTCGACCAAGTGCTTTGGGGACTGAGAAGCCCCATCCCCGAGCAGCTCCTGCACCGAAGATCAGCCCTCCAGCATCCACGAGATCTGCGTGGGGCCCTTCTGCTTTGTTGCTGCTCGACGCGTTGTCTGGTCACTTGCCGGCTGGCTAGTGGCCTCCCAGACGACGAACCTTCGAAACTTTGCTGCTGGTCTGGTTGCTCCAGACTGGCCCTTGCTCCCTTCCAAAAGAGGGGCACCCCGGACTCTCCTAGTCCGCACCAGGCGCTTTCTTCACTCACCGCGTGGGTTGCCTTTGCCAAGGCCTGTTGACGCCGATTCCGGATCCAACACCGCACACAGCGAGAGCCTGCGTGGGACAGCTCGTGCCTCCATCCTGGTCGTCGAAGACACCTCCTGGTCCACGTGGCTGCAGAGTCAAGCGTCCACTCTTCACCTGATCGCGGCGACGACGACATCTGGTTCCTTCCTGGTTCCACTCCAGTCACTGGCTAGTGACTGTGAACATTGTCCCCTCTGCTTTCAGGTCTCCTTCACCAATCCACCCTTGGATTGCACCGGACAACTTCCTCCTGGTCGCCTGCAGCATCTTTTCTTTCAGGCTCCATTGACTTCAACGCGAGAACCCGACGCACTTTGACACCTATGCACCCGCGGCCCGTGGGTGAGGTAACAAGAGCATTTCGGTGCTCAAGGGTAGTTTAACTGTCCTAGTGTCCAGTTCCACAGTCGTTTTAGTCCTAACTAGTCAGGATTGTCCGTACTCACCTTTTTCTTGAACTGTACTGTCCATAGACGTTGTTACGCATCTCGCGTGTGAGTTCACACTCTGCACACGCGTTCCGTGGGCCTCCTATTACTTACCTAGAGTTAGGGTAGCGTGGTCCCATCGATCCTACAGCCTCTGGACAGCTCCAGTCCTTCTATTGACTTTCACATTCCACTTACTTAGTATATGGTTTGTCGTGCCCCTAGGGCACCGTTGTGATTTCGTGCAACTTAACGTATTTTTCAGAAGAGATTGTCATGTGCTTAGCCCTCTGACCTCATAAAGAGTTCAGAGGTGTTGTTATTAATAAATATACTGTTTATTTTCATAACAACCTGTGTGGTGTCCTTTCATCTGGTATTCAAGGGGTTATATTGTGGTAAAACAGCTGGCTTCACATGCCATAAAGAGTTTAGCCTAAGACTGCTATGTCCATGCTACCATTAGGATAGCTGGTCTATAAGGTTGACTTACAACCAATCACCATAAGGGTTGTTTGGACTGATACAAGGTGATCACTAGAACTAGTGAGCATCATATATTAGGCCAACTTCTCACACACAGTATTCAGCCAGTCTACAAATGGCTCCCAAAAATACAGGGGGGCGGGATCGCGCTGGCAGCTGATTCCAATAGGTCTACAATTGCGCTTTACAGTGTGTAACACTAATGACCCCATTTTTTGTGGTCAGCGTTCGAGAGGAGCACACAAGATAAGTTAAGACCAGATTCAAGTCCCACTGGGGCATTACGAAAGGAATAGGAGGAAATAGGCGAGTAATGCCCTTAAAAAAATCTATTTACATTAGGGGACTTGAAAAGAGAAGGCTGAACTGCACTCTCTTCTCCTCTCACGACTCGCCAAGATAGGTGCGTCGGGCATTGCCTGGAACTGGCTTAGATCCTTCTTAGAAGATAGGGCCCAACTGATCTGGATGCCCTGTGCTCCTCTTCTACACAGTTTGTGACCACAGGAGTACCCCAGGGGTCTTGTCTTAGCCCCCTTCTTTTTAATATTTATGTTACACCTTTAGTCTACTTGACAGAGAGCTTGGGAGCCAAGGTGATGGCCTACACTGATGACACCCAGCTGCTATTCACTTGGGACACTAACGATGAGTCAGTTTCTTCGGTTCATCATTGCCTCTCATCCATTTGTAAATGGTTAGCAGCTGCGCCGCTAAAGTGCAATGAGGAGAAGTCCTCTTCTTCGGAAAATGTTCACCTAAATTCCGAGAATCTCTTTGGCCTCCTGAGCGCTCTGTGCAAACCTCTCTAGGGAAACCAGCTAAGAATTTGGGGGTATGGTTTGATGAGTCTTTCTTTCTCATAACATATTAAGAAGCTGGCCGGTAATTGTTTTGGTCTCCTCAAAACTATGAGGAAGTTTTTCCCTCTTCTTCCTCAAGCAGCGAGAGAAACTGACCTGTGCACTAATTTTGTCCCGGTTGGACTATGCCAATGCACTATACATTGGCACTCCAGGTTACCTGCTGAAAAATCTGCAGGTTGTCCAGAACGCGGCGACCAGACTACTTCTGGGTATCTCTACCAGGAGCAGTGTGTGTCACCATCTACATTCACTGCACTGGCTCCCCGTCGCGGAACGGGTTAAGTTTAAATCTTGGAGGCAACTCATTACCAAGGAAGGCTACTGCTGCCTGGAATGCCCTGCCCCTTGTCCTACGCAATATCCAGGACCCGGTGGCATTTAATAAACATTTGAAAACACATCTCTTCGCTTAAACAGACACTTTCCCCCTTCTGCTGGTAACGCGCCGGGACAATCATGAGTATCCGTGTGCGTCATAAATTAAAATAACATAACATGACAGAAAACAAATAACTTAAAACTTACTTGACTCCTGAAAATCATTACATATTTGATGCCATCAGCTTTAAGAACGGGAAATTCATTCACTATAAAAAGAAAAAGGAAATATTTACTATACAATTTCAAGTACACAAAGATATCTTCTTTCTGTATTCACAGATGCATCATTCATAGCAATGTTTGAGAGGCAATCTGCTTTTCCATCTCCAAATCCATCTAGTGTATGCTTCAAAATCCATGAACAAATTATCAACATATATGCCAGACTTAGAGTATATTCCCATGATCCAATCAAACCCCACATCAAGTGTTGTCACAAGGTATTGTAGTCATTTCATATGACAGAGTAATATTTTTCTCTTGGTGTCTACAAAATCATGTGAAAGTTTTGAGACTAAATGCTCATGTCACAATGTGGAAGGTGCTTATGGAAACAAGAACCCACAAATCTCAAAGCCTAGGTACTGCTCTACCAAAAAACAAAAAAAAGTAAATTGTGAAACCGGTACAGTCAGTTGAGGTCTCTTTGCAAATGTGCAAACTGGTCTTTTTTTCTTGATCCACAACATGTATCTGAACTCATTCCAAGTGTCTTCAAAGACACCGATTTAACGGCCCTGTCCCAGAATGGCAAATAAAGCATTCCATTTATCTTGAATACAATAATTCAATGTACATCATAGTACAACATAAAAAATGAAAACCTATCAATATCCTATTTGAACACCCAACCATGATTGTTCCCTTTACTAATA
Source organism: Lissotriton helveticus (assembly GCF_964261635.1). NCBI lineage: Eukaryota > Metazoa > Chordata > Amphibia > Caudata > Salamandridae > Lissotriton > Lissotriton helveticus. The sequence goes on from NC_136068.1 coordinate 165,387,277, forward strand.
TGCACTTGTGGATGGGCTATGAAGAGGTGATCTGCCAAAAATGACTTGACTAGAGCCAGACGGTTTATCAGCATAACCCCTGCGTGTCAGAGGTTTGCGCTCTGTAGCTTTATGTTGACCTCATTCTGCCCCACAAGTGACAGTCAGAGCAGTTTGTGTCACCCAAGCAAGCTGGTGTCAGTTCCTTTCTTTCTGAAGCTCTGTATGTGGATCCAGAGGTAGGTCTTAAAAAAAATTCCCAAAATTATTTCAGGGTGATGGGGATTATGGACCTTCTAAGCCTTCAGGTACATCAAAGTCCAAGAAGAAACATAAGAAGGCCAAGTGGAACTGCTGAGGCTTGCCACTTCCCTTCTGAGAAGTTGCAAGTTTGTCACGGTGTACTTCAGTCCCACTCCTGGTCCCCGGCTGAGGAGCCAATACAGCAGTTAAGCCCGAATTTCCTGGGCAGTCTGCATCATCACAACAGAACGAGGCTATGAAGGAAACTAGGTTGTAAATCTTTGCAACCTGCCAGCTACCTCTGGCATGCCTTCGGTTCTCATGGATCCTCAGAGGCCTCCAGTCAGGTGAGCACTTGAGGCGTCCTGTACCTGTTTAGGGTTCAGCTCCAACTTCAGAGCAGACGACGTCTGGCTGCAACGTCCATGCTAGTTTCTGCCACATTGACACTAGCCAAACACTTGAAAAATGTTGTCCTAATGTCCTGTCACATTAGGAACCGAACACATCTCGAACAAGGACTCCTAATAAAATATTTGACGTGCCCGGTCCCCCTTCTTTCGGATTCTGGCAAAACAGCAACTTTAACTAGGCCTCCAGAGTACCAAACACATTTGTTTTTTTCTCCTCACAAATGCTAGCAGCTCACAAGTAAATTTATAAAAAATACCAAAACTGGATAGCTATATCTACAGGCAGCGTCTTCCTTCTTGAGCAGGAAATTAATAAGTATTGAATAGAGATAAAGGTGTACATAGCTGAGAAGTGGGACAGTGAGGCTTCGACAAAATTCAACCCATAAATATTTTCCAATAAGGCTTGGCACACTTGCATCAATGCTTTAGCATCAAAGTACTAATGCTTGGTAAACATTTGCGGCAGCCATTAACCCCTTAAGTGCTGCCGTCGGCCAACGGTCGTCACTGGCACTACCTCCCCAGTGCTGCGTGCGACCGCTGGACGTCCAGTTCAGCACCGGATAATGGACAGCGCAGCACTGGGGAGGTTTGTTTACTAGCTCCCAAGTGGTTAAGTGTGGCCTTGGAAATCTTTTGGAAATGTATTCACAAGATGGATGTTTTGCTGTGTTGCTTTTAGTGAGCATAGACTGCTCAGAGTAGACCGTACATTCACCTTCTGAAATTATGAAATCAGTCTAGCAAAGCCCTGTTATGACTAGGCAGGACCTTTATTAGAAGGTTGATAGGTTACAAGCTGCTAGAGTTAGATTATTTTTTACAGTGTCAATGCAATCCCAACTCTTCAAATAAAGAGTGTACATTGCAACATGTGCTGTCGAAATTGAAAATAAATGTAATAAGGATAATGCTGGGTTTATGTGAAAGTCTGCTGCCACCAAAGCTTAACTTCAATACATCTGAAAGACTACCCTGAAGAAGTTTGCAACATGTTAATCACACGTAAATGGTCGCTTTTTAATTCAATTTCTGGAAGATTGCAACGAAAAAGGCCATTGTTCTGAACAAAAAAAGAAATTAATAAATTGTGAAAAGTTCCACATGATTGGGCACATCTTAGATGGGACCATGTTCAATTCCAGTGGGTGCTAGGTGATATGAATATATGAAAGGAACACACTAAACTTTTGAAACAATAGGCTGAACAGTTGGAGGATCCACACATGGGTGAACTATCTGATGGTTTTTACAAAGTATTTCTTTCCACCAAGCAAACAAGTTCAAGTTAATGCCATCGTGCTAAACAAGCCATTAGTAAACAGATGTCAGGCCCAAGCTGTCATGAGGAAGATTATTCTGTAAATCGATTTTTTGAGACAATGTATCAGAAAAATTGAGTTACAGCACAAACGTTACATTTTGCATTTGGATTGTGGCAAAACTATCCATCACCTATGTGCCCCATAAATGTTACAGGTGTGGCGCAGCGTCAGGGAGCAGGACTCCGGACCATGGGGTTCATGGTTCAATCCCTGGCAGTAGGTTAGCCCAGCACCAAGTGACTCTGGGCAATAGCTCGCTTAATCTTCCCAAAGGTTCCCAGCGCCGGGACACCGCTCCGGAGGTAGCTGTGCGCTTTACAAATGCTGGTATTTCATTTCCAGCCACCTCTTGTTTGTTTCACAGTTTTAACAGCTCTGAAGATCCCAACTCAACCAGCATGCCAATCTTCAGACCTCACAAATACTTGCTCTGGCTATTTAATACCTCCAAGCATCTTAGTGCCCCTACATTCCTTGTGTAGACTATTGAGATTTTGCTGTACGTGAAGACACAACTCTTTTGCTGAATTACTTGAAAGAAAGATTGAAAAGCTGGAGTGACCGCTTTTGGTTTGAGCATCTTAACACTTTCTGCTTTTAATCAATGGCCCCTAGGTGAGATGGTTTTGATTTTCACCCCTATCGTAACATCTAAGCATCTGTGTTCACTTAATCTCAGGCAACAGGAGTGTAAAGTGAAAAGCAGGATAACATTAGGCAACCCTATTGAACCCAAGGAATTGTGCAGCACTACTGGAATGAAATGTCTCACCTCTTCCACAATTAACTTTTGCCTTGAATGTATAAGGTTGCCACCAATATGTCTATGCTACTCTATCAGAAAGCAATTAAAACCTTATAAAGAATCATTTTCAATATGGGTGGAACGCACCTGGTCTTGATGGCACTCAAAGATGCCTGTAAAGGACCAAGACGTACACATTTATATCCCCTGGCAGGCCAGGCATAACAAGGACCAGACACATGATGAGAACCCAGAGGTCAATCTGATGCCAAAGGTTAAAAGTAATTTGATACCACTTGTCCACCACTCAAAAGTTTAAGCTGCTAACTGTGAAAAAATATGTAGACTGTGTCCGCTGCAGTCATCGGAGCACAAATCATTTTGCTCTTATAAAGACAATTATGCCTTGCAAAAAGGTCATCTTAACTCTTACTTTGATTAAAAAAAACTTGAGCCTTTCAAGATTAAATGGAGTACTGTTAGACACTGAGCAATTAATTGCGAAGGATGCGAGTCCTCCATAAGTAATAAGTACACAATTGTCTTTTTACTGTGAATCAAATATCGCATTGTAACACTAGACTCAAGAAAGCAAAGCCGTCCAAGGCCTACTCCGGGGAGGTGGTGTGGGCTAGTATTCTCCGCTCACTGGGAGACAAAAATATTAAAATTGCCTAGTCAATGCTTTTACCTGTAAAATGGAAATAACACGCACTACTGGATATTAAATTACAAATACATACAATCAAGTAACTGGAAATACCCTTAGTGTCACCCTCATAACACATTACACCCCTAGTGGACCCTGAATCCTATATCCATAACACTCCAACCTATACTAGAGACAATGAACAAGTTACTTACCATCAGTAACACTCTTTCTGGTGACTAACCGTAGATTCCTCATCTTAGAATATTCACCAAGCATCCGACTGGATCGAGAAAAAAAAAACTTTGAAGCAGTACCCTTACGACTCCGAATGAGAAGTACTCCACTCTAAATAGGTGCTACCTATGCATGCTGATATTAGTTGCTTTATAAAATCTTGCACCTGCAAACGCAGAACCAAAATGTAATTGGTTGTCACCAGAGTGCAAATTCCTAGTTTCGGATATTTTTAGAAGAAACAGTCCAGTTTACATGGCGGATTAGTGAGGAATCTGTGGTTAGAGAACCTTTATCATAAGGAAAATGCTACTTACCAGTATGCATCTGTTCTTGGCATGTAGAGCTGCAGAGTTACACACTATGCATAGATGGCCACCTAGAGTTGGGCCCGGATGTTTGCAGTTTGTTTTGTTGTAGAAAAGACTTTGGGAGTCACAGGATAGGTGACTCCTCCTTGGGATGATACTGTGCATGGGCATCAGCTCCATCCCCAGATTGTTTTTCGCCATTAAGGAAGTGATGGACATCACTACCTCTTGTACAGCTCCATGTGATTTGAATCGAATTAAGATAATACTGGAACAGATAAAGGTAGCCGGGGAGGCGGGTGGGCGTGTGTAACTCTGCAGCTCTACATGCCAAAAACAGATGCATACTGGTAAGTAGCATTTTCCGTTCAAGGCATATGAGCTGCAGATTACACACTATGCATAGATTGTATAGCAGTACACACATCTAGCGGCGACCACCCGTATCTGTTGCAGTTGTTTGAAACCGTGTTTTCAGTACAGCCTGGCCCACAGTGGCTTGTTATTTCGTTTGCACATCTACACAACAATGCTTTGTGAATGTGTGCGGTGTAAGCCATGTAGCTGCTCTGCATATGTCATCTAAGGGGATGTTCCCTAAGAATGCCATTGAAGCCCCTATCTTTCTTGTTGAATGGGCTTTTGGAGGAATTGATAAAGTGCGTTTTGCTTTTTGGTAACAAATTTGTATGCATTTAACAATCCATCTGGCGATCCCTGATTTAGATATAGGGTTGCCTTTATGTGGCGGCGAAAAAGACACAAAAAGTTGTTTTGTTTTACGAAACAACTGTTTCCTTTCGATATAGTACAGTAGGGCTCTTTTGACATCCAAGGTGTGTAGAGCTCTTTCTGCGACTGTTTGAGGCTGTTTGAGGCTGCGAGAAAAATACGGGCAGCTCAACAGATTGATTTAGATGGAAGGGGGAATAACTTTAGGAAGGAATTTAGGATTAGTACGAAGAACCACTTTGTTATGATGCATTTGCAAAAAAGGTTATTGAATGGTAAGTGCTTGTAATTCACTAACCCTTCTAAGAGAAGTAATTGCTACCAGGAAAGCTACTTTCCAAGTTAGGAATTGCAATTCACATTTATGTAATGGTTCAAAGGGAGGACCCATTAACCTTGTAAGAACAATGTTCAAGTTCCACACTGGTGCTGGTGGCGTTCTGGGAGGAATTATTCTTTTGAGTCCTTCCATTAAAGCTTTAATAGCTGGTACTCTAAAAAGAGATAGATGTTGTCTATTCTGTAAGTATGCTGCAATGGCAGCAAGGTGTAGCCTGATCGACGTATAGGCTAGGTTACACTTTTGAAGGTGTAATAGATATCCTATGATGTGTTGGATAGACACGTCTAGGGATCTATTTGGTTGTTTTGGCAGTATATGACAAAGCGTTTCCACTTAGCAGCATAACATGCTCTGGCAGTGGGACCTCTAGCTTCTTTAATGATGTTCATGCATTCTGGAGGAAGGTGTAAGTAACCAAACTATGACCTCAGGAGCCAGATCGCTAGGTTGAGCTGAGCTGGGTCTGGGTGTCTGATCTCTCCATGGTTCTGTGTTAATAGGCGTGGAGATGGATTTAATTTTTGATGTGGTACTACCGACATTTGCAGCAGCGTGGTGTACCACGGTTGTCTAGCCCAGGTTGGAGCGATTAGAATGAGTGTCAAGGAACGCGGTTGTAGTTTGCGCACCACTAACGTAAGTAGTGGGAGAGGAGGAAAAGCGTACGCAAATAGTTTTGACCAGTTCATCCATATCGCATTGGCTTTGGACAATGGGTGTGGGTATCTGGCGGCAAAGTTTGGGCATTTTGCGTTTTCGTGGGTGGCAAAGAGGTCTATCTGAGGTTGTCCCCACATTTGGAAGAACGGATGAAGAACTTGCGGGTGAAGTTCCCACTCGTGGATCTGCTGTGTTTGTCGACTTAGCAAATCTGCGATAGTGTTTTGTACTCCTGGGACGTGTTGGGCTAAGAGGAAGATCTTTAGCGGTATAGCCCATCTCCATATCTGCTGTGCTAACAGAGAGCTGCAGAGAGTGTCCCCCCTTTGTTTATGTTATGTTATGTTATGTTAAATCTGCTTCTATAGCGCATGGCTACCCCAGCAACGGGGCGTCCCAGCGCTTGTAGTACATAGCTGTCATATTGTCTGTGCGGACTAAGACAGCCTTGCCAGACACTTGAGTTTGAAATGCTTTCAGAGCTAGAAACACAGCTAGCAACTCCAAATGATTGATGTGGAGTAACTTTTGTTGCGGTGTACACCTGCCTAGCATGTTGTGCTGCAGTAGATGTGCTCCCCAGCCGGAGAGCGATGCGTCCGTTGTCATGACTATTTGAGGAACTGGCTCTAGAAACGGTCGCCCTTTGGAAAGGTTTTTGGTGTTCCACCATTGCAGAGAACGATGAGACCGACCGTCTACCAACACTAGGTCTGTTAATTGGCCTTGAGCCTGGTTCCATTGGCGTGCTAGGCACTCTTGAAGTGGATGCATTTGCAATCTTGAGTGAGGTACTACAAATATGCAAGATTCCTATGAGCTGCATGTACTCGAGCTGGTAGCGAGTGTTGTGGTTTGAATTTTGTTAGGAGAGTTTGTACACTTGTTATCCTGGCTGGAGAGGGATGAGCTAGTGTTATTTGGGTGTTTATTGTAGCGCCGAGATACTGTTGTATATGCGAGGGTTGCAGATGCGATTTGACGTGATTTACGGTGAATCCCAAGTCGTGAAGCAGTTGAATAGTAGCCTGAGTGTGTTGCACACACTGTCTGTATGAGCTGGCTTTTATGAGCCAGTCGTCCAGATATGGGAAGATGTGAATGTGCTGTCTTAGGTGTGCTGCTACTACTGCTAGGCATTTGGTAAACACCCTTGGCGCTGATGTGACTCCGAATGGGAGTTCTTTGAACTGGTAGTGTTGTCCATCTAGCACAAATCTGAGATATTTTCTGTGTGCTGCGTGGGTGGGAATATGGAAGTAGGCGTCCTTGAGATCTAGAGTGACAAGGAAGTCGTTTAATACCAGTAATGGGAGGACCTGTTGTAGTGTGACCATATGAAAATTATCCGACTGTATGTAAATGTTTAGAGGTCTGAGGTCTAGGGTCTTAGGGATCAGTCCTTCTTTGGTATTAGGAAATATAGGGAATATACTCCTTTGTTTTTCTTATGCTCTGGAACTATTTCTATTGCATTTTTCTGCAGGAGGGATATTACCTCCTGTCTGAGCAATGTTAAATGTTCCTGTGACATTGGACACTGCTTGGGTGGTATGTTTGGGGGGTAGATGTTAGTTCCAGACAATAACCTGACTGAATAATTTGGAGCACCCACCTGTCTGATGTGATGTCTTCCCAGGCTGGCAGGTACTGTTGGAGTCTTCCCCCGACAGGAGTGGAATGAGGCGGGGGAAGTGGAAGGGAGTCACTGGGCAGGGGTAGAGGCAGAGCGTGAGTTGTTATTTTTGCCTCTGCCTTGGTTATTGTTACCCCTGTACCCACCCCTTAGTTAGCCTTTACTGTAGGTAGACTGTGTAGGGGCTTTGTAAGAGGTAGAAGCTGTGTCTGACTTATATCCCCTGGTGGCACCTCGATAGGATGAGCGACGAAATGAACGTCTGGGAGCCTGCGATTGCAGGGCTCCCATAGATTTGGCAGGGTCTGTATCTTTTTTCATTTTCTCTAGTGATACGTCTACCTCGCGTCCAAATAGGTGTTGTTCGTCACAGGGTTGGTTAAGAATAGCGCTTTGTACCTCAGGTTTGAACCCTGATATGCATAGCCATGCATTTCTGCGTAGCAAAACGCTGATGTTAACTGCCCTAAAGGCAGTGTTTGCTGCATCAAGGGCACACCGGATAGAGGTGTTTGTGATGTTTATCCCCTCTTGGATGAGCTTGTTTGCTCTATCCTTGTACTGGTCAGGGAGGTGCCTCATTAATGACTCTAGCTCATCGTAATGTGCCCTGTCATATCTGGCTAGCAGTGCCTGTGTATTGGCAATACGCCACATGTTTGCTGCTTGAGACACTGTTCTTTGGCCTGATGCGTCAAGTAGCTTAGACTCCTTATCTGGTGGTGCAGCCTCACCCGATGTTTGTGAGTTTGCTCTATTGCGTGCGTTGGAAACTACAAGTGAGTCTAATGGTACTGGGCCCTTAATATAAGCTGGGTCTGAGGGGGCATTCGGGGGTTAATGACCCTAGTTCTGACTGGGTCTTTGAAGACTTTAGGGGCATGCTTGATCACTCCTTTAAGCACGGGTAAGATGGGTGAAGACCTTTGTGCATTATCGAATGTATCTATCAGGAAGTCTTCCTCAACAGGGTCTGTGTAAATATGTAACCCATGGTAATGTGCAGCCCTGTGAATTAATTCGTTAAACCCTATAGTGTCTTCTGGTGGGGAAGGTCTTGAGGGGTATATGTCATCCTGAGGGACATCTGGGGTGGTATAATTGTCCCACGGGTCTGGGGATCCTGTGGGCGTTGTTGGATCCGGTATGTTACCCCCCAGCCCCCCCCCATATCATCAGAGCTATCATCCCTGTGTGGTGTGATAGGGGATGCTGGGGAATGCTGTGGTATAAGAGGTGGTGGTGATGGTACAGGTGAAAGGGAAGGGGAAGGCAGTCTTAAGGGGGAGGTAGCCATGTCCTCCTTTTTTGAATGCGGAGCTGGTGTGTCCAGTGGTCGCTTTTTTGGAGCCAAAACTAGGCGTCCAGTGATTGGACCCTTGGCCAGAGTCTTTTGAGCTGGGTCTGGATAGGGTAAATCCACTTCAGGGGATTGATCTTTTGGTGCGGAGGGAGTCTTGTGCACCGAGATGGCTTGTTTTGGTTTCTTGGCAATGTCTTTCACCGGGGAGGCTGCCGTGTTTTTTGGCTCCGAAGCTTTTTTCTGTTCCTGTGTGGTTTTTGGATCCGAAGGCTTTTTCGGACCCAATGATTTTTTCGGTTCCGGTGTTTTGGAATCCAAAGCGTGTTTGCTTGATTCCGGCCTGTGTTTCGGTGCCGAAGGAGTACTGGTGTGCTTCGGTGCCGAGGTTTTGGGTATCGGGCCGTTGTCTTTTACGGTGCCGGTATGTGTGCGCCGGCACCGTGTGAAGGTCAACTCGAGCGCGAGTCGCCTGAAGGCTTGGTTAGCTTCTTAGCCGGGCCCGGAGGTGTGGCAGTAGAAGCGGTTTGACGGTGTGCACCCGAGCTGGAGGGCGAGGGTGTGACCAGGGCCTTCTGTGTGGAGGAAGGGTCGGGGTCGGCAGTCTTACTTACAACCCGCTGTGCTGGAATGAGGTCCTCGACGTCGGAATCTTCTGCTTCGGAGCTGCTGTAGACGTCGTGCTGTTCTGGGACGTTGACGCCCTCCTCGAAGATGTCGTCCGGAATCGGAGCTGAAGATCTTTGAGCCATTGTTTTCCTCGCTCTTCGGTCCCGGATAGTCTTTTTGGAGTGGAAAGAGGCACAAGCTGAACAGTCTTTCGCCTCGTGCTCCGGAGAGAGACCGAGGTTACACACCTCGTGAAGGTCAATGTGGGAAAACTTCGACCCACATTGAGGACACTTCTTAAATGGCGTCCTTTCCATGAACTGGAGTCGAGGCCTAGGTAGGTCCGAAGGCCGTCAACGACAACCGGAATCGAGATCCTCGATGTTTGGAGAGTAGCGTCGACTGGAAAGCTTTCGAAACTAAGTTTTTGTAATTTGGTGAGGATTGCGCGCCAAAGGAAATCGGTTCCAACACGGAGCGCTAGAAGCACAAGTTACTACTTGTGTAACGATATATCTGTAAGAGACATTAGTTAGTATTAGATTCCTTACCTTAGAATATCCCCAGGCGTCAGACTGGATCCGGAAATTGTTGCGTAGCAGTACCTTTGCGCGTCGGTAGGCGTCGTCTGCGGCTCCGCGTCCTTCGTCGGCGCCGTGATGACGTCGTCGGAGTACTTAGACGCCGCCTCCGCGTGCTGACGTCAGTTCTTAGACACAGCTTTTCCGCGCCAGAAACGCAGAGCCATGTTAAAAATCAACACTGGTGCCATTGAAACTAGGGCCCTGAAAGGGGATAACCCTAACCCTAGAAATCGGTTCGCAGAACGGGGAGGATGGGTGGGTCGGTAAGGAATCTAATACTAACTAATGTCTCTTACAGATATATCGTTACACAAGTAGTAACTTGTCCATCTGAAAGAGACACGTTAGTATTAGATTCCTTACCTTAGAATAGATACCCCAGCAATACCAACCCCGGTGGTGGGTCTGCGAACCAATAATCACACCAGAAAGTCCTGGAGGACGGCACGGCAAAAGAAGCCATCCCTCCGGACCTGACTGTCCAGGCAGTAGTGTCTTGTAAACGTGTGCAGCGATGCCCACGTAGCTGCCTGGCAGATATCCTGTAAGGGCACACCCCGGCCCAGGGCAGTAGTAGTCGCCGTGGCTCGGGTGGAATGAGCCCGTAATCCAATAGGAGGCTCCTTCCTAGCCAAGGAGTAGCATGCCTGGATACACAAGATGATCCACCGGGAGATGGTCCTCTTGTGCACCGCTTTCCCCTTCTTAGCGCCCAGGTAACCAACAAAGAGTTGGTCATCCACCCGGAACTGGCGTGTGCGATCCAAGTAAAATGAGAGCGCACGTTTTGGGTCCAGACGGTGGAGCCGATCTTCCTCTTTAGAGGGATGCGGTGGCGGGAAGTAGGTTGACAAGATGATAGACTGCCCGATGTGGAAGGCCGTGACAACCTTGGGCAGGAAAGATGGCTTAGTACGCAACACCACTTTGTCCGGATGGACAGAAAGGAAAGGTGGAGTACAAGAAAGGGGCTGGAGCTCACTCACTCTCCTGGCAGAGGTGATGGCAACCAGGAAAGCAGTCTTCAGAGTAAGAAGGCCGAGAGGACAGTTGTGAAGTGGCTCAAAAGGAGCGCACATCAGAAACGTAAGAACCAGGTTCAAGTCCCACTGAGGCATCACAAACGGAACAGGAGGAAATGTGTGTGTGATGCCTTTTAGAAATCTATTTACAATAGGGGACTTGAACAAAGAAGGTTGATCAGGCAGCCGCCGAAAGGGCAGAAAGGTAGCCCTTGATAGTGCCCAGAGCAGAGCCCTGCTGGGCAAGAGAAAGAAGGAAGAGAAGAACCTCAGAGAGAGGGGCAGCAAGAGGATCCACATCCTTTGCTGTGCACCATGCCACAAATCTGTTCCACCTGCAGGCGTATACAGACTTTGTGGAGGGACGCCTGGCTGCCAGAATGACGTTACAGACTTCAGGAGGCAACTCAAATGGCCTCAACTGTCGCCGCTCAATCTCCAAGCATGGAGGTAGAGACTGGACAGGTTCGGGTGGAGAACCGTCCCCTGCTGCTGCGACAGAAGGTCCTCCTGAAGAGGCAGACGAACCGGGGGATCGACTGACATACTGAGTAGCTCTAGATACCAGTACCTTCTCGCCCAGTCCGGAGCCACAAGGATGACTTGAGCCCGGTCGCGCTTGATCTTCTTCAGCACTCTGGGCAGAAGTGGTATAGGCGGAAAGGCGTACAATAGACCGCAACTCCACTCGCGACGAAAAGCGTCTCCGAGCGAGTGCCGCCTTGGAAATGCCAACGCGCAGAACTAATGACATTGCGCGTTCTCTTCGGTGGCGAATAGATCTAACCAAGGCTCTCCCCATTGCGGAAAGAGGCCTTGCGCCACGTCCGAGTTCAGACGCCATTCGTGATCCATCATGCACCGACGGCTGAGCTCGTCCGCCCTGGCGTTCAGAGAACCTGCCAGGTGTTGAGCCACCAGGGTCACGCCCTGGCGTTCCAGCCATTGCCAGAGGCGCAGAGCCTCCTGGCAAAGGGTCCACGACCCCACCCCGCCCTGTTTGTTGCAGTACCACATGGAACCCCTAACCTGCGCAGATGAGCTGCGACCACCGCCATCACCTTTGTGAAAACCCGTGGGGCGCTGGTAAGGCCGAAGGGGAGCACGGTAAACTGAAAGTGCTCGTGGCCAACCCTGAACCGCAGGTAGCGCCGGTGGGCCGGCAGGACGGGGATGTAGAAATAAGCGTCCTGCAAGTCCAACGCTACCATCCAGTCTCCTGGGTCCCGGGCAGCTAAGACCTGAGCCAGTGTCAGCATTTTGAACTTCTCCTTCCGGAGGAAGCCGTTGACGTTCCTTAGGTCCAAGATAGGGCGTAGGCCCCCCTTGCCCTTCTTGGGTACCAGAAAGTAGTGGGCGTAGCAACCACACCCTACTTCTGGCCCAGGAACGTGCTCGATGGCCCCCTTGGCCAAGAGGGCCATAACTTCCTCCTGCAGAAGTCGCAAATGATCCCGCGATACACAGTGGGTCTGCGGTGGCATGGCTGGAGGAGTCGCATCGAAGGGGAGGGAGTAGCCCCTTCGGACGATTTGCAGCACCCACCTGTCCGAAGTGACAGTGCGCCAGTGGTGGTGGTGATGGCGAACCCTGCCCCCCACTGGCGTCACATGGGCCTGAAAGCACAGACTAGGAGGGTTTTGAGGCGGATACTGCGGGGGAAGGTGTGGACTGACCTAGCCGTTGACCTCTACCGCCCGGACGGCGGTTCCCACGGCCGCCACTGCGTTGGGTATTGCCCTGCGGAGCGTGGCTGGCAGCACGTGTGGGCACACCCCTTCCGTGGCCACGAAAGGAGTGAAAAGCAGCAGATTGCTGGCGCGGGGCCGAGAAGCCCAAGGACTTGGCCGTAGCCCTGGAGTCCTTAAAGCGCTCAAGCGCATGGTCTGCATTGTCGCCAAAGAGGCGACGGCCATCGAACGGCATGTCCATCAACGTGTTCTGGACATCAGCCGAAAAGTTGGCGGACCTCAGCCAGGCGTGGCGTCTGACCGCCACCGTCGTTGCCATCGCTCTACCTAGCGAGTCGGTGGTATCCAGCCCACACCGGATGGAATATTTGTCTGCATCCCGGCCCTCCACAAGGGCTTGGCCGAGTTTGGCCCGTACCTCCAACGGACACTCTGGCAGCACTTCCGCGACCGTATCCCACAGAGAGTGGGTGTAACGGCCCAAGAGGCATGCGGTGTTGGAAGACCGCAGTCCCAGACTAAGGGATGAGAAGATCTTTTTGCCATACTGCTCATACCTCTTGGATTCCCTGTCCGGCGGAGCAGACGGGAACGCGGTTTGGGAATTGGAGGCCTGGATGACCAGGCTCTCGGGAGTGGGGTGGGTGGACAGGAAACATGGGTCGCCCGGGGCTGGGCGGTGGCGTCTGGCCACGTTCCTATCTACGGGCGAACCCGTAGCGGGCTTGGACCAAGTGCCCAGAAGAACGTCGGTCAAGGCCTCATTAAAGGGCAGCAGAGGCTCGGCCGAGCTTGACTGCGGTTTAAGGACCTCAGTGAGGAGATTAGTCCTCACGGCCGCGACGGGGAGCTCAAGGCCCAAGGCCTTGGCAGCCCTCATAAACACCACACTGTAGGTTGCCCCCTCCTCCGAAGCCACGGTAGGAGGGGAGACAAAACCAGTGTCTGGAGAGGTGTCCAGGCCACTGGCCTCCCCAAGGTCTCCTGCCCAGTCCTCATGAGACTGATACTCTCGGGTCAGAGGGTCCTCAGACCCCTCCCAATCCACTTCCTCACCCATCTCCTGATACTCAGGGTTTTCAATTAATGGGGCCTGTTCATAGAAGTGAAACTCTCCAAACGACGTCTGGAGCGGCGCCCATCGGGGCCGTCCCGACGTCGGAACAGGAACGAAGGAGGAATCGGGGACACCTGATGGTCCGACGTTGGGGAGGTCGTAAGGTCCACCAGCGACGACCCAGATCCCGAAGAAGGCCTAGTGGGGTCCCGCGGCGCCGGGCCCGAAGGCACCGGTGGCGTCGGGATTGTGGGGCCTAGCGGCGCCGGGCCCGAAGGCGTCGGCAGCGTCGGGGCCGAAGCACCCGACCCGCTAGAGGCCCCAGACGGGTCCTCTGGCCCCGAAGGCGCCGCGGAGCCCGTCGGAGGAGAGAGTTTCCTCATGGCCATGAGGAAGCGCTCTATCTCCTACGGCGCCGCGTTTAGCCCAGGGAACGGAGGGTGTGGAGCTGGACGCGGCGCCTACGACGGAGCCGCGTGGGCGGTGTCACCCGAAACCCCGGCCGCATCGCGCGAGTGTCCGGGGGGGGGGGGGGGTGGGGGAGGAGTCCTCTTGGACTTCTTGTGCTTCTTACCTGACGACGACTTCGACCCGGAGGAGTGCGGCCTACTCTCGGAACTGTGGTGGCTCCGAGCCCGCGACCTGTCCCTCGACCTCCCGTGGGACCGGGACCTCTCGCGGCGCGGGACGACTGCCGGAGTTCGAGACGCCTGGCTTTCGAAGAGAGGGCCCGGCAGTCAGAGCAGGCCTTGTCGTCGTGGTCGACGCCTAGACAAGTTAGACACAGGTGGTGAGGACATCGTGCGGTCGCAATCCTCACAGTGCTTAAAGCCAGGCATCCCTACGGCACCGATCGGAGTCGTGAAGACTTCGAAAAATGATCAAAAGATCCAAAAAGTTAGTCCAAAATTGACTAAGGGTTACTGCTTTTTCCAGATCTGCGCTTGCTGGCGCGGAAAAAGGAACTGACGTCAGCACGCGGAGGCGGCGTCTAAGTACTCCGACGACGTCATCACGGCGCCCACGACGCCGAACGCGGAGCCGCAGACGACGCCTACCGATGCGCAATGGTACTGCTACGCAAAAATTTCCGGATCCAGTCTGACGCCTGGGGATATTCTAAGGTAAGGAATCTAATACTAGCGTGTCTCTTTCAGATACCCCTGGTGCCAGCCAGAAACCGCGAATCCAGCCCACTCTGCACCCGCCGCCTGGCCCCCAGTGATCCAAGACCACCAGGACGTCCCCCCGGCGACTGGCACCCGAAGTCCAGTGCCCAAAGACCCGCCTCGATGACCCAAATGCCGCCTGCAGCCTCAGAACCAGGGACCCCCTCAACCACGACCAGTTGAGGGTAAGAGTTCCCGACACCCAAAGACACCCCTGCACCCAGTGCCCGACGGTCCCCTGTGCCCTCCTTTGGGGTACTTACCTCTTCTCCAAGAACCCAACTTACCTCTCGAAGTGGTGGTCACACCTGAAGAATCTCAGTCCTTGGGCATGCAGCCTTGGTTCACTTTGTAACTTTCCCATTGGATAACATTGAGTGTCCAACGGCTCAAAAGCACCCTGCACCCAGCCGTCCGAGTGCCGCTGGAAGGGCAACTACTACCCTACTCCCCCACTTGCTCCGAGTAAGTGACCAGGAGCTAAACTCCCACAGCCGCGTGGCCTGCCTGCTTGCAGCCACCAACCAAAGCCCCCTACTCTCCATTGGATTGCATTGGGCCTACTCTCTCTGCACCCGGCTGCCCATGTGCCACTGAGGATGTAACTACTGTACCTTTCCGACCCTGGGAGACCAGAGTCTATGCCCAGAACCTTTACCTCACCAGTCGAGTACTCACCGTTGAGTAGTCACCTGAAAGCAGATAACTCACTTTCCTTACATAGGCTAACATTGACTGGTTTTCTCTGAAATTTCTTCGAAGTGTGGAGTTTTAAAATATTCCTCTAAAATCAGCCCAAAATCAGCCCAATAATGATATCCGAAATACTCACCTGGGATCAGGAGAGAAGCCAGTGCTGTATTTTTTACTTCAGTACTGAACCGCAAAAGTAATCTTAACTGTACTTACCAGTTACTTGTATTTTCTTCCATAGGAAACCATTGACTGTTTTTCTCTGAAATGTCTTTTAAGTGTCGATTATTGCAAATTACAAATATTCTTTAAAAATCGTACTAACTACTGAAACGCAAATACTTGCCTGTCTTAGGTAAAGGTCCCAGTGCTGAACCTAGGAGTCCAGTACTGGATTAGAAAAGTAACGAGAACCTACTTTACCTGTGACTTGAATTTCCTTCCATAGGATAACATTGCTAGTTTTTCTATGAAAAGTTTTTAAGTGTTAACAGCTTAGGTCCCGGGACGGAATCCAGGATCCAGTCCTGTGGTTAGAAATGTAATCCTGAAAGTAATCAACTGCATTTATGTAGAAAAACCCATTGTGCTCAATGTTAAATTGTGTTGCATATTGCAACCCCAGTAACTATTGTATTTACCAAGTCTATTGCCATTCTGCAAAGTAATTACCTAAAGTCACTCATATTGAGAAAAGTATAATTTGATACCTGTTGGTTCTAAAATAAAACCACTATATCTGTGGATATAAAAACAATTGGCCTAGAGTTCAGTTCTTGAGTGTGTGAAACCTTTTGCTGACTGAGTGTGTACAACAAATGCTTTACAATGTCCTCTGGTACTGCCTTACTGCTCGACCAAGCTACCATTTTAGAGAGTAAGGTCAGATCAGACTTTAACCTCTGTTATACCTCTGGGGATTGGGGACTCTACACACACGGTACCTGACTTTGGTCCAGTATATATAGAGCCACTTTCTTGCAGCCACTTCTTCCGTACTGGCACAAGTGGAGCTCTTTTTCATGAGTGGGCACAGCAAGCACAGTCCCCTTAGCGGGGACCTTGGGTGCAACAGATGAAGTCCAGTCTTTGGTGCAGCCTCTTTGCTGGGTCCAGGAAGCAGCAGGGATGTCCTTCTGTCTTATTTCCAGCCCAGTAGTGATTGGAGGACTGTGTGCCACGGGTGCCGCTTTTGTGCCATCTTCGTGTGTGTGCGGGGGAAACGCATTAGTCAATGGGGTAAACCTTCACACTTTATATCACTTTCTGGGGGTTTGGCCAGAAACCATTCCTGCATGCCCTTCTTTGCTTGAATCCAAGATGGCTCAGGTAATAATTCCCGAATGAAGCTCTGGGAAAACCACTAAGATATACCCAGCATACTGAGCCGCCACTCCTAGAAAACCACTTATGCAACAGGTTTTCTCCGGCTGGAGAGGTCAGGCTGACTGCCTAAACAAAGTGATGAGCAGGGAAGATGCGATTAGCATTTGCTTCACTAAGGTGGTACAACAGTAAGGAAATTAAAGCTGGGGAGCCTGGGCTTAGTCACTTGATACTTAGCAGAACCGATACTGTAACAGCCACCATCTTCCAATGCTTCTGACCAAACTGAAACCTTGCATGTAATTTCTGCTTTTTCAACCTCCTTCATTGTATCTACAAGTGGGGGATAGCAGGAGCTTCCACACAATAGCTTCAGAGACACATCCAAGTATTTAAATAAAATGAGAAAAAAATGATAGAGATGGGGTACCCGAGTCTTTTAAGTGTAGTAGATATCACAGTGAGCCTTGTCATAGTTAAAAGGCAAAAAATACAAAGAAAGGCTCTAAGAACAACTTACCACTCCAGCATTGATCCACTTTTGTCTGCTTAGTCAAGCCCTCTCTTACCATATATTTTTATTATATGTTACCAACAATGGTTGGAGCAGGGAATATCGTTTTTATGGTCAAGAGCCCTGCACAAAATTAATAGTCTAAACCTTCCAGAGTTGCTCTTCATAGTTGTTGCTGAAACATTGCCTCTCTACCTCTTTATAAAGGGCTAATATGGCAAAGGACTTCTCTATGACCTAATAAAACATATCTAATATACATGTATAAATAATTGTACTTTTTTCCTTCTTTGTACTAATCCCCTATGAAATTATTGCCTTCCTGAACAGCAACCCTGTGGCATAAAAGCGGACTTCGTGCTTTGGAAAAGACATTTGAGTAAAATGGCGTGAAAGTTTTAGTAGAGGAACTTGTGCGTGTTCAGGTAGAGGCAGCGCAAACAATACCTTACTTGTAATAACTACTGGAGCAGGCTGCAGAGACGTCAGAAGTGACTTGGGAGCAGAGTAAAGCAGAATGTGACCCTGCTCTCAAGTCAGCAATGGTTGTTCAGGTTCCAGAGGAAAAGAATGCAGTTCTTTAAGTTTCTAAAATTAATTGAATAATTGATCAAACTAGGGCACCTCAAACAAATTCACAAGTACAAGGGCCATCAACGGTTTAAGCATGTGGAGAAATGCCTCTAACATGTTCATCCCCATTTATTTGGAATTATATAGTGATTAAGTAATAAGAAACAGTTATTATAAGCCTCACAATATTCATTTAGTAAAAATAAAACACTTACCATTTGTTGACTTTAAATCTGGAAGAATATGGTTCACAAAGAATTCTGTCAGATTGACAAGTTCATTCGCTTGCGTTATACCATGCTGAAAAATGTAAAAAAAAAAAAGGCATTACTAACATATATTAAAATGGTACATCCATTAACACATGTATTCATATTTAACAAGCAATGCATTGACATTCTTGTGACAGTACTTTCCTCAAAAGCAGTTATGGGGAAAACTACTATTGTGCCTTTTCTTGAGGACATTGGGCATTCCGAGGTTACTGCTCCTTACCGGAGTGAGTAAGGTATTTAATATTGTCCAATGAACAGAATACTATTCCACTATAAATAAAAAGGCCAAGTAGACGATTCTAGCACTTGACTCTCTCAGGGTAGGGAGGGTGAGCAACCAAGACAAACCCAAGGAGGTGAAAGTACTCAAACTCAAAATGAAGTACAGTACAATAGATAACACATTCATGTGCCATCAATATTTTAATTTCAGAAAAGGAAAGTACTCTGACAGGGCATTAAAATAATTCCCTAAACCTATTATCTACCAAGACAATCTGTAGATCCCAGCAACTGCTGTGGCAGAGAACAAACTCTAAATACTACTATTGAGAGCTCCCTCGTGGTAGAAAACTGTTTAACACTGAGGCCCAATCCAACGTTATCCTGTGGTGATATTTTAGGTCATGGTTTTGACGTTCAAGAGTACTCTGGCCAACTCTCTAAAAATTGAGGTTTGAGTGATGGGGTACAGGGAGTCCAGCTCTACTCAGGTACTTTGTAGTGTGTTTATCTAGGTACCTGAATCAATATTTCTATTCTTTGCCCTTGTCCGGTTATAAAATCAATAATATCCCTACAACGGCATAGAAACCCTTTTTCATTATTCAGTCATAGCGCATGCTGTCACATTAAGCAAGCCTATTCCTCCAGCCCCCTAGAAAGTACACCGAGTTCTTAAACAAATCCAAGCCTCCAGCAACCTGGGAAATCCACGCCTGCTTTTGTTTTGATTTCGTCCGAGAACTCCTGTATAGCACTGTAAGAATGACCAGTTCTTAGTGACATCTTTATGGACGTCTTATGTCCATCCTTACGTCAAACCCAGCACCTCTCAGGTATAAATATACCAACACTGCCTTAAGCAAAGACACGGTGGTGGTGAATCTGGAGCAGCGACTACTTGCCCGAGAGCCCAGCTGATGCGAGAGCCCACGGACGCTGCCCCTCCCTTTTGACGCGCTGAGAAAGACGCTGTCTTTTCTCTTGCCGAGAAATCCAGCCTCCGGCGTTTCCAGCTTGCCCTTGCGGGTGACTGGGATACCGAGTCCTGAGAGAGAGATACCAGCCCTCCTGCCTTCTAATACCCAGGTACTGAACTGACTAAACCCTTACAGAGAATTCTTGAGTCAGATTCTTGGCAAAACAAACTTAACTTAAACTGCTACTTACTTACTCCTTCCCACGTATTAGGCTTAGGTCAGGTACACCGGGGTAGGCGTAGTTAAAAGCACCAGTGGAGTACGATTAGTCAATGTATATATGTATGTATCTATTTTATCCATTTTAAAGTATCATATGGCTAAGAAACCATATCCATGCTTTTACAGTATTATTTTATAATCCTGCTTTTACTCTATGCACTTTACTTAACTATAAGTATTGCAATTGTAGCAATTCATTTCTCTTGTATGAGGAAAGAGACTGCTCAATAAATAACACCTTTTATTGAAAACGCCCGTCTCTTTTTCTCTGCAATCTGGTGAAACTAAGTACGCACTTATTGACTGAGTAAAATAGCTGTCTTTTGTTTTTACACGACTCTAGAGATATACTCTTAATCAGGGAGAGCAAAGTTGTCATGTTCTATGGTTGTCAGAAACCAAATCCCCTCTTGTCCTCCTTGCTTATTCGAGAAAGTTTCTAGTGAACTCTGAGCTAGCTGGCAAAAAACGTAAGTCTAATATAGTAAGAGACCTAGTTAACCTCTGTCCTACGTCTACACTACTGAAGATATTATTCCAATGCGCAGAGCCTATTGGGACTATAGGAACTACACTACATGGCGCCCAAACGTTTGGTAAGGCGATAAATCTAACGCAAGACAGAGTAACTCAGTCGTGCTTTTTCACACAGACCTTTTTCCCCGTAAATACTCCAAAGAATTCTGGAGTGGGTCAAAGGTTAACATCCGCCGAAACTTAGTAGGAGGAGACTCCTATGTATGGTTTTTGGTTTATTCAACGTTGAAGGATACAGTGTTCCAAAATATTGTGCACCTAATCTTTGTTTCCTTGAAACTTGATCTGCAACAAAAACCTTCCAGTCAGTAAAATGTCAGACAATGAAGAAGAAAGGGAGGCAGCTAGAATAGCAGCTCAACTCCTAGCGGATGACGCAAGTCTCCTGCAGACCGACCCGGATGCAATAATCATTCCAGTCAACATAAGAAAAACTATAACTCTTAAACTTATAGAAAATGGACTAACACCGAGAGGTGGTACAGTCATATTCGTAATTGAGGCACATGAATATCGGCAGACAGAGGTATTCTATTCATGGATAAACTTTCCAGCAGCAAACGCTGTCACACGTGAGTTCCACTATTACAAAATAGAGGAACCTCCGGATGACTACACTCCTTTCGAGGAGGTGGAAATCCCATTAAAATACCAAGAGCACCTGCTCTGGTTTAAAGGCGCCCTAAAACATAATAATCACATCACCAGGCTCGGTCCACTAGGTAGACCAGGAGCAGGAGCAACGTGGCCGGTTCTAGCCAGCTACACACCACATCCTGACATTAATAAAATGTCAAGCGAAGAACTCTTAGTTAAAATAAAAGAATTAACACAGGCATATAGAGACTTAGTTCAATTGGCAACTGAGGATATAACTTTCCTCCAGAAGCTGAAAGAAACAGATATAGCAGAACAGCCATTTGAACTTGCCAGAATCATAGAAAAATCCTATGAAGAACTAGGAAGAGATAGTTTGGGTGGGAAACCAGTAAAACCCCAACTAACTGAAAAACCTGAAAAGATATTTATTAAAAATAATCTAAACACTCCAAAAGAGAGCTGGGATGGAAATAAACAATCCACTCCCAAAGAAAAAAGATTCCAGTCCAGAGGAAGGTCTCCTCGGTGGAGAGAAAGATCTCCGGACCAAGGACACAAGTCTCCCCAGAGAGAGCCCTCTGAGAAAAGATATAACCTTAGAAATAGGGATAATTTGAAGAAACCCGATAGATCAAGATATTGATACACGTCCCTCTCGATCTTTTCAGACTTCCTCGCAGAAATCGGAAAGAAGAGGATGGTCAGAACACAGGGAAGAGCACGTCAAGTCCAAAGACAAGGAACCTGCTCAAAGTAAAAAATTACAATTTCCAAAAAAGAAGGTAGCCAGTATTAAAGTAATCAAACATGCCGAGGATCCTGAGGACACAGCTGAAAAACGGAGAGTGGGCTCAGACAATGCTAGACAGCGCAGCAGAAGTGAGCATAGCTCGCAAGATCCTGATGAATCATCTGGAGACAGTGGACACGAATGAATACATTCAGGTGGAAACTGCAGATACTAGAGTTAGCAAACCTCATAAAATATACGAAATAACATTACGTATAGAGGGAGATAAGACTAGGAAAATAAGGGGTCTATTTTGGGATAACCTGTCCAAAGGCTATGACATCCTTTTAGCTGAAAAAGACTGGCCACCAGAGTTTGTCAGGGAGTGCCCTCATGGCGAAGAAATGATTATGCCTGCTGTCTCAAATCATATTCCAATTCATAAAAAATATACACTTGCAAGAAAGTGGGCAGTAGCCCAAGCTCCTGCATTATATAAAAAACCATGTTGGATGGGATGAGGACTCTCCTCCTCACAAAATCCAGTTAAAATCTCAACCAACTGCACAGAGGCAGTACCCAATTAAGCAAGAAGCTAAAAAACAGGTCAGGGAGATCTTAGATCAACTTGAATACCAGGGGGTGATTGAAACATTAGACATCTCTAATGGATTCTTTTGTCAAAACATAGCACCTGAAAGCAGATATTTGACCGCTTTCTCAATAATGGGCTCGCAGAAAAATTCTGTCGACTCCCACAGGGGTTCAAGAACAGCCCAGGATTATTCTCAGCAAGAGTAACAGAGTTACTACAAATGTATGATGATGAGGCATTATCTTATGTCGATGACATCTATCTAACAGATGATGACTTGGATACCCACTTGAAGAGAGTGAACACCATAATACTTGGGTTCGCAGCAGAGGGTTACAAATTCAACTTTAAAAAGTCACGAATTGCCCATCTAACTGTCCTGTTTTTAGGATATGAATTATCAAGTGAAGGCAAAAGCCTGGCAGACAATTTCTTAGAGAAATGTGCGGTAATCCAAGCACCGAGTACGCTGAAAAACTTACAATCAATTCTAGGTTTCCTGAATTTCGGAAGAACTTACATCCTAAATTATGTAGAGAGAGTTAAACTTCTCTATGAACTAATAAAACCAGATTTTAAAATAATCAATTGGACTCAAAAACACACAGAAATTGAGATCATTGCAAACAGACATGTTAGCTAAAACAAAATTGCAAACACGCGAAAACACACGCAACCTTGTAATTCGAGTCATCCCAGGAAGATGCGGATTCACATACCTAACCTCTAATGAGGGAGAAACGGTACCAATAGCATACAAATCACATTTGTACACAGAAGCTGAAAAAACATTCAGTATTAAGGAAAACATTGTGCATGCGGTTCAAACAGCTGTAGCAAAAGAAAGAGACCAAGCCCAAGGCAGAAGGATTACTGTTTTAACAGCAGAATCAGCCTTTGAAGCATTAACAAGCCCATGTAATTTAACTACCATGGCATTAAATCCAAAATGGATATCATGGGAAAATTCTCTTGCTACAGACAAAGTGAAATACTATTTTGACCCGAACATGAAAAAATAAAAAAATCTAGAATATGAAAGAGAATATCCTCTGCCAATCGACATTCTGCCCATACAACAGTACGCCTGTGTAATATATACAGACGGACATGCACAACCCTCAGTTTGGGGAAAGCAAGCCTATAACGCCACATGCGAGATTGTTAAAAACGTGTGGCGCGGGGGTAAATTGAGACCTCTGGTAACAAAATCTGTAGAAAACAATTCAGAACAACAAACTGAAGTAATAGCGTTAAAAATGACGCTAGATAATGCCGATCGCGAATTCCCGACACTAATAGTGTGAGATTCGTATTACTGCGACAAATCATACAATAACGACTTGCAGAAATGGGTTCAAAACGGTTACAAAGATGACACAGGTGCCACAATAAAGCAAAAATCGCTTTGGGAACAAGTAGTTCTTTTAAAGAAAGAACTACCAAAGACTCACGTGATACATTCATTGAGTCATCAATGTGATGGCGTTCACGTTGCAGGGAATTCATTGGCTGAGACAGCCACAGCGGAAGCAACTAAGCCGGCTTCCGTAGCTACAAAAAAGCGTTCAGGAAAATACATAGACTGGGAAACTATGCAGGCGGAAAAAACGTCATCAAAAGGCGACTGTGCAGCGCTACCTGTCAACTATCCACTCAATTATATATACATAATCGATGCAAACTCCGTTCCTTTTGCTCAAATCCCTGGAGTGGGGGATAGGGTAATTCCAAACATGAACAGGAGAGTCTTGTTAATAGCAGACGCACACATGGGTGAGGGTCTAAGACACCTTAAGATTAAGGAATCTCTGGAAGAATTACAATCAATACTGGTGGCCAGGAATGAGCCACAACATCACAAATTTGCAATAAACTGCCCAGACTGCGACAGATCGCAGTGGCGAACCGGCCGGTGTATTGCCATGGCCCTTCGCTTAGATAGGACAATGCTATCTATATACAAAACCCAGTAGGAATAATGCGTCATATTAACATATA
Organism: Lissotriton helveticus; assembly: GCF_964261635.1. Classification (NCBI taxonomy): domain Eukaryota; kingdom Metazoa; phylum Chordata; class Amphibia; order Caudata; family Salamandridae; genus Lissotriton; species Lissotriton helveticus. Next base: position 165,411,253 of record NC_136068.1, read on the forward strand.
GAGACTAGTCTCACTTAAAATGTAGACTCCAGCTCTCGGCTGACGTCTGAACTGTTATAAAAAGATTCGCGAGTCTATAGCGGCATAGACGCAATTGGCATGCTACATTCTGAACAGGGTCCTGCTTTTTAGCTCTCGATCTTATAAGGAGGCCATGACCAGCATGGGCATTGCATTGCGGTATTCTTGTCCCTTCCATCCTGAGGGAAACGGGATTGTGGAAAGAAAAAACCGAGACATAAAGCAATCTATAACGGCAAAGGTATTAGGTTTGGGGGTTGGGGGGGTCAAACATTTAACAAGTGTCCAACGTAGTCTTAATAATCTGCCAAGAAATTCTCTAAAAGGTTTCAGTCCGTACGAACTATTGTTCGGGACTAGAATGCGTATCCAGGACCTCGATAGTCAAACTTCAGTGGTAGGAGGAAAATGCTTTGATATCAAAGATCGTTTGGCTATTTTACAGGACTTAAATGAAACAAGAAAAGACCTGAGCAACATGAAGTTGAAACAACAGCCAACAGCCACTGAAGAGAAACCACCTGTCCCAGCAAGGCCTGTCTGGATTCCAAAGATTGGGGATCTGGTCAGAGAGAAAATCGCGGTGAAGAAGGAATTTGGGCCTTCTTACAGAAAAGCAGTACCTGTCTTAGCTATCAACCGAACAAGATCAGTTGTACTACCGCCCCTTGCTGGTAGAACCGAGTTGTATCCATCGACCTGGTTAAACCACAATCATGTGGCCAATAATAAGTAGTAGGCCAAGTGGACTCCAAGAAATAGCAGAACACCAAAGTTTGCTACAAATCAAGAGGTTCAAACTGAGAGACTAATCACATTTGATAAACCTACAGTGATTCAACAAGGACTATGCAACAAAGCCATGGAACTTATGCCTCTTAAAACCCAAATTGCAACAATTTGTCAAGAAACACCAGTCTACAATGATGTAGCCACAGACTATGCTAATAAAACAAAGCAAAATCCAGAAGCAATTCCAACAATTGACAGAACTGCATCAGGCTACTTCATGAACTTCGATGACTTTTCTGAGGATCCAAGCGAACCTGAGGAACAGCCAACAACAAAAAAGACTTTTAAAGACAAAGCCAAAGAACACTTTCATCAACTTCAAGAAACCTATCTGATTTCTCCATGGATTGAATTTTGGGTGGTGCTAGGTGTATTTTTTCTCCTGCTTTGGCTCATCATGGTACTATGCTTGGGACATTTCATTGAGGGAAAATATATTACAATGGACACAGCAAGTCAGAATATCAACTTGGTCCTGAAGCCACACAAGTCTTCACACATCGAGAAAAGAGAACTTTCTTCAGTAAACTTCACAGCCAATCCAATACCCGGTGGGGTAGCATGGGACAAAACAGATTATGAAATATATGGCCTGGTCGAACTCTTGAAGTATCCTCATCAATTTAAGGTTTCATTAAGTGACTTTGTAAAACCGAGCACATTCTCTGATGATTGGGACTTTGAAAGTATTAATAATATGATGTCAGACTTAGTTATGTCAGCAAAATTTACAGAACATGATTATTTACAGGGTTCGTCTAATTATGACCAGATGTACTGTTACAACCACTATGCTAACCATTATTTGCATAAATCTGCTCAACCTAGAAATGTTTCTAAATATAATCAATGGGAACATTGTGCAACTCCACCAAAAGGCAATTCGAAATTTTTTTATGATAAATTCCCATACTTCTCAGGGTTTAACACAAATGATGCAAAAACGTTTTATTTCACACTGTTAAATAAAACAGGAATGAAAACCATGCTGACAAACACAAAATTAATCTATTCAGAAACATTTTTTGAAAAAATGAATACATTTGGTTTTGATTTTTGGAACAAAAATATTGAGACAAAACCATCTGGGGTACCAGAGATTGGCAGGTCCAAGGTATAGAATCATTATTCAGAGCCTGCATGATCCCAGAACAAATTATATTCTTGAATGACAATTCAACAAACAACCTGTCTTGGCCTAGCCAAAATTAAATATTCAAACAAACCGTCTATTCCGAAGCCAACACCTGACAGTAATAGCACTACAGATGTTGAGATAGACGTATCCCATATTTTAAACCAAAACAGAACACATGCTGATTGGAAAAAATGGTTGATCTGGCCCACAGACACAAATAACTGTCAAGATGGATTCCTGAACAAAATACAGGGGTTCAAATTGACCAGGCCAGACCCTAGATACTCCCAGAGACAACATCCAGGGATAGTTACAACATACAGTGTAGGAAAACTCTGCCTCGAATGGCTACAGACATCCTCACTGGCAGAAATTAAGCAACACTTGACTTTACTTCAAGAAGGTGCTGACTTGCGTGATTTCATAATGGGACCGCGCAAACAGCGTCAAAAACGTTTCATAGCGGCCTCTATATATGCAGCTTACAACGAAGCTTGGAAAGAAACTCAAATTGAAACAGCAGAGAAAATACAGGAAATTGACCGTATTAATTTGGAAAAATCACTTTCTGTTGTGGACAACGGATTAATGACTGTCTTCCAGAATATATTCACTGGACAGTATTGTATCATCTGCAATCGATATAATAGAGCAGGACTTACTAATGTTACAACACGGTAAGTCCCAATTGCGTTCTATTGTACAGCTTGGCTGGACGTTACAAAATCTGCGTTCAGGCTACGTGCCTTGGCGTTTAATCAACACAACGTCACTATTCTCTATCTTTAACCTTACTGATACACAAATCAGCTTGGCACAAAAGGGAGCAGAATATACAATTCTGAGCATTGAAAAACTTGAGAGATTACCATTGACAATGTCAGAACGACCTGTCATTGAATGGATAATACACGGAATCATAACTATTCCGATAACAACTTTCCGATTTCGATACTGCCAAAAGTATATACAGGCAGGCCAGTATGAAAGGTTGGGTAAAGGATACATTAAGTCAACATGGAAATTACCTTACACACACACATGTTCTAGTGAAAAAGGACAGAATGTATTTCTTAGTGGTAATAATTGTGAAAAATCACTAAGTGGTATACTTCTGTGTCAGGGTATAAATTTGCATGGGGCCTGTGAGGGGACCTCAAATAACCTTTCATGTCACCAGCTTGGCACACCTGCAACTCGAATAGAGCCATTCTTTAGACGGCTTTCTAACGGGAGCTACATTCTAATTGTGGACCACAGATGTTGTGGCCTGGTGCCAGGAAAAGCTTATCTCGTAAGCGTTTCGTCCATGGTCACTTGTTGTATGCAAGTATTGTATCCAAACGACACTCCAGACAGGGAGGGAAAAATTTTGCCCAGTTTGAAAATCTCTTCTATTCGAATTGATACTTTAAGCAGAATGAAGTCTGTTCTTCTACAGACACCTGTGCCCTTGACGTCATCAAAAGAAACGTATGATCTCCAAGTTGCAACGACAACGACAGAGATACATGCATTATTATCAACAAATTGCCCCCTGCATTTTGCGGAAATGCTAATCAAATCTTAAACATTTCTGATACGAATGGTATCCCTAGTGTATTTAAGGCAATTTTTTCGGGACTGTTAACACCCTTCAAAGCAGTCCTTGGCATTTTTCCTAACTTTGTCCATTCGGTCTTTGGCGGCCTTCCACTCCTGTTGGGACTCGTAGCAGGCATTTTATTTTTGATACTCCAGCTTCGTTATGGCAAGCCATGTCACAGACAAGACTCCAGCAACAATGGAAGAAACGATCCTAGCTATACGCTATCGGGACCGCATAACTAAAGTCCTTGGATTAGCCCGGCTAAGAGATCTGAATATGACCTGGTTTCTTTCATTCAGACCCATCTGGCAGAATTGTATATTACCTGTGTTAAGATGTATGCTGTGCGGAGGAGAATGCGTGTTGGACACCTGTCTTACACTACTATCAGAAGTACCATTGGATACAGATACTTTGCTAGGTCCAGTAACGGCTCATGCATCGTGTTGTCCCCAGCGGTTACCTATCCTGATGACGGCATTCGTGGAAACTTCACCAATGCGATTAAAGGATAGTGAAGTACAAGATGAGAGCAGCATCAACCAGGTACGACCTTCTGTAAGCAATGCTGATCAATACATCGATGAAAGCGATCATGCTCACGACTGCATGGTAGCGGCATTCTCCAACTTGGTCGAACTTTCACCGGAAGCGGTAAACTGCTTTTTTGAAAGTCTGTCTGAAATGATGTTCTCCCCCGAACAGAAAGAATAACTTTAAGCAAACGAGCACACAGCGTTCCCTGAACTCGGAATTTGGCCTTCGGCTTTGAAAAAACAAAAGCTACTGAAAATATTTGTAACTGTTTTTTCTTCTTCCCCTGAAAAACGAAATTATTTTTTTTCCCCCGATTCCAAAATATTTACTTTTTTTGGCACTCGTCCTCTGCTTAAAGTAGAACTATTCTTAGAGAACAGAGCTTCTATTTTTAGGAACTCTAGAGACAAAATATTACCTCAGCCTCTAGCATATTTACAAAGAACTGTATTTATATGTGATGAAGTGGTCTTTTTTTCTGTATTAAGAGCCATTTCATGTGTAATTTCGCAAAATCATTCCGCTGATATATGCATCCTATTTAATGAATGATTACTCTGCTTGAAATACTGTACCTATACTCATTTTTCGTGTATTTCGCATATGCCATTTCAGATGCAAAAAATGTATTTTGGGGTGGATCGGTATACACATGCACAGTTAGATATGTTTACTATTGCTTAGTTTAGTAATTATGGACATGAATTCGTGGAGTGGGTGTAGTGTGTTTATCTAGGTACCTGAATCAATATTTCTATTCTTTGCCCTTGTCCGGTTATAAATCAATAATATCCCTACAACGGCATAGAAACCCTTTTTCATAATTCAGTCATAGCGCATGCTGTCACATTAAGAAAGCCTATTCCTCCAGCCCCTAGAAAGCACACCGAGTTCTTAAACAAATCCAAGCCTCCAGCAACCTGGGAAATCCCCGCCTGCTTTTGTTTTGATTTCGTCCGAGAACTCCTGTAAAGCACTGTAAGAACGACCAGTTCTTAGTGACATCTTTATGGACGTCTTATGTCCATCCTTACGTCAAACCCAGCACCTCTCAGGTATAAATATACCAACGCTGCCTTAAGCAAAGACACGGTGGTGGTGAATCTGGTGCAGCGACTACTTGCCCGAGAGCCCAGCTGATGCGAGAGCCCACGGACGCTGCCCCTCCCTTTTGACGCGCTGAGAAAGACGCTGTCTTTTCTCTTGCCGAGAAATCCAGCCTCCGGCGTTTCCAGCTTGCCCTTGCGGGTGACTGGGATACCGAGTCCTGAGAGAGAGATACCAGCCCTCCTGCCTTCTAATACCCAGGTACTGAACTGACTAAACCCTTACAGAGAATTCTTGAGTCAGATTCTTGGCAAAACAAACTTAACTTAAACTGCTACTTACTTACTCCTTCCCACGTATTAGGCTTAGGTCAGGTACACCGGGGTAGGCGTAGTTAGAAGCATCAGTGGAGTACGATTAGTCAATGTATATATGTATGTATCTATTTTATCCATTTTAAAGTATCATATGGCTAAGAAACCATATCCATGCTTTTACAGTATTATTTCATAATCCTGCTTTTACTATATGCACTTTACTTAACTATAAGTAGGCTGTCCGGAATTCGGTTTAAACCGAATGTGCTCGAGAGTACCCTACCGACTAAAAATCAGCTGACCCGGTTGAAACCGAGTGTTACTGATTTTTAACATTCTTATACTGTTTAGCCACTTGAGGGAGCCAAAGCAGTATAACGCTTAACTGTACTGAAAAGGTTGCTCGTTTAGAACAACGGAAACCTCCCAGCTGCCTGGGCTGGCTCTTTTGAGGGTTATCCATTGTTTGTTTCCCTGTGTTGCTCGATAAATGTTACTGATTGGGCTAGGGTGCACGGGTGGTCTTGTTTATGTGCAGGAGCTCGGGTGGTGTTTAAAGGGCTGGAGGGGGCCCTTTTTTATTATCTGGGGAGAAGAGCTACTTCGTCTTAGCCCGGAGGGGTCTCTCCCCCCTCCCCCTCCCCACCACCACTTTTGGAGAATTCTCTAGTGCGCAATGCTGAAAGGGTTTAGTGTCCTCGCCCCCTCCCCATTCCCCCCCCTTGTCGTGTGTATAAGCCGGGCTGAGTCAGCTTCCCGGTCTCACACACAGCCGCCCCGAATATTTCACAGGTCTTTGAAAGACCATTTAAGTGTGAACGAGGCTTACTTGCTTTTTCACCCCTTCATCTCCATTCTGGAGATGAGTGAAAACACAACAAAGCCCTGTTCACACGTAATTGATCTTTCAAAGACCTGTGAAATACTCGGGCGGCTGTGTGTGTGACCGGGAAGCTGACTCAGTGCCAATTGCTGGAAGAATTACACCGCCCCCCCCACCCACACATTTGGCTATAGTTGCACCTCTGAGAATTCCTCTCGCAATGTTATCCCTGCAGGTGCATTTTCCATTAATATTCTCAATGCCAATACAATCTGTTTTTTTTATGTGCATCTGTGTGCAGATAGGAACCATACCATGTTCTGACTAAAAACTTACATCGTTTTAACTTTAAACTGTGCAGTGCTGCACCGGAGTCACGCTGGTGACAGTCTGGGGGCCTATGCTGCAAAATACCTCATTATCAATTTAATCTGACCCAGGGCACATTTCCTGGAAGCTCATGGAGGAGTTGAGGGGATTCGTCACTGGAGGGAGAGGAATATTGCTTAACTGAAAACGTGAAATTCAACCAGCAACTTATTTCACCTGATGCAAAAATAATCTAGAACGTGGCGGTCTCCTTTAAAGGTTAGTAATTAGTATGGAGACTATGCCTCATCTGATTTACAAATCCTGGCCCACTCCCCCTCAGGGCTAATCTCCACCATGTCAGATAAAGTGTTCTCTTTTTAGCCCTTTTTTGTGACAGGTTAATCAAAGCCTGTGCGTCTCTTTTTGTCACTTTTCATGTGGTGTTTAACCTGGCAGTCATGAGGCATATATTGGATTCATATAAGACAACTCTTCCTTTGTTTTTAGTATCTTCGGTTATTTCTCTCCACCAGATTTTATGATTTGCTTCGCAGTACTCCATGTTGGAATCTGTGGCTCAGATTTTTAAGAGGAAGATGCATATTTCATTATTGTTTTTATTAACTTTCTCAGAGACTGTGTCTGCTGAAAAGTGTGCAGGTGCAACAGAAATGAAAGAAGAATTACAGAATGCACTGAAACTATCTCAGAGGCAGAATTTTATAGCAAAGTTCCAGAGCTGGCACTGACTAGGATTCTAGGTACCCCTGGCAGCTCAGCAGTTGTTTAGTAGTCTGAACAGCCACCACCAGAAATGCTGCCCAACTTGAGTGACTCAATCAGTAGGAGGCACTCTTCAATACCAAATAATTGAAAGCGGAACATGCGTGCTTTTAGGCAGATGTGTTCAAGTTTGAGATGCTACATATACACGAAAAACCAATGTCTTCCTTAAAAGTTCTGTTAAAATGAGTGCACTTTTTTGTTCAAGCCATTTGGTTCAACTGTAAATTGTATTTATATAGCTCTGACTATCCCTAGCAAGGCAATGAAGCACTCTGCAGCAGCGAACAGCATGCTACTTCGGTAAGGGTGAATTTTCTCTGGTCTTTGATAAGTGCTGCTTCATTTTTGACGGCTTCAATAAATCTGAGGGCATATCCACCCAGTTCAATGCATTTGTTGCAGCACCTGTCCCAGGGAATTACATTCTTCAGGTGCACCTGTATTGGCATGGAAAGGTATGTCAGTGGCCAGAGTTAGCAAATTGTGTACTGGCTATTTTGACGTTGCCTATCTCAATTGGTAAAGTGGAGAGGGCCTTCACACAGATGACAGTTTACATAGGAAGGAAAGAGCTAGTGTGCATGATCAAAGACTCACTGAAGAAGTATTGTATTTTGTACTACAATAAGATTGATTTGTAAAATGTGTTTGAACCCCATAAACTCTGTAGTACACTGCCTATATACCATTCCCTATTATTGCAGAAAGCAAGCAATAATAAAAGCAAAATATTACATAAACACCGGAAAAACACTGTTTCTGTTGTTTTTAACGGCACAAAAATGTGTAACCACTGTTTTTTAAGGTATTGAAAACACTGGAATACACTGACAAAACCCCACCAGAATTTACCAAAAATAGAAACTGAAAACAGGAAAGCCTAACTATAAGTATTGCAATTGTAGCAATTCATTTCTCTTGTATGAGGAAAGACTGCTCAATAAATAACACCTTTTATTGAAAACGCCCGTCTCTTTTTCTCTGCAATCTGGTGAAACTAAGTACGTACTTATTGACTGAGTAAAATAGCTGTCTTTTGTTTTCACACGACTCTAGAGATATACTCTTAATCAGGGAGAGCAAAGTTGTCATGTTCTATGGTTGTCAGAAACTAAATCCCTTCTTGTCTATCCAGGGAGGTTCAACTCCTCCTCGCTTATTCGAGAAAGTTTCTAGTGAACTCTGAGCTAGCTGGCAAAAACTTAAGTCTAATATAGTCAGTAAGAGACCTAGTTAACCTCTGTCCTACGTCTACACTACTGAAGATATTATTCCAATGCGCAAGCCTATTGGGACTATAGGAACTACACTAAATCTTGAAGCCTGCAATGAGGAATAGAGTAAAACCAAAATGCCTATGCTCTGTATCTGGGCTTTCTTTGACCAACTAAGAATTTTTTTTAATTCACTATGGCCAAGCCTGAACGCTGCTATTTGCCACATGGCAGGGAAATCACAAGAAAGTATACCAAACAGCACTGACCTGGTGGGACCGCAACTTTCTATCCCTTTGCAAACCGGGTTGTGATCAATCAAACAGCATTTGTAAATAGCAACACGGTCACCCCAAAGGGGTATCTGTGCGTTGATGGGATCAGGATTCCCAGAATTGCCACACCCTAGCAATTTTCCTCAGGTGAACCTGCTGATATTTACAGGCTGAAAAACATGCAGCAATTTATATTAAATGTAGAATTTGGTTAAAAAATACAAATAAAGCATGCAAGTCTTAATTTTCTGTAAGGAAAACTCTAAATAGGAGGCATTTACCCCACAAGAAAATACCTTACTGTTATTTAACAACTTTAGGAAACATCATATCCCCTATGGCTACTAGAATCTATGGGAAAGAGTTTCAATCTTTTAGGGTCAAACTGTCCCAGGCAAAAGCCTTCCAGCTCCTCCTGCCTAAATTAGACTACCTCAAGTTAGCAAGCTATTAGTCTGTACCCAGGCCATGGATATCATAACTAAGCAGGTCTCTCGGATTGACGAATATTTGTGCCAGATGGGGCCAGACTGTCTTCCCTAGCAGCCTACTGTTGGCATACAATGCAGTTTCAGCTGGGCATACAAACTGTTGTCCATGCAGACTTCAATAAAATGGATAAATGTTTCTGCGGAATGCTTGGAGGTGACCAAATCTTATCCAATGAAGACAAAGGCATGTTTAACACATCAGAAGCTACATCATAAATAATAATGATAATGTAACTGGACCCATCCAAGGCATTTACCCTGCCTGAAAACATGATTTCACTATAAAAAGAAGAATTTACCATAATAATAGTAAAAGCCTATACAATGTGTAGGTCTAAGAAGTGCTTGGTTTGGATACAGTGTCTCGTTCTGCAAGTTGTCCCCGTTTTCTGTGACCAGATAACCGTCCCGAGATTTGCAGGGTCCCTAGTGGACACTGCGGCTTAGCACGACAGGGGGCTGCAGTCCATTCTGGTAAACTAGTTCGACAGGTGCAGAGCAAAGCTGGCCCTAAGGCACAAGTTACTTACCTTCGGAAACGATACATCTGTAAGAAACATTAGTAGTGCGATTTCCTACCTTAGAATTACCCCCAGGCGTCAGACTTGATACAGAAAGTTTTCGTCAGCAGTACCCCTGTGCATCGGTAGGAGTTGTGCGCTCCACATGCATCGTTGGCGCCGGGATGACGTCGCTGGAGCTACTTACACACGCGCGCGCGGATGTCAGTTCTGTACACGACTTTCTGCGCCAGGACCGCAGAGCAATGCAAGAAACTGATGACTGGTGCCATGAAACTAGGGCCCTGAAAGGGATGTCCTTAACCCTAGAAATCAGTTCGCAGAACGGAGAGGATGGGAGGGCCGGTAAGGAATCTATCACTACTAATGTTTCTTACAGACATATCGTTACCGAAGGTAAGTAACTTGTGCATCTGAAAGAAACAGTGATAGATTCTTTACCTTAGAATAGATACCCCAGCAATACCAACCACAGTGGTGGATCTGCGAACCAAGATCACACCAGAAAGTCCTGGAGAACAGAACGGCCAAAGAAGCAGTCTCTCCAGACTTGGCTGTCCAGTCAGTAATGCTTGATAAATGTGTGCAGCGAGGTCCACGTAGCTGCCTGACAGATGTCCTGCAAGGGAACTTCCCGTCCCAAAGCAGTAGTAGCTGCCGTCGCCCTGGTAGAATGGGCGCGTAGCCCCACCGGAGTTGGATCGTCATCCTGACCGAAACCCGAGATAGAGGCTGAAAGATTGGAGTCATAGCCTTAATATCCCAGACTCTGTTCGGGAGGATATACCCGAAACTGCGCTGAGTCCAGAACCGCTCCAATGAAGAGGAGCTTCTGTGAGGGAATCAGGTGTGACTTCGGCACATTGATAGAAAACTCCAGCAATTGTAGGAGGTCGGCCATAGTCTGGAGGAGGGAGACAACTGCCTGGGGCGAGCCCGCCTTCAACAACCAGTCGTCAAGATAGGGGAAGAATGAAACCTCCATTCTGCACAGATGAGCTGCGATCACCACCATTACCTTCTTGAACACCCGAGGGGCGCTGCTAAGGCCAAAGGGGAGCACGGTGAACTGAAAGTGCTTGTGGCCTACCGTGAACCGCTGGTAACGCCGATGGGCCGGCAGGACGGGGATATGAAAATAAGCATCATGCAAGTCCAACACTACCATCCAGTCTTGCGGGTCTAGGGCAGACAAGACCTGAGCAAGTGTGAGCATCTTGAACTTCTCCTTCCGGATGAAACGATTGACGTTCCGAAGGTCCAAGATAGGACGCAGGCCCTTGTCCTTCTTTGGTACCAGAAAGTAGTGGCAGTAGCAACCACGATCTACTTCTGGCATCGGAACGCGCTCGATGACCCCCTTGGCCAAGAGGGCTGCGACTTCCTGCTGGAGAAGTGTGAAGTGATCCCCCAACATACGGTGGTACTGAGGTGGCATTGCTGGAGGGGTGGTCTCGAAGGGGAGGGAGGAGCCCTTTCGGACAATTTGCAGCACCCACTTGTCCGAGGTGATGTTGCGCCAGTGGGGGAGATGACGACGAATTCTGCCACCCACTGGCGTGTGATGGGCCTGAAATGCCAGACTAGGAAGGCAGTGGATGCTGCGGGGGTAAAGGTGGACTGACCTGCCCCCTGGCCCCCTGAACCGCCTCGACGGTTCCCACGTCCGCTGCTGTGTTGCTGCGGCCGGTGGCTCTGCGAACGTGGTGGGGTGACCCTTCCATGGCCACAAATGGAGCAAAAAGCACAAGGCTGAAGAGGCTGAGTGGCCGACAGGCCCAAGGACTTGGCCGTAGTCCGGGAGTCCTTAAAGCGCTCCAACGCACTGTCCACTTTATTGCCAAAGAGGCAAATGCCATCAAAGGCATGCCCATCAGTGTGTTCTGGACATCCCCCCTGAGAAGCCAGTGGTTCTCAGCCAGGAGTGGCGCCTAAGCGCCACCGTCGTGGAAATCGATCTGCCCAGCGAGTCGGCAGTGTCTAGGCCACAACGTATAGTGAACTTAGCTGCGTCTCTCATAGCCGCAATAGCTTGGGAGAGGACTGTCTGGGTCTCTTTCGGACAGTTAGGCAGCACTTGTGCAACCACAGAGTGGGAATAATGGCCCAAGAGGCATGCAGTGTTCACCCACCGCAGCCCTAAACTGGCAGATGAAAACAGCTTCTTGCCAAGCTGCTCCAGTTTCTTTGATTCCCTATCCGGAGGGGCGGAAGGGAACACGCTCTGGGAAGTAGAGGCTTGGACAGAGGGGGTCGCCCGGATCCAGGCGATGGCGTCTGGCCATGTTCCTGTCCACAGTAGCCCCTGTGTTGGGCCTGGAACAGGTGCCCAAAAGAACGTCAGACAGTGCTTCATTAAAAGGCAGCAAGGGCTCCGAAGAGTTTGCCGCCAGCTGAAGCACTTCTGTCAGGAGGTTAGTCCTGACAGCCACTGAAGGGAGTACGAGGTGGAGGGCCTCGGCTGCCCTACGCAACACCACTGCATAACTGGCTCCCTCCTCCGTAACCACGGTGGGAGGAGACAGCATGCAAAGTTCAGGTGAGGTGTCGAGACCACTGGCTTCCCCCAAATCCTCCATCCAGTCCGGATCCTAAAGACACTCCTGTGCTAGAGGGTCCTCAGACCCCTCCCAGCCTCCCCTTCCTCCGAAGTCTGTGGAACAGGCTGAGGGACATAAGGAAAAAATGACCCCATCGGCGTCTGCATCTGCGTTGAGCGACGCCGATCCGGCACAGTGTCCGGGTCAGGGCTGAACCTGTTGATGACGTCGTCCCGAGGAGTGGGCGACGCCGGTGGTGGTGATGCCGGGGAGGACGGCGCCGGTGTTATTAGGTCAACCGGGGTCTGATCCCAGATCCCGCGAGGCCCATATGCGCGCCGGCTGGGCCAAACGGCCCAAATAGTCGGGTCATGGCAGCAAGGTCTTGCACCTGAGCAGGCGTCGCCGACGCACCCGGAAAAGGTTGTTAGACCAGCGGCGACGTCGCAGGATCTGCTGGAGCCGCGGGGGTGGCACCACCCGCACCCTCAGCCGCGACGGGCAAGGGGAAGTCGAAGAGCGACGATGCTTCTTCGACTTCTTTTTGGAATGCTTCGACCTACCTGACCCAGAGTGTGCGAAGACTTAGATCCAGAAGAATGATGGTGACGGCTCCGCGACTGGTCCCTCGACCTCCCTCGGAACCGGGACCTAGAGCGGTGCGGAGCAGACTGCCGGACTTCCAGCAACTTTCGGGATCTCTCCTGCAAAGTCTTCGGCGCCATGGCCCGGCAGTCGGGGTATGACTTGGGGTCGTGGACGTGCCCCAGGCAGTGTGGGTCTGCCACCGACAACATCATGCGGTGACAGTCTCCACAGTTCTTGAAGCAGGGCATCCCTATGACACCAGTAGTGGATTGACTCGAAAAGATGAGACAAAAGGCCTCGAAAAACTTAGTCAAAAAGTGACTGGGGGCACTAGCTCTTCCCAGATCTGCGCTTGCCGGGGCGGAAAAAGAAAGAACTGACAGCGCGCGTGGTCGGGTCCAAGTAGCGCCAGAGCCGCACGACGACGCCTACAAACGAGCAGGGGTACTGCTGATGAAAACTTTCTGGATCCAGTCTAACACCTGGGGGTAATTCTAATGTAAGGAATCTATCACTACGTGTTTTTTTCAGATCCTCCTTCCACCGGTGTGCAAGCACAGTGACAAACATAGGGGATCCAGTACCTGGAGCAACACATCAACCCCACGCTCGTCGGGCAGCTACAGCCCTGGCTGCTCGGCTCTTCTCCCTCCCCCACCCTCGCTCACCTCTTGCCCTGGCTGCCAGCTGCTGCTGAATAGGGGTGAATCAATGCCAAAGTTGAGCACAGTGTCGCCTGCTGGCATCAATACGAGGCATGTAAATAGGCAGACCGTTAAGGTCATCCTGACTTGTCCATGCAGCTCACTGGTATGTAGCAGCCAGTAAAATAGCTGAGTGGGTTAATACGGACCTTCTGTAGAGATCGGTGAGCTGGCAACATATCACAGCTGTGGTTTTCACTAGAACATGTGGCACGCATTCACCAACAATGCATTATGGTAGATGTAGTTTTATTTGTTCATAACTAAGTTGTTCTGCAGATGTTTACCTATACTTAGTTTTCTCTGGTAGGTCAGTAATTACTCAGTCAGTACTGATAGTCTCCTGGCAGGTGCTGTTAATCTGAGGCAAATATTCCTTCCCTTCAGGGTGCCTCCATGCAATCACATTTGGGTTTGGTGTGCTGTAAGAATAGCTACGTTTGGCTGTGCATCTGCACTCACAGCCGGCAGTGTGAACCACAGGTAGATAGAGTGTAATGTTAGTTAATACACAATATAACGGCACACATTAAGGCACTGCCATAATGGAACTTTGATGGTAGGGGGAACAGAGGAAATAGAGTAAGGGTATGGGAACACTGAAGGAGCATGGTGAGCTATGACATAAAGGAAGAAAAGTGGGACAGGAGGACACTGGAGCTCAATGAGTGTACACAAGAACGAAAGTACTTCGCAGCTATGGCAGTTTCCACCATTGGTGTCTTGAGAAAAGGTCAGTCACTAGAACTCAGAACATGTAGTACTTCTTCATTGTAATTTAAAAACCGGAAGAGAGGCAATGAATCTAACCAATCCTGGAGCTGCTCTCATGCATTTTTCAGCATGAGAGTAGCCCCATGATTGGTGAGAGCAGACTAAGACAGCGCTCCTTTTCAGACTAAGAGGCTGTGTCTGCAGTCCGCCCGTTGTTATACAGCTAACACATGCTGCTGTCTGAGTGTGCATGTCTGGCTGGTCGGTGCAAGCCAGCTGGCCAATCAGACATGCACAATTTAGGCAACTGTGACCTGCCTGCGGGTCGGAATAGTAACACCCCCAAACTCGAAGTCAACGTACACTTAAATAGTAATAACCATTATCATATTTTATTTTCTGCAGCTGCTGTGCTCGCAGTAGGTAGGGGATGCTCCTCCGCCATCAAGGAGAAACCGCTACTGGTGACTTCTTGTGTTGGTTAGACCTTGATCTACTATTCACAAAACAACTAGTAACCAGACACTGGACAGCGGGTACCTCCCCCGCCCCAAGGCCTCCATTCTCCATTTGGCACCGGTGGCAGTATACTGAATAAAAAGATGGCTAAAAAAAAAAAAACACAACCAGTATCAGGCTAAGGAAGAAAAAAACAGAACTACTTAATAATCTTACAACCACGTAAGAGAAAGATGCAACTTGCCAGAATGACTTTTGTGGCCTCTACAGGTCACTCCAACTGTCTAGCAAGGCAGTTTTGTACATAATTACTCAGAGCCAGCCCCCTTGCGCAAGATCAGGTGCCTGGCATGTCAATCTCAGTTGCCTAGCTCTTTTTTCGTCTCTTTCCTCCCTTTCGGTCTGCCCGCACAATGGAGCTTTTTGTTTTTGCCATCACATCAGTAGATGTGTCATTCCGCCTGGCTATGAATGCAGCACTGCCTCCAACATTACCGCTTTAATCCACATGTTTGCTGCATTTCAGTGCTACATAGTGGTCGCTAGATAAACTGAAGCAATAACCGAGAGCTGGTCGATTAATACAATCTTAGAAGACCATTGCTACCACGACTGTACCATTTTGAAGTAATGTATCTTCAATACAACAAGCACAATTGGCATTGCCAACGCTTGTTGCAATATCGTATATTTACTAGTTAAAGAAATGTGTTAGGTTTGCATTAGAGAATCTTTCAGATTATAACATTGAGCTTCTAGGTTATAGAATAGGGGTAATCAGCATTAACTCATACTGTCAAGTTAACCATCCACAAGAAAACAAATAGTTACACAAAACTCAACATAATTTCACCACAATATTGATACTTACCTTCTGTGTCTGTGCTTTTGATGCCAGCGAGGTGACCAGGTAAATTGCAGCATCTTTGTGCTTCCAGTTAGTCGCTGGGTTCTTGGAATACTCCAGAAGCATTGAACTAACATAACCAGAGAAGATGCCAGTAACCGGCCCTTCAAAAAACTTGCACAACCCCCGCACTAGGTCACAAGCTGCTCTGCGCCTGGTGTCAATATCTGAGAAACAAAACAGAAAAAGTTTCATAAATACCCTCTTCAAATAACTGGACTCCTTCAAGAAGGGGGCTTTGTGTTCCTGAAAACCTGATCTGGGGGAAGTGACCACTTTGGTGCACTGCAAGGTAATTCATAAACTGGATTCAAAATTTAAGGTTGAGCAGGGGTCCCGACTACAGCTCCGAATTAGTTTAGTTTCAATACTGAACATAGATAGATTATAAAACACGCGGTCTATTAGGTGAGCTTAAAAGGAAATTATTTCCATGTTCATTCTTGAGCACCAGCCTCTAATATACTAAAAAGTTTTAACCCACTAGTGTCGTCCACATTTATTCAGTATATCCATCTTGAGTGATGGTTCCAGGAACAGCTTTTTTTAAATTGCATATGGCAAAGTGCATTAATGTCTTTATAGCCTGCCACACTATGATTCAGTGTACACTGAAAGCTTGTTCTCCTGTTATTGGTCTGAGCAGAAATGTCATTCGTCAGCAGTTAAAACAAAGAAAAGTGGATGGACTGAGATGCATAAAAAGAGGTATTCACTTAACTTGCAAAGAGAGGAGAGGATGGGTTAGACAACTACCTCTACCATAAATTTGTGACAACTCAAATAATTAGTTGATAAACGATGAACAGTCAATAAAGGAGGCTTAAGTGTAAGGACAAAGTAGTAAGATGTACAGAATGTTTTCCTTCTGTATTGGATACCTCTCACAAAGGAGGTACCAGACACAGATAATTTCTTTAGAACTAATGGAATATTTGTGTGGGCCTTTTTACTGCTATGCTTTAGCCGAGCACACTTCATTGACTGAGCCATTGAATTTGCTACTGACAAAAACAATCTAATGAATCTTTCTTATAATACTCAAATCAAACCACAAAAAGAAGCGGTTTGCCTTGATTGTGAATAATGGGTGCAGGGGTGACAGCACAGAGGGGAGTAGGTTTTGTCTTTTCAAGCTAGACAAAAGTAATTCCCAGTGAGTCAACCAAGGTACTTAAAATATTTAGGAGCGGCCACCAATTATGTTAAGTACTATTTATTTATTCAGCCGTGAATTTAATTTCACTAAGTCAGAGGTAGACACTCTTTTGAATGGGTGTTTAAACTTTTGGAATGTAGTTAAGCTACTCGAGATTTTGTTCAATTCTCAAAGCTTCACGAGATGCTCAGAATGAGATTTTTATTCTGGTATATGGTGGGCAGAGACGAGATGAAAGTTTAAAACCATCAGTGCTGCAGCAATTCCCCCTCTGACATGACTCTCCATTTACTCCATTGTTCATGACGAGCAGAGCTCGTCTTGAGCACACGAGCAGTGTACTGCATGACGAGCTGAGCTCGTCATGAGCATCGAAGGGGTTAAGGGACTGATAGGTGCTTTCAATTTAATGTGTTTAAGTCTCTTGCAGCAGTGGTCTCATATTTCTGGGATCCTGGAACATCTTGGCATTTGTACTTTATGAATTGGATGGAATATACAATTAAAATTGAACTCAATAAAACGAGTGATAAAACTGCATTCCATTTTTAACCAGCATGCGAAATGAAGGTTTGTTTTTTATGGTCAAGAGCTTCATAACATTTATGTATTCGACATTACTGATTATGTCGATTTGCATGCTACATAATCCTTCTAAACAGAACTAGGACATCTCTAGTTTGTGTATTCTAGCCATTGGTTTGATCATTGGAATGGGGGAACAGAGGGGTACAACAACAAGGTCTAAGAAAAGGTTGGTTAGAAAAAGACACCTTTGTCCAATTGTTGTTTTTTTGCTTGAGGTGTTGAGAAAATGGGGAAAAACACTTTAAGGTCTGGGTGCAAAAGGAAGCAAGCCTCACAACAGAAGCACAGCATGCTTGGGACACCTTCCTAACCAATAATTGCTGCTTTTGAGACATTTGCCTCCTTCCAGCTGCCAATGGCATTGCAGTGCCATTAGAGCGGGAGTGAAGGCGGATGAGCAGCAACATACTCAATGCACTAAAAGATAAACCTAATCCAACACAACAAAGTAAGGTATATGTAAGCACTGTGCTAATCGTTATTTCACACGCGTGTAGAACACATTACCAGATCCTTCTAAATCTCTTCTTATGTACTCTTCAGAATTATCTTCAAAAGCCTCTTCATCAGCAGCTGCAAGTAAAATAAAAAGCAGTTCAAAACTCCATAAAAAAGTTAATGTAGCAAGTGTGCTAGAATTCAACATGCACATAATTTGCCTGAATTGAGCCCAAGGCAAAGAGACGCAGCACAGCAGGAGAGAGGGGGAGAGGAGGAGAGGCAGAGTATGAGAAAGTGCCTTTTGACATGGTTAGACTCACTTTTTGCCTGGTATTTGATGTGGTTTTAATTGTAGTGCACAGGGTACCTGCCAACCAGGGCCCCTGTGCCAGTGCTTGTCCCCTAAAACAATTCCACAATTGGCCATTCAGGATCCCTACAAGTCCCTAGTAAATGGCACCTGGGTACCAAGGGCATTGAGACTAATGAGGGTCCCCTAGGGACCTCTCACCTAGGCCCTGAAGTCTGCCACTGCAGCATGAATGGCATGGTGCAGACAAAACGACAAAGTCGACATGACACGCTGCCTGTGTGCCATACCAACTTGCACTGCTTAAGGGATAGTTAAGTCACCCCTCTAGCAGGCCTTCCAGCCCGAAGGCAGAGTGCACTATACCTCAGGCGTGGGCATATCTGCATGAGCAGATATGATCCTACAATATATAATTACATTCCTAGATATTTTAAGTGCCAGGGAAGCCAGAGAGTACATGGGCTGGAGACTCGACAACTCTAGTTCCCCAGCACCATCATACCTTCTCTGAAAACAGGAGTGTTTGGTATCAAACTACTCCTCTCAATAAACCCACACTGATGTAGGTTTTATTGAACCATGTACTTAGAGGTGCCCCCTGAAAACCTACCAACCCTGGTGTGGTAACAGACTGGCAATAGGCAGCCTGCAACCAGACAGGTTTCTGGTCCAAGGGTTGAGAGCCTGCTCTCTGGGAGCAAAAACAATACACATCCTGGGCAGAGGTGTCACACCTCCTCCCCCAGGATGGGCACAGTGCTCGAGAGGGAAGCTGCAAGGGCCTGCCACTTATGTAATGCGACCCCCAGCCTCTGCTGCTAGCAGCAGATAGCAACCCTCATTTTACACTCCCACTATGGGTGGGAAAACCAGCAGGAAAACCAAGGAAGGATAGGTGTGCCCAACAATGCTAACCACACCCCTAAAGTAAGGGAGGTGAGGTGAAGCCACCTTGAAGATGGGGTGACTCCTCCAATCAGGTCTAATACTATGCCCCCTATGCACCCTCCCACAGAAGGGTGGCGTAACTGAGGGTGTACTCACCCCAAGTAAGGTGCGCACTGGCACTGCCTGACACTCCCTTAAAACGCCCCTAAATATAGTATTTTAGTGGCTCCCCAAGACACTGAAGTACGAGCTACTTCCCTTCGGTAACTATGTATCTGGTAGAGACGATTCTAGCTGCAGATTCCTTCACATTGAATTATCCCCAGGCGTGAGACTGGATCAGTAAACTTTTTTCCCACAGCATCCCTGCGCGCCGGGGCGGGATCACGCGACCCTGCCAGGGCGTCATCCGCATACGTGACATCAGGGAGGTCACATTAGTCCAACCACGGAGCGCCTATGTCACTTTTCTTCTGAGAACTTTTTCGCACCGCAACGCGGAGCCACCAAACAAAAAACTGTGCGAGCATGGGAACAGTGTGCGAAAGAGTAGAAAAAAAAGAAACACAATAAGGAACAGTGCAACACTGCAGTGTCCAAAGGCAGGACAGAAGAAAGAACAGAGCAGAGCCCTGAGCAGCCATCCTGCCAGTACATAGACAGCCTTGCCCCGGAGACAAGGAACATGCGTACAAAGTCATAACATGTAGCAGGCCTACCACCCCCATCCAGAAACAAGGAAGGGGAGCCAGTCT
The DNA here is from genome assembly GCF_964261635.1 of Lissotriton helveticus. Classification (NCBI taxonomy): domain Eukaryota; kingdom Metazoa; phylum Chordata; class Amphibia; order Caudata; family Salamandridae; genus Lissotriton; species Lissotriton helveticus. The sequence continues at coordinate 165,431,171 of NC_136068.1, forward strand.
CAAGACAGACAGGAACAACAAACCTGCAAGCCATCCCAGCATAAAGGGCAACCACCCCCCAAGGAACAAGGGCAAGGCAAGGCCAGATGACCACTATTCAGAGGATAGCAGAGGGGCAAGGACCCCCAGCAGCAAGAGGAAGGGAGGGGAGGACCGAGATTGAAGGCCACCCCCCTACCCCCCAGAACTGGAGTAGCGGGGCAGAGGAGCACCATAACCCCATCCCCCAAAGAACCAAGAGGAGGAATAAACCGCAACCAGACGGAGCCACCCGTCAAGAGCAAAAGAGCCACCAGTCAAGAGCAAAAGAAGGCACTCACAGGAGACACAGCCCCCCACCGAGAGGAGAGTTCCAAAGACCAACCCAAGGGTCCTCGCAGAACAGGGAGGAAGGGCGGGCCATGAAGGAATCTGCAGCTAGAATCGTCTCTACCAGATACATCGTTACCGAAGGTAAGTAACTCGACATCTGATAGAGACTACTAGCCGCAGATTCCATCACGTATAATAGATACCCTAGCAATACCCACGGGTAAGGAGGGTCTGCGAAAGGACCCAACCAGCCTGGACAGAACAGAGGGTCCCACAGGGGACCAGATCTGCGGACCAGGTAAGAAATCTCGTCCTTGCCAGGCAAGAGGATCCCCACAAGCAGAACACCACCCACCCAAAGAGGATGTAGGAGGTTGAAAGAAGACTGAAGAGGCCCATACGCTCACAGCAGAGGAACCAAGAGCAAGGCCAGAGAGGCCAAAGCACCCCACTCCCCTACAAGGCAAAAGAGCTTCCATCCAGTGCCAAGACAGGAAGAGGAAGAAAAAGCCTAGAGGGCCCAAGGAAACTAGGGAAAAGAAGCCCCCCTCCTCATGGAAGGCAACAGGCCAGCCAGACAGTCATAAGCCACCAGAAGCAAGAAGAACAGCCCGGGCCCAAGGAAGACCGGGCAGGCGACGCCTAACAAGGGAGAACACAGAATCATCCCAGCCCTCAGGGCAGGAGCAGGAAGGTGAGGAAATACCCGGACACACCATTACGAGGGGCCGCGCATGCAACCTCAAGAAGCAAAAGCAACATACATACACGCCATGGAGAAACGGCACCCGAAGGCGACCAGAACTCCCAGCAGAGCGCAAGCTATAGAACAGCTACCACTACCCCACATAGGGTACGTTAAGTCCCAGGATATGGGAACCCTCTTTGGAAGAACTTCTGCAGCAGAGGAAAAACAAAAGAGCCACAGGGAAAGAAACCCCAGCGGAAGGCTTGGTAAGCAGCCCAAAAGAATACAGATGGCCTAATCTCAGTGCCAAGTCTGTGCAAGCAACTCCAGCAAAAACACAGGGTGCCGTCCAGCAGCCAATGCCGCCATAGTCCCAGCAAGGACTCGAATGGCAATAAAACACACTCCACAGCAAGGGCAACCGACCTAAAGAAAAGTCCATAATCAGCTCAACTCAGTATTCCCTGAGGAGGAGGAGGATAAGGCGGAGAAGGGGGGGGGGAGCGGGGGGAGGACGGAGCCCCGCCAGGAACCTTTGGATGGTGGAGTCAGCCAGGGCATGGAATAACAGGCTGCCGTTGAACGGAAGATCAATCAGCCGCTCCCGAACATTTTCAGGGAACACGCCGTCCCGAAGCCAAGCATGGCGAAGGAGGGTGACTGAAGAAGCCATAGCCCGGCCCAGCACCTCCGAAAGGTCTGGAGCGGAGAATAAACGCTGCTAGTTCCCAGCCATCCAACGCATGATGCCGTAAGTCCACCTGCACAGTCTCCTGTGAAGCTGCGGATCCCAGGGACACAGCCGAATCCCACATACAAGAGGTGGCCCTAGCCAACAAACACAAGGTGTTAAGGGCCAGCAGCGCTGGTCGAGGCGAACATGTTGCGCCCCCAAGAAACCAGCCAGCGAGCCTCCCTGGACGACGGAGTCAACAGCGGCGGCAGGGAGGGAAAAGCAGTCCGCAAAAGTGAACTTGAGGCAGAGGGGTGGAGGGAAAGACATGCCGGGTCACGCGGCGCCGGAAGGTGCCGATGCAGAAGGTGTGGAGGCACCGGATCCCCTGAGGCAGGGCGCCTCCAAGCCCCCATCAGGGAAGAAAGGAGCGAACCCTCAAAGGGAAGCAATATCTCACTCCCACCAGAGGCGTGATGGAGAATTTAAAGTGAGCAATCGGGTCGCCCATGCGCAAAATGCCCCCAGCCGTGGGCATCGCATGAGCGAAGGCCGCACCCGCTGCTGTAGAGCCCTGCGGTGGAGATAGCAGATCCTCCGTGGGCGACGGCTGCAAACTAAGGCGGCCGTCCCCGAAGCCAGGCAGGGCGGGTAAAGGCCAGACCTGGAAGTCAGAAGGAGCTGAAGAATTGGGGACCTGTCGCTCCTCCAACAAACATCTGCCTCGGAAATGGCGGGGAGCCGCCCTTCGATGATGCCGGTGAAAAAGACACCACGGGCGGCCTGTCTCGGGGAGGATGACACCAGTATGCACCCCACCTCCGGAGAAGAGGGAGCGTCTGAAGACTAATCTGCAACCCGACTCCTTTCTGGTGCCGTAGAGTCCACTGCCTAAGGCGGAACGGCAACTTCATCCGGTGCCAAAGGAGACGCCGGATAGGGGTCCTCGAAGCCACACCGCGCCAGGGACCAGAGCGGGCCGGATCCGAAACGGCCAAGGAGCTACGTCGGAACGGCGCCGAGGCAGACACCTGCATGGAGGAACGAGAGGGACCAGGGGAGTGACATGAAGTCCTCCGCCAGCCTCGGCCCAGCATGTAACTGAGGTGTCCCGGCAATCCATGCGGCGCCGTAAGGGCCGACTCAACCTCAGACGAGGCAGCCGCCTTCGTGGAAGGACGAGAAGGGCCTGGAGGAGGACGAGGAGACCCCCTCCCGCTCGGCCCAGAGCGGGACAAGGAAGGTCCACTAACCCCTGTGGCAGCGCTCGGTCCAGCACCTGCCGGTGCCGTAGCGGGGTCACCTCGGCCTTAGACAGGACCACCTTGTCCAAAGTCCGAGAGGGGCTTGGGATGTGACCAGAGCCCAGCCGACCTCCCGTGACCCCACAGGGACTCCTGCAGGAGTTTGACGTGATCCGAAGGAGGGACCCCCGAAGGGTCGCTCCCCAACAGCACCACATCCTCCAAGTCTGGAGCCGAACCAGTCAGCGTCAGGGCCGGAGCCGGCGGCGGCGCAGAGGGCCTCGCGCAAGGCAAGGGATCCGTCGACACCCCAGGAGGAGAAAGAGGAGAACCAGCGAGGCCTGCAAAGCTGCCACATAGGTCTCCATCTGGACTATCGACGCTCTGTCACCGGGAAATGGTGGATAGGAGGCCAACACGCGGGCCTTATCACCCGTGGAGAGCCCACGCCTCCGGCTGGCCGAACACCAGCCCCCGGGACAAACTGCAACACTTAGAAGGGCAAATACGACAACAACGTCCATATCTGAAGCGGAGAGAGGAAGCCGACCTTGAGAGACGCGCCATGAGTAGTTTCATCCGGCACTCCCGCCGCGATTTCAACTGTTGGCATGCCTCACTATCAGTGGTGCCGTGATGCTCTCCCAAACACCACATAGAAATTAGGTGAGGGTCCGTCACCGACATAAGACGCCCACACGACGTTCAAGTCTTGAAGCCCCAAGGCATTCGCACACTGTTCCACCAAACAAGCATTTGCAATGCAATAGGTCTCGCATTTACGTGAGTTTGAGCTATTGGCATTGGAAATGACAAAGCATTTTATTTATGCTTCAAAAACCAAATCATAAATAAAAGGCATTGTCATTTACAATGCCGACAGCTCAAACTTGCGTAAACGCGAGACCTGTTGCATTGCAAATGCTTGGTTTTTTTTGCAAGCAGGAGACAAGTTCCCCTGCAGTCCCTTCCCACTGGTGGTAATCATTTCAAGGCAGTGATGTCTCACTACAGCTGCTGCTGCAACCGTAGAAAAACGCTTAGAAGGGTGAGATCAGGTGGCAGGGTTCTAAGCCGGCAAGGGGTGCAAAGCTCTTACAGCCCATCGAAGGGACTATTTCTAGTTCACTTAGGCTCAGGCCGTCTGGGAAAGCTGCAGGGACTGATTTAACACGAGGACAAACACAATCATATTTTCCAAGTGCTTTTCTGAAAGTAGGCAAAAAAAATGTTAATTGACATGTGAAAAGTCTAACAAAAATAAATCCCTTATAGAACCGCTCAGCGAGTCACCCTGTCTGAGTCAGGCAGGCCAGGAACAAACAATGAGGCAGTGTGAGTAAAAGGTACACAACACGATTAAGAGAGGCTAACTGAGTGGCCTTGGCCTTTTCTTAGTTTTTTTAGAAGTGTCGAAAAAGAAAGACTAATTTAAGAGAATAATAAAAATGCAATAATATTTGGAAGATAACGAACACCGTGACAATCTCCGGCTGCGTTTTCAGACAATGTTGTGCAACGTTGCATTATTAATCACACTGGGGATGTATGAAACATAACGCACTCTTGGCAGGGGGTGGGGCGTGGTCTGGAAGGGACGGTCAACTAGTGGAACAGTAAACACGTCTTTTATTTATAGTGGACCTTTGTGAGCTGGAGATTTACGGCAGGAATAAATATTTGCTGACTTGTTTCGCCACGGCCACTTGCTGAGACAACACATTGAACCTTTTAGTAACAAAACAAGAACGCTTGGCTACTATTTTGGTTAAAATGGCGCCGCACGTGACAGCCCTTTTACGTAGCCAAAAATAGATCTCAGTGACAACGGACCTCAAAACCATCCTTAATCTTAAAACAAAACATACACAGTTAGGAGGAAAGACACCGGATGGGGAGATTTTAAGCACAGTGTGATATTTAAACAGACAAAATTGTACACGTGCAGTTCTGCGAATAATGACTGCGTTTGAGGATGGAGCCGATGAAGTGTACTCAGCTGGTCGAAGGTCAAAGCCTGGGCCTTCTGCAGAGGGGTAACCCCTGGTGCCATAAATCACCCTGTCAAAGAGTCCAGTTAGCTAACAACCGCGGTATGAAAGCAACACGTGACTTGCAATGACCTCAAATCACGGAGATGATTACAGCTGAAGCTAGCCAGGATTTATGCATCTTTTCGTCCACTCGTCTTGGCAAATGTGGGGGTCAGTGGAAGCAGGGCCCCGTGAGGCACGAGATCATGGAGTACAATCTCTGTGTTCAAGTACGTAGAAAACAAGCTCTTGGCATTGCTGTGGGAGGGGGGCTGGGCAACCATGCCAGCATCCCGATTCACGAGCAGATGGTCCTGTTTATGACCTGCGGAGCGCGTGAAGTGGATGGGGGCAAATGGACTCAAAGCGGCCGGTCGCTTTGATGTTCTTGGCTTGCTTTGTGGGAGAGGTAGGGGGGCGGATTCATTGGAAGTGTAAACCAGCATGAGTGTGAATGGTGTGCGATGTGCACGCGCCCGGACACATGCACTGCACGTAATCCGCGCTTGGTCAAGAGTTTGTTTCGCCTACTATATACTCGCTATTAATCCCTGCAGGATATAATAGCTCGACCTAAGAACTGTTGATGCATTTACTGCAGAGATGCACATGTAACCTGTAGATACAGAGCACCGAGTTGGGTAACAACAACAAAACCGCTGCTGAAAGTCATTCAAACCACTAAGGAACATCAACATTTTAAGACAATCTCTTAGGATACTACTGTTGGGAGAGCTTGTGGTTGCAGGTCAGTTTCACCTTGGGAACTGTGCCCGTTCTTTTAAGTCCTCTTCGGTTAGTATAAGGCACAGTAAATAAAACCTTATTAATCATTACAGCAACCACTAAGTAAAGAAAAAAGATATCGTCACATAGCTGGCAACAAGGTTCTGTGAATTAATAGCTTGCTATGGAGAACTGTTTGTCACCTGAAATCCTAGATTTGAATACAGAAAAAATACAACTAACCGTTTATAACCCCATTGCCGATAAATTGAGCTAAACCGATAAGGGTAACACTGGAGGTGTGCAGCACAGCAAAGCAGCAAAATGGAGATAGTAAGTGTTATACAAAATCACTAGTTATATTAGGTGCTAACAAATTAGCACATTAAAGGCAGTCACTATACAAAAGCACGAACAAACAGTGACCCTCTCTCCAAACTACCTGGGAGCCATCGAGCCACTGTGCATCCGCGCCCCAATTCAGTATGGGCAGCCTCGTCCGATCCATTTATCCGTGGGGACATCCACAAAAGATCAGGACCGCCTCACATTCTCCTCCGACTTTCAAGGTTGTCTCCTTACTCTTGGCAGGGAACCCACCCAACAGCCCCCCTCAAGCAACCAGTGTCCGGCCCATGCATGCTCCAGCCACCAGTTAGTTCAGCCTCCTCCAAATCTGCATAAGCTCACCCCGTAATAAACTGAGAGAAGTGGTCCCAGGTTTGGGGGACCTCATATTTACCTACCCACTAAAGGAGCCCCAACACTTGCACCTGTGGCGGGAGCACGTGCCCCCGGCCATCCGCATGTGCAAATAATGCGTAGGGGTAGATGCAATGGAAAGCACCCCTGGCCCCCACCTGTGAGGCCCACCCCTCTTCAAGTCTATCTGCCCAGCGTGGCCCCCACCCATGCCCCCTCGCTCTGCAGAGCTAGGCTTCATCCCCATGTGCATCTACACTTGACCACCTGTGCAGCATCCTCCACCCTCTTTTGCAGCCTCTTCTCCCCATTCCCACCTCCCTCCCCCAGGGACGGTGTCACTTCCACGGCGACACTCACCACACCATGCCGTATGCCCCTTCCCCGATGTAGGAGAGGCTGGTGTAACAGGGGCCCACGCCGAATGCCTGCCCCCGCACAATCTCGGCCCCCGCAGTTGGCAGACGCCATCTTCCCCCCCGGTGCGGTGTGGCTGGCTAGGGTGCGCCGCCGGAGCTTGGCTGTCCTCGGGCTCCGCCGCTCGCGCTCTCCCCTGGAGGGTGGGGGCAGCTCGCGCCATGGCCGTTACAAGCACAGGGGAGCTCGCGCCTGCTGCCGCCGCTGATGGTGACGTGAGAAGCAGCAGGGCTTGCGCTGCTGATGCTGTGCACAGGCGCAGGCAGCGAGAGCTCCCAGGCCCCTCCCACCGACCCGCCCACCTACGCCTTGGCTGAGGTCGCGTGCACGTACTTGACCGAGAGGAGCGGGCGGAGTGCAGAGAAACAAGCGCGTCTCAGAAGCGCGTCCACAGACCGGAATCTGCTCGTGCACCGGTCTGTGCCACTTGGACGGCAACACAACCACAATAAGTCTCGCTGGCGACAGCGCTTCGTGCTGCAACGCCAGGCGAGACCTAAAAATACACTATGAGGAAGACAAAAGGGCCCCAAACAGGCCTGAGCAGAGACCAGATCCACATTGCACGCGGAAAAGGAAAAAACTGACGTAGGCACGCGGGGTGGGACTTATGTGACCTCGCTGACGTCACGTACACGGACGACGCCTGGGCGGAGTCGAGTGATGCCGCCTCACCCCCAGCACGCAGGGATGCTGTGGCAAAAAAGTTTCCGGATCCAGACTCACGCCTGGGGATAATTCTATGTGAAGGAATCTGCGGCTAGTAGTCTATCAGATACTAGTCCCTGCTGACCCAAGGACAAACAAGATGCCGTGCAGCCAAGTATGGAGATGCTTACTGACTTGGCCCCAGCTCTACAGGGTTATCTCCAGCTTCAAAGACCCTGCAAAGGAAGACTATGCCTGCCTTGCAGCCAGTGACTTCGAGAACTCGAAGAAGACTCCCCTTCGACAAAGACCAGAGACTCCAGAGGACAGCAGATCTGTCCCAAAGAAACTTATACAAAAGGACTCTAGTGCCAGCCAGCCGGAACCACGAGTCCAGCTCACTCTGCACCAACGCCTCCGGCCCATGTCCAGGTGGCCCACTGATCCGGACCTCAAGTCCAGCATTGGCGGACCACTCCTGGAATCCACGACGATGCTTTCAGCCGGAATCCAGAGGCTCCAAATCCACCCTACACCTGGCCTCCCCTGTGCCATTGGTGGTGAATGTTTAGTGCTGCTTTGTGCCCCCGTGCTTGCTCTAACCCTCAAAGCTTGGCCCCTGCAACCGATCTGACCAGCAAGCAGCGTGGATTCAAGCATCCCCAGTCTCCATTGAAACGCACCGGGGTACTATCTCCTTATTTGACCTCTGCACCCTGCCGCCCCTGTGCTGCAGACTTTGTGCTTACCCGACACTTGACTGGTCTACTTTTGAAAGACTAAAGTATTTTTCCTGAACAACGTACTTACCTTGTTGCGAAGATCTTGGTCTTAAAGAACAAGTTACTTACCTTTGGTAGCAATATTTAAAGAGACCTATATTAGTTATAGATTCCTTGCCTTAGAATTACCCTCAGGTGTCAGACAGGATCCGGAGATTTTTTTTCTTTAGCAGGACCCCTGTGCATTGGTAGGTGGCGGTCAACTCCGCGTCTGTCGTTGGCATGGAGTTCGGCAGAATGACGTCGCCGAGTCTACTTAGACGGCGCCCCTGCACACCGACGTCAGTTCTTTACACGACATTCCACGCCAGAAGCGCAAAGCCATGCAAGACAAGGACCACTGGTGCACAAAACTAGGGCCCTGAAAGGGAGTCCCTTACTCTACAAGTCAGTTCGCAGAACGGGAGAACGGGGAGGATGGGTGCGGCGATAAGGAATCTATAACTAATATATGTCTCTTACAGATATATCGTTACTGAAAGTAAGTAACTTGTTCATTTGAAAAAGACTATTAGTTATAGATTCATTACCTTAGAATAGATACCCCAGCAATACCAACCCCGGAGATGGTTCTGCGAACCAAGTTCACACCAGAAAGTCCTGGAGAACTGAACGGCCAAAGAAGCAGTCTCTCTGGACTTGGCTATACAGGCAGTAATGTTTCATGAATGTGTGCAGGGGTGGCTGCCTGGCAGATGTCACCGAGCGGGACTCCACGTCTCAAAGCAGTAGTAGCTGCCATCGCCTTGGTGGAATGGACATGCAGCCCTACCAGAGGTTCCTTTTTTGCCAAGGAATAACACATTTTAATGTAAAGGACAACCAGACCTTTCTTGGCACCTACATAGCCAACAAAGCGTTGATCAACCACCCTGAATTGTTTTGAACGATCCAGATAAAATGATAACGCACGTTTTGGATCCAGACAGTGAAGTCTCTCTTCCTCCTTGTAAGGGTGTGGGCGGGAAGAAGGTGGGCAAAGTGATTGTCTGTCCTATGTGGAAAGAGGTAACCACTTTGGGAAGAAAAGAAGATAGAGTTCAAAGGACAACCTTGTCCGGATGAACAGAAAGGAAAAGAAGTTTAGAAGAAAGAGTCTGAAGCTCACTCAACATGCGAGCAGAGGTGATGACAACCAGAAAGGCAGCCTTCAGAGTCAAGAGTCTGAGAGGACAATTATGAAAAGGCTCGAAAGGAGCACACAAGGTACGTTAAGACCAGATTCAAGTCCCACTGGGACATTAAGATAGGACTAGGAGGAAAGGGGTGAGTAATGCCCTTAAGAAATCTATGTACAATAGGGGTTTTGAAAAGAGAAGGCTGATCAGGAAGGCGAAGAAAGGCTGAAATAGCCGAAAGATAGCCTTTAAGGGTGCACAGAGCAGAGCCCTGCTGGGCCAAAGAATGAATGAAGAGGAGAACCACTGAAAGGGGGGCAGAAAGGGGGATCCAGAGCCTTTGCTGTGCACCACGCCATTAATCTTTTCCATCTATAGGCATATACCGTTTTAGTGGAGGAGCTGTAAAGATTAGATTACAGACATCGGGAGGAAGGTCGAAAGCGGTCAACTTTCGCTGCTCAATCTCCACGCAAGGAGGTGGAGGCTGGACAAGTTTGGGTGGAGGACCGTCCCCTGCTGCTGCGACAGAAGATCCTCCCGAAGAGGCAGTCGGATCGGAGGATCGATGGCCATGTTTACAAGCTCGGGATACCGGACTCTTCGTGCCCAATCTGGAGCCACAAGAATGACTTGGGCCCGGTCGCACTTGATCTTCAGCACGCTGGGCAGAAGTGGTATAGGCAGAAAGACTTATAGAAGACCATAATTCCACTTGCAACGAAAAGCATCACCGAGCGAGTGCCGCCTTGGAAATTCCAACGCGTAGAACTGCTGACATTGCGCTTTCTCTTCAGTGGCGAACGGATCTAACCAAGGATCTCCCCACTGCTGAAAGAGACCTTGCACCACCTCAGAGTGAAGAGGCCACTAGTTATCCATCCAGCATCGGCGGCTGAGTTCGTCCACCCTGGCGTTCAGTGAACCTGACAGGTGTTGAACCACCAGGGACATGCCCGGATGTTCCAGCCATGTCAAGAGTCGAAGGGCCTCTTTACACAAGGTCCACGACCCCACCCACCCTGTTTGTTGCAGTACCACATGGTGGTGGTTTTGTCCGTGAACACCTGCACTACTCTTCCCTTGACAGAAGGAAGGAATGGTTTCAGTGCAAGACTAATCGCCTGGAGCTCCAGAAAGTTGATGTGGAGCCCCGACATCGCCAGAGACCAGAGGCGTCCGATCTCCGCCTCTCCCATGTGGCCCCCCCCATCCCAGAAGAGGCGCATCTGTTACCAATGTGAAGTCTGGTCGGGGAAGGGAGAGGGAGCTGCTGTTGACCCTATCCTTGTTTGTTAGCCACCACTGCAGTTGGTGTGCAGTGCCCTCGAAGATCTGGACGACATTGGAAATATTCCCCTGATGCTGCGTCCACTGGAACTTCAGGTCCCACTGCAGAGCCCACATGTGCCACTGGGCCTGGTCCACCAGCAGGATGCCAGCAGCCTCAAAGTCAATCTCACTGAAATCCGGGATAGAGGTTGAAGCATCGGTATCATAGCCCGAATATCCTAACTCGCTGCTCGGGAGGATCGCCCAATCTGTGCTGATGGCCAGAAACCAGTCCTAGGATGCTTGATTCCGGTCCAGGGAAGACATGGCTCGGCAGTTCGGGCTGGACTGTTCCCATGAGGCACAGGGCCAAGACTGATTTGCATATGGCCATGTCTGAACTGGGGTGGCTTGGTGAGCAAAATAACGACGGATTAAACCCAGATCTGTGACTGGGGGTGAATGTTTTGCCATTGTGCAACATTCCGTCCATCATCTTATGTGTTTTGCTCAGATAGAACGAGAGCGCACGTTTTGGGTTCAGACGGTGGAGCCTCTCTTCCTCTTTCGAGGGATGCGGAGGCGGAAAGAAGGTGGGCAAAGTGATGGTCTGCCCGATGTGAAAGGGCGTAACAACCTTTGGCAAGAAAGAAGGACGGGTCCTTAAAACCACCTTATCCGGATGAACAGAAAGGAAAGGAGGTTTAGAAGAAAGAGCCTGGAGCTCACTCACTCTTCTGGCAGAGGTTGATGGCTACCAGGGAAGTTGTCTTTAGAGTAAGAAGACGCAAGGGACAGTTATGAAGTGACTCAAAGGGAGTGCACATCAGATATGTCAAGACAAGGTTTAAGTCCCATTGAGGCATTATGAACGGCACGGAAGGAAACATGCGCGTAATGCCTTCCAGGAAATGGTTAACAACCAGGGACTTAAAAAGAGAAGGCTGATCAGGAAGCCACAGAAAGGCGGAGATGGCAGAAAGAGAACCCTTGACAGTGCACAGAGCAGAGCCCTGCTGGGCCAAGGAAAGAAGGAACAGAAGAACCTCGGAAAGAGGGGCAGAAAGGGGATCCACAGCCTTTGCTGTGCACCATCCCACATTCTTGTTCCACCTGCAGGCATATAACGTTTTTGTGGAGAGACGCCTGGCTGCCAGAATGATATCGAAAAAGCAAGCAACTCAATATACCCTTGATGGTTCGGGCAAGAAATATGATAGGGTGAAGATACCTTCAAGGGATTTTGTTCGTATTATTTTTAACTTAAAACAAATAGTACAAATTTAAGACCCAGAGTAATTTCAGTCGATCCTGCAAATATGCAACATTGATTGTGTACCCTTTTTTTAAATCTCTTGAAGTGTATTAAATACAAAGATTTCATATACACCCGTTCTGCTTTTGTTCTCTATGCTTAGATCACCAAGTGTGACTATTATAATTTGAATGATTAATCACTGTTGCATATTTGCACGATTGACTGAAATCAATCGTGCAATATGATATAGGGTCCACGATCCCACCCCGCCCTGTTTGTTGCAGTACCCCATGGCGGTGGTGGTGTCCATGAACACCTGCATTACTCCCCCCCCCCCCCCCCTCCCTGGTCAGAGGGAAAGGATGCTTTCAGTGCAAGCCGGATCGCCAGAAGCTCCAAAAGGTGGATATGGAGCTGGGACTCCACCGGATACCAGAGTTCTCTGATAGTCGCCTCTCCCAAGTGGTCTCCCCATTCCAGGAGGGACGCATCGGTCACCACTGTGTGTTCCGGTTGGGGAAGGGAGAGGGATCTGCCATTGACCCAATTGTGATTCATGAGCCACCACTGCAAGTGCCGTGCTCTCTGAGATCTGGACGTGATCGGACAGTTTGCCCTAATGCTGTGCCCACTGGAACTTCAGGTCCCATCTGGCATGTTGTAACAGCAGGATGCAGGAGGCCCAGGAGCCGGAGGGTCATCCTGACTGAAACCAGGGGTAGAGGCTGAAAGATTGGAATCATAGCCTGAATATCCCGGACTCGCTGCTCTGGAGGATAGACCCGAAACCGCGTCAAATGCAGTACCGCTCTGATGAGAGGGACTCAGGTGCAACTTCGGCACATTGATGGAAAACCCCAGCAAGTGCAGAAGGTCGGCCGTAGTCTGAAGGTTGGTGAAGACTGCCTGCCTTCAACAACCAGTCGTTGAGGTAGGGGAAGAAGGACATCCCTGACCTGCGCAGATGAGCTGCGACCACCGCCATCACTTACGTGAACACCCGAGGGTAACTGGTAAGGCCGAAGGGGAGTCCAGCATACTGAAAATGCTCCTACCCTACCATGAACCGCAGGTAACGCTGGTGTGCTGGCAGGACAGGAATGTGAAAATATGCGTTCTGCAAGTCCAGCGCTACCATCCAGTCTCCAGGGTCGAGGGTAGCCAGAGTCAACATCTTGAACTTCTCCTTCCGGAGGAAGCGATTGACGTCCCCGAGGTCCAAGATGGGGCACAAGCCCCCTTTGTCCTTCTTGGGGACCAGAAAATAGTGGTAATAACAGCCACGTCCTACTTCGGGCCCAGGAACGCACTTGATGGCCCCCTTGGCCAAGAGGGCCGCGACTTCCTGTTGGAGTAGTGCGAAGTGATCCCCGACATGAGGTGGAACGGAGGAGGGGGAGGTAGACGCGAAGGGGAGGGAGTAGCCCCTCCGGACAAGCTGCAACACCCACTTGTCGGAAGTGATAGAACGCCAATGGAGAAGATGATGGCAAATCCTGCCACCCACTGGCCTGGGATGCCACCCGAAGCTCAGACTTGGAAGGCTTCGAGGTAGACGTCGCGGGGGCAGAGGTGGACTGAACCTCACGTTGGCCCCCGGAGACACAGCGGCGGCCACCGCGCCCACGGGCACGCAAAGTCTGGTTCTGCGCAGGCTTCTGGCTGAACGAACGGCCAGGGGTGCCTCTGCCATGGCCACGAAAGGAATGAAACGCGGAAGTGGCCGGTCGCATGGTGGAAAGGCACATAGCTCAAGAGTCCTTAAAACGCTCCAGTGCTGCGTCAGCCTTATCACCAAACAGGCGAGTGCCTTCAAAAGGCATGTCCATGAGCGAGCTCTGAACATCCAGGGAGAACCCAGTGGACCTCAGCCAGGCGTGGCGCAGGAGCAACACGGTCGTGGAAATTGCCCTACCACGGGAGCCCGCGGTGTCCAAGCCACAACAAATGGCAAATCTAGACGCAGCCTGAGACAGCATAGTCTGGACCTCCTCCGGGCACCGAGGCAACACCTCAGCCACGTAATCCCACACCGTGTGGGAATAGCGGCCCAGAAGGCATGCGGTATTCATTGACCGCAGTCCTAAGCTGGCCGAAGAGAACAACCGCTTGCTAAACTGCTCCATGTCTTATAGAGTCCTTATCCGGCGGAGCCGTGGGAAAGGCACTCTGGGGCGTAGAAGCCTGAATGACCAGACTTTCGGGTGTAGGAGGAGTGGTCAGAAAGGCAGGTTCACCGGCGCCGGGCGATGACGCCTGGCGTCGTTCTTATCCACAGGGGCCCGTAACCAAGTGCCCAACAAGACTTCGGTGAGGGCATCATTAAAGGGCAGCAGCGGCTCCGAAAAAGTGGACGCCGGCTGGAGCACCTCAGTGAGGAGGTTTGTCTTCAGGGTCACCGTGGGGTGATCCAGGTTAAGGACCTCAGCAGCCCGACGGAGCACCACCGTATACGAGGCACCTTCCTCCATAGTGGGCGGGGGAGAGGCAAGCCCCGGATCAGAGGAGACGTCGAGGCCCCCCAGCCTCCTCCAAGTCAGCCACCCAATCCTGCTCAGAATCACACTGACGAGCAAGCGGGTTCTCAAACCCTTCCCAGTCATCCGCCTCCGCCAGCCCGAAGGCACAGGCCACGGCGGCGGGGCAGGAACCGCTGAAGGAATAAACGGTGCCGGGAACGGCGCCGGCCGGGGCCAAGCCGGCACCGGTTCCCAATTCGGATCCCAGGCGGGGACCAAATCCCTCCGGGAACCGGGGCAGAGGCGGAACCAGCAGTATCCACTGGGGCGCAGCCGGCGGAGTCGAGGGTGGTGCCGGGGCCAGAGCCAGCTGCATGGGACCTCTTGGCGCCGAGGCCGGAGGATCCTGCGGATCCGCCGAAGGCGTCGATGGACCAGCATGATCCGGGCAAGGGACCGAAGGCGCACCGTGGGAGCCAGAGGCCTAAAAAGGCGGTCCATGGCAGCAAGGAATTCTTGCATTTGTGCAGGGGTCACCGACTGACCCGGGTAAGGCAGGTAGGCCGCGGGACTCCCAGGCTCCAAAGGAGCCGCAGGGGCGGAGCCCCTGTCCCTCTCGTCAGCATCCGGGGACCGACGGGGGGGACGTCAGAAAGCGAAAACGCTTCTTCAACCTTTTTGTGCCATTTCTTACCCTAATCCGAAAGGGAAAGAGGAGTGGGGGTGCAGACAGGACCAGGAGTGATGGTCGCGCTCCAGGCAGTAGAGAAAGATGTCATGAGGGTCTGCCACCGATATATTGCGACACCAGGTCCCGCAAGACTTAAAATCAGGTATCCCTACTCGCAGCAGAGAACATCAACACGAGACAACAGTCTGAAAAAGATAGTCAAAAAATTACTAGGGTACGTGCTCTAACCGGATCTGCGCTTACTGGCACGGAAAAAGACGCCAGCGCACATGTGTGGTGCCTAAGTAGTCTCCGTGACGTCATCTCGGCGCATACGACGCCAGCAATGGACGCGGAGCTACAGGACGCCACCTACTGACGCGCAGGGGTACTGCTAAGCAAAACTTTCCGGATCCAGTCGGACGCCTGGGGATATTCTAAGGTAAGGAATCTATCACTAACGAGTCTTTCAGATTGCCTTGTCGCCTAATAGGCAACGGCCATCAAAGGGCATGTCCAAAAGGGTAAATCGGACATCCCCAGAAAAGCAAGTGGATCTCAGTCAGGCGTAGCTTCTTAGAGTTACTGATTTAAAAATCGTTCCACCCAGCGAATCAGCGGTGTCCAGAACACAGCGGATGGCGAACTTTGCCGCATCTCTCCCTTCTGCGACCGCATGGGAGTGTGAGACCCGGGCCTCCTCCGGGCACTGCAGCAGCACCTGTGCAACTGTACCCCACACAGAGGTGGTGTAGCGGCTCAAGAGACCTGCAATGTACACCGACCGCAGTCCTAAGCTGCCGGAAGAAAACATCTTCCCAAGATGGTCCAGCTTCTTGGATTCCCTATCTGGGGGGGCAGAAGGGAACGCACCTTTAGTTGTTGAGGCTTGGACCACCAAGCTCTCAAGGGTAGGGTGTTGGGTGAGGAAAATGGGGTCACCCAAGGCCAGGCAGTGGCGTCGGGCAATCATCCGATCCACAGAAGCCCTTGTGCTAGGCCTTGACCAGGTGCCAAGGAGGATGTCTGTGAGGACCTCATTGAATGGCAGCAGGGGCTCCGAGTAGGTCGCTGCCGGATAAAGCACCTCAGTCAGGAGATTCGCCCTGACTGCCACCCTAGGAAGTTCAAGGCCTCAGCCGCCTAACACAACACCACAGGGTAAGAGGGTCCGTCCTCCGTGGCCACAGTAGGGGGAGAAACCATGCCAAGGTCAGGGGACATATCCAGACCACTGGATTCCACCAACTACTCTCTCCAGTCCATCTCCTCAAGCTGATCTGCCAAAGTGTCAACAGACATCTCCCAGTCCTCCTCACCTTCCTCTGGCTGCCACTCAGGGCAATAGAGAATGCCAGGGGCGAACAGTGGTACAAAAGTACCAGTCGGCACCGGTCCAGCTTCATGTCCAAGAGAAGGGGGAGGCTAGGGTCGACGCCGGTCGGGGACACAACAGGCATCGGAAGTGGCGGAGGCGTCGTCAGTGGCATCGGTGCCGGAGGAGATGTCTTGTGGTCGACCGGCACAGAACCAGATCTGGATCCTTGGAGGCCTGCCGAGCCGGAGCCGCCGGCATCGAAGACCTAGAGCTCCCAATCGAGTCCACGTGGCTCGAAGCGACAGTGATTCATCGCCTTCTTCTTGTGCTTCAACTTACCCGAAGGTGAAGACTTCGATGAAGAGTGATGGTGGTGACTTCGTGACTGGTCCCGCAACTTCCCTCTTGTCCGGGACCTTGAGCGGCGCGGAGCTGACTGCCGGGCCTCCAGAAGCTTTCGGGACCGCTCCCGCAAAGACTTGGGTTCATGGTCCGAATGTCAGAGCCAGACTTCAGGTTGTGGTCGCACTCCAGGCACCAAAGGCACACGAGGTGTGGGTCCATGACGGACATCAGCTTGTGACAGGAGTCATTGTAGCCAGTCCGTTGATGTGGCATCCCTCCGTGCACCAGGAGTAGAACGACTCGAAGAAGAAGTTGACAACATTTTAAAAAAACTCAAAGCAAAAAATAACTAAGGGTACCGCTCTCTCCGGATCTGCACTGGCGTGGAAAAATAAACAAGCATTTCCAATGCAATAGGTCTCGCATTAGAAAAGTTTGAGCTATTGGTATTGAAAATGACAAATTTTGTATTTGTGTTGGTTTTGAAAATAGCGAAAGTAATAGCTTTGTCATTTACAATGCCAATAGTTTTAACTTTCGCAAATGTGACACCTATAGCATTTGTAATGCAATATGTGTTGTATTTACGTGACTTAGATGTATTGATATTACAAACAACAAGGGCTTACATTTTTTTTTTTAAGAATTAATACTTCAATAATAGCTATTGTAATTTATATTGGCAAAAGCTTAAACTTTTGTGAATAACTTTTGTGAAGATTATGTTCAGTGTATTTTATTGTGACAAAAAGCCAAGAACAGAAGTGAAATATTAACATCTTTTTGTTACATTTTTAATAAAGCTTGAAACATTGAGAGAACATATTTGAACAAGGTGTTGTTGAATGGTTGCACAGATCGATGCTGTGGTGGCGCGGAGTGATGTGATCGCGAACCAGTGATGCTGTGGCGTTCAATGATGCTGTGGTAGCACATAGTGATGTTGTGGTGCCCCTGAGTGATGCTGAGGTGGTGCGGAGTGATGTATGCTATGCTATGTTTTGTTTTGCTATCCTATCTTTTGTTGTGTTATGCTATGTTTTGCTATGCTATGTTATGCTATGCTATGCTTTGTTATGCTATGCTATGCTATGCTATGCTATGCTATGCTTTGCTATGCTATGCTTTGTTATGCTTTGTTATGCTATGCTATGTTTTGTTGTGTTTTGTTATGCTATGTTTTGTTATGCTAAGCTTTGTTTTGTTATGCCATGCTATGTTTTGTTGTGTTTTGTTATGCCATGCTATGTTTTGTTGTGTTTTGTTATGCCATGCTAAGTTTTGTTATGTATGCTATGTTTTGTTGTGTTTTGTTATGTATGCTATGTTTTGTTGTGCTATGTTTTGTTTTGCTATGTTTCGTTATGCTATGCTTGGTTTTATGTTATGTTTTGTTATGTTCTGCTATCCTATGCTTTGTTTTGTTATGCTATGCTGGTGAGGGTGTGTGAGAGTGAGGGTGTGTGAGAGTGAGGGTGTGTGAGGGTGTGTGAGAGTGAGGGTGTGTGAGAGTGAGGGTGAGTGAGGGGGTGAGGGGGTGTGAGAGTGAGGGTGAGTGAGGGTGAGTGAGGGTGAGTGAGGGTGAGTGAGGGTGAGTGAGGGTGAGTGAGGGTGAGTGAGGGGGTGTGAGGGGGTGTGAGGGGGTGTGAGGGGGTGTGAGGGGGTGTGAGGGGGTGTGAGGGGGTGTGAGGGGGTGTGAGGGGGTGTGAGGGGGTGTGAGGGGGTGTGAGGGGGTGTGAGGGGGTGTGAGGGGGTGTGAGGGGGTGTGAGGGGGTGTGAGGGGGTGTGAGGGTGGGGGGGCTGAGGGTGGGGGGGCTGAGGGTGGGGGGGCTGAGGGTGGGGGGGCTGAGGGGGTGTGGGGGTTGTGAGGGGTGTGGGGGTTGTGAGGGATTAACAGAGACGACAGATAAGGTGCAAAAGAAGTTTAACTACTGAGAAAGAAGTGAGAGAACGAGAAATGCAAGAAAGGAAAGAAGTGGAACTAAAAGCGAGCTGTGGGAGGGGAAGAGGAGAATGTGTGAGGCAAACAGCAAGTACGAAAGAGAGGTGGAAGAGGAGAGTGAGTGTAGAAAGGAGAGAAGAGATAGTGAGAAGAAAATAAACGGAGCAAGAGAGAAGTGAAACCAGAGGATGGAAAAGAAATGTGAAGAGAGACAGACGACATGGTGTGGAGAATAGGATAGAGAGAGAAAGAGAGGGAAGTGAGAGAATTGGAAAGATGGGGGCGGGGAGACAGCAGGCAGATAGAGAAACGGCCAGTGGGTAGGTAATAGGGAAAGAGAGACAAGGAGAGGGGACAACAGCGATGAAGGAAGGGGAAGACAGTGGGGAAAGGAGTGGGAGATGAAGAATATGGAGGAAACAGATATAATGGGATAACAGGGGAGCAAAAGCGAAGCTGCTGTGCCCCAGGACACTTCTCAAAATGAACTTTTCTTTCCCTTCGACTCACGTTAGGCCATACATTTGTGTGGTTTGCTTATTGAGGATGGCATCTGGAGCACGTGTCCCTCTTGCTCACTGTGAGAAATCTGTTGCTGTAACTGTTTCAGATGCATTACATTTCAAGAGAGGGCAGGACTTCGCTCAGGATTTATTTTTTGGTGTATGGAATATTCATTTTGCACATGCAAGTCATTTTGAAACTTTCCTACAATATATTACTTTAGTCATAAATTGTTCGATTTGACAAAAAAATCCAAAATTGCAGGTTTGGGGCATTTTTGCTACCATCACTTATCTTAAATGGCCCTGTGGACTAGTGATTTGACCTAGAAATGCCTCCTATTCAGGTTTCCAGTCATGATTACTTATTACCGGCATTAAAATTAAATTTGCAGAGTGTGCCGATACACTAATTAGGGTGTTGTGCGCAAGGAAATTAAACAGACGCAGAGCAAATTCCCGGTGACCGGTATTCATCGTGACTATTTGTCAGTAGTATGATCTCGAGTTATTGCCCAAACGAACATAGTGCACTATGTTCGTTTGGGCAATAACTCGAGATCATTCTTAGGAAGTAAAAAAGGGGGTGAATAAAGTTAGAAGGGTTACATTTCGAAATGAAGCGGTATTGCAGCATGGGTCCTGGCAGGTGGGCGGTGACTGAAATTCACTCGCTGGTGGGTGGGAAACAGATAAAAGGGGGTCATTACGATTTCACCCATAGGGAGACATACCTTGTATTGACCGTGCGTCCTGCGCCACTTAATGCTTGATAGCCAGCCGCCCGCTTTGCCTAGGTCGTGCCCGTCTACAGGACCCAAAATCTGGAAATGCTCCTTCAGCTCGAAGTTATACACGGAAGTGTGGTCTCTGTGGCAGGGCACAGGCTGAGGGAATGACAACTACGCGCATGCGTGAGGGACAATCACGTCGGATGAGTGCACCACTAACCCAGTGACAGGGTGGTCAGCGCTCCGTTAATTGGAGAGCGCATGCGTGCTAGAGGAGACTAAACCAAAAAGACCAGGCGGATAATACTCGGATTTAGGAGGTTAGAGCCCAAAAAGATATGCGGTATGCAACCACTGAACCTTAATGATATTACTGAAATCTGGTCAGTGCGTGCGAATCCCTTAATATTACTAACTTGGTTTCCTAATGTGCGTCTTTATGCCGGAGGGCGGGGGCTGCCTGGGCATGCGCGCCATCGTAAGTTTCGTTTTCAGTAGCGAGTCCCGGAGCGAAAACGGAGTGGCAGCTGAAGTCCCGGGTCCCAGGAGGTGGCACGGGTGAAGACCAGCTGGGCTCCCATGCCTAAGGGGAGAGCCCTGCTTCGTGCTGGCCTGGCAGGAGGAGCTCGAGTGCTTTGCGGGGCTCCCATGAGAAGCCCGGCGTGTTCCAGATGGTGCGAGCCCGGTGAGGTGAGGGGGAGTGGGAGGGGTGTATGCCTGCGTGTGTGTGCCTGCCTGCGCGTGTGTGTGCCTGCCTGTGCATGTGTGTGTGTGTGTGTTTGCACACTTCAGGGAATGTGAGGCAGGGGATGTGCACGGCGCCGGCCTGGACGTGCGCGTCCACAGACACCAATCGCCGTGCGTGCACGACCCCGGTCTCAGATTCCCAGGAGACGGGCAACATTAGTTGTCGAGCTGGACGCAATGCTTCGCATTGCTTTCTCCAGCTCGACCTAAAAACGGACATCAGCGCACAGGGGCGGCGTCTAAGTAGATACGGCGATGTCATTCCAGTGAACACGACTCCAACGACCGATGCAGAGTCGACCAACGCGAGAGAAAGGCAGAGAGCTTAACTTATTCTTCGTAGATACTTTGTGAAGTGAGGGCACTTACAATGGGGCAGGATGAAATGTGTCAATCTGCTAACTACTGAATTTTTTTTATAAACTCATGAAATTTGGCAAATTTAGCAGGTTTTAAACATTTGTGGGCATTACGTGTTTTATGCTAATCCACTGGAGGGGTTTACACAAATTAGGCACTGCTGCTTTTTGACCACCCCTTTAACTACCATAGAAATATTGGATAGCTGCTACAGAGATCAAACACAAAAAGGTAATATCTTGGAATGAAAGTAAAACTGTGCACGGAGATGTGCTGTTGCTGGACGCAATTTTCAAACAGTTTGCATTGCGGTAATAGGTCAGTGGGCTTTAGTATGTGGACAGCTCTTAAAACCAGGATTGCGGACCATCCATTGATCTAGGTTTAAATATAAAAGCCCCGATTGGATGAAGAAGCTATTAGCTCCTGTTGTACATTTAGAGTACCAAAGCTAGGTCTGAAAACAAGCTCTACAGCAAACTCCTACTATGCACGTTTGAAGGCCATGCACATCAGGGGTAGCCTAACAAATGATTGGCTCATAAAAACATGTGTGGTCCACGCTATGTAAATATGGCCCTCCTTGATTGATTTGTATGAAACTAAATATATCAAGAGTAAGCTGAACTTCAGGACCAGCCGGTTTACTCAGGCCCGGGCTAAGGCACCAAAGTTGATATCATATGTAATATATAAAGAACAATGCAGCTGCTATGACAGCAGCTGTCAGAATTCCAGGTGAACATGTTGCAACCTCTGGTTTAAGCTGTTACTTACATGCTACATGAGCCAATTATTGAACATTCAATTTAATTTCAAAAGGGATTTATGTTAATTGGGGTGGTTAGGCCCTTTTGAAAGGTCGCCAAATGGATTACCCTGGACAAGAGGTCTCTTACACAATAAATTGGCACCCTTCTTTACCCTGGACATTCCAGGAGCGAACTTTCCATTGCGATTTCTGTGCCTTTAAGTTGGATTTAGTGGAGCAGCCTTTTCGCCTACCTGGCTCTATGGAATATACGTTTCTCAGTTTGAATTGCCGGTCTTGGGTGAAACATCATGCTGAGATGTTTGATCTCTTAACGGACAAGTCCCCTGACGCCCTTTTCCTAACGGAAACATGGCTTACCCAGGACTCCGTGGCAGAGAGGGGGGAGAGAGGGTGGTATCGCAGTGGTGGTCAAGGAAGCTTATACTTTTAGCCTGTGCAAGGAGAAGATAGCAGGCTGTGAAAGTGCTCTTTTCAAAATCAGTCTCAGTTGTAACTTTACAATGTCTGGCCTTTTAATCTATAGACCACCCCGGGCCTTCTGGTCTGTTTAGAGAAGATCTTTTGAGTAAAGTTGGACAATTGGTGGGTAAGGCTGCAAACTACCATTTTGGGGGATCTCAATCTTCATCTTCAGAATGAGGGGAAAGGTGACATGGCCAGTTTTTTGGTGACTTAGAGGCCTTCCAGCTGTCGCAACACGTTCTTGAGGGTACACATGGGCTGGCCACTTGTTAAACCCCATTTTTTCAAACTTCTGTTCTTTAAAAATGTTTCTGCCGGTTCCGCAGGCATGGACTGATCATTCATTGGTTACATTCTCTTTACAGTTGCAGGGTAGAGTGGATGTGATCCGCCCAGCCAAAGTGCCCCAACTGCCTTGGCACAAGTTGGACTCCGATTTGTTTTCTACCTGGCTTGCTGAGCACAGACCTCAACTACCCCTAGATATAGAGGGGGAGAATTTGTGCTTCCAAGAATGGTTGATGGCCGTTCTGGATAGCTGTATTCCGGCCAAACAGGGTGGAAAGGGACGTGGGCCATCTAACCCTTGGTTCAATGCTTCGCTAAAACGGGCAAAGAAGGGCTGCAAGCAGCTTGAGCGGGCTTGGCCCAGCTCTTATGAGGCATTTGCAAAATTAGAATATCGGGCGGCTATCCCGCAATATCACAAGCTCATTCGGAGAGCACGGGCCGAGTTTGTAGCCAACAAGATTCTGGCCAGTTCAAACCCTGCAAAGACCATCTTCTCCCTGCTCAATAATATGAAGCGTGCAGGTGCTTCCAGAGCCTCTCCCATAGCCTCCAATCGCCAGTGTGAGGTATTAGCGCAGCACTTCGTGAATAAAGTTGAGCAGATTTATCGCGGTCTCTCTAAGGCGACCCCCCCCCCCTATGGAGAAAGTGGTGCTTGGAGGGGAGGATACCATGGGGGGCAACTGTGTGTCATCTTTTCGATTGTGGACGCCTCTGGAATTTGAGGCCTTGTGCCATAAAATCAAGTCAGGCTCCCCAGCTGACCCTATGTCATATGCCCACTTTCGCCAGTTCCACTCATTGATCGCTCCTGTGAGTTTAGAATTGGTCTCGGAGGTCAGCTTCTGTACCTAGGGCGTGGAAGCACACCAAAGTCATTCCTCTGATAAAAAAACCTTCACTTGATCCGGAAGATCCTGGTAACTATCGCCCTATTTCCCAGCTGCCTTTTTTGGCTAAGCTGGTGGTGGCACCAGTGAATTCCACTCTATCCAAATGTATCTAACAGCACAACATCTTTGACTCATCACAGCATGGATTCCGACCACGGCATAGCACCAAATCAGTGCTATTAGCAGTGTTCGAATCCATCCTGGAGTAGGTTGGACGTGGGAGACTTGGCGGCCTTGGTCCTGTTGGACCCAAGCGCCGCTTTTGATACGGTGTCTCATGAGATTCTTCTCGAACACCTCCTGGAAGTTGGGATTAGGGATGGGGCCTTGGATTGGATCCGGTCTTTTTTAGAGGAACGGTCCTTCCAGGTCTCGGTACCACCTTTCCATTCCCAGGAATGTGCCCTGCGCCAGGGGGTACAACAGGGCTCTAGGCAGGGGGCTGTCCTTGGTGTCGTATGCCGATGACACCCAGTTGGGAATTGCTTTTTCAAAAAACTGCTGTGCCAACTTGGACACGTTCAAGGAGGATCTGATGGCCATCTCAGATTGGATGGTGGCAAACTGTTTACAGTTAAATTCCAGTACATCTGAGATTCTGCTGTTTGGCAAGGATCGGGAGCTATGGTCTGAGCAGTGCTGGCCGGGCCGCCTCAAACCCACCCTGTTACCCAAGGAGGCTGTGAAGAACTTGGGCATGTGGTTTGACAACGGACTGACGTTTGAGAAACAAACAAAAGCTGTTGCCGCTGTCTGCTTCGGGCTCTTGCGAGGATTGAGACCCCTACTTGGTTTTTTCCCTCCCAAAGTTAGTCAGACTATTGTTCAGGCGTCCATTCTTTCTAGGCTAGACTACGGTAACTCTCTAAACCTGGGCGCTAATAAAGTCAGCATTAAGCGCCTGCAGAGGGTCCAGAATGCGGTGGCGCGCCTGCTGGTGGCCTTACCTAGATCTTGCTCGGTGGCGCATGTGCTCCCCAAGTTTCATTGGCTGCCTGTCGAAAAACGCATTCAGTTTAAGGTGCTGTGCATTTCATACAAGATTTTGACGCACCAAGCCTTTTTAGGGCTATCTTGCCTGCTGATGCCCTATGTGCCTGGGCGTTCACGGAGATCTGCCGACCTTGCACTGGTTTGTGTTCCTCGTTCAGAGAGCGAGGGCAGGGGGCCGCTCCTTTCGCCTCCTAGCAGCTAAACTCTGGAACTCGCTCCCGGCTCACATTAGAGTTATTCCTAATCTTGTGGCGTTCCGTAAAACCATAAAAACCTGGCTATTTCCATAGTCCGACGTTTAAGCATGGAGTTGGTCTCCCATGCTCATGCCTTTGGTTTCTGGTTGCGCTGGGACGCCTCGTTGCGGAGGCAGCCATGAGCATTACAAATATAAAAATAAATAAATAAATTCAATTAACTAAAAACACATGACAAGTATTGCTGTTCTATCAGACTTTATATCCAGAACCCACAAAATATATGAACGAGGCAGTAAAACATTGACCAGTTTCTTGTAATTAAGGTTTGAGAAAAGGGCAGGTAGTGGTCTCCTGCGCAAGACTGCGTGTCATGGAGGCATACAATGTGCAACAGGTAAGATTAATCTGGATTGCTGAACAGCAAAATGTAAGCAAAAAACAAACTAATAAAAAACAATGTAAACTAATCTCAACCCATCAAATAATTTGTCAATTTTACTATTAATCAGTTATACCTACTGATACGTCAGCCTATTAATTCTTAAAAGACAAGTGTTTCAGAAATTTCGTTTTGATATGTTACCTCTGAATTCCATGTTGGGCACAATTACTTTTTCGCAGATACTCGTCAAAGTATTTGGATCTTCAAACAAGTGCTTATAATGAGGTCTTTCGCAGACAGACGCCAAGAACTGAATTGCATTACTAACCAACTGGGGAAAAGAAATATTCATAAGAGGGTTTACAATGTGCATTCATAATGGTCACTCAGGAGTCTATTCGCTTTAGGGCAGGCACGATAAATATAAATGGCTCACTACATAAAACATTCTCATGAATTTGATGTTAGAAAATAATTTACTAGCAAAACAACGTAAACACAGTCTTCTAAACATTTAATGAATAAAGTTATAAGAATAGTTTTAAGACTGCTTGACCAGTAAAACATTTCAAAAGACACATCCTAACCAATTAAATTTGCTAAACAAATAATTAAGACCATCTATCAGCTGACCCAACAACTAAAAATAAAGATTCTGCCTAAAGTGGCCTTTCAAACATGACAGGCTCCTCCTAATTCGGGAATGTACAAGTAAAAAAAAAAAAAGAAATCGCCTCTACTGGCTTACATACATGCATTTTGCTAGGTCTAGCATGCTAGACCGAGCATGTGTCGTCTTTTGCAATACACATGGCCTACTTACAATGGGCTTAGAGTAAGCCCACAGCTTATCCAGTGGTTGGCTTCATTAACACTCATTTGCTTGCTTCTTATTCATCAACTTGTGTGGGCAATACATCCTTTTTATATGGTTGCCCGCCCCATGGAGCACAGACACATTACTTGTGTCTTTCCACTGTTCACTTTTCAGGCACTACTTTTATCTTTGTTTACAAATTCCACTTTACAAAAGTGCATATGTCTCCCTCCTGTACTCCCTCCCACCTATGCCACACACGTTTTGCTCTTTCGCTGCCTGTATACTGCTCTCCATTCCCAGTGATTGCGCGGCCTTGTGTGCTTCTCCCCTCTGGTTGCTTTCTCACTCTGCTTCTCTCCATAGCTTCACATTGCACTCTACTGTAATTTTGATATCCCACTTCACTTTCCTCTCTGCTTGCTTTTCCTCCTCTGGCCCCGTTGTTACTCCCCCAGCACACTATGTCCTTGTGTTACTGCTTCCACCTATGTTGGTTTCCTCTGTATTCAAACACCACCTTCATATTGCTTCTGCTCACTCGCACTTTTTTTTTTGATGATCTAAATACCTGCATCATTCTGTAGAGACATTCATGCTTGTTGTGCGAGCCTACAAAATGACTTCTTTTTTAAACATTCTACACAACATGGGTCATACTGTACATGTTTGCTAAAACCACTATCAAAGTAAATAGGTCCGAAAGGTAAACAACAATAGAATTTGTCAATGCTTCTAAAACCACTATCAAAGTAAATAGGTCCGAAAGATAAACAATAGAATTTGTCAATGCTTCAAAAACCACTATCAAAGTAAATAGGTCCGAAAGGTAAACAATAGAATTTGTCAATGCTTGCTAAAAGGTGGAGGGATTTCTAGTTCAAAAAGTAGCACATTATGGTTGCATGAACTGAAATGCCATGAGATGAGCAGCTTCAAACAATGAAATAGGCGGGGTTTCAAGAGAAGGTGTGTCCAGTAAAAGCTGTAGACTGTGTACAACCAAGATGGGCACTTTGGACTGAGAACAGCTTAAAAAAAAAGAGTAAAGTATTTGTTTTAGTGCAGATTACAATGCCATGGCAGTCTACTTAGTCGAATGAAAGGCATAAATTAGCGATGTCCTACAAAATGCTCTGAATTTAAATATTGGTAAATTTATTTTGAAAGAATTATGGAGCACCCAGAGAACATCTGGTGTTGGATACAGGAAGCAACCTCGGGAGTGGATATGTGACCTAAGGAAAAAAACTTATTTCATTAAGAGCCTTTCCACAGCACTAATCAGAAATGGCACTGAAAATAGAAGAGACGATGCAGTGATTATCAATTAAAATTAAGGTTAAATCAGAGAGCCATGTGCCCACTGCTCCTGTCCTGTAAAGTACCTGCTGTTACTAGAGACCAGTGAGAACAGCATCTGATTTTACCTAGTCCCATGGTTGTCAGGTAGAGCCTTAGACCATAGCCTGAGCTCAGTCTCCCAGGGTCCAGAGTACACCCATACAACCTTCTGTGTATGCAGTACCTTTGCGCATGTACCTGAAGGTGGAGTCTGTGGCCTTAGGCTGAGCTAAGCTGGCTACAAAGAGGGCACATGCCACACCAAGCACCTAGTCTCCCATACTCAGGAATCTCTGTACACAGACTTCAGTCCAGACAATTAGTAGTAGTTCACAATCATACTTATCATTGAAGATTTGGGTTAGTGAAACATAACATTCACATGAAATTATTTAGTTAGCAATCATTGACTGGTTACAGATATTCTGAATTCCAATTTTATATGACCAGTAGTAGTGCCACCTTCTAAGAGAATAAGACATAGTGGTTGTAACTTGACAATGCTTGAAGCAAAGTTATGGAAAAAACCTACCTATCACGTTCAGAAGAACAGTTACTCTGTCCATTTTTAAAGACCATGCTATTCCAGCAGAACATGACGGCTACATTTTCATCCCGCGACGTGTGTTTAATTACACTGCTCTCAGCTAAGAGGCCCACATGAGAATCGTATTTCCTCCAAAGTGTTTTACATACCCATGTATTGAAGAAAACATTTCAACCCCCCTCTGCGGTGCCACTAAGTACCATACTTAAAAAGCACTCACCCTGTGAGTTTTTTCGTTGACGTTTGCTTTAAGAACCGTGTGGCTATTGGAAGAAAACGCAATTGTATGCAATCAGACTTTTTGTTGAGAACTTTTGATGTTCTCGAACACAAAACTGAAGATAAAAAAAAACTGCTTACTCAGCCAGCAAGATTCCTTTTTATTTTAAATCATGAGATTAGTGCACTTTAGCAAGCTTTTAATGAAATAACTGGAAATCTTTCTCTCAATACATAATTTCAGATAATTTCTCAAAGAATGAACGGATGTTATAGCATATTTTGAAACATTTAGAATTTTTCCTTTATACCGGTAGAATATCTAACTCTGAAAAAAAAGACCCCAAGTTGCTGCAAGGCATGCCACTTTCCATGTTGAGTAGCTGAAGGTCCTGAGCAACATCTAATGTGTGAATACAGAAATTGTTAGCTAAAACCTTAAGCAACCTGGAGTTGGTAAAAACTTTTTTGGGGTGGGGGGTAATAATTAAGGAAAAGACTGACAACCCTACTATGCTTCTTTGGGTACAATGCTATGGTTTCATTGTTGATTCAAGTTTAAAAATATGCACTTACCAAATCATACTTGACCTCTTGACCTGTTGTAACTAACAAATTCCAGATTGCTGTAACAAAACGAGGCAAATATGGCTGGAACTCTTCATCATACTTTTGAGCATAAAGTGCTGCATTGTCACAAATCTGAGATTTCAAGAGCTCCAATAAACCAGCTTCTTCATCATCCTAGGTTTAAAGAAAGCAAGAAGCTCATGAAAAGTCTAGACTTTAGCTCTTCAGCCAGACATAAAAATACAGGCAACAAGGACAAAAGGGAGGAACTGTGTTGATTTTAGGGTTGGTTGTTAAAGGGGCTGTAGGTACGAAGCAAAAGAATGCTGCACTGAGAAAATGCCTCTTTTTGCATCTTTTCTGAATTTTATTGCTGATGTTTAGGCTCTGGAAGTGAAGCGAAATGCCAAGTGTAAGCATTCTGACACCTAAAACATGTAGAAACTGGGTAATCCCAGACTGGCATATTTAACTCTTATAAGGTCATTGTATATGGTGTAGAACCTGCAGCCATGGCACAGAAAGTGAAAAGTAAGCTGGGGACTGCAGCAGTTACCATGCCATTCACTAGTGTGATGAGGAAAACAGCATCAGGTCCACCATTGTAGCCCGACTGCTGCAGTTTAACCCAGCAGTGAGACCTGTAAAAGAACCCTTTTTGACAGGTAAAAACATTCATTTTAAATATTACTAAGTTACCCCAACGTACGCCTTCTAGTCCAGAATGTAGGCTGCTTGGTATTTAAAAGTGGGACATGCATACAATTCATGTTACCATGTTCCTACAGTGTAGGGAGCTGGCTCTGTATATGGTATACCACTAGGTGGTTATATCATGCACAGAGTCCAGAGATTTCTACAGTGTACAGGGCTCAATGTAACCCAAAGTGCTCTATTTGTGGTTAGATGGGGAGCAGCATTAGGCCCAACACAGAGGAGTGCAAGACATTTGTTATGCACACAGTGACCAATAAATGTCACGACTCAAAGGATATCCGCAGCAATTTTGGAAAAATAAGCTTTTTTCAAGATTTATTTTAAGACCAAAATGTTGGAAAAAAGGTATGTTTTTCAGGACAAGCTTTGCAGTATTAACCTATGGAGGAAAACAAGAATGTGTTTTTTCATGAAAGTACACAAGTAACAGTTCCAGTCTTCTGCCTTCAGGTCCACACCAGGCATGGTTCAGATTGGCACAAAAAATGCAATACCAGCGCCACAGGGGAAGCTGGGTGCAGAGGTCCGATTTGGAGTCAGTGCCAATGTTAACCAATGGCGACTTGGGGTTCTCAAACATGCGCTGCTCACAGGTGAGTAAAGCGGCGACATGGGTCGATCTCCTGGGGTTAAGGTAAGTACAAGGGGAGCCACAAGGCAGTACCAAACTTAAACTCTCTGCAGCAGCCAGGGGCAGAGTGCCAACACAGCATAGGGCGCCAATGCAATTCAATGGGGGAGATGGAAATTGAAGAAAGGCTGCAGGCTCAGGCCAGGAGGCCGGATGAAGAAAACCCACAGCTATCCAGGTAAGTAGAGATGCTAGGGGACATAGGTACACAGTCGGTAAGGATCCCCAAGACCCAGGTGCTTCCACTGCAGGGGTGCCCTTAGGCGTCGGGAAACAGCTTACCGGGCAGGTCGTTGTCAGGGAGGGGGGGTTGGAGGTCTTCAAGTTGAGGCTGCAGGCGTCGAGGTGGAGTCCAGCAAGGCTCAGCCCACAGTGGACTTGTGCTCAGAAGCGCTGGGGAACCTACTGAGGACTGTTGGGCCACTTGGACTCAGGCTGTGGGTGTCTGGTAAAGACACCCACTGCTTGCAATGGCTCAAACATTTTACTACGCTATGCATTGAAACTGGCTGTTTTTCGCAATCCTGTTTGAGTGGCAACTGCTTGTTTTTTCTTCTCTTTTAAAATTGCCATATTTGTGTAAGCACGCCATCACTATACATATCGGAGTGGTATTGCGTGTTTTGGAGAATTGGGTACATATCAGGTTACACCTATTTCCAAAGTTATCGTTTTGTACCGTTTTTGTATTGTGTGCTTGGAGAATAGAGTACATATCAGGTAACATCAAGTATAAGAGTTACCGTTTTTGTACTTTTATCTTGATCAAAGTGAGTTTAGATTATTACACCGGATTCCCTTATCTGTTGGTAGATTTTAAACGGACGTCTATTTCGGTCTCGGAGGGTGTCCAAGGAAGGGACCAGCAACTTCCGTATTATCGTTGGTCTCTGCATCACTGAATTACATATATATAGGAAGAGAAGGTACATTAATCAAGTTACTCATGACAATTGCCAACTATCTTTTTCACATATAAGCAATCATTGGATTGCTAGATACCATATATAACCAGTACATCAGGCTGTTCTTTAAATTAGATATATGTAGCATGTTGTTGTTTTCAGATTATCTATTCTGTATAAATCCTAGATACAGACTACAGACCTCTGTTTGAAGAATCTTCAACTTCATGTTTTCTGAAAGTCCATTTCTTTAATAAGAGTAGATATTATGTTTGATACAATAATTAAGATGTCATATCAATATCTTATTAGATTAGTCCTTGATAGGGAGCATTTCTCTTGGAGCATTTTTAATTAATTAATTAGATTGACTATAACTGAGGTGCAGTCCGTCATTCACACGTATTGTCCCCAGTAATGATGTTTTAATCCACTGTGAACTACTTTTTTTTATAAAAATGTGTGCTTTTATATCGGTCCTTTATTTCTACATTCTTTTCTGTTGAACCATTCATGGTTCCTCTTTATAGATATAGGTGAGACATGAGCACTTAGATTAAAACAGTATATATGATGTGTTTTTTTATACATAGGGAGACCATTGGTATATGAAATATGATCGTTCCAGAATGAAAAGACCTTGTTATATGTATATACAATTGTTGACGATTGTCATTGCTTTATTGATAATATTTTATTTGGATATTGAGTATGTATTTTTATTAATTTCAGATATATCTGTGGCTATTTCCTGAAGAAGGCGTTGTGAACGCCGAAACGCGCGTCGAAAAATCTAAAGACATTGCCACTTTTTAATTTGTTTTATTTGAATGTATAAATTTATGTTATTATGAATGTGAATTTAATTTTTTTTTATTGCATTTTTAACAATGCACTATTAAAGAGTAAATAATTCTTGAATATATTTTTCGTTTTCTCCTTTCGTTCTCCCTATATTATTTGTTGTACACATTGCCTGTTCTATTTTGATTGCCCAGGAGTTATTTTCATCATACATGGTAAAGAGGTGGATCCAGAGGTGAGTTAGTGGTTCTTCAGGGCAGAGTTCTTTTCTTTGTAGATGGTTTCTTGTGGAGAGGTCCACTGTCCATTGGAGATTTAAAGTACCGTATTTATCGAAGGCAGGCAGCCCTCCCAGGGATGTCGCTGGGTCTGCCGGACGTGTCTTTCTGTAGCAGAGGCGAAAGGCAGCAGACCGGCCATCATGGCTGGCGCAGAGTTAGTTAATGGTTCTTCTCTCGTGCTGTTGTGGCTCTTCGGTGTACAGGCTTTTTTAGGTCGTCGGGAATCTGATTTCAGGGTCTGGGGAGACACCTAAATACTAGATTTAAGGGCATTACAGGGGAGTAACAGGAAAGGACCAATGGGTTCCTTACCTGGGGTGCCCACACCCACCATTATGGCACCCTCCTATGGGAGGGGGGCATAGCCCTAGACCTGATTGGATAAGTCCAAATATCTTCAAAATGGTGGGCACTAAAAAATGTGCTTCACTTTGCCTCCTGCATCAGAGCGCTGAAGTTGGCGAAGGGGGGCACACCTACTATTCTTCCTACGTTTTCCTGTCTGTTCTCCCACCAAAAGTGGGGTTTGAACCCGTTGGTGCCAACGGTTGCTAAGCGCAGAGGCTGGGGTCGCATTACAAAGACCGCAGGCCTTTGAAGCTTCCTTCTTGAGCATGGTGCTCATCCTGCGTAGCACAATTCGTGCTGCTGCCCATAGGGGCCCTCTTTAGTTCCTCCGGCCCTGGGTACCATTTACTAGGGACTTACAGAGGGTGCTCAAGGTTTTGCCAATTGGGGGAAACAATTGCAGTTCAGGGAAAGAGCTCTGGCACTGTGGACCTGGTTAGCAGGGCACTTCCAGTCGAAAACACATCAGTTACCAAGCAAAAAGTGGGCTGTACCATGTCAAAAATGACTAGTTTCCTACAGGGGATATGCATAAAATAAAATTATTACAAAAAAAGACATAATAACATTCAAAAAGAAGAGGTAGAGGAAATGGAAATCAAGGGAAGAAAAAAAATAAGAAGTGAAATGGGAAAAAATAAGAGAAAGATATGTTACAAATCAGTGAAACACTATGATAAAAAGGATATTGAAAAAGACTATGATCACGATTTCAGCAGTGATCTTGATTTGTCCCTCGGTTGCAAGCCCTTCCAAGATGTAAATTTACCACCATAAGACCATTTACGAGTCACGGTTTCCCATCATCCATGTTTATGTGAGTCTGAAGAAATTTACTGTTCTGGTCTTGTGTAGCTGAAAGGGGGTAGACTTGTGTTCCATCTCAGAGTCGTTGTCTCCAAGATTATTTAGAAAAGATTTCAAGTTGTAAGGGTCAAAGTATTCCTTGGTCTGTCTTTGAAACGTTATGATCAAAGCTGCCAGTTCCAAGAACAACATATTTGATGTCTCTTTTCCTTAACCTAGGACGTAGAGCCAGGAATTGTTTCCTCTTGAGATTAGTAGGAGTGGAAAAGTCAGTGGTGATGATAATATAAGTTATGTCGTAGGTATATGGACCATGTTTCCTTGCTTCAGTTATGAATTTGTCGAGCATGTTGATGATGAAAGCAACAAGCCAGAATATAATGAGAGGTACAAGTAAAGTTTTTGGAAGAAACTCTGTGGGCCCGTTGAAGAAAACAAGTTACTTACCTGTAACTTTGGTTCTCCGGTATTGGAAACTTTCATAGATTCGCATGCTTGTATCATTCCCCGTCGTCAGAATGGGAGTCCCCGGTATACATAAAATAGCAATAGAAACCATTACCAAAACTGAACCTAGGCCAAGGCCCATTCTTGTTTTGCAACCTAACTACCTCTTTTTTTTTTTAAAGACACCCAACAAAATGAACAACCAATCAGATTAGCCTTGCGCCTTAGAACCCTCCTGAGAGAAGCTCAGAACCTCAGACTTTCGTAGCTGTTGTGTAACCAAACCACTGAAGATGGAAGATGCTGAGTTTTCTCAGGGGAGGCAGGTGGGTCGCACGGGAATCTATGAAAGTATCCAATACTGGAGAACCAAAGTTACAGGTAGGTAACTTGTTTTCTTACTCCAGTATTGGAACTTTCATAGATTCCCATGCTTGTATCAGAGTAGCTAGCAGTTATCAGCACATTTTTTGGAACCATGACCAATATTAAACCAAAAAGGCCATAGCATATTCATCATAATGACATTTTCCATGGTCAATAACATACTTAGAAACTTCAGAAAACAAAACACATGAGGTTCAAAAATGTGCAGGAGCTGATAAAACAGTAACATGGAAGGTGGAATGAAGGGGAAAGCTCACCACTACTGAAAGGTTCCTCAGGACTGCCTGGCCAACTGCTGCGTCACTCTGCGTTGCAGAATAAAGGCAGTAATGCCTTGTAAACGTACGGGTACTGCTCCAGGTCGCTGTACGGCAGATCTCCCGGATAGGAACTCCAGCAAAGAGGGCTGTAGAAGAAGAAATTGCCCTTGTGTAATGAGCACGGACTTTACCTTCTAAGGCTTGCCCGCTGACTTGTGACAATACTGGATCGCATTAGTAATCCAACGAGCGATACCTTGCTTGGAAATGTGAAAACCCTTATGAGGGTCACTAATAGACAAACATTTGAGAAGACTTTCTGAAGTCTTTAGTTAATTGAAGATAGAACTTTAAGCACCTCTAAATGTCCAAAGAGTGAAGTGCTTTCTCTGCCGGAGTAGCCGTTGAGGGGAAAAAAGTCTTAAGAATTACCGGCTCATTCAAATTAAAGTCCAAAGGAACTTTAGGTATGAATTTTGGGTTAGTACGTAGAATCACTGTTCCTCTTTTGAACTGGAGAAAGGGTTCCTGAATGGTGAGAGCTTGCAATTCTCCCACACGCCTAGCTGAAGTCAAAGCTAGAAGAAGCGCCATCTTCCAGGAGAGGAATTTCAACTCTGCCTTGTGAGTAGGCTCGAAAGGAGGCTTCATAAGCTTGGCGAGAACCAAGTTTAGATGCCGAAGAGGAGGCTTGACTGGAGGGAAAACTCTGAACAGTCCCTTGAGAAACTGTTTATTGCTTCTTGCCGACCAGAGGGAAGGGCCTGAAGACGTGCGTCTGAAGTGACAGATTGCCGCCAGATGCACCTTGATAGAAGGGTGAGCCAGTCCCGCTTTCGCTAATGATAGAATATATGGAAAAACTTCATGCGGCTCAGACTTAAAAGGATGGAGGCCGTTCTGCTGGCACCAAATACAGAAACGTTTCCACTTCAACCTGTAAGTTTTGTTTGTACTTGGGGTTCTTGCCTGAGAGAGCACCTCTTTACATTCTGCTGAGAGATTCAAACCAAGAAAATCTCACTGCTCAGGAGCCATGCCAAGAGCTGTAGCGACTGAGTATCCAGATGCCAGTTTTGGCCCAGGGACATGGTCAGCAGCGAAGGAATCGGCTACAAAGGAAGAGGAAGGTCCGAGGAGAGAAGGAGTAGCTCTGTGAACCAAAACTGTCAGGGCCACGCAGGACCTATCAGAATCATCCTGCACGGTTCTGCTTTGAGTTTCCTGAAAAGCCTGAGGGGGGGGGGGGGGGGGGATCAGAGGAATGGGAAAAGCGCAAACAAAAGTGTATTCCCCAACAATCCCGGATGGTGAAGCCTGCTTGAATAGAATCGGCATTTCTTGTTCTCCGGAGTTGAAAAGAGATATATGGAAGGTGTGCTCCATCTGTGAAAAACCGACTGAAGAGTGGAGTTGTCCAGTTCCCACTCGTGGCTGACCGATTTCAGTCTGCTGAGCGTGTCCGCTGCTTTGTTGAGGACACCTGGAAGATGTTCCGCTCGGAGAGATATCACCTGCTGAATTGCCCACTCCCAGATTGCTTGGGCTTCTTGCGACAACAGTTGAGATCTGGTGCATCCTTCTTTGTTTATATAATGCATGGCCGCCGTGTTGTCTGAACGTATAAGGACCAGCAAGTGCTGTATTCGTGGAAGAAAGGCCTGCAAGGCTAGGCGAATTGCCCTGAGCTCCAGCAGATTGATATACAACAGACGATGCTGGGGCCGCCACCAGCCACCTACCTGAAGGTTCTTGGCCTAGTGTGGTCATCGACGTTTCGGAGGACAGCCCTAAAAGGACCAGAGTGAATCCTGGAACGGGACCTGGTGGTGCAATTGTCCTGTAGCATCGCTGCTATGTCAGTTTCAGGATTCACTCTGTTCCTTTTAGGGCTGTCCTCCACTCCTCCCGCCCATCCCGTCGTGATTAAGACCCATTTTTAACTACCCAAGGTAGCATACATTGGGACGAAACGTCGACGACCACACTAGGCCAAGAACGTTTAAAGGCACTGCCCAAAGGAAGAATCATCATCTGGCAGTACTATTGCATTTCCCTCTGTTATCTGGCCAATTTCCCACTTGTACATTTTTTTCACTACCTTGTATATATAGCACACCACTGAGCACCAATGTCACTCAGCCACCACTTATTTGTGACATTTTATTTGTGTTGACAGCCATGATTATACGTGTAAAGAATGTGAATGATATAATTTGGATAAAGCTTACACAGTAGACAGCAATTTGAGTCATGTGCCTTATTGTTTGTAAAAATGGTTTATGCATCTAGGCATTTGAGAGACGTTTTCTGACGCTTAATGCTCTAAACATAAGTAATCAGAAACCCGACAGAACGGAGTCCGGCTTAGGCTGGCCGGTCAAACAGGCAGGGCTATCCTCCAGAGCCATATTTTTTCTCCAGGCGAGGTAGAACTGGAATTACTGTGGCTGGATTTTGCATTACCTTTAAGCCTTCATCCCAGACATGGCCCACAAATGGAATTGAACTGACCGATCGCTTATAAGGTTCCTTAAAGTCATAAAGGAAGCACTCAGATTCCACCTTGGTCATGGGCAGGTCAAATAGTCGGGCAGCTTTCTCCATTAAGTTATGGAAACCCCCTATATCTACCAGGGGGGAAACAACAGGTGCCGGAGCAGAAGCTGGATCTGTAATAACAGTCATCCTACTCCGCATCTGGATCCGGAATTGAAACTTTGCCTTGGTCCGCATCAGAGGTATCGTCCTGGATGGGGAACGCAACCAGTGGATCATCATGCGCTTCCAGTATTAGCTGAGGCTCTGGTAATTGAGGGGCAACGGGACGAGCAGGAGGAACAGTAGTAACAGGCACCCACACAGGTGGCTGTGTTGTGAACCTTTTTCTGTAATCCATCAGCATACCTTGCAAGTCTGTCAGTAATGAGGAGGGCATTTGGACCATCTCCTGTTGGTAGTCTTGTTGATACTGTGAGGGAGGACTATACTGTTCAAAATCCTCATATTCCCCTTCAGAATATGTGTCCTGGCATTTAAGGTGTAGCTCAGAAGGGCTGACAGCATACCCAAAAGGTCCACTATCCTCTTTCGATTCCTCTTCTTCTAAGAGGAGTGCAGGAGGTAAATGAGTCACTGGGGGAAGTCATCTCCGGTGTAATTCAACGTTTTCTTAGCAAAATAGAATTTTTTTCCACCGTCAACAAAGTTGTCGTCGCAGTCGTCGATATCCCCGCAGTCGTTGCCGACGTAGTAGGCGTCATCACACTCATCGACATCCTCGTCGACGTCGTCCTCATAGTCAATACCATAGTCGACAGAGCCCTGTGCCAATGCAAAGTGACGAGGAAACCACCGTCAACAAGCCAGTCGACGGGGTCATAGATGAAGGAGACTGTACCTTAAGTGCTTTCGTCGATGGAGTCTATGACGGCGTAGTCTACGTGTTAGCCTTTTTTGACGATTTTACCCCAGAAGTCAACAATGGCTTTTTGAAGGTCTTTGGAGCCGCAGGAGGAGAAGTTGGGGGGACAGAACTGGATTTCCTCTCAAGACTTACTCCTTTTGATAGTCCTTCCCTCTCCTTTACACCTTGGTGAGGAGATTCGACAGGACTAAGCCCTTTATACCTATCAGAGGTCATTTTCAAGGTCTTACCAGGGAGTTTCTCAGAAGGTGAAGGAGAATCTCTACCCCTTTTTACAAACCTTCTGGAGGAAGTCGCAGAAGATGCTTTGTCGCTGTCACTGGACATTGGCTCCTTTCTTGATTTTAGCTTCTGGAGCCAGGTCAAAAGACGCCCTTCACGGTCTCGTAGACTCTTGGTAGAGAATGTGCGGCATATCTTACAGTCTGTAGCTTTACGGTCTGGGTACAGACAGTAAATACAATCTTTGTGCTAGTCTTCAATATATAACCTCAACTTAGCACAAGTAGCACAGGCTTTAAAGAGGGCCTTCTCCTTATCCGATATCCTGAAGAAGTTGTTGAAGAAAAAACTAGTGAAATAGGTTGTAGAATTAAAGTTGTAGGAAAAAACTGAGCAGAGCTCAGTGGAGACTCCCTTGCACAACGTGCGGTAGGAAATCTGAGGTTCTAGGCTTATCTGATTGGCTGTTCATTTTTTTGGTCTCTTTTACAAAAAGAGGTGGATAGGTTGCAAAAGAATGTTCCTAGGCCTAGGTTCTCTTTTGGTAATGGTTTCTATTGCCATTTTATGTATACCAGGGACTCCCATTCCGACGACGGGAAATTATACAAGCATGGGAATCTATGAAAGTTCCAATACTGGAGTAAATTCACATTGTGGAGAAAAGGTAAGCTTCATCGGGTTGGAATTAAAGTAGTATGAAATTGTAAAATCCTTCTCCTATTCCGTTAGACTAATAATTCTGATATTGTCCTTTTTAACTACCATTTTCCAAGTCAATTGCCTTTTGTTGAAGGTACTATACATCATGCCTGGCTTTAGGACGTTTGTCAATTCAGGATACAACCTCAGTAAGACGACCATCTACTAGTTTCATACACAAGTGAAATTCCCCCCACGGATATTCAGCTAAATCAGGGTAAATTTTTGGGAGTGAGGTAGACTCATTTAACGATGAAGCTTACTAGATCAACAGTAATATTGATGAGACCAAGAGAAAAGAGGGTAAAAGAGGAGGGGTGATCTTTCACAGAGGAGGTAGGCAGTCCAAAGAGTGATGTCCTAGGAATTACAATGTTATCTTCAGACTTTCAGTAGTAACCCTCTGTTCATAGTTTTTCTCCTTCTCATTAATTTGACAAGTGAGGCAGTCTCCATTCAGAACGCTCTCCCCTCCAAATGCTCCTCCTCCTCTAAGCCTCCCACTAGCAGCATAATTCCAGTATATATTGTTTTTGGGCAGTGTGAAGGGGAGAGGTTGAGGGGATTATTTTCAGCAGCTGTGTGAACTGTTAGCAATTATTGGTCCTGGTTGCAATAAGAAAAACAAACTTCAGAAAAAGTAGGCAGGGTTGTCCCTGGGAACTTTTATCCTATTGGTTAGGGAGTGCCCAGGAGGCTCCTCCAGGTTCATGCTGGTGCCAACTACAAATATGGCACCCCAAGGCACCTTCATAGGAGCACTGCTAGACTTGCGAAACGAAACCTGGCAGAGTGGTCTGCTGCCCTTGACATCTGTGACCTATAAAAATAGACTTGAGGAGGTTGTTCCACTTGAAACCCAAGCACGAACAGACCTCCAAAGATCAAAAGACTGATCCCCTCGGTGGCACCAGGACAATAAAACCGCTTTAGAGGATATTCCAGTGAAGAATTTGAGTGACTATTGGCAACTGGAAATGGACTGGACTTTTCTGTTGGCCTCTGGCTAACACCCTGAGAGTCTGAGTGCTCCGAGCTGAGATCACGGGAGCATTGGAAGTGTCCCCCTGTGGTTGTTTGGGCACCAAAAGTAGTTTAGGAATGTACGATATTTCCCCTTTTTGTCATGGTCACTCCCAACCTTTTGCCACTGGTACTGATGATTTTTGACTGATGTGCACTGGGTCCCTGCTAACCAGGTCCCAGTGCTCTTTCCCTAAAAGGAGGTAGAATGGTCTAATTGCAACACAACTGGCACACACTCTAGCACCCCTGTAAGATCCTAGTAAGTGGTACCCTGATACCTAGGGCAAGGGTACCAAAGAGGGTCCCTATGGGCTGCGCGGGTATTATGCCTCCATAACAGATACACATACAAATTGCATGCAGCCTGCCATTGCAGACTGTATGTCATGGAGCAAAGCATGAGTGAAAACATGACATGGCACACTTACTGTGTGCCACGACAAAGTCACTGCATGTAATATATGCAAGTAACCCCTAGAGCAAGCCTTGTAGCCCTAAGGGAGGGTGCATTATATTGATACATGTGAGGGCATAGCTGAATGAGCAGCTATGCCCCCGTGCTGCATAGTCCAATTACTAGATGGTACAGCTGACGAGGTACCTGCACGCCGCACTGTGCTTTGCGCTTCATTTGCCGCGTTGCTGTTTTTAATCTTACCTTCTTGCTATTTGTGTTCGAGTTGTTTTCTCCCCTGTTTTAACCCTTGACACATCTCCCCCTCACTCGCACTGTAATCGGCAATCACCGCTGTTTAGCGGGTCCGGTTCCTGGGGTAGGGGAATTTTTTAGGCGCCATCTTGGAGTGGTGTGGACTGGTAGTGGGCGTCACCGGCGAGCGCTCTAGCG
The DNA here is from genome assembly GCF_964261635.1 of Lissotriton helveticus. NCBI lineage: Eukaryota > Metazoa > Chordata > Amphibia > Caudata > Salamandridae > Lissotriton > Lissotriton helveticus. The sequence continues at coordinate 165,471,423 of NC_136068.1, forward strand.
CTCCGGATGACCAGAGGGACGCTTACTTAAAGCTCCCCACCAAGTGCAGCGGGATCGCGCAGCGGGCGCACCCTCGCTGCGCCCGAGTCGTGCCAGAGTCCTGCCCGTCTGCGCCCGTCAGCGCAGAGGTAGCGCGGGTCGCGGCAGGACTCTGGATAGGAGACTTTTCATTATGACTCGCCCTACTATCAGGTATGCAAGGGACGATCTGCTGTTCATTCGGGATCGTATATCACACTGCGATTCTTCGCCTATGGACCCGTTATGTGGTCCACATCGTTGCAGCTGTGGTGGGTGGACATTAGACACTCCCTCTCAGATCCGATCGTTGGAACTGCCACCAGTGTCCATGTCCAGCATGGAGAAAAGTTTTTCGTCAGATAAATGTAAAGTCAATCGTTCAAACTTCCATACTTCAAAGCCCTAGCCGGGCTCATCTTTTTGGTGCATCTTTTCTGTGCCTCACCAAGGTTGGCCTCAACTCTAATTTGGGACCTGGTCTACCACAATTATTGTCGGCTGTAGGTGCCGGTGGCAGGTTAGTCCAGCACCATGCGCCTCTGGGCAATAGCTCGCTTAATCTTCCCGATGGCCCCCGCCCCGACACCCTCAGGTAAATGTGCGCTTTACAAATACTGGATTTCATTAATTTTTTTTTCTCCTTTTAGAAATTGAAATGGGATGTTTATTGTGTTGTGGTTGACTAAATGTTTTGGTACTTCTACATTTTTTACACATTTTCTGTAAGTTAACCTTGTATGCTCTGTGCCACACCTAACAGGAGTTGAGCTCAGGTTTAAAATACTGATTGTTCTGACAGGGCCTAACCGGATAGTGACTATCACTCCACCCCAACTAATTATTCCCATTCTCACATGCACAAATAAAAACTACTAGCATATAAAACCCACAGCTTTGATCACACATTTCTAGTGTGAATATGGTATTTCTCCTGAAGGTTTAAAGTGCTAGCCCTCAGATAGGTATTTAAATAGCAATTTAGAAGGTAGCAGACGAATTACATTTTTAACACATACTTCATGTACATTCACATTCTAATTTTACATTTCCTCAATGCTGGACACATCTACAAAACCAGACCATCTATGCAGTTCTTAACATATTCAAAAGACCTAAGATTTGTATTTGTGTACCACTTAGTGAACCCATAATTATTCCTTCCTGGACGTGCAAACCAGCAACTTACATTAAATAACATACACAAATTCCTCAAATTAAAATGACCTTACTGTAGTATAAGGAAGGGATGGAGATAAATAATCTGCATTCCTATTACAAATATATGTATTCCTTCTAATTTTGTCTCCACTTTAAAATTCAGGCTGAAGAACTAGGCTATTCCCATTCAGTTTATGAGCAACATTGAAATGCTATTCTAAGTAACGATTAAAAGTCTTGGTAATGCATATGCACAAACTGCAATAAGCAAAGTATTATTCATCCTTTACACTAACTTTCAAACCTTTAGCAGATGTAACGACTATACTTACATCAGTCTGTAAAAGTTTATTATCCAAAGTTAAAAGACTATGAAAATTTGTCATCCAAGTCTCCATGTTATCTTCAAAAAATTCTGGGAGATCCTAAAAGAAAAATTATAAAAATAAAATCTTACATTTCACATCATGCAGCACTAAAGAACATACATTAAAAAAGAAGAAATATTACCTGGAAGTTTAAACTGTGGAACAGTTTTGCTATCAAAATGAGGGAAGAGAAGAGCACCTTCAGTGCACTCGCATCATTTGCATGAGTGTTGCAGAGTTCAATGGTAGCCTAAAAAACAACAACAAAAAACACATTTTACATTGTCTGCTCATTATACTCCATATTGTAGAGATGAGAATGAAGCAATGCCTTCGTAGGTTTTGTTCTGTAAATACTGTGATGTCCTTTGTGCAACCTCCCCAGTGGTAGGCAAGTACTTACCCACTTCGGTGTCGCAGAACAGAACCCGGCAAGACAAGAGCTTGCACTGGAACTTATAAGCTGCCTACAATGACCATCTGATCATGCAAGAATGATGAGCCACATACAGGGTTTGGAAACTTAAGGTTTGGATTCTAAAGAGCAAACCAAGGTAAGCTGGTACACTGAAAGAATGGACGTATATACTAGAGAACAAGTATGCATTTACTCAGTTCCGTGTGGACCCAAGCACAATGCTGTTATCACAATTGCGATGCTACCTTGTAGTGAGGATATGGGGTTAACTCCAGACATTGCTAAGTTAGCATAAGTGAAATATATGCCTAGACACCATTTTGCCACTTTTGCACATGACACGACATGGCTCTGTTCTCTTAAATACTTTGCTTGCGCTTCTTCACAAGAGAACTGTCTGCTTTTCACATATCTAGCTGTGCACCGTGATCTCTGTCTGCACAGCGTGTTCAAGGTCGAATAACAATGTATGCTGTTGATTCCCGTGGGTCAGTCCCACGCACAGACATAACAGGAGGCACAGCTACCCAACTGAAACTCGGGTGCTTTTTAATATGGCATTACATGCACTAGACGGCAGTTGGAGAAAACCTAACTAAGAAGAGCTGTGATTGTCCTGGGATGTGATTCATTGCATCTGATCTTGGAGGTATGGGGTCCCCCTGACAAAGGTAAAGGTGCTATACTCCTGTTTCCACTGTCATAATAGGATTTCCCCTTTTTGTGCTTTATGGAATTGTAACAATACTGATTGTGTTATTCTTATGCATTATTCTGCTAGTGTTGGTGTGTATACTGCTTCCTAAAGCACGTTATTTAAAATAAACATTTTAAACTATACCGTATCTCTGATTACTCCCGTTGTGGACTAGTATGAGTGTTAGAGCGAAAGAGAGTTCTTGTTTCCCACTATTCCTGAGAGTTTACTAAGTCGCATGTTCTAGGTTGTCTAATCATTGGTAGCCTCGCTGTAGTACGGAGAACGAATGAGACACTATTGCTAGTCAGACTGGGGTTCTGGGCACTGAGGTGGGTTTTTTGGTACACCACTGAGGTCCTGGTTTCCTGCGCATAGTTCTGTGCACGAGCAGAATCCCTGCAACAACCTCACTGTGGGAATAAGCATCTATTCGACAAAGGGGAACCAAACTGCCTGATAACTACTGAGAATGCACAGGGATGGCCCCTTTTAAAGTGGAGAGGAGGGGGCGGTTATTCATCTGGCCTTCCAGTGTTCACCCACCACGCATTTACCTTGAAATAGGGGAGTGGCGGGTGGTTATGGCTTCCGCTACAGAAAGCATATAAGCGCAACCATCTAAGATTCACCTCCACCTTTGCCAAAGGAAAAAGAAATGGCAGGACTGTCCATCACTGCAACTGAAGATATTACAGATATACCTACATGGTTCTACATGTAAGAAATTGAAGGATTCAACTGCTAGGCTTTCTTTCGACAGATGCCACATATTGAGAGGATAATTGTGAATGACATTTATAATTGTATATATATATATATATTACCTACTGGCGGTCGCCAGTAGGTAGTTATAGTTAGGATCGTTTTCCATAGGAAATCCGCAACATTCTATTGGGAATAACTTTGGCGCCGAATGAGGGATCTGCCTGTAATTTTCCTTAACCTTGCCACGCTGTGCTCCGCTCCTTCCCTGAAAGTTTCGGGGGGATCCGTCAAGCGGGGGCAGAGATAAAAGGGGGGTCCCAAAACGTGTTTTCCCCATGTTAATTTCCATAGGGCGGTTGGACTCACTTTTAGCCCGAACGGCTGAATGGATTTCCACCAAACTTGGCAAAATTGTAGGGACTGGTACCCCGATGTGCCTTTGCTATGTCTCAAGATATATGCTCCAGTGGTTTTTACGAAAATTAACTTTGAAAAAATATATATTGGGCTACATTGGGCTATATATATGTTAGAGCCCAAATGTAGCCCAATGTAGCCCAATGTAGCCCAAAGATGGCCACCAGAGACACAAAAAAACAAATGTAGCCCAAATATCAGCCAGATGTAGCCCAATGACAGAATGTCCCAGAGTGTTCTAAAGAACAACTAGAACGCTAACAGTCTTACTTATGACAAAAGTATGGCACACCTGAAGTCATCTTGATTGGAATAAAGTGGCAACACTTAATACATTTAATTTGAAAAGGAACAAAATGAGGGGTTTCATTTTGCCATAGAAATTATATATATATATATATATATATATATATATATATATATATATATATATATATATATATATATATATATTCACTGAAAAAAACATAGGTTTCACACCAGTTATAGTTAGGAATTAGCATTTAAAAAACCTATTAAATTCACTGAAAAAACCATAGGTTTCACACCAGTTATAGTTAGGTGGAAATTTTACTCGCATAAAACCATTGAAATTCCCACGTTATAGTTAGTTGGACTCACTATAACTTGCGCGTGCAATGCACTGCTGATGACGTCACATATTACATCACTCATGACATGGTCAGTGACATCACTCATGACATCACTGATGACATCTCAAATGACATCACTGATGACATCATCCAGTGAATGTGTATCTTTCTGAAAAATAAATATTTTTATATATGTATATCTAAAGGTTGATGGAAGAATAAATGGGTAAATAAATGTCTAAATGGATGTTTTTTTTGTGTAAAATTGATTGGTTAACTGACTTATTAAATGTATCTTAGTGAATACATATATTAGCGAGTAATGTTTAAATATTTAAATATCTGTATCTGTGTCTCACTTTGTGTATAAGTGGCTGCATGGGTTGGTGAGTAGCTACATGAGTGTGTATATGGGTTATTAGTTGTTTTTTTGAGTATCAGTATCAGTGTCTGTATGGTTCGGTGAGGGATATTACTTCGAGCACAGATGCATGAATGAGTGACTCACTATTTGTATGTATTTTGAAGACAGCATGTGTGCAAGACTGTATGGGTGGATGATTGTGTGTATGGGTGGGTTAGTGAGTATGTGTTTTTATAATTGATTGTTTAAGAGAGTAAATATGTTTCCGTTTCTGTAGAAGTATGTGTAGTGGTGTGTATATAGCAGTATAATCAAGTAAATGGTTTTTTGATAGTTTATGTGAATTTGTGTGCGAGTAACTATATGGATGAGTATTAGTGTGTAACAGGATGTATAGGTGTATGAGTACATATGATGAGTAAGTACATGCATGAGTGACTATATAGAACTGTTGGTGAATGAGTGGATGTGTATGTAGATGTTGGAATTACCTAATAAGTTGTTGTAATTGGTATTGGTTTCTCCTTTTTTAAGAAAATGTTAGTTTCTATTTTTGAATGTGTGTGTCAAAGGTTATTTTATGCTGATAGGAGGTCTGCCACTTTGTCACAAGGATGTTGTCATCAGTGATGTCATTTGAGATGTCATGAGTGATGTAATATGTGACCTCATCAGCAGTGCATTGCACGCGCAAGTTATAGTGAGTCCAACTAACTATAACGTGGGAATTTCAATGGTTTTATGCGAGTAAAATTTCCACCTAACTATAACTGGTGTGAAACCTATGATTTTTTCAGTATGTATATATATATATATATATATATATATATATATATATATATATATATATATATATATATATATATATATATCCCCCGTGTGGAACTGCTTTGCCACTGTAGCTGCTCTCCCGCTATCCCTGTGACCAGGAACCCTGACTTGCACCACTGACAGCGGCTGCACCCGCCCGCCAGTCTCCAGCTGCCCGGCCGCTCGAAATACCACCAAGAGCGGGGGCGCCAGGAGGAGACCGGCGAGGGGCTAAACTTCAAGAACCAGAAGCCCTTGCGTGTGTGCAGCGACGTCACTGAGCGCCAGGCGGCGCTTTAAATCACCATCAACCCCATCGAGTGGGCGATCCCGTGTGGAACTGCTTTGCCACTGTAGCTGCTCTCCCGCTATCCCTGTGACCAGGAACCCTGACTTGCACCACTGACAGCGGCTGCACCCGCCCGCCAGTCTCCAGCTGCCCGGCCGCTCGAAATACCACCAAGAGCGGGGGCGCCAGGAGGAGACCGGCGAGGGGCTAAACTTCAAGAACCAGAAGCCCTTGCGTGTGTGCAGCGACGTCACTGAGCGCCAGGCGGCGCTTTAAATCACCATCAACCCCATCGAGTGGGCGATCCCGTGTGGAACTGCTTTGCCACTGTAGCTGCTCTCCCGCTATCCCTGTGACCAGGAACCCCGACTTGCACCACTGACAGCGGCTGCACCCGCCCGCCAGTCTCCAGCTGCCCGGCCGCTCGAAATACCACCAAGAGCGGGGGCGCCAGGAGGAGACCGGCGAGGGGCTAAACTTCAAGAACCAGAAGCCCTTGCGTGTGTGCAGCGACGTCACTGAGCGCCAGGCGGCGCTTTAAATCACCATCAAACCCGTCTCGCGGGACGCGAGCGGGACGCTGGGCGAAGCCTGGGCCAAGGGTGGGCCCGTCTTAGCCCGTCAAAGACCGGAGGAGACTGGGCTGGGCCCACCCCCCTAAGACCATCTCCAAAACAAGATTCTGACCTGTAAGTAATTTTATGTACGCTAAGTCATCAATGCGTTGATTTGAAATAACTTTTTCTCTACTGCCTCTCCTGTCTATTAGCGCATAAATGTCTAGTAGAGGCTCCAGGAGCAAAACCCGGAAAAACATGACATCTACTGTTGGTCCTATCGATCTTTTCATCACTAAAGTGAATCAAACCATCGACCAAACGGTAATGTTGATCGATCGACGAGTATCCTACGAATTAGATCAGGCCAGACGCTCGTCAATGGGATTAATAGCACAAGCACAAGCACAAACCCCAAATGCCCCAATGCAAAAAACTACAATTTTGGAAACAAATGCGGACATCCACGTAATTCCAAACACCGTTGATCTTTCCGTATCACTACAACTCTCAGACTCACAACTGAGTCAAGGTCTGGAACGGACCCCTGACATTTTTGCTAGTCCGCAGCGAAAATCTGTTGAACTCACACAACGTGAGTCAAGAGGGATAAGGGAAGGAGCAATTTCGAAAACACAACATCACAAAGAAAAACTTCAAAAAAATTCAAAAAACAAAGATGCAGTAAACTCAAACTCAGATTCACTTATTAAAACGTATGATCCAAACAACGCTTTACATTCACACAACGACAAAATTACTGTCACTTCGGACTTCAATAGTAACACCAATTCCGAGGTATTGTTAGTCGAAGATCACAATGAAAGATCTAACTCTAAACTAACTCACAAGAAGCCGGTGGCTTGTACTATTACGGAAAGCGTACTTAACAACAAAACACAAGCTTCTCTACTAAAAGAAATAACTGAAATGGTCAAGCACCAGCTCCAACCGCTTCAAAAAAGCATACAAACCATAGAAAAGCAATTAGCAATCCTGGTCGAAAACTCAAAAATAATCTCTAATCCGAGAAATAAAGATCATTTAAATCAACCAGGACCTAAGGTCTCATCAAGTATTGTACAATCCACAGACAACTCAAAACAACCAGTTAGTAGTATGGTCACCATAAACAATACAAATACTAAACCAGCAGAGACAATAAAAACAACTACTAACAATCAAATACCTTCACCAAAGAACAAGACTACTCAAGAAATTTCCAATACACTTACAGGCACTCAAAATAAATCACCAGGAAAACTCCCTAGTGCAGATAGTGCGGACAAAAAAGCTCCTCCAGTAAAAACCCCTTCTACAGTTCCCACTTTGAATCCCTTTGGTTATGATCAGACACAGAGACAATTCAACAAATCAGAACGGTCGAACAAAAAACGGCCAAAACTGGTAAATCTTCCACCGGAAGCAGCACCTTTTGTTTTCATCCTAACAGGTGTTCCAGAATTAAATAATGACACAGAAGAGCCAACTTGGTCATTATTTAACAAAACACGATACTGGTTAAACACCAACAGACCTAACCATCCAAACAACATCACCAGTATCTCAACTGTGAAAAGGGTTTCATGGATAGGCCATCAACCTAAAACAATATCCGGAGACTGTATAATTGTCAATCTTGAAAATCCCAAGGCAGTGGAATACATATGCTCATGGGATCAATCAGGTAATACAGGAGGAATAAAGGTTAAGCGTCTATCCTTCTTCTACCCACAACAAAATCGCCGCCCTGATGACTTCAACTGCCCCCCAGAAAGGTCCTGGAACCATCATGGTCATGAACAGCGAAACCAAAATCAGAGATACTGGGACCAAGGATACAATCAAAGAAACCGGAACCAGGGACACTGGGGCCAAGCAAACAACCAGAGAAACTGGAATCAGGGAGACTGGGATCAAGGAAACAATTATCCGAGCTGGCATCAGGAAGATTGGGGCCATGACTACAACGACCGGGGCGATTGGAACAGTTATGGCAGAAGGCCACGACAACCACCTCACAGAGACACGTGGGCTGGAATACCAACATCAAATAGTTATAGCTGCCTGGATATGGTCGACTGACCACCATCAAACCCCTGTACCGTGACCAACTCGCACTACACTAGAGCAAGCTTTGAAAGACCAGCTGAACACCTGGTGACCACGATCTCAAATAAAATCCAAGGTTCACCAAAAGCGAGACAACTGGAACCAAAAGTAACGACAAAATTCCTACCTACGGGAAAACAGGCTGAAGTCCCTCCGTGTATAACGAATGTCAGTAACAGACCAATAACCTTGCAACAAACTTTCCCACGGTCACCTGTCAATTCTATTAAATACCATGACAGGAACTTAATATCCTGGAACGTGGCGGGATTAGCAACTAAAAACACGGAAAGCAGCTTCTTAGATTTGGTCCACTCAAGCGACATAGTCTGTCTACAAGAGACATGGCTAAATAATTCAATCCATCTCGTGGGGTATAGAACATACTTCTCCCAGGCAACAAAATCAATTTCTGGGAGAAGTAAAGGAGGTTTAACTACATATATCTCCAACCTTTGGCCATGTCGTGAAGTTACTCCTGTTATACTCCATCAGAATTACCAGATTATTAGCATTAAAGGAACGAATCAAGAGGTTTTTTCCCTCATAAATTTCTACAATAACATGACCACGAGTGAACTGTCCAAAGCCTTAAACTAAATTTTAGAGGAGACTAACGAATTAAAGAGAAAATATGCAAGAATTCCACATACAATAATATAGGGAGGTGATTTCAATCTTCACTTATGCAAATACAGCGATGCCTCCATTTGCGGGATCACAGATGAATACGGAAATCCGTTACCTCACTTTTCTCACACCCCTGAGGGTACCAATATGCAGGCCATCATGGCTGAATTAGACTTAGGGTTTGCAAATATGTTAAAAACCCCTACAACGCAGTTTCTTTCAACCTTTCATGGCAGAGGCTGTGAATCAGTAATTGATTATATTCTGATATCTAGCAGTAAAGCCAAGTGCATAAAATCATTCGAAGTGGAGAGTATTGCACTTAGCGACCACTTTCCACTCAGAATAATACTCCAAGAAATAGATCCTCAAAAGAGCTCGGAAAAGAATCTGCCTGGTTTACTTCACCAAGAAGTATTAACACTGAACAAGAAAACTGGGTATACCCTAAAATGGGGCAATTTAGATCAAGACCTTATCAATGAGAAAATAATAAAAGCAAGTAAGAACGAAATTGATAAATGCTTGGACCCTCTTTCTAACTCTGCAGAGATCATGAGTAGCTACTATGCAATAGCGAACACAGTAAGCCAAGAATTAACCAGACCAAGCAAAAAAAATAATAATACCTTGAGAAATGGGTGGTTCGATACAAAATGCACAAAATCATATTCAAATTTAAAGAAAGCCCTGACAAAACAACCAAGAAACAGAGCAGAGGTAACTGAACTAAGGAAAACGTATGCACAGGCAATCAAACAAAGGAAAAAGGAGCTACAAACAAACCTTTGGACACAACTCCTGAAAAACAGTGCCCTCAAAGACAGCACAGCCTTCTGGGAAACAGTTAAAACCCCATTCCTAACTGATAACAATGCTGGCCCCTCTCTGGACGTTGCCATAATTGCAGAAGATTGGGTACAGCACTTTTCAGGGGTTTTTGGAGAGGCTGAGCCTGAAGACACAGCTTCTCCAGATTCTCTTCCGTCGGTGCAATACCCAATAAAGATACAATTTACACATAAAGAAACAACGTATGCCATAAAATCTGCAAAAAACGGCAAAGCACCGGGACCAGACTCTATACCCATGGACCTTTTTAAATCCCTACCTGAATTATGGGCTCCCCTTCTGACTAAAGTGTTAAACGCAGCAAAAGAAACTGGCCTTCCTGACTCCTGGTCAACTTCGATCTTGGTCCCCATTTTCAAAAAAGGCAACAGAGATAGTCCAACGTGCTACCGCCCCATATCCCTCTTGGATTCAACTGGAAAGATGCTAGGGCGTATACTTTTAAATCGACTCCAGGAGTGGTCTAAAGAGCAAGGGGTGCTCTCAGACCTCCAATATGGCTTCAGGGCCGGGCTAAGCACCGTGGATCAAGTCCTAAATTTAACATTACTTGTAGGAAAATATGTAACAGCGAAGAAATCTTGCCTACACATGGTGTATGTCGATTTAACAGCGGCCTTCGACTGCGTGAAACACTCAAAGCTCTGGACAATAATGCTACAAATGGGGATAGAACCCCCAATAGTAGATATCCTCCGTGAGCTATACTCCGGTGCCACGGGAAAGGTCAGATATGGAATAACAGGACAACTAACTAATAGCTTCCCAATTCAGAAAGGGGTAAGGCAGGGGTGTGTGCTGGCTCCGTTCCTATTTACAGTCTACACGAACGGCTTAGAGGCTGCACTGCTAAAAGGCGTTAAAGATCTGCCGGAAGCCGGATGTCGGCAGATTCCAGCGTTACTATACGCCGACGACGCGGTAATCCTGGCAAGAACACCCGTCCAGCTTCAGAGGGCCCTAAATAATTATTGTACCTTCATGACCAGTCTTGATCTAAAAGTGAACATAAAGAAAACTTATGTTATGCACGTCGGCAACAGAGGGAAAAAAGAGAAAAAAATCTTCGTGGACAACCTACCCCTTGAAAGAGCTAACACCTATCCTTACCTTGGTATATCTATTGATGAGGCGTTTAACTGGAGAGAGGCAATCAATTCCAGAAAGTTAGCCCTCATAAGAACAGTCGGCGCTCTAAAAGCATTTTCACTTCGTTTGGGAAAAAGACCACCTAACGAAATGATTAAGATTTATAATGCAAAATCCATCAGCACAGCTACCTTTGGAGCAGGAGTATGGGGCACGACGAATGTGGAACCACTCCAAAGAATTGAAAACTCCTTCCTAAAGTTTTTATTAGCTGTTCCTAAAAGCACCACCACTTTCGGCTGTCACCTCGAACTCGGAGTACATTATATATCGGACATCATTAAGATTCAGCCAATCATGCTATGGCGTAGAATATGGGCCAAGGAAGAATGCCACCTCACAAGAACAATAATAGAGGACTGCATGAAATTAGATCATATGAAAAAGATTAAATGGCTGGTATATGTAAAATCTTTTTTCATTGACATTGGCCGTCCGAGTTTCTTCGAAGATCCACCATCCGTAACAGACATCTCAAAAAAAAAATTAAAAACACTTTGTCTGTCACACCTGTCTGAACTCCGAATGTTGTGTGAAATAGGTAAACCCTCAGTAGAAAATTGCTTAATGATACAGCTGGTCCCAACTATCCAACCTTATTTACAGTATGATTTGTCGCAATACAAAAAGTTACTCCTTACCCGTTTCAGGTTTAATATATATCATTTCTTGGTTTTATTTCCCACACAGAATGTATGGACTCACAACATTGCAGTGTGTCCGTGTGACTCTATGTCCCCACAGTCCCCACAGTCTACAATTCATGTCATATTCTTTTGTAAATTTTACACGCAATTACGCAGGAGGTGGATATTACCACTATTAAAAGTTCTGAACATTCGTAGATGTCGCCTTTGATGACAAAATCTGTGGCACAGTATCTAAAACTATGCATTAGACACCGCACAAATTTATAATGACGTAGAACAGTTTTTACAATTCTTTTATAACGAATGAATAATGACTTTTTAAATATTTATTGTGTTTTTATGTACTTTTATGGTTTTCACATATGGAATCCGAATAAAGATATTTTGATTTGATTTGATATATATATATATATATATATATATATATATATATATATATATATATATATATATATATACACACACATATACACACATACACATACATATATATACACACATATATATACATATACACACATACATATACATATACATACATATACATATATACACACACACACACACACACACACACACACACACACACAATACCAAGATCCATTTACCTCAGATTCAGTTGCAGATTGAAACCAGAGAGTAAAGCCAGTTAGTTATGTATTTTTACTGGTTTACTGGATTCAGTGGCAACAAAATTCAGTGAGAAAATTAACAAGATGCTATCCACGTGGAGGCTTGCAATCATATTTTCTGCCTAGCTGCCTTTCAAGACTTTTTATTAATCTGATGGGCTGCTTGACTGGAGGCTTTTTATTCAAAACTACAGCCTTCTCCCAGTTAAATCCTAGCTACAATAGTAAACAAACATTGGGATCTGCAAAATCCCCGTTTTGTTTAAATGCAGAAAGAAATGGTGGGGACAAAATATTGTTTTTTTCCTTCTTGCATTTCTGCATGCAAACAGTACGCATTTTGTAGCAGTTAACCCCAGTGACATAAGAAGGGCAAAAGAGGCTTCAATGAGGCAACCTACAGCATCAACAGAGATCGTAATTGCAAATATAGTACTGGCACATGATAAGTCTTTAAAACTCTGAGCACATTTGCAGAACGATTTAAAGAGGAACTACTTTCACAGCTTTTGAATGGTAGCAAGTGAGCCCAGAAGATGCAAGAGAAAGACCCTGCACACCATGTCTTGCTATTGTTTAAAGGTTGGGTTTACAATATCCAAAGCTGGTTAAGGAGTGCTTGGTGTGCTCCAGTAGACTGATAATCTCAAAATGCCAAGTGGCTTTTAATTTATTCAAAGACATCGTCCTAGACCTATAAACTCCATGGTATTACAGAGCTTACTGATGTTCATATATTATTCTACAGTTAACAACTCAAATGCACAGTGACAAGGTGCCATGGATTCTGTCTCTGCAAGTCTAAGAGCAAGCTTGCTTCCTATTGTCAGAACTATTCCTTCAAGAAGGCCATGCACATGCTGTTGCAATTGTTTGGCGTGATGGTAGAGGTGTGTAGACCAGTTCCACTTTGGGATGAAAGCTAAACATTTGTTTGACAATTCTTTAGAGGGGGTGTGGTCTATTCATCAACGAATTCACTGTAGGAGTCAACAAGTGTTGGGTTAAGAGGGAATCTTAGATTACTTACTCTGGATACGGAAATAGGTAGGTCACACTGCAATGATAATCACAGGAACGGTGTTGGCTGGAGTCGAGATTACCAAAAAGTGTGATTTCCATACTCCTAACAATGAAGCCTATGTGCTTCACCTCATTAATTCCTGGGTGAAGCAGGAAGTAATGTCTAGATGGCTTACCGAAACCCCATCTTAAGCTGTATGAGTTCTTTACACACACCTTTTACAAGTCAATAACATAGCTTAACGAATTTAAGGAGGAAAGACAATAGGATCAATCATTGGGAAGGTTACCCCAGATATTCTGTGGGATTCAAAAGATAAAACAGTTGCATTTTTCTTTCATCAAGGTCTCCCACCTGCTCTTCACGTGTGAATGAGTGGAGATTTTGGGAATGAGTGGAGATTGTGCTAGCTAATATTAAGCTTGCAGTCATGTGGAAGGGATAACTTGTCACCGTGGTTTCCCAGTTGTCTAGTTACCTCGCTTTCTAACACCTTTGCCTCAGTCAGGATATTCAAGAGGGGCCATTAGCTTAGATGAATGCCTTTAGCTGGGTTGCAGTCTCATTTAAAAGAGATAAGTTAGCTCTGCATGTTGGAACAGGGGCAAGATACGTAATCTATTTCTCAATGTAGCTGGCAAAGTAAGTATATAGAAAACTATGAGCTTGGATGTCCAATAATTTTTTGGCAATTGTCTCTAGCAAAACTGGCCCAATAGCTGTAAATACTAGTATACTAAATGAAGGCAAAGTTACCTAAAGGCGATTTTTTTGTTGTTGAAATTTTGCAATTAGTTGGAGGCTATTGAGTAAGTCCTCTGCCAGCTATTGAGGAGCTATACCTGGCTGATGAGGCCCCAGCCCCCACCCCGACTAGGGCGAAACCGGTCCTGGGTTGCTTGCATTCTGATTAAAGAAGGACCTGGCCTGGCAGGTCGAGCTGGAGTGCTCCCATTGTAGTGTCAAGACTGAATTGCACATGGATGGGTCCAAACTGAGGGCATGGAGTGCAAAATAATGATGAAATTGGATGCTGTACAGAGTAATTACCAATAGCGGAGATTAATTCAAGCATGCCGTCCCTCACTTTAAGCATACCTTAGCATTTGAGAATGGCCATTTACACTGGATTTGTATTGCAATTTCTTTAAAAGGGTCTTGATTAATTCAGTGATTTTGTTGGCACTCAAAGATGTTTCAGCAAGCTTTCTTCTGGTACAATAATGTAGATGTCGATTTGAGGGGAATTCTACATAACATTTTATCCTTCCTCTACCAGGATTTATTCCTACAACATACTCTGGTTTCAAAGACTTTAATGAATCAATTGGGTGCAGGTCAAAATGTGTTCCAGCTTTAATTTCTTAAGCAGGGCTCCAACTCTTTGCAATGTTGCTGGAGAGTTGTTTATATTCTTGGTGGCAATGGGCATACAACAGTTTCAGGAATAGTTAGGAAAATACCTGCAATGCTAGAAGCATAAACGTCTGTCTAATCAAGGGCTCCAAAAACTCAGAGAGGGATCAAGTTAAAAAGAACAGTGGAAGTGTATTAGAAGCATGGAAGGCAAAGTAATTAAACAGTATGCGAGTATGGAGAGGAATACTTATGGAAACTCAGATGAGGTTAATTAGTCCTTGACCATTAGATCCCGCTCTGCTGCCCAAAAATGGGAGCACTGCTATGTTTTTTGTTCACATGAGCGGACACTCCTCGAAAGTGCCCTACATATAGTTCTGCAACACACACCATCACTCGGAGTGCCTAGTTCTACTAATAATGCTACTATAGCAAATGGTATACAATTTTGCCAGAATGAAGCAATTTATTGTAGGGCAGAGTACATACCGTAGGAATCACTGCGCATGCCTTACTGCAGAATCATTTGAACGTAGTAACTGGTTTACAGCTTATTTTGTGCACTTTAAATTCGTTTTTCAGATTTCGCTTCCTGCTGGGAACTTATACCAACCTACCAGTCTAATAAATAAAAACACTGTTTCCCTTCTTCAGCACCCAGTTAAGTAGTTATAATGGTTTGACAAAGGCTCACCACTGAACTCACTGATCAACAAAAACTTAAAAGACAGAGGGATGTTTGTGTACAAATGGCCTGCTACTAGCATTAATTTGCAAACACAGCTATTCATTTGATGGTAGCAGGAATGCTTAAAACATAAGAAATAAAATATATAAAAATAAAATGTTAAAAGTATTAAGAAGTATTTAGACTAAAGGACAGTAAAATACATACTTACAGTAAAAGCATAAGGTAAGTGAGTTTATGGACAGCCACCTTCAAAGCGGCGATTAGCTTATTAGTGTGGTCAGGAAGACTAAAATCGCATATTTCAGAGGGGAAGTAATTCAAAGCAGGAACACTCAATCACAAGGATTACAAACAAAGTACAGTTATGAACGTTTAAGCGGTACTGATGTTTAGGTTTAGGAGTCTGGGTTTGGGAGTGAATTACGAGAAACTTTGAGTGGTTTGTTCTGCGAATATCATTCAAGATCTAGATTTGCAATTTATATTTTAGTCGCAGAACAGGATATAGTAAACCAATCTGATTTCTACGACAGGAAGTATTGTGCTCACAGATTTAGGAAGACAGAGGAAAATAATTTAGGACGGTCAAGGTAAGCAGGAAAACAAAGGAGGCCGCAAAACCAGAAGACTGTTACAGTAGTCTTTCTTGCTCACTGAGGCGTGACGAGAGTTCATGGTTTTAAATAGAAATGTGTGTGGATTTTCCACACAATGAGTAGCAGGAACAAGCCTAGCATATGGGATATAAGAAGTTGGCTTGCATGCCAGAATTGAAGAGCACACAAAGATTTTCAGCAGGTGAAGAGTGTAGGACAGGGACAGCGTCAGGATAGATTTAGCTTTTAGGCATGACTGTTCAGGTGGATGAGAAGGAGATTGTATAGTGTTCATGACGACAACTAAGTGATCAGAGGGATCTTGCTTAATTGTAGCTGCGAGTGAGCCAGTTCTGAGGAAATGAGGGGCTGGTCAGACTATCGCAAATCGGTACTACTCTTTTGTCATTTCAGAGTCAAACATGTGAAGAGGTCTATCACATATGGAAGAAACAATCTAGAACTGTATACCATTTAAATTTGGTAAGGAAATTAGCATGCATTATAGGTCTGAAAACGGTATTAAATGATCAGCCCATTTAGTTACAGAGGATCAGAGAATCTTCTGAAACTAAGACCTAATAAATGAAGGCGTGTTTAATGGTCTGCAGAAAGGGCATCACGATAGGTCCATACTCACTGACGATAATCAAGTTTCATTTTAATCTTTTTTACTGTAACCATTTCCCAAGAATAGTTAGTGGCACTGCCCACTCTCTCTAAATGACTCACTGCCACAAAATCATAAAGGTTGGTCCAAATCCGGGGGCGTTAGAGGGCGCGCAAGCAGAATGGCCGCACCGATGTGAGGCTCCTGCTACCTGGGACCAAGATCCTTCTTTATCCTGTGCAAATAAACATGAAATAAGCTGTAAACGTGACACGTTGAAGATCTGGCCCCCTCTCCACTTGGTGTGAGGGAGGAAGGATTTGGTGGTTCTCAGCCGAAACGCTATGCATTGGAAGTTGCGACTGAGCTGACTGCCGGAAGAGGGAGGAGTCGAAGGGCGGCAGCTGCTGGCAGGAAAGACCGAGGCATCGCACGCGGCTGCTAGGCCGCGCGGCTGGCGGACGCCGGAGTACGGGGACGCAGTGCCGGAGATCAAATACACTGCGGGTGGCGGCCTGCGCCCAGATAGCGGAGACGGCGAGAGGCGGTAAGGGGCACAGCGGCGTAAGGAACGAGTGCGTGCAGCACAGAGACAGAGCCGATTGCATAAATGAAAGGCCATATAGTCTTGTGTGTCCAAGACGGGTGCGGGAGAAGCAGCTGAAGGGACCCCCTGTGGGAGACGGGTGGACACAGGGGCCCGCAACGCAGTAGAAATAATCGGACACTCTGAGGACCTCAGGAAGGGCTGAAGGCACCATTAGGAGCCAAAAGTAAACTCGGAGAGGCCTGGGCTAGCGCTGCGCCTCCTCCCCACCTCTCATAATAAGTTGGAAACGAGAGAGTGAGCTTGCAGCACCGCGGCGGAAGACAAAAAGACGGCGGGAGCGGCACGATTGAGCACAGAGCTAAACGGTGGAGGGCACGGGGCATCTGTTATATCAGAGCGAGGCTTTGCAAGGCATCGTGAGGAGCGTAGGACGTGTGTGGCAGACCGCCCCCATCACAGCTACATTAAGTGAGGCGGACCTGGGAGGCCAAGGAATTACTGGCAAAGGTGGGTGCTCCCCCAGTGAAGAACAGCAGCACCGGATGATGCTAACAACCCTCTGAGCTATACCCTGCGCCTGCTGGAGGCCCCGAAATTACTCTGTTGACGGCACGCACGCGGCAGCAGTGCACTGAAGGAGGAGGCCGACTTTCTGCCGCAGTACAGAAGCGGGCTTAACCAACACCAACAAAGCGATGCACTGTCGGGGGGATGGCGGCCCAAGAGAGTCACAGGGGGGGGGGGGGGGGGGGGGGGGTAGGGGGTAAGACCCCACAGGAAGGGGCATACTTTGCGGCGCCACACAATAGGAAGACCGTGCAGGCAAGAACATCAGAACGCTCTTCTTTCATTTGCGGGACGGAGAGATAAGCTAGCAGGCAACCCACACACACCTAAGGCCTCACCACACTAGAAAGGAGAACCAGCACCCGTTAAAGAATAACTGCAGCGCATAGCTTTGCTTACACACTCTAAGAACAATGGAGAAAACCGAAACCAGACAACCCAAACTGAGCTTTGACGCAGCGAAGAAAGGGAACAAACACGTGCAAGACGTTCGCGAACCAGAGACCTTGGCAGGAACCAGAGACCGTGGCAGACACCAGCAGTGGGGCCGCGTCACAGGCATCAGATATGAACAATATATTGCAAGAAATGCGTCAAGGTTTTGCTACAGTGGTGGACAAAGTAGATCGCATGTCGTCCAGAATGGATGCCATTGCGCATAAACTTGAAGACCATGAAGAACGCATTAAGGAGGCAGAGCGGCGCATATCCGAAGCAGACGAGGTCACCGCCAGCCATACAACGCAGCTGACAAGAATGGATAGGCTTTGAAGAACGATACCGGCCAAAAACGAGGATTTGGAAGCCCGAAGCAGACGCAATAACATCCGCGTAATTGGAATACCAGAATCCACCAATACTGGTAGAATGGAGGACTACATTGAGAAACTGCAGCTAGCAGCTTTTGGATCAGAAGCATTCTCCTCGCAGTTCATAGTCGAACGGGCCCACAGAACACTTGGACCGCGTCCAAAGCCTGGTAACCCTCCGCGTCCCATCATCGCGAGGTTACTGAATTATAGGGAATCGAGACGTGGCCCTTCGAGCAGCCAGAAATAAGTAGACATTGGCGTATGAAGGCAATACCTTCTCAATATACCCGGACTTTACACCCATGGTGCAGAAGAGCGACGCAAGTTCCTAGATGTCAAGAAAAAGTTGCGAGCGGTGCAAATAGACTATGCGCTTCTGTACCCAGCGAGACTCAGGGTGACGCATCAGGGGAAGCAGAGATTCTTCACAAACCCGTAACAGGTGGAAGACTTTCTCCGATCAGCGAAACGAGCTGCTAGGGGGGAGGGAGGCCAGGATGCATCGCAGCAACATGACCACAATAATGACAACGAGGATTTGTGATGAACACTCACCAGAACAATAACATATTTCATGTGGTGAGGATTGGTGGTCTGATAAGTAACAGCGACCGGAATGTCCTGATAGAGATATGACAGGTCCAAATCGACTCATTTGCTTTTTTGTCACTGAAGTTCCAGGTAACGCTCCCTCCTTGGTGAATAGCGTTGAAATAGTATGGGAAGCCTTTAAGGCCACAATCAGAGGATACTGCATAGCAAAGGGGTCTGGAGTTCTTAAAGATATACTAAAACACCCTGCATACACTAGAAAATGACCTAAAAAGACTGGAAATGGAAGTCGCCAGAGATCCCAGGGGCTCCACGCAAGCCTCCTTCAGGAATAAGCTTACAGAATATATGAGGAAGCTCGGAGAGAGGCCCAGTTTTGGGGTAAATACTGGGTGGTCCGGCAATATGGTGAAGGGGACAGGCCTGGGAAGGCGCTGGCACAGAAAGTAAGACAACACCGTTACAGTAGCTATGTAATGGAAGTGGGGGATCAGGAGGGGGAGATACACAGAGACACAACTGGTATACTTTACACATTTCTGGGGCACTAAAAAAACACTCTACACCACGACCAGACAGAGTGACCTAGATTTGGATGGATTCCTGGGAGATGTAGCACTGTGCTGGCACCATTTGAACATGATGAGGTACGTGAGGCTATTATGTGTCTGCAGTCTGGGAAAGCCACAGGGACAGATGGCATCCCAGCAGAATTTTATAAAACATATGTGGACCTACTGGCCCCTATTCTTAGAGAAGTATACGAGGATGCACTGGAAGTGGGACATTTGCTGGCTTCTTTGAGGGAAGCGCTCAATGTCACTGCTGAAGCCGGGAAAAGAGCCAGACCACTGCGACTCATTATAGGCCACTATCGCTCTTAAACTGTAATGCAAAAATGTTGGCTAAGTTGATAGCTACACGCCAGAGTTTATTAATGGAGCACTTGATATTGCCAGAACAATCGGGTTTTGTACCCGGCAGGGCCACTTCCAATAACCTGAGGACGCCGTTTGCCGTATTAAACAACGTTGCGCCTGAGCTGCCTATGGCGGCAATTTTTTTAGACGCCACCAAAGCGTTCGACTCCATTGAATGGGATTATAGTTTTGGAGTAATGGGAAGCATGGGTTTCCCCCTGCTGTTCTTGTCATGGATTCAATTGCTATACTGCTTACCAGTGGCAAAGGTCCTTGTAAATGGGCAAACATCACAACATTTTCAAATCACTAGAGGGACACGGCAAGAGTGTCTCCTTTCCCCATTGCTTTTTGCAATAGCAATAGCGCCACTGGCGGAAAAACTAAGACAGCACCACAATGACAAGGCCTTAAGATGTAACTTGCGCCAGGTGCTGGTCTCACTATACGCAGACGACATCACTTTATACGTCCGGGACCCACAGCAAAATTTAAATCAGCTACTAAGGGAATTTATTGTTTTTGGACAACTCTCGGCAATACAAATAAATTGGGGAAAATCGTGTATCTTTCCATTGACCACAGCTACGGTGCGATTTTCGTTGGATTTCCCCTTGGAGTGGTGCGAGGAGGATCTGAAATACTTGGGGATCAGGGTCACCAGAAATAGAGAGGAGCTTATGATACTTAATTATGGCACGGCCATGGATAAAATAACGGACAATGTCACTTGCTGGGTTGCATTGCCACTTTCCATGGCTGGCCGGGCATCATTGATTAAAATGGTGGTGCTCCCCCGGCTGCTGTATCTGTTCCTGAACATCCCTTTTCATCCGGGTGCATATTTTTTTTAGATTACTTAGTACGGAAATGTTGCGACTAGTATGGGGGGGCGAACAACCCAGAATACAATGGGAGGTGCTGACAAGGCCATATTCGCAGGGCGAGTTTGGTATACCAAATTTTGAACTTTATTTCCTGAGTGCACAGGCCCACTACGCCTGGTTCTGGGCGAAACAGCCGCAATACATGCCACAAGTGGCAGCAGAGCACTGGCTTGCGCATCCTACATCAATAGAGGGAGCATTGTATGTAGAAGTACCAAAAAGAGAAAGGGCGGCAAATGCCCTCACGAGTACCATATTGGCTTGGCAGCGCATACAACATAAAATGGAAGTACCCATGCTATATTCGCCCTTACTGCCCCTCGCTTACCACACCGCTATGCCGTTGTTACAAAAGGGTATCTTTAGGAATTTCCAACAGCGTACTCAAGTACATACTTGGGGTACTGTATCACGAGGGCCAATCCTGTAGTGTCGACCACATGTTCCAAACCACACAGAGGACACCACTAGATACCTTTGTCTACCTCAGACAGAGTTGGGATAAAATCGATCACTCCTGAGTTCTCAGCGGCGCCTCCAGTACAGCTCATATTGGAGAAAGACAAGCCTAAAAGATGGGTCTCACTAATACACAGAGCGGTGCACGCACAAATGGCAACTGCGGCTCCACCATCACGTAAGAAATGGAACGAGGAGCTAGGACTAGTACTGACAGACGACTAGTGGGAGTAGAGCTGTGTGCAGACCGAGCGAGTGTCGGCCAGCAGCAGGCTGAGAATAATTAATTATAAATGTTTATACAGAATGCACTATACACCAGCCAAAATGTATAGGTTCAAATTAAGAGATGACGACAGGTGTGATGGCGGGAGCAGACTTCCTTCATCTAGCATGGGGGTGCCCTGTCGTAAATGAATACTGGGACCAAGTGATTCAGGCACTGCGTGAAATGATAGACACACCTGTAGAAGCTACACCATTACTGGCCCTGCTGGGGTATGTCAAACCACTCCGACCTGAACACCGCAAATTTGCTGCGCTGGCGCTCCTCATGGCTAAGAGAAGGGTGGTGTGCCGATGGGGGAGAGGTAGGGCGCCTAAGTTTAAAGACTGGATCTCAGATTTGAGAATGTGCCAGGAAAGACTCAACATATGCAGAGCTGCTGCCATGGCCTCCAGGCCCAGAGATTTTTGGGCCCCATTGAAATGTTATTTACTAGCCCATCCGAGAGAAGAGAAGTGATAGCACAAAGTGCACTGTGGGGAGAAATGTAACAGGAGGGTTTTTTTTAGACATGAAATGTGCCAAGAAAATATGACTGTGCTAATTAGGAGACAAACTGAAGTCGGTAGGAGCAGATTGTCGAGGACGCTTCAAAATGCATAGATACAAGTTACATTTACTAACACGTGTAGCTGTATGGGTATGCCTGGGAACATCACTGTAAATTTGTAAAAATAGGATGCCTAGCTATCTCACTACCATGTATCACATGTTCTAAAACTACGCAAGCATCCTGTTGTAAAAACATCCGTTTCCTTAATATGTTTAACTGTTACGTGCAAGCTTGATTCACACAACCTCCCCTTCGCTCTGCCTGAACACGCCCATCCGCCCCTGACCACACCTCCCCGCCTTCACTATACCATACCCTCTAGTAATTTTCCCTTCGCTTCTGCGTTTGACCCTGTTAGTGATTCATACGCTAACTCACAGGCTCCCTAACCCCTTGGCTGGGTTGCCCAAACGGATTCATTGCATTCCCGGACCGTGTAATTTCCAGGTACCGAGACGCGCGTTTGGTCCTCTGTTTTTTCTTTCCCTCGTAAGACATAACCCTGGGACTAACGGGTCCTTTTCAATTGTAGGTCCCTGGCTGTCAAAACATTACTTCACCGTGATTCGCTCGCGACGTCTACCCTGACCTGCCAGAAGACTAAGGTAAATGCCTCACACTGTCGCCTGTGCATTCTTGACCCTACAGGGACCGAGTATACTTAATATCCCTCTCCGTCTTATTTTAGCTCTCGGGCAGCTAACTGATTCTCGCCGGATCCTTCGGATCAGGGCTGTTAAACGACGGACTCACAGGTAAGACCGAATTCGGAACGCTCCCGAATTCCCCCGCCAAATGTCCCCGCTTTTTCAACTCCTGATGTTAAGTTTCTACCTCGGGGCACATATATTAAAAACAGTCTACCGCCCTCTTAAAATTACTTTGGGTCCTGTGCAACCAATCTTAATTTAACATGGCTATATAACCCCTAATGGCTTGGGCGACAGCTCTTTGACTTAAAGGATACCTACCATCCTATTAACTCCTCATTCACCATTAGTTCGCACTGTTTGCCCCTCCGAGTTTTGCTCCCCTCCTCCCTCCTACGTTTGCCCTGTCCCACCCTTTACCCTTCACGTATCCTTGCTCTTCTATCCAGCCCTATCCCTTAGGGTTTTCTAGTTTAGGGACCCTAACCCTGTCCCCTCTTGCCCCACAGCACTCCAAAACGAGACAACCTCGTCCTGAAGATGGTCCACATTGTCTAAGGACCGAAACGTCGTCGACCCCACAGCGCAAACTAGAGGCGCATTTGGCCGTGACTCCATTGAAATTGTGAACTACATTATAAAAAGTCACTGATTCTATGTCACATCTTTTGAGCTATTCACTGTAAATTCCTCACTTTGCGCCGTCTATCGCTGTTCACCCTTGCACTTGCGTCGCCACATATCACTTGTATATATTGAGCACAAAGTCTTTCCGGTTGTCATTTGAATTATTTTATTCTGTGCTGTACATAATCATGTCTCATAAAATGTTTTCTCTCTTCTGGTGAATATCAAAATATAACAAATTAATTTTGAAAAAAGAAAAAATAATTTAATTTGAATAAGTGTCTCCTTTCTTTGATCTATGTAATGCTTTGTGCATGCAATACAAATTGTCCTGTCATTTATACCTTTTGGGATATTGTTTTTTCTTTATAGCTATCTCACAACGCATATAATTATTCCTATAAAGCTGTACCACTGATGTAATCGGACTGACTACTTGAGAAATATTTGCACTGCTGTAAAGTACCTGATCTGTATCATTGATGGAAGATGCTGAGATGGAAATGTTCAATTGAAAAACAATAAAAAGATGTTTTAAAAAAAAAAAAAGGTTGGTCCAAATCCCAAACTACAAAAAGCACTGGAAAATCTGCTTCAATTATTGACTTACGACTAATAATTAAAATAAACATGCTTTTACCATTTAATTAGAAGAGGATGCATGAGCAAAGCTAACCTTCAGAAATAAGTTTTAAGAAATATTTTAACAAAGACAGGTCTTAAGATACAGAAGGCATCATGAGACCGAGGAGAAATCCACTGCCAGCCCTCTCAGAAGATTAAGGAAGCATCAAATATTTACCAGAAGGCATGGGGCTTCAGATGTCAAAGGACTTCAAAAGTGATGGACAGAACTTGTGACCAGATGTTGGGGAAAACTAGATTTTAAAAAATATACGGACAGCATAATGCCAAACAGTCACTGAATTGCATACTATTATGTGCAGCTAAAACAGATTGCTGATACTAGCTAAGATTTAAATCTTTGGTCATAATTGCCAGAATAAAATGCCAAATCTGGTTCAACAGTCCATACCTTAAAAAGGTTGGTCAAGGGTGCTGCAAAAGCATCAAGCACAACCTTTATCTCGGTCCACAATTCATTTGATTTAAACTCATGCCGATATCTAAGAGAAAAAAAAAGTATAATTTTTAGTGCTTCATTTAATCTTTTGAAGTGATGTTGAATACCAGCAGAATATAAATACATAACATTCATTATAGATGATATACCGTGTGACCCTGTGCAGTTACCAGTCGCCTACTTATAATTATGTTTCAGTATTAAACACCAACAAAGTTAAAAACAAGTGCTGCAGTGCATTTTGATCCATTCAATCTCATCAAGCATCTAACAAATGTGAATACAATCATATTTATTTGCAGTTTCATAGGAGATTTTCCTCAGTCACAGAAAGTCGTTTTCAGAGGCGACGCATTTAACACATTATGTAATTATCTAGTCTGTATTGCTTGCTAATATTAAGAATGAATGAAAACGTTTAGAGTAACACAAACTTTGAATTAGGTTTACCAACTAGTGACATCTTTTTACCATAAAATAATGAATCACTTCAAAATGTTAAATTTCTTGAGGTATTGAAAACGGCATGACAACATAAGGAGTCCAAATTTGGCATTGACATGGAACAGAGCACCACGCAACGAAAGTATGTCTGAAATTGGAGGCAGTGGACCCATTCAGGGTGTCAATACCTATAACTACTAAGAGCTGATCAGAAAAGCTAACTCCATTGAATCTACAGAAATGCCTGTCTGCAATACTGTATAAACAAGGAAATAAGTTACTTACCTGTACCTGTAGCTGTGCTAGAAGGTGAGCGCACATCATCCAAAATAATTGATTGTGCCATGAATAGTGCCACCACTAGATTCAGGCATCTAGCTGGAACAGCGGCATTATGCCATCTAGGATCGCCTAAAGCTACAACCTTCAGGACGGAAGTACAGACCAAGATAGTAGATCTACCTTTTGATGGAGAAGCTTTGTTTAGCAAACACATCGATGATGCTCTCCAGGCAATTAAGACTGATATGGACACCCCAAATCATCAGTACCTTGCAATACAAAAAGGTACTCTTTCGTGGAACTCGAGGAAGAGGGCAACCATCTTATAGTGGTGTATACCAACAGTACCGCTATTCCACATATTCCTCCACTACCAACCATTTCGGTCCCAATACCAGCAACAACAACCACCATCGGCAGCCAATACCAGACTTCCTTCAAGAGGAAAATACTGACAAGGCAAGGATACCAACTGCCAATAATGACTTCTTCCCGGCACCGGCTACTCCCTCCCTTTTCCACCTAGGGTAGCATAACCAATCATCGGCGGCGCTGGAAACAGATAACTGGCCAATGCGTTTTAGATCTGGTTAGATTAGGACACACATTGGAATTCAAACAGACAACTTCCCCATCTCATCAGTCCAATACATCTACACCTTCTCAAGTAGGAGGTCAAAACCATGCTCAAGAAGGGTGCTATAGAGAGAGTTCTTCTATCAAAGAGAGGAAAAAGTTTCTACTACTGTTTCTTCTGAAGTCGCAAGAAGTCAAAGCAGTGTAGGCCAATGCTAGATTTAAGAAACGTCAACAAATACCTCAAAAAGCAGTCATTCCGTATGACTACATTGCAAGATATATTGCAACTCAACAAAGAAGACAGGTCATCCGCATATTTCCATATCCTCAATCCATCTGAAACATAGCAAATGTCTCAGTTTCATAGTAGGTGGCAGTCACTATCCATTCCGGGTGATACGCTTCGGTCTCATATCCACCCCCTGTATTTTTTACAAAGTGCTTTACACCTGTAGTGCCCTTCCTCAGACAACAGAGACATCAGGTCTTACCCTAGCTCGAGTGGTTGGTCAAGACTCCTTCCAACCAGGCTGCAAGGACTTCCACCATAGCCTGCATACACCTGTTCAACGAGCTAGGCCTCACTCTGAATCCGGACAAAACACTTCTTTAACTGTCACAAAGGAAAACGTTCCAAGGAGCCATGCTGGACACAACGCTAAACAGAGCATACCCCAAAACAGAGAGGCTACGAAAATGTAGGACTTTAGCAAGGCTACTACAAAAAAATACACTTTCCGTTAGCCTATAAAAATCTCTCCTGGGTATAATGTCATCATGCATACATTTAATCCCATATTATTGTGTACAGATGCGCTCGCTTCAAGAAGTGCAGGACATTCAATGGGCACAAGTTACAGGAACCTTCAACCTCATACAAATTAATCCTTCGATAGTAAAGTCGCTCACCTGGTGGACACAATCTGTAAATCTGTCAGTCGGCCTACCGTTCTTAACTCAAGCTTCACCTTTAGTCATTACAACAGATGCTTCCCTGGAAGGGTGGGGCGCTAACCTTCAGGATATCCAGGTCAGCAGCAAATGGCCACTTTCCCATTGTTCCTTCTACATCAATCTGCTCGAGCTAGGGGCCATGCATTCGGCTTTACAAGTTTCCTTCCAAGGTTACACAATACAACCACGATGCACTACATCAACAACAAAGGAGTAAAAGATCTCACCTATTGTCCAAGGAAGCTCGGCAAATCTGGGAATGGTCCATCCATCACAAAATACATCTAACTGCATGCAGAACACGTACCTGGGAACCAAAACGCCATAGTAGACACCTAGAGCAGATTACAAACATCTTGCCACAAGTGGGAACAGGACCAACAATCGCATCAAATCTTCCTCCATAGGGGCAAACCAAATGTGGATCTCTTCGAGACTCCCCTCAACACAAAAAGCCAATTCTTCACAAGCTGGCATCCTAATCGGGGTCGTGGGGGAATATATTTTCAATTGCATGGTCCGGACTCTTTACCTACGCCTTTGCTCCTATTCCTCTCCACCCAAACGTCCTCAGGAAGATGAAGGCCGAATCCTGCAAGATGATACTCCTAGCACCAGCCTGGCATCTCCAGCCATCTGTTCATGCAGCCTCTCATCCTTTCACAGGAGCAGCACATTCCACTTTAACCCGATCCCATCTCTGCTGACAATGAGCCAGGGACAAGTACTACATTCAGAGCCCAAGTCTCTTCAGTTATCGGCCTGGCTCCCAAGTTCCATGAATTTGGACATCTAAAAATTCCATTGGATTACAGGGACATACTAGCCAGAGCAAGGGCAGACAGTACTAACAGTACATATCGCTTAACGTGGAAAACGTTTTGTATATGGTGCAAGAGATCAAATGAGCACCCCATCTCCTTTTCACTTCAAAAGGTTTTCCCTGAACTTCTACACCTTGCTCAATTGGGTACAGCTCATGCCTCCACTAAGGTACATCTGGCAGCCATTACTCGCTACAGGAAATCACACAAAACACGATCACTATAGTCTGCGAGACTCAGTAAGCAATCCCTCAAAGGATTTTTCAGAACATTTCCACCAGTGAGGCTTCCTCAGCTTTGACAGCTCAACACTGTACTTTCACAGTTGATGAAAGATCCATTCAAGCATATTCATTAGGTGGAGCTCAAATTTCTCTCTTGGTAGATAGCTTTCCTCCTAGCCCTCAGGTTTTCACCATTCAGGAGCCTTTCTTCCAGTTTAGAGATGACAGGGTTATTTTATGTATAAACCCTAAGTTAATTCCTCAAGTCCAGTCACTTTCATCTTAATCAGCCAGTGATCCTTAAGTCATTTTTTTCCATCAGTTGACGAGCACTACACTTGCTGGATATCAAAAGGTGCTTCAAGTTCAATATAGATAGAACTAAGAGTTTTAAAAGATCCAACCAACTGTTTGTAGCTTGAAGCACACCGAGAAAGGATTTACCTCTAACAAAACAGAGCATATCTAGATGGCCAACACCATTCAATCCTGTCATCAGAAGACCGGTCGGGCTTTGAACACAAAGGTGTGTGCTCACTCCACAAGAGCCATGTCCACCTCCATGGCATTGTTTGCTGGTGAATCATTAAAAGATATTTGCAGAGCAGCAACCTGGAAGAAAGCACACACTTTCACACAACATTACTGCCGGTACTCAGAAGTCCTCAAAAATACGGCAGTGAGACAAGTGGTTTTAAGTCATCTTTTTCAATGAAGGTGAGCCATTCCTTTCTTCCCATCATCCACTTGATTCTTACGCACATTTTGCTTACTGTTTATACAATATTATCCATTATGATAGAAGATGTGTTGCAGTTACAGAAAAATGCGCTTTTTACTGCTCTGTACTCAGATTCAAGCATGTGAATCTACGAACGTTCCAGTGCGGGAGTAAGAAAATAAGTTATTTACCTGTAAATGTAATCTTTCATATTGTCACACGCGACTCGCCCACCTCCACAGGAAAGTTTGCCTTTATGCCTCTCAGTACAGTAGTACATATACACATTGGTGCTTAGAAAATCTGAGGGACTGGAACTTCTTTCTACAGGGTGGTGTAACTAGCTTGGTAGAGTCTTACGTTTAGTCCTTTTCTAACTAATGATTAGGATATGTTACTAAACCGAAAGGCCTCAAGGCTCTGTGGTCTGTCTATTTGTACATTACTTTTCTAAGGTACCCGGGGCTCCGATCGACGGGGAATTCTTTAAGCATTTGAATATATGAAAGATTCTAATACTAGAGTAAATATGTTCCCTTAAATATAGACAAAAAACATATACAGGCGAGTAACAATGGGAAGCAGCGGATCTCAAAGGATGCTTATAATCCTCACAGAGTCATCTGCCTTCAGCCTTAGGATACCAGTCACATTGGGTGTGTCACGAAAAACAACCAAGTGACAAGAAACTCCTTAATTTACATCCGAGGCAAACCAAGTCTGCGGATGTTGACAGCAGCTGCCCAAAAATGTCATCGCATTAAAGACCACTCAGCCAATGCAACAAAAACACAGTGACTAGCAGGGTAATAGTGCAGAGTGTTGTGCCAACGCAGAAAAACAGGTTGTAGTGAATACGAATGTAACGTAAAAAAGGAAAATGTGAATGTAAACCTCAACATTATTTGACATAGGATATGGCCCATGGGGGTCAGATGTTTCTGGACATTAATGCGCTGAGGAAGGCACTTATGCTGAAATGCTTGCGCCATGATGTTAAATAAAGTTGCTTCCAGACCGTCTCCCGTTGTGGCCTCTGCTCTTTCGTGAGGAGGAGGAAGTGGACATATTTTCTGCGCTGGCCAGTAGCGCAGTTTGGAGGCCCCCGTTTCGCAAGTTGGCCCGGACATTTGCTGGCTCTTGCTTCGGCAACTTTTGGTGTCTCCAAGGTATTGGATTGGCTGTGGCCCGCCTCGAGGTTCGGGGAAATACAGGGCAGTGGTGAGGAGAGACTGCTTCACCCTGGGCGGCATGCATTGGCGCCGCTGTCCCCGCCGTGGACGTTCCTGCGCTTTGGGGCTGAAGCGGTGCGGGGACATAAGGAAGCGCTTTATGTTACTATCACAAGCAGGAAGATTGGGCATCCGATAATATTACAGTCCTGCAAACCGCCCGACCATTTGCTGTATCAGCCTTTCCACACAGCACTTACCTGGCAGCAGAACACTGCATTCTGGTTGTTGCAGTCCGCGACTACATCGGGAGCTGCAACAGGTGTGAGAACATCGTGTAGGGCAGAGCCTATTCACTGCATTACTAAAGGGTGCGGGACTGCAATGTTACTATGTAGGAAGCCTCCTGAAATCTTGGGCGCTGAGGAAGGCACTTATGCTGAAATGCATTTGCCATGATTTTAAATAAAGTTGCTTACAGACCGTCCCCCGTTGTGGCCTCTGCTCTTTCGTGAGGAGGAGGGTGTTGATAGATTATATATATACACACACACATGCATACACACATACACGACACACACTACTGAGACCACTTTTTCAAATTTCTCATCCGTATGACTGCTGAAGTCATGCATTTATTGTTCAATCCGCCAAATGAAATGTTCTGTATCCAAGTCTAACTTTATTGAATGCTTGGGGGCACTAGGTGGCGCCGGACCAAGATGGCCGAGCGTCAGTGAGGCTCCTGCCTGGCCGAGCCGTTAATCATCCTCCAGTGGCATCCTGACCTGATTAAACTCCCTGTGACCGACCTAGCTGGCAACGAGACGCTGTGAGGACCTTGGCGATACCACTTTTGCCCACCTGCTGCCGAGGAAGAGCGCATTACAAGCGTCTGTGTATGGCCGCGGCCTCCTGATCTGCTCCGTGGGGACCACCCGTCTGGGGACGCCTGCCAGGCGAGACAGGGGATTTGCAGCCTGTGTAAGTGACGCAGCCCAGTGACGGAGAGAGGCCGCCCGGGGGCCGAGATTACAGACGCCTGCCCCCGATAGTACATCCGACCTGCTACAACCACAAAGCCGAGGTGAGGAGCCCCCCCCCCCTACTGTACCTAAGATCCGGCACGTTACTGCATAGATGCGGAGATACGGGGAAGAGCCCCTCCTGCCCCCCCCCCCGATGAGCCGCTAATCCCTCTTAAGCTCCCCCCCCAGTGAACATTCAACAGAGGCCATTACATTCGACCCCGGGTGGGAAGCTGTGGGGTCAGTGGACACGCGCCAAAAAGCCATTGTAGCGCAAAACTCACAGCGGAACACTGCGGTGCCTTGCGGAGTGGCAACTGACCTACCCCAGAGGTGGACGATCACGACGATTTGTGCGGCGGGCTTGTAGCGGGGGTGCTGAAGTCCCGCTGCGAGTCCGGAGGGCCGTTGCACTACCGCGCCTTTTTGCTGGGCACCGCCATTTTGTCCCTTGTGGCCAACACACGCGAGGCGCCAATAGAGCTGCAGCGCCCCAGGAAGCTACCTCAAAGACTGGTGCGCATAATGGCCTGAGTGGCGACGGGACTATGTGAGAGATGCAGGCCCCGAGTGAAGTCCGGGGTGCCATTGCGCTGCTGCGCCACCCTGCTTTCCACTGCTATTCTGCCTACCACAGTTACTGCGTGCGGAGCGCCTGGTACCTATAAGCCATAGGAGGCCGGCCTCCCGAAACGCGTCCTTGCAAGATACCTGCAGCGAGAACCTCCCGCATACTCACGCTCACCCCACGCCGTGGGCCCAGGGTGGCACCCACGACTGACCCTTCCGGATGCCTTCATAGCCTCGCCTGGTCTGCACCCTGCCGGGCACTGGCCCGAACCTGTGAGGTCCCCTGCATTTCCCCTGAAACCTCCGGGCGGAGACCCCTCGTACTCCTCGGGCCACCGCCAAAGCAGATCCTACCTCCGGAAGGAATCGTACTGAGAGTCCTTCATGCTGGGATAACTAGGACGCAGAAAGACATACCACCTGGAATCAGACGGTCGCCCTGCGCCCTACACACTGCATACTACGGAGCTTCCACTCCCTCACCTCGCAATGGGTCGCACTGAGGCTAAACAAGCCAAGATCCCCTTCGAATCCCGCAAGGCCCCCAGGTCCCAATCGACGGATAACGGAGAATCCTCGACAGGCGCCCCACCGGAGGACGACTGGAAAGCGCTCCTACTTGGTATGAAGCAGAGCCTCACGTCCATCGACTCCAAAATAGATGCTCTCAATATGAGAATGGACACCATGGTCGCCAAACTGGAGCAACAAGACACTCGCATCAAGGAAACGGAGAGTAGAATCCCGGACCTGGAAGACGGTGCCGCCTCTAACAGACGACATCTCACAACTGGACAGACTACTCAAGATCATAGCGGACAAAAACGAAGACCTAGAAGCCAGGTCTAGAAGGAATAATGTGCGTATCCTGGGCCTTGCGGAATCCACCAATACTGGCAGAATGGAAGACTTTGTGGAAAACCTGGTGGCAGAACTTTTTGGGAGAGAATCCTTCTCGGCACACCTCACAGTAGAACGCGCGCACAGATCCCTTGCTACCCACCCTCCCCCAGGAGCGACGCCAAGGCCCATCATAGTCTGTTTTTTTAATTACTGTGACCGTGATGCTGTCCTCCGCCTGGCCCGAGAGAAGGGACAAGTCCACTATGAAAACACGACACTGTCATTCTTTCCGGATTTTACACCATCGGTGCAGGAGGCAAGACGCAAATTCGCAGGTGTCAAAATTAAACTCCAAACCCAGGAAATCCCCTATGCAATGCTTTACCCCGCCAAGCTGAGAATTAACCATCAGGGGAAACAACACTTCTTCAACACCCCGCAGCAGGCTGAGGACTATCTCAAGCGTCACAAGAAGGCGACCTCCAGAGAGGAAGCGGACCGGAACCACTCCAGATCGCAGTCACCCATGTCCCAGCAGGACTAACATGTGGACCAGATGGTCGCTGTATGGAACATTCTCACAAACTTCACTGTGATGATGGACTACTCCTCTTTGGTGACGTATATTCGGGGATGAGTATTTATGGTCTAGAAAGTATATACTGCTCGGCCACACACCTCCGTACCACGTTTGGCTACCTAGCTATTAGCGTAGGGGCCTGTGGGTGCAATTAGGGAGGTGTGTGGGCAGGACGGGCGACCCTAGCGGTTCTTTCCCCCTAAGGGTGAACCCCTGGAACCCTCCCCCCTTTGGGTGGGGGCTATCCTGCATTTTGAAATGTGGTTAATGTTGTTGGGTGGGAACTGTGTACCCGGCAAGTTGGGGACGCCGGAGTGGACACACCTAGCTCTAACTATTGCATTGCTAGGAACCAAGGATAGGTCGAATATTCTTTACTGTACGTTGGCTTTTACACATCGATATGTAGACGATAGGTGACCCACAGGCACTCCGACACATTAAGGTAGCCTCGTGGAATGTCCGAGGTCTTAATAACCCCCAGGAAGAGAAGACAAATACAGGGTTATTTAGACAGGCATGGGGTGACGGTAGCTCTGCTGCAGGAGACGCACCTAGCGTCTGGGGGTACCCCCCAATTTGCATCCCGCTGGGCTTCATGCCATGTATTTGCCTCTTATTCTACTTACTCCAGGGGTGTGACCATTTTAATCAAGCGGGGAGTGGAGTTTACGCCACTGGGAACGGACACCGACGCGGACGGCAGATTCTGCATGGTGTGGGGACGACTTCTATCTCACAACATCCTCTTTGCGTGCTACTATGGACCCAATATTGACAACCCCAATGCCCTACTCTTACTGTGGGGTAAGATACAGGCGCTGGATATCACGCATGTTATTTTGCGGGTAGATTTTAACACGGCACTACACCCACAAGCAGACAGGTCTCATCCCCTCTCGACACACTATACGGTCACATAGAGAACGCTAATTGATATAGTAGGGGACCACTACCAGCTGGACGCCTGGAGACACAAGCACCCCACACTCAAACAAGGCACTCGTTACTCGGCGCTACACTCCACCTGGGCGTGCTTAGACTACGTTTTTCTGAAGGCAGGACTGAGACACTGGCTGAGGCAAGCGATACACCTGAGCCCGCACGTTCTCGGACCATTCTCCAGTCCAGGTGGAGCTCCGGATCCCTATGGATTGCTCCCCCTATCTGAACTGGCGACTCAATCCCTCTCACCTTAGCGACTCTGCCTTTAAGGCCGAATAGGAGCAAGACATTCGGGATTTCTTTGACCGCAACCTAACGTCCGTGTCCAGCATCACAACAGTGTGGGAGGCTTTTAAAGTCACTGTGCGGGGTTGGTGCATTGCTAAAGGGGGAGGGATCCTTAAGTCCCTGCAGGGAGATCTTTAGAAGTTGGAATCTGAACTGCGCGAGCTGGAACACACACTGGAAAATAACCCACGAGACCACGGGATTAAAGCCCAAATGAGGGACAAATTAACTGACTATGAGACGGTAGCTGATAGGGAGTGTAAATTCCATGGGAAACTGCATACAGCACGTATATACGGAGAAGGTGACCGCCCTGGGAAAGCATTAGCGTCTGCAGTTAGGCCTCCTAGATTTGCTAATTACGTTACTGAATTACAGGACGAACAGGGTATAATGTACAGAAACCTCCCAGACCAACTCTGTATCCTCAGGGATTATTACACCGCACTTTACACCTCACATAGGGACATGCCGATTGACTTGAATGCTTACTTGGGGGACACTGCCATAGCCTGGCTGGGACCAACTCAACAAAAATTCCTAAACTTGGAACTAGAGCCTGACGAAATAACAGAGGCGATCATGGCAACGAAGTCCAGTCGAGCCCCTGGTTCGGACGGTCTTCCGATCGACTTTTATAAAACCTATGCCACCCTGCTTGCCCCTATCCTTAAACAAGTCTACTATGCAGCGTTGGAGGAGGGTAGTTTACCCAGTACCATGCGTGAAGCCCTGATCACATCCCTGCTTAAGCCAGGCAAGCCCCCCGCGCTGTGAGATTCATACCGGCCCTTGTCGCTGTTAAATAGTAATATCAAAATCTTAGCAAAAGTCCTAGCCACGCGCCTAATCTCTTGATGGACCGACTGGTCCTACCAGACCAGGCAGGGTTTGTCCCTAACCGTGCAACGTCACATAACTTGCGCACGCTACATGCTGTACTGCAGGGTATAGACCCCAACTGTGAGGCAGCCGCCATATTTCTCGATGCCACAAAGGCGTTCGACTCGCTAGAATGGGACTACTTACTAGGCATTCTGGAGCGCATGGGAATGCCCTTCAGTTTTCTAGACTGGGTGAGACTGCTATATTGTCAGCCGACGGCGGCTGTATTGCTGAACGGGTCTCGATCTACCCCTTTCAGCATTAACAGGGGCACTCGCCAGGGCTGCCCGCTATCCCCAGTTCTCTTCGCGCTGGCTATTGAGCCATTGACAGCCAAACTCAGACAGCTTCATAACCACCGGGCACTAATTTACCCAGAGAGACAGTTACTCATCTTGCTA
Source organism: Lissotriton helveticus (assembly GCF_964261635.1). Classification (NCBI taxonomy): domain Eukaryota; kingdom Metazoa; phylum Chordata; class Amphibia; order Caudata; family Salamandridae; genus Lissotriton; species Lissotriton helveticus. Next base: position 165,506,815 of record NC_136068.1, read on the forward strand.
TATGCGGATGACATGACGCTTTATGTCAAGAGGCCTCAAGACAATCTTAAACCCATATTACGTGAAAATACAAAATTTGGTGGCATTGCCGGGTACAAATCGGGGAAACACCGCAGATTTGTTTCAGTTTAACGGAAAAAACGCAACCTAACCAACTAGACTACCCCCTTGTCTGGGAAACTGAGGAACTGAAATACCTCGGCATCCGAATTACCAGACAGCGTGATACCCTGATCAGAGCCAATTACGGGACGGTCCTGGATAAAATTACCGATATCACCAAGTGGATACGTCTCCCGCTCTCAATGGGGGGCCGCATCTCCCTCATCAAGATGGTGTTGCTGCCAAAACTTTTATATTTATTCACCAACATCCCATATAACCCGGGACAACATTTTTTCCGTGCACTTAGAACTCAACTGACGCGCTCATATGGGGTGGGAAGCAGGCGAGAATTAGTCTAGCTGGCTGATGCTGCCGTACCATCAAGGAGGGTTTGAGGTCCCTAACTTCGAGCGGTATTATGACTGTGCTCAGGGCCACTTTTCCGCCTATTGGTTCCACCCACCGCCATATATGGCGCATCTAGCAGTTGAGGATGGATACATGAGACCTGAGAAAGCCTCTGGATAAATCTTTACGAAAGTACGGGAGAGAGAACGCGATCCGTCCACGGTAGACTGCATGGTGGAGGCGTGGAAGCGCCTGGCCAGCGCCATGGGAACTCCGTTCCTATATTCATATTGTATGACTGATGAATGACCCCTGATTACAGGTCACCCGCAAAGAGATCGGGCGCAAAATGTTAATAAAGCTACATTTGGGGAGACTTGTATACCCAGGGGCAGTTCCGCACATCACATCAATTCTTTGGGGAACACACGCCCACAATAATGGACACATTCCTTTACACCCGGCTCAGACAAAACGTACGTGCTGTTACCCCCAAATTCTCGGACGAACCAGATACCCTGGCACCCTTTCACGCGGTCCTGCAGAAGGACGCCCCGCAGCACGTTGTGTCACTGCTCTACAAGCACGTGCAGAACGCGCCACTGACAACCACACTGCGGGCACGCACGGACTGGGACGGAGATCTCGATGTGCCACTGACGGACGAACAGTGGGAGGTCAGTTGCATTCAAACAAATGCAGTAACGGGCAATGCTAGACTACGCTTGGTGCATTTAAAATTTTTGCATCGCCTATATTACACCCCTGCTAAACTACACAAGTTCCGCCTACGAGATGATAAATCGCTGCTACCGCTGTGGGAGGGAGGGAGCGGATTTTTTTCCACCTGGCATGGATCTGTCCCGATGTTGCCAAGTACTGGACTGAGGTTTTTGGGGGCCTGTCGGATATGTTAGGGGCGGAGATCACACCGGGCCCACTAGTGGCGCTGCTAGGCCTCGTGTACAACACTGCGATTATACACAAAAATGTTATGCCGCCGAGTCTGCTCTTAGCTAAATGCCAGGTGGCATGTAGATGGGGTCGGGGACGCGCCCCCAAATTTAAGGCCTGGATATTGACCATGACTACGTGGCAAGACCAACTACACACTTATGCAGAACTGCCACAAAAGTCACGCCCAAAAGATGTCTGGTAACCCCTCACAACCTAACTTCTCCGGCGGCAAGAGGATGAGGCCGTGGGATCAGGGGAGGCCGAGGGCACACCCACAGGAGATACCCAGGCAACTCACTAATCTTGTTGGGTCACGCCCTCCTGCACACTGATGTAGATTGGACACTGCTCTCACGGACTGCCTATTCAGAGGGTTCCACCTCATACATTAGGATTGACTAGACCGATCAGTGGGTGTATCAGACCCGGTACTAGGCACAGGCTTACCACAGCTGAACTGTATTGACATGCCCAATGTAACACCAGTATGGTATATTGCAGCACCTGTCGCACTGTTATTCTCTAGATTGATATTTGTAGTCATAAGACACCTTGGTACGATGCATGCACAAATTATGTGGGGGGAGGGGAGAAGTTGTTTATTACGTTTGACTTTTTAATACCTCTTTTCAACGAATGTATACCAGCATGTACGGGAAGGTGCCCTTCGTATTTGTACTTATTCATCATTGTATTGGATGTCCTTATTGCACTGATGTACCGTACCTTCTTATCTACAATAAAGGTTTTGGAAACTTAAAAAAAAAACTTTATTAAATGCTTTAAGTGTATTGAATGAATCATTATCATTGTCTTTTGATTTTGTAACTGATGTTATTGTATGGGGTAATTGGTTTTACGATATCAATTTTATTTTGCTGATTTTGTATTTTCTGGTTTTAAACTTAACTGATATAGGACTGTAATGGCAAACCAAGAATTTGGAATGTTTACTAAACTTTGTGTATGTGGGTGGGATTAATATAGTAAATATCAGTCTTATCTTAAGCCAGCGACTGCATAAACAAATGTTCACTCACTCATCTTGAATAGTGTTTAAATGCCCATACACCTCTACTCTGAAAGAAACTCCTGTCAAGCCAATTTTCCGCTGCCAAAGGCTCTTTCCAGATTGGGCAGTTGCACAATTAAACCTATGAAACTATCTGTGGAGTACCAATATCCTTCCATGTGGGAGAGTAATTTATATTAAACACACACTGCCAAACCACAGTTAAAAAAATGAGTTATGGTTCTGGCTAAAATTTTCAACAACAAAAAAACAGAAATCTGCTACTTCAGGTTAGTGGCACTATTTTATATGTGTTGTGTGTACTCGTTTTTAACAGTTTTTTTGTGAATTTAATGGGGAATTGTGTGAATTACTTTATTTCCAAACGCTGCAGTGTTCAACATTTGTTGTCCGGAGTAAGGGATGGCAACACAAACTAGTCGCTGTTGTGTGGCTAGAAAGAGACACGACACCTTGTAAGGGCTGAAACATATTTATTTTTGGAAGCCCTTTCTAGCAGACTGCTTGCATGCACACCTGCTGCACTGCATCTAATCCCACCACAAACTCCTCCTCCCAGTCTCCGGCTGGCTGAATCGTCACAGCTGCAGCCTTGTGGCGGTAGCAGGGTCCTAATCCAGATTCCACAGTTGCCAACATTGGAAGCTATCCTCCTATTAAGAATGTCCTTTGCTCAAGCATTGCAATTTTTTTTAACTATTCTTTTAAAATAGGTAAATAATTGACTACGAAAAAAATGATGATTAATGAAAATTTAGTTTTAAAGCACAGAATGTTTTTATCACAAACTGTGGCCAAGGACTGCCATTTTCACCACCAGACTTAAAAAAAAAAATGTATTTTCACCATCTGGGTGTCTGTCAGCCAACTCTTATCTGGGGTCGGCATTTCTCATGATTCATCCCTCATTGCGGTGTGATTTAAAATCAAATAATAAATACAAATATTAATAAATGCCCTTCGTTTGTCATTAACATGTGTAAACAAAACAAATTAAACGTGACTGACAGGATTTACAATTTTGTGTGTCGTGGATTTACACCAAGATACAAAAGGGGATGATGGACGGAGCATTTGAGCAAATCAAACACTCACCCCCAGTCAACTGATCTGGGTCTAATCCATCACCATTCTTTAGCTCACTCCGCCACCCCAGTTCAGACATGGCCATATGCAAATCAGTCTGACCCTGTGCCTCATGGGAACAGACCAGCCCGAACTGCCAAGCCATGTCTTTCCTGGAACGGAAACAAGCATCCTAGGACCGGTTTCGGATTCATAATCCTCATCAGCCAGGCTATCTTGAATCCAGTTAATATAAACAAGGTGGTCCCAGTTACAAACACAATTGAATCAACTGAAACATTAATAAATTACATACAAAAACATTCATAACATTGTTTTTAATCACAACGTGTATCGTAAGTTCATTCATGAGAAGATACACAAAATATATCAAATATATAAAATATGTAATGCCCCAGAAAATGAGAAAAGGGAAGGTTGGTGGTGGGATGGTGAAAGTAAAGAATGGGTCAGAGAAAACTGAATACAACGTTTCGACAATCGTGCACCACTCATGGGAACCTCCGTGATACTGGACATCGCCGAACCTAAATAGTGACCACAATTATATGTGCTGTTACCATTTTCATAAATATATACAATCTCTTTTTGAAGAGTACTATCAAAACAATCACTGCGTTATGAGACAATCCTAAGAATCATTGCCCCATTTTCAACAACTCCTGTCCTGATGAAGACCCTCTAGCAAGGCATACACCATGCCTGCATCAATTTGGGTCGAAACGTCGACACTCCCTCCTGTGTTCAGCCTTTTCTTTAATTTATCATTTGTGATTTTTGAGGCATGATCATCCAATTAATTGACGATTTATTTGTTTTAATGTGTTAATTTAGGATCACTTTTGTTGTATTCAGTTTTCTGTGACCCATTCTTTACTTTCACCATCCCACCACCAACCTTCCCTTTTCTCATTTTCTGGGGCATTACATATTTTATATATTTGATATATTTTGTGTATCTTCTCATGAATGAACTTACGATACACGTTGTGATTAAAAACAATGTTGTTATGACTGTTTTTGTATGTAATTTATTAATGTTTCAGTTGATTCAATTGTGTTTGCAACTGGGACCACCTTGTTTATATTAACCTTCCGCCCAGGTCCCAGTGACTTCTTGGGTTAACCCGTGTTTTTCAGCGTATCTTGAATCCAGTGGCAGAGTGAGCAAGGGACTCGCGTCTGAGCATACCCTGCCAACTTAGGGCGAACAAAGAGATACAAAAGGGGATGATGGACGGAGCGTTTGAGCAAATCAAACAATCACCCCCAAGTCAAATGATCTGGGTTTAATCCACCACCATTCTTTAGCTCACTCCGCCACCCCAGTTCAGACATGGCCATATGCAAATCAGTCTGACCCTGTCTGAACTGGGGGGCAGAGTGGGCTAAAGAATGGTGATGGATTAAACCCAGATCAGTTGACTGGGGGTGAGTGCTTGTATTGTCAACGCTCCGTCCATCATTTCCTTTGGTTTTTCCGTGGATTTACACCAAACAAATGTAAATACAACTTCCTGTGCAAGGTTCCGCTTGTAAAAAGCTTGACAAACCAATTTAGTGGTTTTGATTGTAGGTGGGAACAAAATGTCCAATTATAAAATAGGACAGCCGAAATTTTGTATTTTTAAAATGGCACTCTTTAACTTGTGTTTGTTGCACTGATCCTCACTAAAATTGGAGTGCTGGACTTTAGCTGACAAAACCAATAAATCAAAATACGATTTTTAATTTTTTTAAAACACAACTGAACCATAACTACACGGTGGTAGGGGGGGAGCCCCTACAAGCAATGAGGAAATATACTAATACTTAGAACTTTCAAGACTGTCAATGAAGATCAATATGTTATCTTGTTTCACCCAGGACAAATGCATATGCATTTCTGAACCAACTATGAAACGAAAAGTTGTTCTTCCAGTGCCATCTTCCAGAGCACACACAAACATTAACTATAACTATCTGGATGAGAAGTTTGTGAATTTCAAAGTTGGCACAGATTTGTTTTCTATTTGATTCTGCATAAGTGCATTATAACGTTTCTGGGAAACATTTTGAGTTATTCAGGTAAATCTGCCTTACTGAAGTTCTCTCTGATGCAGAGAGAACTTCAGTAAGGAGATAGCATCAAACTCTTTAACACTGGAACCATAGATCCAAGGTGCAGTTATTAGACGAATGGGGAATATTGTTGTTAAAAATGTCAATCGCATAATCTGCTTATGAAAAATATGCAGATTTATCAATATTTCAGTGCTTTAATATCCCCAAAATCTCCTTGTCCAGGAATCAATGGATGGCCGTTTTGCATTTACATGCAAAGTTTCTTGCCCAATCCAATTATAAAAAGCATTAATAAGTTGCTGGCTTCAGTTCAGCCGTCTTCGTTGTCACTCTCCTTGCCAGCTACATACAACTCGGGCTGTGAGAGCCCACTGGAGAGTCTGGCGGTCAACAAATTAAAAACTTACAGAAAAAAAAAACCTGTGCAATACGAAGTTTGTTAGTCATCACTGCCCTGCAACAACAATTTAACTAAGAATTACTGAATACCTCTTGAACAAGGAGTGGGCTGTTCGGAGAACCCCATTGATTACATGGAAGTCGCCACTTTGAAAACGATTCACCATTTCGGTTAGTAGGTCTGGCCATTTCTGGGGGAAGTCTTCTCTGCCGATTATACTGATTGCATCACTTAACTACAAAGAAAAACAGAGCTCAGGTAAACCAGTAAACTATCATGAAAAGAAAGCAACAATACATGTTGTTTGGGTTACCTGCTTCTGGATTTGTTCTGGACTGCTCAGCATCAAGTGGACAATGTTAGCTTTAATGGCTATTCGGTCAGCGTCACAAATTTTATTTGGCTCATCTTCAACCTAAAACAGCAACAAAGGGTTAAGCCTTTCTTTCTAATGGCTGAAAAAATACCAATCTAGCCAACATAATTCAAATTAACTTATAAAAAGAGAACAGATTTAAGCATGCATATAAACATTCCATAAAAACAATCCTTGTGGTTTAAGTTACACAGGTGTTGGTAAGAATCTTTATAACAAACACCCATTTTACAAAAAGAAAAAAAATAGCACCCTCTTCCCCATGCCAAATTCTATAATCTTGGTCAATTTACATGAAAAAGCTCCCTGTGATCACCTTGCTCAATCAACCCTTTGCAATCTACACCCAGTGGCGCATCCCTCTTTCAGTAACAATTACAGTGAATCAAAACTTTTTGAATACGTAAGAGAAGCGGACTCCAAAAACAGGTAATTGATGTACCTTTGACAATTAAATTAAGAACCAACTCCTACAATCAGCAAGCAATGTAGAGGTTCGAAACTCATTTACAGCCCTCAAGAACACAAGTATCAGGAAATAGAAAGGGCTACAGAAATTCAGAACTCCAATCACTGAATTCCCTTACCTACAGGAGGACAACACACCCATCAACACAAACTGCTCAAAAATACACAATGCGTACTGTCCTTAATTAGGTCACTTGATGGCACTTTTCAGATGTTGGGTTTTCAATATAGTTATTCTGGAGAAAGATACAATAGGTGTGCAGCCATATCATCTGCTCTCAAAAAACCTATTAAATGAGGCCATTTTCTTTCCAAGGAATAAAAAAAACAGTGCAAGATTCCCTGTGTTAACTCAGTGGCTGCTTCAACGTCTGACAGTTCAATACTGCACCTCAAAATATGGACATCAATTTACCACTGAACTAAAAGTCATAAGGAGCTGGAATGGAAGGAGCCACACATTTCCACAAAGGGCATTGTGAGCAACAGGTTACAGAGAAAGTTTATCCACCGAATTTCAGCAATTTAGTTCCCCAGGGAGTCTGCTTGAAAATGTATTAAACAAATAAAACATTTTCACAACTCCACCCTTGGCTGCAGAGCCAGTGTGTGGTACTCGTTGTACTAGAAATTATTTAACTGCCCTATCCGCCATCACTACTTTATGTGGGAAAATGGGTAGTTAATAAGCTCTCCAATTACAACACAAGTACAAAACAGTTAGAAAATGTGTTTTTCTGTTATCAATGTTTGGAGCATAAATTGTACTTTAATAGGCGGTCGGTTTTGGTGTGCGATGGACCAGAGAAGCAAGTAATGCTTTACCCATCTTGGGTGGAAGCATTCACTGTTTGCACTCAAGTTGTTCACTGAAGTACCCGTGGAGATGCACAGGACCATTTACCAAACTGAACTACTGAGTAAGAGCCAATTTCCAAATCCATGGTCTTTCAGAATCTCAGAAAGTGAGATGCGATCAGGAAGATTAGTGATACTAGAGTTACAGGTTTATTCAACATTAACTCCAACTAAAAGGTACTCCAGCTAACAGTGCTTTGTAACTCCCTTCTGCTCTTTACCTAAAAAAATGTCTGTGGTGGGGAAGAGGGGGCTGGGGATGCAGACAGACTCTAGTTTTCTGCAGTTGCTGAATCGGGCAGGTGCTCGCCCATAGCAGTTGCCGCCTTTGGGACCCAAGAAGCAACTTTTCACAAATGGCCACCCTTGGTGGCAGCAGTAGTACTTGGTTAAGGGTCTGTCAGCAAAAATGCGGGGCAACACAATTATCTGGCAACTTCTTGCAAAACTCACAACAGGAACTGTAGAGGGAGACCAAGCACCCCTCACACAAAGGAATAGTGCAAGCTTTGCTACCTGTCAGTGTCATAGTCCGCTACTTCGTATTGCTTCACATGAAGGGATCACCATGGGCTTCTACCCCTGGACAGGCTCTCCTATACTTTCTCAGGAGGCACGCTTCAAGAATCTTAGGCAGACCCTGGGCTTCTCCAGCAAGATGCAGTGCAGACTTATCTTTAGTAGACGAGCTGTCGTGCAAGCACCCACCAGCCCTGGTAACACCGCAGTCCTTTGATTGCTCTCAGGAGCACTTCCTTACTAGGACATGGAGAACTTAAAACTGGAACAAAGTGTGGCGGTTTGGATCCTTGTTTCAACACATATTTCAGACAAGGGCTGTGAATTCACTGTCCACCGTCTCAGAACTGGGGAGCACTTCTCTTTCAAATCAAATTTTTATGGCTGCACCTCAGATTAGTCTTTATGCGAGGTGATAGATCTCACACCAGGTAGCAATGATGCTAGCTCTAAACAGAAATATCCAAAACAAAGGCGCGATGGACTGAAGGATCTGCTCCTGGCTGCTGTTGCCCTGCCTGAAGTAGAAATACCAATAGACGGAAGGGCAATCCCCGCATAGAAAATTTATCAAAATGAAAAGCAACTGCAGTATCACCACTCAACCCTATAAGCTAACAAACGGAAGTGCTCAGGAAAAACTAACCAGCAGCTATTTGCTAACAAGGTTCTCACTTAATTTCATAAGGCAGTCCAATCTAGTCCTCCCTCAATTCAGTGTATAGATCTCTACTGACCAGCCACAGGAATGCAAGCAATAAGCTTCTTTTGTCGGTGGAAGCTACATTACTTTTCTATCCTGTGGCACGCTAAACCAGATGCCATCCATCATACACGTATCATACACTCGCTGCATATACAAGCACTTGTCACACACTTTCAAGGCCAGCACAAAAATCTAAACTACACATGTCACTTTACACAAGACTTCTCAACAGTCTCCCCTCTCCAACAGTGCAAAATACTTGGTTGTATTAAAAGAAACTCTACACACGGACTCTGCAAACATGCCAGGGGAAAAAGCCAGTATACCAGGTTCACATGCAATCAGACACTCAGGATAGAGGTACACACTTGTTCACGAAGCAAGGTGCAATCCTGCGACAAGCCTATTTTGCATCTCATGCAATGCAGGAGGGCTACAAATCAAAGTAACTTCATCTATTTCACCTGACTTTATTTTTGTACAGGAAGCTATGTAGTGTCGATTTAAACACAAAATATTCGGTCATGTATTTCTATCAAGAGAGGTAATAAGGGAATTGTCACTAATTTAAAGATGATCAGTGGGTATAAAAACAACTGGAGCTTTTTATTTTGATATCCTTGCAGCCCTATTGCAAAGTATAGTGTATTAAACTCAGTCAAAGGAGCTAAAGTGGGAATGTCGACAGTCAAGGAATGGAGATATATATATATATATATATATATATAATATATTCACTGAAAAAAAACATAGGTTTCACACCAGTTATAGTTAGGAATTAGCATTTAAAAAACCTAGTAAATTCACTGAAAAAACCATAGGTTTCACACCAGTTATAGTTAGGAATTAGCATTTAAAAAACCTAGTTAATTCACTGAAAAAACCATAGGTTTCACACCAGTTATAGTTAGCTGGAAATTTTACTGACATAAAACCATTGAAATTCCACGTTATAGTTAGTTGGACTCACTATAACTTGCGCGCCTGCAATGCACTGCTGATGACGTCACATATTACATCACTCATGTCATGGTCAGTGACATCACTCATGACATCACTGATGACACCATCCTTGTGACAGAGTGACAGAAGTCCTTTCACTGTAAAGTAACCCTTGAAACACAGATTCAAAAATAGAAACTAACATTTTCAAAAAAATGGATACCCATACCAGTTACAACAACCAATTCAATAATTCCACCATCTATATACACATCCACTCATTCACCAACAGTTCTATATAGTCACTCATACATATACTCCATCATATGTAGTGATACACCTATACATCCTGTTACACACCGACAGTCATCCAAACGTTACTCACACACATGCAAATAAACTATTGAACATCCATTTATTTGCATATACAGCTATACACACACTACCACCTTACTTCTAAGGAAACTTATACATACTCTCTTAAACAATCACTTATAGAAACACATACTTATTTAAACAGGAACTCTTACAATCCCTCACTCACATATACTCACTTATATCCATCAATACTCACATATACTAGATTAAAACATATGTAGTTACTGATAAAGACACTAGTGAGACAGTCATTCACTCACTAAAACACACATTTACACACTCATCCACCCATACAGTCCTGAACATATGCGGTCTTCAAAACACATACAAACAGTGAGTCAGTCATTGGTGCATCTATGTGCTACGTAATACCCCCACCAAACCATACAGACACTCATACTGATACTTAAAAAAACATATAATAACCCATATAGCTACTCACCAACTTATGCAGCCACTTATACACAAAGTGAAACACTGACACATTTAAATATTTAAACATTACTCGCTAATATATGTATTCACTAAGATACACTTAATAAGCCAGTTAACCAATCAATTTAAAAAAAAATCCATTTAGACACTTATTTAAACATTTATTCTTCCATCGACCTTTACATATACATATATAAAACATTTTTTTTAAAGAAAGACACATTCACTGGATGGTGTCATCAGTGATGTCATGAGTGATGTCACTGACCATGACATGAGTGATGTAATATGTGACGTCATCAGCAGTGCATTGCAGGTGTGCAAGTTATAGTGAGTCCAACTAACTATAACGTGGAATTTCAATGGTTTTATGTCAGTAAAATTTCCAGCTAACTATAACTGGTGTGAAACCTATGGTTTTTTCAGTGAATTTCAAAGGTTTTTTAAATGCTAATTCGTAACTATAACTGGTGTGAAACCTATGTTTTTTCAGTGAATTTCATAAGTTTATTAAAAGCTAATTCCTAAGTATATATAGGGCCTCAAACCTATGAAATGTAATATTTTTTATAATGAATCCTATATTGCGTCCCGTGAGCGCTATTGCCGCGAACGAAAACATCGTGACGTATTGCGTAGCCGCGTCCGCACGACGTAAACGCACCGGGAAGCACTCAAGCGCATACGATCGCGCAACGTAAGCAGGAGGAGGAGGAGGAGGGGAGAAGGTGGCTGCCAGAAGACAATACCCCACACAGGCCAAGGCAGCATATTGTATGGGAGTTTTTTTCCATCCCAGAGGGCAAGAAGAAAGTGAATGCGCTAAAGGTGACTTGTCAAATCTGTGGCATGGAACTTTCAAGGGGGAACCCTAATAAAAAATATTCCTTTGGTAATAACACCATGATTAGACACATGCAGCGCAAGCATCCCAACAACTATGCTGCTGCAGAGGTGAGAGAACTGGCCAGTAACCCTCCCCAATCTTCACCAAGCACCTCCAAAAGAAAGCAACCCACTCCATCGGGACCACAGGCAAGGGAGATGATCTCTTCTATACAACCACGGTTTGGTGACTTTAGAACCACATGTATTTTTTGTGGTAAGCTCATCACCTATGGTGAGCAGAGCATAAACCTCATCCTCCTTGCTGGTGACAACCACAATTGCCCCAAAAAAACGTAATTTTTTCCTGATTTTTTTTTGCTCCAGTTGAGCCGTTTACAACTCCCTGTTTTTGGTTTCTCCCCATAAAAATATAAAAAAATATATAAAATAGTTCATAAAAGCCAAAAAAAGTAGAAAATGTTCAAAAACATTGAAAAAAATATAAAACAACAAAAAGAAAAAAACAGTTCTTTTAGAACTACCTCCAATTTATAAAAAAAGGCTACATTTTTTAAAAACTCGGTCATTCTTTTTTCCCCATGGTACGCTCCCCGGTACGCTCCCCGGTGCGCGTACCGGGCGCTCTTCACCCCCCCCCAGCGCAAATCGGGATTTTTTTTTTATTTTTTTGGTCCCGCAGGGCCCTTTTATAGCCCCCACATCAAACCTAGGGGGAGTCTACTCTGCCGCCTTATGGTCATTTCCCCCTTTGTTTTTGCCACCTGTTGTGTCTCGATCCTACCGAGACACAAGATGGCGGCCGCTCCGGACTGTTTGTAATGTTTACAGACACCCGAGAGCCAATCAGCTTTCCACGCGCGAACTCGCGTAGCGCGCTGGTACGCGCCCCGGTGCGCGTACCAGGGCGCGGCTATAGATATATATTTTTTTTTAACCTAAATTACTCAAAATCCACTGGAGCACATATCTTGAGACATAGCAAAGGCACATCGGGCTACCAGTCCCTACAATTTTGCCAAGTTTGGTGGAAATCTATTCAGCCGTTCGGGCTAAAAGTGAGTCCAACCGCCCTATGGAAATTAACATGGGGAAAAAACGTTTTGGGACCCCCCTTTTATCTCGGCCCTCGCTTGACGAATCCCCCCCAAACTTTCAGGGAAGGACCGGAGCGCCGCGAGGCAAATTTGAGGAAAATTTCAGGCAGATGCCTCAACCGGCGCAAAAGTTATTCCCAATAGAATGTTGCGGATTTCCTATGGAAAACGATCCTAACTATAACTACCCACCGCCAGTAGGTAACATATATATATATATATACATATATATACACACATATATATACATATACATATATATATACATATATATACACACATATATACACATATACATATACATATATATACATATATATATATATACACATATACATATATATACACACATATATATATATATATATATATATCTCTCTACTGCTCAGTAAATAATTGTCTCGAACAACTCGAATAGGAGATCGGTCTAATAAATGTTAAGGCTCAGCAATAACCGTAGTCCTTTAAATTCCAGCAGTACAATATCAAGTGTCCAATAACTTACAGCATGGATTTTACTCCATATGGATGTGTGCCTTTCCAAAGACTTTCAGGCACTAAATCTGCATTTGAGCAAGAATGTAAACTTTCAGATTACAAGATAGGGTAACCATAAAACAGCAAACATCCACAGCAGCTATTTGTACAGAATAATGGGGGCTACAGAAGAGTAAACCCAGCAAAAATGCCAAGCTTAAGCAGAGAATAACTACTAAAGCAAGAAGAGAAAGCACAATGACTTTCTTGGGTAATGACAACATATCATGTTAGGTGGTGTAAGATTACCCATTGCTTTTTTAGTTGTTAAGAGCTAATCATGGTTATAAAAAAAAAAACATCGGCCCTTGTGATGTGCCTGGGAGAGCTTGGGAGTACGATTTGGTACACATTTGCACAGTTAATTCATATCACATTTCTCTCTCACCAATGGTAAAAGTCTTCCTTGAAAAACAATAAATAACTACTGAGAAGGAATATGCTACTTACCAGTATGCATCTGTTCTTGGCATGTAGAGCTGCGGATATTCATATCTGTGCATAGAATGTATAGCAGTATCTCCCTTAGCGGTGGCTACCTGTGTCAGCTGCAGCAGTCTGGAAAGAGTTTTGAGAACAGCCTGACCTACAGCAGCTTGCTGTTTTGAATGTACATCTACACAATAGTGTTTGGTAAATGTATGTGTGGTTGACCATGTGGCTGCTCTACAGATTTCGTGTAAAGGAATATTCTCTAGGAAAGCCATGGATGCCCCTAGCTTGCGTGTGGAATGCGCTCTAGGGTGAACTGTTAAGGTGCGTTTTGCCTTTAACATATTTGAATGCACTTAACGATCCATCTGGCTATACCTGATTTTGAAATAGGGTTTCCTTTGTGTTGCGGTGAGAAAGCAACAAACAACTGTTTCGTTTTTCGAAATGCCTTAGTTCTGTCTATATAGTATAGCAGAGCTCTTTTGACATCTAGAGTATGCAAGGCCCTTTCAGCAACTGTCTGTGGATTTTGAAAGAACACTGGCAGTTCGATGGTTTGATTTATATGGAAATGGGACACCACCTTTGGCTTGAATTTAGGGTTTGTTCTGAGAACTACTCTATTTGCATGTACCTGAATGAATGGCTCTTGAATAGTTAGGGCTTGCAGCTCGCTAACTCTTCGAAGCGAAGTAATGGCAATAAGGAAAGCCACCTTCCAAGTAAGAAATTGTATTTCGCATGAGTGTAGTGGTTCAAAAGGTGGTCCCATAAGTCTGGTTAAAACAATGTTTAGATTCCAGACTGGTGAAGGTGGGTGTCTTGGAGGAATTACGCGTTTGAGTCCTTCCATAAATGCCTTAATTGCTGGCACCCTAAACAGTGAAAGGTGTTGCCTGTTTTGAAGATATGCTGTTAACGCAGCTAAATGTATCCTGATGGATGAATAGGCTAAATTGCAACGTTGTAGGTGCAAGAGATAGCAAATGATGTTTTGAGTAGAAGCATCAAGTGGGTTAATATCGTTGTTACGACAGTAAATGACGAAACGTTTCCACTTAGCTGCATAACACGCTCTGGTAGTGGGTTTTCTTGCCTCTTTGATAATGTTCATGCAGTCTGGAGGCAAGTTCAGGTATCCAAACTCTAGGATTTCAGGAGCCATATCGCCAGGTTCCGCTGTTGCGGGTCTGGGTGTTGGATTTCTCCATGGCTCTGAGTTAGAAGATTGGGTGTGAGTCGCAGTCTTTGATGAGGCACCACTGATAGTTCTAGGAACGTTGTGTACCATGGTTGCCTCGCCCATGTGGGAGCAACTAGGATCAGTGTCAGCGAATGTTGGCGCAGTTTGCGTGCCACCAGCGGTATTAGTGGAGCTGGGGGAAAAGCGTACGCAAATTTGCCTGACCAGTTCATCCATATCACATTGCCCTGCGACTGCGGATGGGGGAACCTGGCGGCAAAGTACTGGCATTTTGCGTTTTCGCTTGTAGCAAAGAGATCTATCTCTGGGTGTCCCCACTTCCGGAAGAATGGTTGGAGCACTGTGGGGTGAATCTCCCATTCGTGCATCTGTTGACTGTGCCTGCTGAGCAGGTCGGCTACTTGATTGTCCTTGCCTGGGAGGTGCTCTGCCATAATAAACATGTTCCTTTGAATGGCCCATTTCCACATTGCTTGAGCTAGGTGTGACAGCTGTGGTGAGTGTGTTCCTCCCTGTTTTTGAATGTAATACATAGCTGTCATGTTGTCTGTCCGGATCAACACAGCTTTGTTGCCTAAGTATGTTTGAAGGCTTTTAGAGCTAGGAAGATAGCCATCAGCTCCAGAAGGTTAATGTGCATCTTTTGTTGTACAGTCCAGTGTCCCTGAACTGTGTAGTGTAGGACATGGGCTCCCCATCCTAGTAGGGATGCGTCCGCGGTCAATACTATTTGTGGGAAAGGCTCCTGGAACAGTCGTCCTTTGCAAAGGTTTTGTGGATTCCACCAATGCAGAGAGTTGTATGCCCGACTGGTCACCAACACTAGGTCCTGTAATCGCCCTTGAGCCTGGTTCCACTGCCTTGCTAGGCACTCTTGGAGCGGACGCATATGTAGCCTGGCATGAGGGACTATGAATATGCACGAGGCCATCATGCCTATCAGTTGCATAAACACTCGAGCTGGCAATGAGTGTTGGGGTCTGAACTTTTGGATCAATGCCTGCATTCCGCTGATCCGTGCCGCGTTGGGATATGCTTTTGCTGCCAGTGTATCTATTGTAGCTCCCAGGTACTGTTGTACGTGGGAGGGTTGCAGGTGTGATTTTGGGTAGTTTAGCGAGAAGCCTAAACTGTGCAGGAGATGGATGGTTTTTGACATGTGGTTGGCACATTGCTGGGCTGATGGCGCGTGTTTTAGCCAATCGTCCAGATACGGGTACACATGGATGTGTTACCTTCTGAGATGTGCCGCCACTGTAGCTAGACATTTGGTGAACATGCGTGGAGCTGTTGTGACACCAAATGGTAGGACTTTGAACTGGTAGTGTTGTCCCTGAATGGTGAACCGTAGATACTTTCTGTGAGCAGGGTGTATTGGGATATGAAAGTATGCATCTTTGAGGTCTAGAGTTGCTAGGAAGTCTCCCTTGCGAAGCAATGGTAAGACTTGTTGGAGAGAGGGCATATGAAAATGCTCCGACAAAATGTCCAGGTTGAGGGGCCTGAGGTCCAATATTGGTCTGAGAGACCCGTCCTTCTTTGGAATCAGGAAGTATAGGGAGTATACTCCTGTTCCCTGATGTTGCAGTGGGACTGGTTCTATGGCCCCCTTTTGCAGCATACTGATGATCTCTTGCTGCAGTAGCGTTATATGTTCCTGTGACATTGGACGGTGCACGGGTGGTATGTAGGGTGGGGTTGAGGTGAGTTCTAGGCAATAGCCATGTTGGATAATTTGCCTGACCCATTTGTCTGTAGTGATATTTAACCAGACTGGCAGAAATTGTTGTAGTCTTCCCCCGACCGGTGTTATATGGTCTGGGGGTAGTGCCAAGAAGTCACTGTTTGGTGTTAGTGAAGGATCTATTAGCATTGCCTCCACGACCCCTTCCTTTGGTATTATTTCCTCTGTATCCACCCCTGTTCGTGTTTTTGTTGTATGGATTGCGTGTTACCCTTGTAGGTGGAGGACTGCTGTGATGTATTACTTCGCGCTCCTCCTCTATAATTGGAGCGACGGAAGGAGCCCCGGTGTTGTTGGGACTGGAGAGCTCCCATGGACTTTGCGGTCTCTGCGTCCTTTTTCATTTTGTCCAGGTAATCAACTGCTGGACCAAATAAAAAGTCTGGGTTGATAGGCTGATTAAGAATGAAGTTCAATCCACAATTCTTAAAGCCTGATAAGCGAAGCCATGCGTGGCGCCTTAGCTGCACGCTTGTATTGATAGGATCTGGCAGCTGTGTCTGCCGCGTCTAGGGCACATTTAATTGAGGCATTGGTGATGAGCTTCCCCTCCTGTACAAGTTCATCTGCCTGCTGTTTGTAAGGATTAGGTAAGTGTTGGAGTATTTCTTCTAAGCTGTCATAGTGCGCCCTATCATATCTGGCCAGCAAGGCCTGTGTATTGGCAATTCTCCAAGAGTTTGCTGCTTGAGCTGCTACTCTTTTGCCTGATGCTTCAAATATCTTTGACTCCTTGTCTGGAGGAGCAGCCTCCCCAGTAGTTTGGGAGTTTGCCCGTTTACGTGCGTTGGATACCACTAGGGAGTCTAGGGGTAGCTGCCCCTTGATGTATGTAGGATCTATAGGTGCAGCACTATATTTCTTTTCAATTCTAGGGTTTATGACCCGTGCCCTAGCCGTGTCCTTAAAAATGTCATTGCGTGTTTTAAGACGCCTTTTAACATGGGGAGTGTTTTTACATGTCTTTCAGATGTTGTCAATGTATCAAAGAGAAAGTCTTCAACAGCATCAGAGTGCATATCTACATTATGGTAGGTAGCTGCTCTATCTAGTAATGAATTAAAGGCCACTGTATCTTCAGTGGGTGATGGATTAGTTGGGTAAACTGCAGGGTCCGTAATGGGCAGAGGCCCTTCAGGCCCTTCTGGTTCTCCTCCTCCACCCCATGGCTGTAGGTTGGGGTCTCCAGATGGGTTTTGTGGATAACCAAACCCAACCGCACATCTGCATCCTGATCTTCATCTGGGTTGTAGTCAGGTGATGTCGGGGCATATGGAGTTGTAGGCATAGCTGGAGTGATCGGTTCAAAAAGTATAGGAGAGGTAGCACAGTCTCTTCTTTTTGAGTGGTATTCTAGGAAAGTCTTCTATTGGCAGAGGCCTTTTCTTTTTTGCATAAACAGTCGTTTACCAGTTTTTGCGTCAATGACAAGTTTTGACTGGTCTTCTGTGGAGGGGTCTGGATGAATAATCTCTTCCACAGTTTTTGGCCTTGGTGCCTTAGCCTTTGGTTTTACCTTTTCCGAATGGATAGGTTTAGTGCTTTCGACCGCTTTTGGTGGTTGGATCGGCTTTGGATGTTTATCGACAGGTTTTGTCGATTGAACGGCTTTTGGTTGGCTTCACCACCTTTTTCGGATCGAGCGGTTTGTTCGGTTCGACAGTCTCTTTAGGTGTTTTCGGGGTTTTTGGTGTTGGATCGATGCCCTTTTTCAGTTCGATGGGCTTCGGCTCGACCGACTTGTTTTGGTCCACCTTCGGTTTCACTTTCGGTTTGACGTTAGTTTTGGGGGTAGGCCTTTTACTTTCGTCGACCGTTTTTTTCCCCTTTGTCGATATTGGAGGCTCCTTTGCTCGATTAGACGTGCTTGGTCTTTGGGGTCGACTCGACGTGTCTTGGCCGCGAGGTTGACTCGACGGCATTTGGCTTTGAGCTCGACTCGACAGCCTTTGTCTTCGATGTCGACTCGACGGTCTACGGCTTCGAAGGTTGTGTTGGGACTATGGGCTTCGGCTCGACGACCTTCGGCTTAATTACTTTCTGTTCGACGACTTTTGGTCCGAAGACGGTATTTTCGACGACTTTCGGTTTCGATGGAACCGGTGTGGTATGTTGTGTCTCAGAGAGGTCTTTGAATATGTTCTTAGCCGGGCGGTATGGCGGGGCTGTAGAACGAGAACGTTGATCTTGGCTAAGGCCTGCTGGCGATGCCTCGACCTGAGTCTCTGATATCGGTGTTGTGTCTATATGGGGCGGTGTACTCACGGTTCGCCCCTCGTCGTCATCGTCTTCAACAGCTACGATGTCTTGATCGTATTCCTCGAGATCGACGATTTGTTCCTCCTCTTCGAGGTAATATACGGAGTCGTGCTCAGAGTATTGTTGATTGTTAGAACTGGCTATTTCTGGTAGGCTAAGGCTGACGCCATAGCCAGGCAGAAACCACCATTCTAGTCAGGGCAAGGGAGTCACACGCCAAGATAACCCCTGCTCACCCCCTTGGTAGCTTGGCACGAGCAGTAAGGCTAAACTCGGAGGCAATGTGTAAAGCATTTGCGCCAGCACACAACAGCAACAACATCCTCCTACACCACAAAAGGAACTCCACACAATGTTATATGAAAAATAACTTCTGTATTGTCAAAATCACATCAGATAAAAATCACACATGTACATTGTGCCAAATGGCACGGGCAATATTCATCAGGGATTATTTACAAGACCGGGCCACATGGACCACTGTCAGAATCAACACTTGTAGAAATAGAAAATAAGATATAAAATCACTGTAATACAAAATAACAGTTATGAATCACATCCAGTAACTACTGGGAACAGGTAAGTACCACCTACGCAACCCTAACCACCTTAGGAGAATGTCACGCAGGGGACCAGGACCTCACTAGGACCACCTGTATTAGAAAGGACAACCACCTAAGTATCACACAGCGTTTAGGGGTCTAGGAAAGAACACATTACCCATGATGCATAAATCTACATTCAGAGGAGTAGTAAAGGAAAACACATGATGCATCACAAACACATTCAGAGGTGCAGCGCTAGGAGACACATGACGCCTAAAACATTCAGAGGTGCAGCGCAGGGAAAGAAAGACACGTGATGCATAAAAACATTCAGAGGTGCCCCAACACAACTCAATAGCGCAAAAACACACAGTAGGCAATTACCATCCTAAACATAGCCGGTAACCACATTGCGCAAAACTCACATAAGCCACCACCCGTGGCAGTCCTTAGGCCAACTGGCCTTGTTGGGGCTGGAAAGCCCTGTGTCTCAATGTCAGGGCCTAAACGGTGCAGCTGCCCACTAATTGCTGGGCAGCTGGGATAACAAGCAAACTAGGGCATGGGCTCTCACTAGCCCTCGAACAGTACTGCGCCAAAAAGGCAGGAGCCACACAGGCTCTTGAACCAATCTGCCCCCATGAACCTCTCTGGTTCATCTGCACCTGTATTAGCCAGTTCTTATGTAAAAATTGTCTCAAGTCTCTTATAAATCAGTATCAAAAACTAGTAATACTGACATCTCTTCTTAGCTCTAAAAACGAGCAAACTAAGCAATTCCAGTAGTAAAATCACTTTCAAAACCGCCCTGGGAGTAAATGCACCCCAAGCGCTGCAAGCGCGCCTCACCGAGTACTCCTCGGACTCTTTTCCTCTTACCGGCACAGCCTCGCACTTCAGATGGCTTCAGGCGCCCCGCGCCTGACAGAGCACACTCGCTCCTTGCCCCAGCCGGACCCGATTGCTCTCCCGCCCGCTCTCGGCACTCCAGCGAGCGGCGGGGGAGGTATGCAGGCACTCGGCAGTTGGGACGGCAGGCTGGTGCCACAGAGGCACTTCGGGAACTCCCTCGGCGAGGTCCAGTTACTCTTCCCTGGTCCTGGCGGTGATCTCACAGCACTTCCAGAGGTCCCGATGACGGGGACCAATCCTGTCGCGGAGTTCGTGGCGAGCCTCCTTCCACACCCGGGAGTCAGCCAATGGCAGTGCGGCTCCCTGGACAGACAAGCGATGACGCTCCGCTCCTCAGCCAATCACGGCACAGCTACAGTAGTGACGCTGCGGCGCACGGACCTATCCCGTCGCGGCGTTGGTGAGGGGGCTCGGCTCCTCCAGCCAATGGGAGCACAGCGGCTCCGGTCTTCGCCGCGGCAGCCTCCGTTTACGAACGGCAACTTCGGAGGGTATTTCTGGCCCCGGGTGGCGGCGGTGAATATGCGGCAGATGATTTTTGAGGGCGCAGGTCACGGTAAGACCGCCCTCTCGGCCTTACAATCGCTCTGGAGCAAGATACACGAGGGGAGGCACCACAGTCCTCCGACCCTCGCTGGGAATGTGCCGATGAGCACACCGATCCCTACTTACGCTCCGCAGTTGAGCACCACACGCTCCAGGTCCAAAACAGCACGATCTGCACAGCGTCTTGGGTTTCTTTAGGAACCTTTTAACCCTGGGTTCCAGGAACAGGAGGCCAGCTCTTCTCAGGCCCTTGGAGATTCAGTGAAGACACAGCACACAGCAAAGTCTTAGTAGTTCAAGCAGATGGGGGCACAGCACACAGCAAAGCCCTTCTCCTCTCCTTCAGTTGGATAGCAGGATAGGTCAGCCCTTAGAGCACACAGCAAATCAATCTTCCTTCAGTTCCTTCAGCAGTCCTTCTGGCAGAGGTTCCTCTTGATTGTAGAATCTCATTTTTCTGTAGTCAGGGGTCCTTCTCTTAGTCTTTGTGCAAGTGGGCCCTGAGCCCGGTCTAAACCAGTTCTTGGGTGTTGCTGGAGCCCTTGGGCTTCCTGGCTTCCTTCTTTCCTTCAGTATCAGGGACAGAGGTGACAGTCGCCCAGCGGGGAGGTGGAGCCAGCATTGTGGCAGGCAGGCACAGCCTCATTCACTCCTAGGTGCCATCTCCTCCCACTTCCCTGGCAGCAGATGCTGCCTTTCATCCACGAGCTGACTCGGACAACCTCCTGGGGGCCCTGCAGCCCCTGTCACCCTCAAGACAGTCAATCCACAAGCAGGCCCAGGCACTCCTGGGCCAGGCTCACCAGCCAATCACACGCCAGGCACAAATTACACAAATATGCCAACTTCTAAAAGTGGCACTTCTAGACTAGACACAATCATGCCGCATACACCATTACGCAGCATTCAATCGCACGAGTTCGCACATATCAAACTCGACCCTGCACTCCCCACACATCAGGAACTACCATGGGCATACATATTCCGCATTCATTCCTATGGGAGGGCAGGTCACTCACCACACATACACAGAGAGCTCACGCACTTTACACTGTACCACAGTGAAAAAGTGCGCCAAGGCCTAAAATCATCAACACTAGGTTCCAGAAATAGGCTAGGAAAAAGCAAAACAGTATCGGGGTGAACCTGCCAGAAAGGGCCAGGTCCAACATTGATCGTCTTGATCAGAGTCTTCGGCGCTAGCTAGTTCTTCGTCAAAGATATTCTCGGGCTCTGGCGCCGACTTCTGCATTTCTTGCCTCGCCGCCCGTCGATTCCGGATAGTCTTTTTCGACCGGAACTGGGCACAGGCTAGGCAACTATCTTCGTTGTGATCTGGAAATAAGCATCCCGTGTGCAACAAATGCCTATCTGTGTGCGGGAACTTGGAGTTGCACTCCGGGCAGTATTTGAATGGACTTCGTTCCATCGACGGACGGTCCACATGGTGTCGAGAAGGCCACACGGCCCGATTCGACGACTGGAGTGCAACAAATGTTCATAAAGTGTATCGGTACCGAGCGCTGAACAATACCGATGGATCCGAAGGCCTTTTGGCCTTTAGAGAAGTTTTTTGTGGATTCCGAACTTGGAGTGTTGGAAAGTACATCCAAACCCAATTGCGGGGAAAAACAATCTGAGGATGGAGACGATGTCCATGCGCACCGTAGTCCGAACGAGGAGCCACCTATCTCGTGATACTTCGAAGACTCTTCCAGGACAACAATGTGCAATCATCCGGACCCAACACTAGGCGACGATCCATGCACAGATATGAATTCAGCAGCCCACATGCTTCGAACACAAACTTTACTTTCATAGTTCATCAGTGTGGTGCTGGCAAAAATCTTGTTTGAATTGGATATGGATTTAATCTTATACCACCACACCAAGATGGTACATATCGAGGGGGGTGGTGGTGGTGTGGGGGAGGGGGGGGAGATTGGGGTTAAGTCCCAAAAGGGTTTTGAGAAGTGTTGGTATAATTAACAAAATCCATACTATGGATCACATGGCCAAGGAGCACATGAACTGCCACTGGAGTGGAATGTTTTGACTCCTTAAAGGACTGTCTTCACACAAGGGGTCAAATTTCCAGTTAGACAAAATTATTTATCTGGGTATACCAGATAAAGTCTTGTACTGGGGACTGGTATGAAATAACGAGACAAAATCCTATACATCAAGGTCAAAAGTGCGAAGAAGCTAGGTGTTCCCTCGTTCTACCTTCATTTAAAAACTGGCAAGCTATCTGAACTACATGTGTTATGCCACCTTAAGGGACCCACACACAAACTGCATGCAGACTGCCATAGCAGACTGCATAACACGTTGCAAACCATCAGTGAAAACACAACATGACACACTCACTGTGCGCCATGCCAAAGTCACTGCTTGCAATATATGCAAGTCGCCCCTACAGCAGGCCTTACCGCCCTAATGTAGAGGCATTATATTACATATGAGGGCATATCTGCATGAGCAGATATGCCCCTGTGCGGTCCAGTTTGATTACTAGATAGTACAAGTGAAACGGAAAGCAATCTTAAGTACAAGTACATTACTTGTTCCCCAGTTACAGGATGGTTTTACTGAAACCTATGGTGTTGGGTATCAAATACATAGTCTTAATAAATCCATACTGATGCCAGTAATTTATTTCTTAAAACATTAACCCAGAGGGCACCTGTAGGGAAGTGACCCTTTTTGCCTGGTATTCGATGCAATTTTGACTGGAAGTGCACTGAGTTCCTGCTAACTTGGTCCACACATAAAGACTGCCACTGCTGGCTGCGTGTCTTGGTTTAGACAAAAGTGAAAACCCGGCATGGCACACAGGCCTATGTGCCATGGCTACAGACACTGCATACAGTCCATATGCATCACCCCTGCAGCAGTTCTTCCAGGCTTAAGGCAGGGTGCACCATACAGCATGTGTGGACATATCTGCACGAGAAGATTTGCCCCTTGTGCTGGCCAGTTCAATTCCAAGCAGTACAAGTGACAAGGGAAGCCATTTAAAGTGCAAGTACTGGACACAGGTGAAAACAAGTTCACCAGCTACATGATGGCCAAACATGTTTCATATCAAACAGCTCGTATTAATAAACACACACTGATTTCAGTGATGGATTTATTAATACACAGCCGCGGCTCCTCCGCTAAGGTAGAGGAGCGTCGCCCCACTGCTTTAAAGCAGTGCAAAGGAAAAATAAAATGATATCGGAATATTATCATTATTTATTTTAAGCATTGCAGTTGCAGCCAGTTTGGGGCGTGGCGGGTCTCCTGTGACACAGAGGGAGGAGTGATAGCTGCTGCACCTTAAGTGCGCATGATGGTCTGGCCGGCCGTCTCTAGCCAGCCAAACCATCATGCACTCTTTACATGTGCTCCACCAGTTGTATTGTATAGCCTGGGTGGAGAACATACCCAGGCCCCCAGTCTCTCTCATCACAACGTTGTTCAGCAGCGTCGTGGTAGGCTGGGGAGTCTAGGAGCCTATGTGATTTCTGGTTCCTGCTGGAGGAGAGGCAGTAGGTGGCGGCAGCGACCAGTAGTTAAGTTTTCTTTTTTTTCCTAATCCCTCGCCCACCTTCTCCCGCCATCGTTCCCTACCAGCCGCCACTGTTAATACATGCACCCAGGCGGCACCTTAGAGGTGTCCCCTGAAAGTCTACCAACTACTAGTGTGCGGATTGACTGGTCTTAACCAGCCTGCTATCACAGAACTGTTTCTGACCCCCACTGGTGAGTGCCTTAACCCAAGCAGGCTTTATTCCTGATCTCCTGAGGACATGGTGTGTTTACACCCCATCCCAGAGGATGACCTGCGAATTAGCATTTCAAGGCAGGGATCTTCAAAGAACCCGCCACCTTTGGTATGCCAATCTGGAGTCCGTCACAGGGGAGGCTGCTGCACCCCCTCCCCTTCCCTCTAAATCCTGTCCACTCCCCCCTGCCCTCATCCTCCCCCTCCCACCGAACTAAAAGAGGAAGACGGACCGAAGAGCTGAGAGAAGCAATAACCATGTAGGAAAGTGCCCTTTCTGACATGGTCACCCCTACTTTTTGCCTGGTATTTGATGTGATTTCGATTGGAAGTGCTCTGGGTTCCTGCTAACCAGGTCCCCAGTTCCAGATCGCTTTCCCAAAAACTGTGCAATTGGACCCCAATTGGCAATAAGTTTAGCACTCCCTCCAAGCCCCTAGTGAATGGTACAAGGGGTACCTAGGGCATGGGTACTAATGAGGGTCCTTAAGGGCTGCAGCATGGATTGTGCCACTGTAAGGGATCCACCACTAAACCCATGCAGACTGCCACTGCAGGCTGCGTGAAATGGTGCAAACATGTGAAAACACTACATAGCACACGCACTGTGTGCCATACCCACAGCACGCAATATGTGCATGTCAGCCCTACAGCAGGCCTTATAGCCCTAAAGAAGGGTTATGTTATGTTAACAATTTCTTGAGCGCACGTACACCCTTGGGTTTCTTGGCGCTATTGGTTCAAGACACTAAGCACAATTCTAAGCGTAAGCCTGTTGGAAAAGCCACGTTTTTAAAGACTTTCGAAATGCCAGTAAGTCATTGCTCTGTCTAATAGGAAGTGGTAGAGCGTTCCAAAGAGAGGCAGCCAGATGGTAAAAACAGCTGCCACCCTGGCGTTTCCTCTTAAATGAAGAGACATTTGCAAGGCTTAGATGTGTAGAGCGTAAGTTGCACTGAGGTGTATAGTTAGTAATGGACTTCCTAATGAATATAGGGCCATTATCATGGAGCGCCCTAAAAGTGATGCACCCTGCCTTAAAAGCAATTCACTGGGCCACTGGAGTTTTTCCAGCCCAGCCCCAATTGATTGCCACTTGGGTTGCTTCCAAATGAGCCTAGCCGCCTGGTTTTGAACCATCTGGAGGCGTTTTAATAGTCCAGTCGGAAGGCCCAAGTAAAGACTATTAGAAAAATCCAAACAAGAGAGGACAAGGGCAATCACTACTTGAATGAGTGCAGAGTGTGTTAAAAGGTGGGCAATTTTCCTAATCTTCCTAAATTGAAAGAAACTAGAAGAGACCACCATTCCTACCTGCCCTTTAAGAGATAGATCCTCATTAAGTGTGATCCCTAAGCTTTTAACCGAGTGGGTCTTTGTGGGAGGGATTCCCATATCAGTTGGCCAAAAGTGTCGACCCCAACTCAGTCCACTTTCCCCAGGCAAGATCAATTCTGTCTTGCCTGGATTAAGTTTGAGTTGATTTAGGGTCATCCATCTCTGTATGTGTGACATTACGGCCGAGCATTCGGCAGCTGAGTCCGGGGTATTTAGGGGAATGATTAACTGAAGATAGTCAGCATAATTGTACAGGGTAATTTTATAGTTTTTTAACGAGTGAATCAATGGACGAAGATAAAGATTAAATAATAAAGGGGAGAGTGACAAACCTTGGGGAACACCACAGGTAGATGACATCCTGGGGGCTGTAAAAGACCCTAATCTTGAGATTAGATTTCGATAAGACATATCTACATGAGCAGATATGCCCCTGTGCAGTCTAGTGCAATTACTAAATGGTACAAGTGAACAGGGAAGTCATCTTAAATAGATGTCCAGGGCACTGGTCATTAAGAGTTCCCCAGCTACATGATGGCTGTACTAAAACCTATGGTGTTTGGGATCAGATATCTTGGCTGCCATTATTAAAAGCATCTCAGGTTTTCTAGCCTTTCATCATTCGCCATCCCCTCTACTGACTGTCTACAGATTAAGTTAAAATCCCCTATGGAATCTCTTACTTGCGTCGTAGTGTAAAAACTACCTGGCTATACGAGACTTTTTCCTCAATGGTTTGCTGAATCCCTGTCACAACTGGTAATTGAATAAGCAAACATTTTGTTAAGAGGGGATTTACTTGAATTACTGGGCAAATGAAGAATCTGGCGGGTCTCTATCAGCAGAACTGACCGAATTACTAAGCAACTTAAAATCGAGAACAGCATATATTGTTCCCCACGCATAAGAAAGATCACACATTAGACCAGGTCTGGACCATTATTCTATCAGTGGCTAATATTACAATTTCTCCATTTTATCAGTGGCTAATATTACAATTTCTCCATGTGCATGGTAAGACCACCATTTGATTACGTTTTTATTATCGGTCATGACTTTTCCGAAACCCCCCTCAGTCTGGGATCTGAATTCCTTTTTGGAATCTTTAACCTCTACCCTTCCTTCTTCCCAGGATGATATATACAGCCTGAAAACCTTTCCAACTGGCTCATTGCAGCTAACAATGCACATGCCCCTATTCGAAAATTAAAGCATGTTTGTCGCCAGGACACATCTAACTGGTTTCCACAAGACCTAAAAACAGCAAAATCCACTCTTCACCGCACTGAAAGGAAATGGCGAGCGAATTACTCTACAGAGTACAAGACATTTTTTATGTCACTTCTTAAAGACTATAAAAGATCAAGCACGTTAAGATAACTTTCTTTTCTACTAAAATCTTTGCGTCCCAGATAGGCTGACCCTGCCCATTCAAAAGACACAAAGTTTATGTGATGAGCCCAACACTTTTTTCGTAGAGAAGATCAGGATAATGAAGGACAGTATCCTCTCCTTAGCTTCACCGCTAATTGACAGACACTGAAGATAGTAACTTTGTCAAATTATCTGCTTTACGTGCAATCAGCAAAGATGATTTTCTGCACCTTCTCTCTAAAGTTAGGTCAAGTTCTCGTGATGACGTCTGCCCGCCCAGAATTCTTAAAATGGCTTATTCACATTGCCCCAAGATAGCTATCTTTACTTAATGACTCCCTCAGCCATGGCACAGTTCCGAACACTTTTAAAGAAGCTATAGTGGCCCCCACCTCCAAAATAAAATGGATGAGGATCCCCTCACCTTGAAAAATTACAGGCCAATTTCATTATTACTTTTTTGGCGAAGGTGTTGAAACTACATGTGGTCAGACACCTTTGTTCCTTTCTGGAGGAGGCACATTTTTTTGGCCCCCCAGCAGGCAGGCTTTCGCCCTTCCCAGTCAACGGAAACAGTCATCCTATCAGTTATTGATGACACGCCGGAGGACACAGAGGTAAAGCACAATCGTTAGTCCTGCTAGATCTTTCAGCAGCCTTTGACAGGGCTGGCCATGAGATCTTAGTCTGTGTTAGAGCCAAAGGACTCCAAGATTTGGCATTGGCCTGGTTCATATCTTTTCCGAGGATCGATCACAGTCTACCCTTTTCAAATCTCCCAGGGTCCAGCTTACCTGTGGAGTCCCTAAGGGATCTTCTGTTTTCTCATCTTTTTAATTTGTACATCCGCTCTTGGTGAACTCATTGAAAGAGAGGCAAGTGAGAGTTTGTAACTATGCTGATAATTAGCAGCTGCTATTCCCCACCAATCACTCCCCTGAATCCATGGAATTCTTTCAGAATACCATGCTGTTTAACACCTTGAATGCTACAGCAATTCCTGCTCGGTGCTGAAGGCTTCAGATTTACATTGTTCATGACGAGCTCAGCTCGTCATAAGCACACGACCAGTGTACTGCATGACGAGCTGAGCTCGTCATGAGCAGGGAAGGGGTTAAAACAGGATCTGTGGAACCCCTCCTCTGGCCTCTATCGATAGGCAACCCTCCTAATCCCAAGAATTATGTTAAGAATTTTGGAATTATAACTGATAAGAATTTATCTTTGAAACCCCAACTGGGAGCAGTCACTTCTACCTGCTTCGCTCGACTACGAAGAATTAAGAAAATTGGCAGGTTCCTTACTTTTGAATGAATGAAGATTTATAAAGCGCGAACTAAGCCCAAGGGCATCAAAGCGCTATAGTACCGAGGGGCCAACAGGCACAGACAGCATAAATACTAGGATTTACTTCACAGAGAACATCCAGGTCTTTAAGGACTTACGAAAAAAGGAATGAGATTGCTGGCCCGAGAGGGAGACCGGAAGAGCGTTCCACGCCCTGGCCGCCAGAAGAGAAAAGGCTCTTCCCCCCCATTTAGTCCTTTTAAATCTGGGGGACCACCAACAGGTTTTTGTTGGCTGACCTAAGGTTCCTAACGGGGACGTACCTGTGGAAGACCTTTATACCCATCGGACCCTGTCCATAAAAATCAATATGGGTAAGGCAAAGAGTCTTAAACAAAACTCTACGGTCCACTGGAAACCAATGCAGTGAACTGAGAGCGGAAGAAGCCGAAGAGCGCTTGGGAAAATCCAGTACAAGCCTAGCCGCGGCATTTTGTACCAGCTGTAGGAGACGTAACTGGCCCTTATCTATACCCAGATAAAGGGCATTACAATAATCCAGTCTGGCTAAAATTAGAGCCACCGCAACCTTTTTTCGGGCTTCAACGGACAGAAACTGGGAGATCTTTCGGATCACCCAAATAAGGCCAAAACAAGTGGCAACTGTTCTAGAAACCTGGCGAAGCATGGAAAGGCCAGTGTCAAGCATCACTCCTAGATTTTTCTCCTGAGAGACAGGAGTGGGGCTGAGACCCAGGGAGATGGGCCACCAGTTACTGGACCAAATTTCCGACCTGTCCCCAAAGATCAGAATCTCCGTCTTCTCACCGTTAAGTTTCAAATAATTTGAAACCATCCAAGTAGAAACAGCGGTCATACAGTTCTTAAAATTGAGCGCTGCATCACTGGGATTTTGGGTGATAGATACCATGATCTGTGTGTCGTCCGCATAGGACAACACCTCAAGTCCAAAGGATTGCACCACCCTGGCCAGAGGGGCCACATAGATATTAAATAGGGTAGGACTCCGAGACGAGCCCTGAGGCACTCCGCAGACCAGGGGGCGGGACTCTGAGTAAAAGTCACCCAATCTAACGGTTTGCGACCGTTTGGTAAGAAAGGAAGCAAGAAGGTCCAGGGACCGTCCACCCACCCCTATCTCGCCGAGACGCTCCACCAGCCTCAAAGGGGAAAGGGTGTCGAATGCCGCCGTAAGATCAAGTAGGATTTTGACGCCCTAATTCAAATTGTGCTGGCTTTGATAATCTCTAGATTAGATTATGCCAATTCCCTCCATTTTGGCCTCCTAAATGACAATCAAAGATTGTAGCTGGTTCAAAAATCAGGCAGCAAGGCTCATTTGTCAACAGCCTAGACGCTGCCAAATTACCCCTCTATTGAAAAATCTCCACTGGTTACGGGTAGAACAATGCTAGATTTTTAAGTCAAACGGTTTCATGTTTAAATCCTAAAACTATCTGGACACTCGCCACGCCACGGACCTCGGACCACGGACCTCTGCTGAATCCTGCCTGCTAAGCCGCTGCTGCTCGCCGGACCCGCTGCGCGGGTCCCGCTTCGCGGTTTTAGCAGTGTGTGGAACTTTGCCTGGGGCTTGTTGGGACACCGGCAGGGCTGCGAGGGTAGAGCGGGTGGACTCTGAGTTCCAGGAGTCCCCGCGCGCCCGTGTCAGCTGGGCTCCTCTCCCTGCCGGCCACGCCCCCTAGTTCACCTTTGTACATCTTCAAAAGAAGCAGTCTTTCCCGCTGCGCGGGAGGGCGCCGGGAGAAGCCCGGGACAAGGGCGGGACCGTCTGTGGCCGTCCGGGGCCGGAAGAGGCCGGGCTGGGCCTGACCTCTTTCCTTGCAGTCCGGAAGACATTGTTCATTACATCTTGGACATGGCAACAGAAGAAGAAACCCCAGGTAAAAAATCCAGATTACGTAACGGTTCCCTGGAGAATTACTTTCCCAAGAGGAGCGAGGGTGAAAAGGATTCTATCCTAGCAGAGCGCAGGGCAGAGCGGCGTCGCTCTGTTGAGAATATGAAACTTAGACCCCCTCACTGATAGTTTACTTGAACTGAACCGGGAGGGTGATTCGAATGTGCTAAGTGAGGATAACGTAAGTCAAGATGGAGTCCCCCTATTGTTTCGTGACTTTGTAGCCACTCCTTGTTTGCCCACGGACAATATTATAATTGTTTCACCCACTGCTAGTTGTAATCTTGTGGCTACTACACCTAAATCTAGGAAGCAGGAAGTTAAGTCATTCCCTGCAGCCCAGACCCACCGACCTCCCCCTAGTAAAAAAAGGAGGAAACAAAGGGTGGTATCAGGTAAAGCAAAAACACTGCACGCTGATTTCGGTAAAGGGTCAAAAACTCCGATCACAACTGAGACTCTTCCAATAGTGGAGCAGGATTATACACCACAGGTAGCCGTCTCACCGGTTCATTTTCCATCTTTAGCAACCATACAAGATGAGGCTCCTGATAACATCAATAGAGTCACCCCACCTATTACTTCACCACTACTTCCCCCCACAGTGTCAGGGAATTTGGAATTTTTGTTGAGAACTCTCCTTCTACCCATCAATGAGTCTATTAAAAAGGTGGAAATTAGGTTAACCATATTGGAGGCCGCCATAACTAGTATGTCTATCCTTACTAAAAATAAAGGAAGTGTGGCGGTGCACCCCATACCCCCTCCTACTATACCACAAAGGGAATCTAAAACTTCCTCTACCCCTGCTCTGACTAAACAAACCTGTCAGCCTCAGGGTGGAGCTGTGCCCCCAATTCATAATACGCCGGCGCCTATACAACCAAAAGCACCAGCGACTGAATCGGGAGCGGGCCCCACCAAATCATCCCTAAAAGCTTCGTCGAGTAACAATCAGATCGCAAACGGGGATGGTGGAAAAAGTAGAATACCTCATAAAAGGGTCCCACAAGTAGAGATTCCCCCAGAAGCTGTGCCTTACGTGGTGATTTTAACGGGGGTCCCGCAGTTAACTGAAAATAAGAAGGAGGGATATGTCGATCTCAAGAACAAAATTATCCATTGGTTGCGGCTACGCAGGCCGATAGCACCCAACATAGATGGGGACATAGTTCATGTCAGACGGATTAACTGGCTGGGGAGTAGAATTAAAGACATCGAGGGGGACCTAGTGGTGGTTAATTTTAGAGACCCCCGGGCAGTTGATTACATCCTAAATTGGCCACCTGGGAATGGGGAAACCTGTATTGTCCCACAGGCTTTAACATTCTTTTACCCCAGGTCAGAAGTTACCAACTATACAAATTCAAACAGACCACAATCTTACAGGCCGCCCCTTACGCTACCCTATACTAATAATTATTCCCAGTATGGGCATCAGTTTACTAGGGCGCCTGATCTACATTCCGCCTGGTCCATGGTCCCCCATAGATCTATGCCGAACCAGGGCTCCAGTATGAACCACCTGAGACCCTTTACCCCGTTGGATACCTACAATCGGTTTTCCCAGCTGTCAGGGCTGGAAGACTGTGATTGAAGTTGGGGGCAGGGGGGGGGGGGGGGGGGGGGAAATGATAATGAAAACGATAATGAACTCCCTGGGGATGCGGATTCTCGTTCACCTTCGGGTAGCATAGTTACTGAAGAGGTTAGTCTACCCATAGAACTTATGGCGATCACCAATGCCATAACTGAGGATTTTAGTCTAGCCGGGCCCGTGATGAGTATGGTTGGTTGCCTTGCTTCCCCCACTTTATTGGCCCAGGAGGGGGGGAGCCCTTTGATTAGGGTGGTTAACGAGAGTTTGCCCAAGGTGGGTCACACTTTTAAGCCTAGAGGAAGGCGGATAATAAACCTCCTTTCTTGGAATATTGCTGGGCTAAAGAGGAAGCTAGAAATCCCGGAGTGGCACACACTTATTGAACAGTTTGATGTCTGCCTGTTCCAGGAGACATGGAGTTTTGTTCCACTACATAAATCGGGGTATACTACCCACTTTGTCCCCGCAGTAAGTAAGGGGAAGGGTAGACCATCGGGCGGTCTCATAGTTTGGATAAAAATAGATCTGAACTGGGTGGTCACAAGCCATACTGTGGAGTGTAATGATATACTCCACCTTTCAGCAAGAGGACGGGAGGATGTCGCCAGGCTTGACCTTTTTAATGTTTACGCGAGAGGGACACAGGGTGACTCTCCCTCTTTGACCTTATCAGCCCTGGATTCGGCTTTAGCCAATTGCCCCTGCTCAGTTAAAATTCTTGTGGGGGGTGATTTTAACTGTACATTCGAACCCCTTCTTGGAGACGACCCCTTAGGAATCGAAGAAGAGGATGCAAAATGGTCCATCCCAACTCTTTTATTGCCCCCTATTAGGAAGTGGTCACCTAGGGCCATACAAATTAATGCACTGACAAGGGACCACAAACTAAGAGCCCTTAATGGTAGGACTATGTCTGATCAGTTAGGGGCTTTGACCTTTAATAGACTCTCGGGCCCGTCCCGAATCGATTACATCCTAATGGATGTTGGGTTCTGGCCGGACCTAATTGATATGGAGGTCGTCCCAAGCCAGGATAGCGATCACAACCCCCTGTGTTGCAAGTTCAATTGGGGTGTTCTGAATGATAGGCGAGCAATTGTCACCTTAAAAACAACTAAAGAAGTCATCCCATTTAACAATAACCGTAGGTTGAAATGGGATAAGGCCAAGCTTAATGAGGGCGATATAGGAAGCATCAAAGCGATGGTTGAGGGATTGTCTTCCAACTTAGAAATCTGGGTTGATGAAAATCGGACCGTCAATTGCCATCACCCCTCCCTTGACTCTGCCTATAAAACCACAATAGATCAAATTGGCCAATTTTTTATCTCGAAGGGGAAAAGTAATAGGGCTCCTGCTATACCCCCTACTCTATGTAAATCATGGTATAATGATCATTGTAAGAGCAAAAGGAAAAAATTGACAAAAGCTCTGCTTTCAGGGGACCCTTTACTGGTTAGAGCGGCCAGGAAGGATTATCTGAAAGCATTATCATTGGCCAAACGGGAGTGGGAGGAACAGCACTGGCAGGATCTTTCCAAGGCTGTGAGTAGTAGGAACCCGAACCTTTTTTGGGAATTGGTTAATAGAACAAGGCAGAGCAAATCGCAACCATTGGCTGATCATATAACTTGCCAGCAATGGTTTACTCATTTTTCATCCCTATATGGAGACTTGGAGGAAATAACTAGTCATGGGGTGAATAGCCTGGGTGAAGGGGACCTCGTAGATGATAATGTCCTTTTATTTTCAACCGCAGAAGTAGTGATGGCGATTAGACACCTAACCCCTAAGAAAGCCGCCGGGCAGGATGGGATCCCTGGAGATCTGTTGATGGCGGAGCCAGAGGCCTGGGCCAAACTAATTGCAATATTAATGAATCTGATTACGAGGGGACATCAGGTTCCAGATTCTTGGAAAGGGGCCGAGGTAGTCACGGTGTATAAGAAGGGGGCCAGAGATGACCCTGCGAACTACAGACCCATCAGTCTGATAGACATAATCCAGAAAGTGGTCGGCAGGGTCATCATTTCAAGAGTAGGCGACTGGATAGAGGAGGCTAGTATCCTCTCCCACTTACAAGCGGGGTTCAGAAGGAAGGTAGGTACGATGGACCAGGTCTTTCGCCTTTTTGCCATCCATTGGAAGGCGGTTACCATCATGAAAGGCAGTTTGTATATGGCATTCATCGACCTCAAAACTGCATTCGACCTGGTCCCTCGTACAAAACTTTGGGAAATTCTAGGAGAGATGGGTTTTCCCAGTGGTCTTCTGAGCCTAATCGTAAAGCTGCACGAGGGGAACTATGCGAGGGTTAGATGGGGATCCCAGGGGCAACTAACTGACAGGATCCCAGTGCGGAGAGGAGTACGACAGGGCTGTGTCATGGCTCCGACCCTCTTCTCCCTATTCGTAAATGGAGTGGTTGACCATCTAAAGGGGGAGGATTCGGATGCCCCATCCCTGGCGGGGGAGAGAATCCCCACACTTCTCTTCGCTGACGACACCCTATTAATTTCCAAATCCCCGGTGGGCTTACAAAAACTCCTGAACCGGTTTAGCTCCTTCTGCACTACACGAGGCTTAATAATCAATACATCAAAAACCAAATTGATGGCTTTTGCACCCTCAAAAAGATTCAAAAATAATTTTGTGCTCAACAATGCCCCCCTCGAGCTGGTCGAGTCTTTTGACTATCTTGGTGTCCGGATTAACAGCCGCATGACCTGGAAGGATCATCTTTCCAAAATGTTATTAAACCATCGTAGAGTATCCGGGGTGACGCTGAAGGAGATCCGTGAATCAACCAGTAAACCGGTCTCCCCAGCTATGACCATCTATGAGGGACAGATCCTTCCTGCAGCACTCTATGGCTCCGAACTTTGGGGGTTCGAAGGGGTTTCGGATTTGATGAGAGCGGAAAACAATTTTTTTAGGAATGTGGTAGCTCTCCCCGTTTCCACCCCAATGATCCCACTAAGATTAGATCTGGGCAGGAAAACAGTAAAGGACTTGGTGAGGCTACGCCCGTTGCTATTCTGGTCCCGCCTAAGAAGAACTGAGGAGCTCGCTAAGTATGCAGAAGGGCTGGATGAACTATTACTACTGGACACAGGTAAAAAAATAGGATGGCTAAATAATCTGAAAGATTTGGCTTTTAGCTTGGGTCTAAGAGAGGCATGGGAGTCGCAATTACCACCACCCAAAGATGTTATAAAAAAACTATACTGGGATTGGGTACAGAGTAACGCTACGAGGCTTACGAATGTGGGTTCACTTACTGACCAATTTTTGTCAATTAAGTGTGTGCGAAAATTGGAACCCTTTCTCGACTTAATAACTAAACCAATGGATCGTGCACTGTACCTAAAATTGCGATATGGGACGCTCCCGGTTCATGACTTTACGGCGAGATGGTCGAACACAGATGCCCGCTTGCGTGCATGCCCCGGCTGTGCGGCTCCTAAGGAATCGGTGGCTCACTTGTTTTTTGCCTGCCCAGCCTATAAAGGGGCGCGGAAATTCTGGTTGAAACCCGTCTGTAGGGAACTAGGGCTGAGGTGCCATAGCCAGGCACTACGTGTCCTCTCTACAGATTCTTCATCAGCCAGTATGATCTGTGGGGTGGCAAAATTTTTGGGAAGTGTTTGGATGACACGTTCCCGCTTATTGAAACTACACTCCGGAAGTTCCATAAGCTGAGGACGTAATTAATGCTAGTAAATTGACGAATGTGGTGTTTTTTATTGTAAATTACATCATTTTAATGGTATTTTGAAATGTTATGTATATGTACTCTTTTATGGTGACAAATTGCCGAATAAAGATATTCAAACAACATAAATCCCTAAATGGTACATGTACTGCCTTTGTATCTCCTCAAGTCAAAAAATATGTACCCAATTGCAAGCGCATGTCCAGGCACAAGCACCTCAGAATTCCTCCATTCAAATGGAAGAGATTAGGTGGGTCTAGATTTGCCATGTTGGTCCTTCAAACTTGGAACTCCCTTCCCCCAGAGGTTACATCCACAGTGAATTAAAAGCATTTCCGTAAACTCTTGAAGACTTAGCTCTCCCAAAAAGCCTATGATTAAATAATCTCCAGCCGTATCTATTGCCCAGCGCCAAGGAACCTCCCTGGTGAAAGAGCACGTTATAAAATATATATAACATAAACGAGGCGTAGTGACCAAGGGTTAGTAGCCCATTAGTATATAATATAAATATAAAATATTAAGACGTTATTGGCTTAATTTAAAGCAGAGAAAAAATATTAAGACTTAACATTTTAAAGAAACATTTTTCTTCACTTTAAATTTTCCAACAAAAACAAAGACTGTCTACGGGCCATTGCTAACAAGATGCCTACTGTTTGTAAATGTGGAACTTTGAAATGGGAGAAAATTAAAATGAAGAGGTAACTTACTCATTAAGTTACTCTTCATTTTTAATTTTCTCCCATTAAAAAACATTCAGAAACATGTGTTCTTGTGCTCCAATATGGAGCGGACAAGGACTTTTATTTAAGAGTTAAATACCGCAGTGCTTCAGTTCTTCACCTCTGTGGCCCACCATAGGCTATAACTCTGAATTGAGCGCTGCTCATAATCAGGCCTCAACTTTAAAAGGAAAACAGAACACATTTATTACAGTGCTAATTTAAAAATGAACCCAAGTCTGCGAGCTATTCTGAAGGTGTCTGCAAGCTACTGGTAGCTCGGTATCAGCTGGTTGGAGACAGGCTGGTTGGAGCCTACCACCTAGAATCTTCTGCCAAAGGTGGTATAGCTTGGGCGTCTGGTATTAATGGGTGAAATGGGCGTTGCCCTCCCACCTTTTATGAGAAAGAAGAGGACGAAACATAACACTGGGCAGCTTAAATAAAAGAATACATTTGATTCTTCTTCATTTTTCTGAGGGGTGAGGGTCTGAAAGAATGGCCTGCGACGATCCTGCACTTGGACGGACGAGGTCTTGCTCGCCCTGAAAGCATAAGCTTGAAATGTGACGTCAATAGCGATGGGAGTGGTGATTGTTCATTGCAAGATGCAGAAACCTATTTGGGCGTTCTTTGCAATGGCCCAGGGCATGTTTGGAGCAGTGCTATTAAAGTAAATGGGCTGGGGCAGGGTAGGTCTATGGAGATAACGAAAGGCTGGCCGTGTTACTTGCCTCTACAACTGCTGTTGCTTAGATTGGCGGGCTGGGGCCTACTGAAGGAACAACCACGTCGCAGCAGCATGTACTGTGCTTTTACTTTGGTGTTTGAAATCGAAGAAAAGAACCCAGCAGCAGGATTTTACTGATGGCCTACAACAGCACGCTAGTTGTCTCACCCTGAACTGAGCATTTTGGATTACTGCCCGGCCTTCCAAGCTCTCTGTCCTGCCAGCCTTCAACTGAAGTGCCGGCCTGAGTCGCTCTGCCACAGGAGCTACCACAGATTAGAGAGTAACAGACCTTCCGAATTCAAACAAGACGAGCCAGTACAGTTAAAACGCACTGCTAGCTGACCCCTCCAACTCATCTGGCAATTTAAAGTAGATTTTATTACAGCTACGTTTATTGTGCTACATATTTTATTTTTAAATAAAGGAGTGTGCATAGCTTGACTAAATGAAAGTCAATTGAATGTTCATATTATCTGTAGACCTGTCCGA
This sequence comes from Lissotriton helveticus, assembly GCF_964261635.1. Taxonomy (NCBI): domain Eukaryota; kingdom Metazoa; phylum Chordata; class Amphibia; order Caudata; family Salamandridae; genus Lissotriton; species Lissotriton helveticus. The sequence goes on from NC_136068.1 coordinate 165,544,590, forward strand.
CCTTTGTTGTGGCACCGCAAGTGAAGCCATATAATTAATAACTATTGTAGTTTGGGGGATTGTTAGTTGTGATAATGTGCTTAAATTAATATATCGGGGGATTGTGACATCCATGAACTTTGATGCCTATGTTTAAAAATCAAATATACTACTGAGTGATTACTTGATATTGTATTCTGTATATGGTTTGATTGTAAGAGTAACATTTAAAAAAAAAAATACACATATTACTTGTTGCATCAGCAATAGCCACGAGGTACAAAAAGGGCACCACAGGTGGCCCAGCGCACACACTGCCATCCCATTACGAGCTTAATGTTTAAGTTTCAATTCAGAGACTTGTCTTTGTCAAAAAATATTAGTCACCATGCAAAGAATGCCCGGCAGTGACAGAGGATGTTTTTGACCGGTGTGTCCTGCTTTGAATTATTCAGAGACTGGATCTTACTACCACGTTTCTCGTATAGCCCTTGCCAAGTGTTCTTTCTTACTGTGTTACATTCTCGAGCCTAAGGGCAGCAGCCAGAGATCTGAAACAAAATTATTAAGACTCAGATGTAAAAATAATGAGTTGAAGGGTGACTGCTATCATAGAATAGCAATTAACTATGGTTCTGGCCTGTCAGGTGCCTTTAATTATGGTATGTTGTGGCTGTAGCCGCTATTGTGGTACATTAACTTTACTGTCATTAAGTTGGTAGACCGTGCGTGGCTGGCAAATGGCAATATACGACTATAGTAGAAATTATGGCATTTGGCAATTTTAATTGTGTAGGTATGTGCTTAACCACTCTGTTGTCTTGTTTGTGTGACATCGATGAAACTTCTGGAATATGCAGTGGTAAATGTACAACAGGAAAGATGTACACATATTTCTCATGTTGGTGCCTATGCCTGCTCTCATGTGATCCCTATTAGGTTTTCTGCCTACATCTCTGAATCCACAATCCTATCCACCCTCTCTCTCTCTCTCCCTCCCTCAACACCCCACCTTCCTTCACACACCTTTTTAAGTTTGGGCTCATTTGATGCACTTACATGTGAATAATACTTGGATCGAAAATTTCGGCCTCACCACATTTAAAATCAAACAGCCGCCACTGAGCTTGCCTCCAACCTCCTAGCCTTCCAGAAATCCCTCAAGAGCCATCTACTCAACAATCACTTAAGTAAAAGAACGATTCTCCATTCTCACTCCTACCTTATGCCATTATGTACCTATCGGTGCCTTATCTTGCTTTTATGCCTCTCCTGCTTGATTTGTAATTTGTTACTATTGATTTCTGTGAATTGTTCCTAGGAGGCCAGGTCCAAGTAAATAAAAATACTGTCTTCAATACCAATGTTTATGGATTTCTATGCTAAGCTACCACAAAAAAAAGCATTCAGATGGCTAGGCAGACACGAGAGGGATACCTACAGCAGAGTCATGGAATGGATTTTCTTTTTTAAACCACTTTTGCATCACACAATATTTAATCTTACATAAAAGAGCAAATTAAACATTATAAACATTATAAATACTATTAAGAGCTATTGACCAAATCTTTGTAAGACTCAGAAAGAATCTCAGTAATTGAATGGTTAGTACTAGTGTTTGAAGCTGGGACACTAGGCAAGTCCTTAGTGGAAAATAGGTAAATCCTTCACTGTCTGAGGAAGAACTTACTGTATATAGTTATTTAATAATACAGATTATCCCTGCTCTTCTGAATTTTATACCTGTACAATTTCTGGGCTCACATACTCCCTTTATCCCTTCCTTCCCAGAAAAAACGAACAAATTCATACTCTGATCTCAAGTCTGCTGTGGATATGAAGGCGAGAAAGCCGCTGTTAGTAAAGCAAGAATCCAGTTTTATTTAAACTATTAATCTTTTTTCCCCACAGTTGGCGTTGCGGTCTTTGAGACAAAGGTTCAGCTTCCGTCAAATCTAGCCAGGTTAAGATTTCCTCAGACAAGCACAATTATCTACAGGTTCTCCTTAAATGTTTTGCTTACGGTTTTCACAAAATGACTAACATTCACACTGTTTGAAATCTCTTAAAGAAAACATTGGTTTCTTTTAGAGATTTCAGACTGTGTGTAAGCCTTATTACTGAAGACAAAGGTATGCAACCATTCATAGTGGTGGCTTGGGGACATATGGTAGTGTTTGCAAACCAAATGCAAGATAACTGGAGCACGGTTTAATATGCAACCCACTCCTCCAGTCATAAATGAGGGTTGCTTCCAGGAACTCTTGTAATGAATAAATAAATGTAGGGGGAAAAAAGCTTATGCTTTTGAAAAATAGTGACCTGCACAGGGGCATACTGGTCAAACATCATCCAATTTTCATAAAGGTGAGCAGTGTATATCTTTTATAGCACTAAAGCTGGTAATATCAGGTCTGCCTATTAGAAGAGCTGAGGTTACAATAAAGTCTCACTGAAGTAAACCATTTACAAGATCATTTTATAATAACTCTTGGGAAAGTTAGAACCATTATACCTTGTGGAGGAAAATAATCACTACCCCAAGGAAGTGGTGACCCCCAAATTTAAAGTTTTCAAAAGCAAGCATCTACCTTCCTCTTTCCTTTGCACAAGATCAGCATTCAACCCATTATGAACTAGAGTATCCTGGTTTAGCATCTGTAGATTTTTAGACCTACTCAGTCTTGATTGCGTTTTCAAAGCTTGACTTTTCTTCACATTGAACATTAGTTTCCAGCTCTCTAAAAGGTTAAAATATTTTTGCTTAATTGTACTATTCAAATAACTAACGTCAGATGATTGAGTGGATTAGTCACATGCAGCCAGAAATAACATAGTAGTGAAGAATAAATAAAGATTATTTACTGTTACAGTATCACTCAAACATATTTTAACCAATATAAACTCAAAGTTGCAAAATACTCTAGGCAAGACCATGAGATCCAAAGATCATATCAAGGCACTCAAGATTACAAGACATCCCCACACTTACACGAGGCTCTGCAGGAATCTTTCCTTCTTGGATGAACACCATCACCCACCATGAGGTGGCATGATTAATCAAAGGGTACCTCCTCACACTGGTGACGGTTGTCTCCAGTGTGGGCTTTAACCTTGAGGACCAGGGAAGCTATTCTACTTGTTCCAAGGGTAAGCTATCTATTGTGATGAGTTGTGTTGGGGGTAACAAAAAAAATCATTCACAGTCTGGTAAACTACATCACTATGAATTTGATTTCACTTGTCATTTTCCCACTGGATACTTTTGGTGCAGATGATTTTGAATATCTTAACTTTCCAGAGAAGGTTATTTATTTTCATTCACTTACAATCCTCCAGTTCCTTTTTACGTAGTTCTTGAATGTTACAGAAGAGCACACTTTGATGACATTGTCTTGCGACTTCTCTAACAGCGTTAACAGTAACAATGGATAATTCTGGTTTCCTTCCACCGACTCAAGGAACTTCTCAGCTGTAAGCAAAGAAAAGGTTTATGTATAATAAGAACCAAAAATAGCTTTCAGAATATTGAATAGAAATCAGGTTTCTGAGGTTCGGAAACCCATTTTTTAAAATGACAAAACCATTTATAAAATGGTTTAGGTTTTGCTCATTTTAGATCTCTCTTCAGTTTGTAAGAGGCTTTAATACAGTCTTAGCAGTTTACCTGGCCGTCTAACTGCAGGATCAGGGTCCAAAGTCTTCTTCAAGTATTCTGTTAACGTCTGTAAATTGGAATCACTGATCTCCATGACTGCAAAACCTAAAATCAATTTACATTTGTAAACATCAATACAACCAAAGCATTGCTTCCAAACTCGAGCTGAACAGCTACTGAAATAGTGTATATACTGAAGTAAAAAAAGATGCAGATCGTTAACTGACAATGTATTTCCACCCCAGTAATAGCACAATGTGTAAGTTTTCATAAGAACTTGGGTTCAAAACATTTATTGCTTAACATTTTAGCTGGGGGAGACTGAATGCACCAACATGTTTCAGAAAAGATTCCAGCAACTTCATGTCACTCGGCGCATTTCGCTAACATGTGTTAACCCTAAAAGCAGAACTCCCAAACTCTATGCTTTGGGTTTCATTTGCACTTGTTAACCTGCCCAATGAGACCGCCAATCATACCAAGAGGGACTTTATATTTAAGAAAGAAAAAACTGCACAGAATTTGTTCTGCACTATGGCTTGTGTTTTAAAAATTGAGCCTATTAACCAGTTTGTGCATGCTGAGACACCCTGAGGGATCATTTAGTAGACTGTATCAAGGAACAGCGTTTGACCAATACTCTTCAATCTGGTCTCATTACTACTGTAGCGGTGCTCGAGCAGCAAAATTCTCTATCTCCAAGTCCTCAAAACTCGCTGTGCAGGTATTTACCCCAACCATATTGGCTAAACTGCAAGAAAATGGTCTCCCTCTTCTGCAGCCACTCATGAAAGTGAGATACATTTTGGGTTCACCCTTTCACATCAGAGCACCACTCTGGTGTCTTAGGAGAGAAAACAAATTGTATATTCAGGGAATTTTACATGACTGTTGATCTGGACTGCAGCTCAGCTTTTATCCCCAAAAAACTGGAAACATGTTTACTCCTGAAAAGGGGCGTTTATCTTGTAATCCTACACAAAACCCCAAGTACAAAACCTGAATGACAAACCCGATGGAAATGGTAGAGTATTATTGAGATAACATGCATGTTTCAAGCACAAAACTCTGTAGATATTTCGAGTTCAAACAAATAAATTGTTGGACCCCAAAAAGGAAAAGGTTGACAAGTTCTACTTAATCAACACTTTTCCCTATAATAAAGAGAACATATTGTTTTCTATTCTATTTCCTGGAAATGGGGAAATGAAAAGGTACAGGTGATATAAATGCAGTGTACATATATGCAAGTTTAGTTTGTTTATTTATGATGGTGCAAGTAATTAGACTATAGTAATATGGTCAGTACTGGATTGAGTAACATACCAACCACTAAGTTCAGGTGATGGCCCTCCAAAGGTTAAATAAAGGTCTGCCCATCTCATCCCATCCCATCCCCCTTCTGTTAACCTGCACAGCACCACGGACTTTGTTTATAGCATAGTTAGTTAACCCGTGCATAACATTTACATGGGGGTAATAGTGCATGTGGGAGTCTGTGCACAATGCCATGCTACTCTTGAAACAAAACTTCATCACTAGTCCTATAAGGTGTGTGAGAAACAAGCTAGCAAAAACAAGTAATGAAGTATCAAATTACCTTCAGAGCCCAATTGTACCCCTCACTTTAGTGGGAATGGGCTTGTACTCGTTAGAGTGAAGGTACATACCTTCCTTGTAAGTATTATATTTGACTATACATGTACAAACATGCCCCTCATCCGCATGTCATGAATGTCTCCTTGCTCATTAGTTATTGAAAAACAACTGTTTCAAGCAACTTAAGCTTATAACTAAAAATAAGACATGTATGGTTTGTGAAAAATGAAACAAAGTGTGACGTGGAACACAAATGCAGTTTCATATTCAGGTCTGTAATCATGTTCAGTTTTTATTAGCAGTCTGAATCAACCACCTAACTGCGTAAGCACTAGCCAAAGTATCAAATCAAACACAAACTTGAAAATATTCTCAAGGAGGGTGCCCATGCTACTAAAAACTATAGCAACATATGGTTTGATATGAAAATGTAGGAAAATGAGATTCAAGATCATAAAATTAATGATAGCGGAGTATTAAAAAGTGGCAAACTGCTTAGATAGATCAAACTGCTATAAAGAGGTCCATTAGCTTAGACTTAAGCTACCAGAGCAGTAACGATGGCCTGAGTGTGGGGAAGTATTCTTCTTCCCCTTTCATAAAGACCAACTATGATGGACTCACAAAAGTCATTAACTTTTGAAATACCTGCCCTTTCACAAGGACATGTAAGGTGAGAGCTAGGGAAGGGAAACCTTTGACCCCCAGCCAGGCAGAGTATAAACCAAACAAAAGTGCAAGCGTGAAATTGTTTGGAGTAGGGCAAACAGGAAGTGCTGATAAAGTGGTTAGGGTTGCCCCTAGGAACATTTACCCCATTGGTTTGGGAGGAGCCAGGAGTTACCCCCAGCCATTAATTAGCTTGTGCCAACCATAAATGTGGCACCCCATGGTATCGTCCTCAGAACACTTTCTGGACATGTGGAAGACAAAAAGGTATGCATCTGCTCTTTGAGATCTGAAGGGCTGGACTTGCTCTCACTCCGTAAGTTGGCTGGTCTCTTGTGTGGCTACAGGGACCCAAAAAGCTGCAAGAGGCCGTTTTCTTGAAGTGCCAAACTGAATAGATGCAACTGGACCTGCCCTTGACCCTGCTAGTGGCCTCTGTCGAGTGAATCCTGGCCCAACTTAGTGCTGTCCCTTCGCTCCATGGACATTCGGCAGAGGCTAACTGGGATTCTCTTACAATCTGTAAAAAGCTGCGGGACTTCGAAAAATTCTGATTTAAAGCCATGGGAGGACAGAAACCGAACTATCCGAGCCGATCCAGCTATAACACGACTTTGCTGAGCTGAAGAAACTTGGTTCCCACGCTTAGGCTTCACTGCGGCAGTAAATGTTTCAGAAGGCACTCAGGGCTAAGATATCTACCCTTTTCTTCAGGGGGGCCTTATGCAACAACTACAAGAGATTTCCTCGGGATACAACCTACTACTTTGCTCCGTGCGAGGATTTCAACTGCCATCTCCAGCGGCACTAGGACAGTCAGGTGCAGTGATGCAAGACAGCGTCGGGTGTCCAATGTGAAGTCAATGGGGATCGGTCTTCGTAAAAAAAAAAAAGCTGCAGGTTTGGACTGGGAGGCCAGTTGGGTTGAACCAACCAGCGGGTTCAAGTCTTGTGATGCTAGGAGACGTGGGGGACACCGGTGGACCTCTTCTCCTCGGTCCGGGCGGAAGAGGGTCTTTAAGGTGTCTGGTTTCTTCATCCGGGAGGACTTGCGGTTGAGGGGACCTGCCCACACAGGCTGCTTCAGGGAGTTCACGTGGGCTAAAACTAAAGTGGGCTCTGTCGCTTGGAAACCACGCTGACACAGTTGGTCAACTTCGAATCGGACTGGGGGCACGGTGCAGTGGTGCTTGGTGGCAACGGGTTTTGGCAGGTCCAAAGTTCTTGTGGTTCTTCTTGGGGTGCCTGCAGGAGAGCAGTTCTGTTGCTCCATGGGAGTCCCTGGGTCTTTGTTGAAGGTAGGAAGTCCTCCCATGCTTTGGAGGCTCTACAGCTTGCAGGACGAGACTACTCTGGTGCAATTCGATGGGGAACAGCAGACAGGCCAGCAGGGCTGGTGCCAAGTCTGTTGCTCTTCTTCAGTCTTCTGTGGCTCTTCTGTGTCCTTCTTTATAGGTTAGCAGACTCTGCTTTTGTGGTGCCAGGGGTTCTCCTAAATACTGAATTTAGGGGTATTAGAGGAGTGTAGGGTAGTAGCCAATGGGCTACGTACCCCAGGGATCCCTATGACCCCTATATGATGACTTCCTGTGGGAATTGGCCATAAGCCTGTGACAGAGTTCCTTGATTTGCCATCACCAATATGGCTAACTTTGAAATGTTGCCTCCACTTGAGGTAGCCCACCTTACGGGTGTTATTAGCCGGAGGATGGATACGCCCGACTAACTAATTTCCCTGTCTGTCCAGGTGCCAAAGGGCTCTGGACAAAGGGGGGAGGGGGGACAGAATGTGGTTGGCTTCCCCGCCTCTGAGGTGTAAACAACCTGTGCCTGAGCAGGCTCCGTTTCTGACCCCCTTAGAGCAAAGGCCCTCTCGTCTGGCGAGGTGGGGGTATCGGAAACTTGCCTCTGGTGGCAGGCTGGCGAAACCCAGTCAGTACTAACACCAGTAGCTCGTAGGCTTTCAGAGGGCACCTTAGGGCATGTATTAATAAAACCAACATTAGTATCAGTGTGGGTTTATTAATATGTGATGTTGGGTACCAAACATCCTTCTTTTCAGTGGTGTTCATATAGCTGGGGAACTCCTTTTCACCAGTGTCCAACACATGCACTAAAATGGCTTCTGTTCACTTGTACTGGCAGCAATAGAGCTGACCAGCACAGGGACATAACTGCTCATGCAGATATAGCCTGACACGTAATTTATTGCACACTGCCCTAAGGCTGTAGGGCGACTTACCTATATTGCATGCAGTGTCTGTGGGCATGGTATACAAGGATGTGCGCCATGTCGTGTTTTCTCTTTCGCCTGCGCCAAGACACACAGCCTGCAGTGGCAGTCTATGTGTTTGGCGAGGGGTCCTTTAGGGTGGCACAATTTGTGCTGCAGCCTCTAAGAAACCTCTTTAGCCTCATTTACCTAGACACCAGAGGTAACACTTACTAGGGACCAACAGGGAGGTGCTAATAGGTATTGCCTATTGGGGTACAATTGCACAGTTTTGGGAAAGAGATCCACACTGGAGACCTGGTTAGCAGGAACCCAGTGCACTTCCAGTCGAAATCAGATTAAATACCAGGCAAAAAGTGGGGGTGACCGTGTCAGAACGAGGCATTTTCCTACATGGTGGACTACCATCCACCCCAACTAATAATTAACTTACATTAAGCATATCTGTATTGTTAGAAATGGGGGTCTCTAGTTGGCAAGGGCTTGCACCTTTGTCTAAGGAGGGACTCTTCTTCCTAGTCAGGTTAAGGTAGTTACACTCCTAAAATAACCCCTGCTTATCCCCTTGGAAGCTTGGCACGAGCAGTCAGGCTTATCTTAGAGGCAGTGTGTAAAGCATTTACAAATAACCAACAGTAATACAGTGTAAGCACTACAAAAGGACAACACACCAAAAATATCCAATACTTTTATACACTTAAAACAAGACCAAATACGATAAAAATCCACAATACAGTACTTTAAAAATAGTTAATTCGCAAGAGGTCTTTAAATTGCAAAAATACATTGAAAACACAGTTGTACGAGTCGGTAGCTTGGTCCTAGCCTACCATGATGCTGAAAACAACGGTCTCGCAGATCCAGCGGACCGCGTCAGTACGGGCCAGCAACAGTGTTAACAGACTCGTTAACAGTACCTTTCTTAGTGCGGCTCACACAGATGTGCGAGTCGGTCTCGGCATCCACCGCGGTTGGAATGCAAAGTGGAAGTGGTGCACGGTGCGGTGTCCTCTCGATGCGGTGGGAGCATCAGCTCGGTGACGATGGTGCAGACGCAGTCGGTGAGACAAAGGCTTGCGGTGCAGGGCAAGACTGCGGTCAATGCGGTGCTAGCAGGTTGCAATGCAAACGACAGAGCCGGTTGGCAGAAATTGGCACTGGCTGAGCCGGACAGCTGTGCGTGACGAGGCGGTCACAGGTGTCGAGCCAGCGGCATCCGTGTCGGTGAGACCAAGCCAGCGAAGTGAAGCGAGGCGGTGAGGTCTGCGGTGCCTCTCGATGCAGTGCAGGCAGCAGCTCAGTGACTATCGTGCAGACGGCGTCGGTGAGACCAAGGCTTGCCGTGCAGGGCGAGACATGCAGCGCCTTCAGGACACAAGGGCAGCGATGGAGTCGGTCGCGGTTCCCTCTTCTCAGGGGCAACTGAAACCGCTGTTCCAGGAGTGGTACCTAGAGGTGGGTGAAGTCTTTGCAGTCCCTGAGACTTCTTAACAGCTCGGTTTCAGGCCCTTGGAGATAACTAACAGCAGGATGATGAAAGCACAGTCCAGTCCTTTCCCTGCTCAAGACAGAAGCAACCACTGCAGGCCAACCCCTCAACACGCAGCATAGGGGCAGTGCTGCTCCTCCAGCTTTACTGGTCCTTCATCCCGGCAGGTACCTTCTTTCAGAAGTAATCTAAAGTTCTGGGGTCTGGGCCCCAATATTTATACCATCAAATCATTTTTTCTCTGCAGGCAGAGGGGCCAGGACCTAGTTCAAACCAGTTTTGAGTGCATCCTGCCAGTGGGCACCTTCTTCCTTTGTCAGAGTGGGCCAGGGTCCTCAGACGCACCAAAGGAGGTGGAGCCAGCATTGTTGAAGGCAGGCACAGTCATATCCAGGCCCAGGTGCTACTCCTCCCACCCATCTATGTGCAGATAGGTCTATTCAGCCCTGTGCTGACTCACCCTGAATCCTGGAGTATCCCCAGTCCCTGTCATTCACAAACCAGACCTACAATACACAAGCTAGCAGAGGCAGGCTGGATGGTTAGGTCAGAAAATTCCCCCAGTCTAAAAATGTTATTTTCACACAGAGAATGTTAAAACCAACTTCACTAAAAGACGTATTTTATCTTTCGGAGTTCAGGCATACTAAACTCTAATTTCTACCATGTTCCCTGAGTCAGTTAGGATTATAGGAGGTTATAATCAAACTGCCCACTCTGGCCTATGGGGAACAGGTAGCCTTGCAAAAGTGAAACACGAAATAGGCTGTAATTCACTATCAGGACATGCCACACACACCAGGGCATGTCCTACCTTTCACATACAATGCACCCTGCCCATGGGGGTACCTTAGGCCTACTTCAGGGGCAACTCACAAGTAGAAAAGGGAAGGGTTAAGGACTTGCAAGTGTGTGCACTTGCCATGTCGACATGGCAGCCCCAGGCTGCACACAGGCTCTGCAATAGCAGGTCAGAGTTAGACTTTACAGACTGTCTGCGTGGATGGCACAATCCAGTGCTGCAGCCCACCAACAGCATTTGATTTATAGGCCCTGGCACTCGCAGTGCACTTTACTAGGGACTGACACAAATCAAGTAGGCCAATAATGGAAAAACCAATCCAGAACAGTTTACACAGAGAGCATATGCACTTTAGCACTGATTAGAAATGGTAAAGTGCCCAGAGTCCTAAAACCAACACAAACAGGTCAGGGAAAACTAGGAGGAAAAAGCAGAAAAGTTGGGATAACCCTGCAAAAAGGGCCTTTTCCAACATGTAAGATAGAATAGAAAAAGGAAAAGAAAACATGTAACAGTTGCGGGTAGTATACTATGAGAACATGACACTAGGAGAAACAGTTCAAAACATTTGTGCTTACAACAACTAGGTGATCGTAGTGGTAAAAATACGGAGGTTCATGTATACCTGTCTGAAGGTCAGTCATGGGGTCAAATTTAAAACCAAAGTAAAAATAAAAAGATAAACCCTAAAGCTCATTGCAATAGTAGTTCTCCATGTACTAATACAATATTTAAAAATTTTTTTAGAGTAAGGGCGTGGCTTTGGAACCAAACATGGCGGACACGTTTCTGCAGAGCTCCACTGTTCACTCCCTTCCAGGGCCAGAATCCTACACTATCATTGACCCCAGCTGCGGTTCCGGTGGGTTACTCGCCGTGGGGCACACAGCAACCCTACTGGAGAGATCCGGCAGAGGGCCGGATAGCCTTTACCTGCGCCCGACTGGCAGCTGCCGTGCACGAGACAGAGAGCGACAGAGGCTGAGCCACGACTGTCGATCGCAGTCATTATCGAGGGGACGGCTGCGATCTTGTCCGGAGAAGCCCTTGGTACGCGTGGACACCAGCCCCTACCCTGGGGCCTGCTGAGAGCGCGATCGGAGCGGACGGACCGTGTCGCCATTGCGACGCCAGTGGCACCCCTCCCCTGCTCCTTGCAGATTGAGCCTGAGAGGACAGAGCTCGGGCCTGGCGGGCCCACATGAGGCCTGGAGCCGTCTGAATTCTACATGAGCCTAGCCAGCCCGGATGTCGCCAAGGACTGTCTACCCACCTACCTGGAGCTGAGGTGTCTGCTGTTCGAGGTGAGCTCTGGTGAGTGTGCGCTGGGTGACACAGCTATGGGACCGTAGTCATCTCGACCGGTCACTGTAGTTACCGGTGAGGACCACCCTGCTGCAGAGGGTTGGCGTCCCTTGGGGCCCTGGAGGGTTGGCGTCCCTTGGGGCCCTGGGTCATGCCGGCGTGTGGCCGGACCCCATCACCAGTGCCCACTGTGTGGCGCTCCGCCGCTGCCGCACGCCAGCTTCCCGGAGGAGAGAGATAAGGCAAGAGGATCTGCGCCTTCCCAGCAGGTGGCATGGGTGGGCTGCCAGACCATGTTGTTCGTGGCCGGCCTTCTTCCCGAGTGGAGGGCCGCTCTGCGACACCCGGGCGGCCCTCTCCCGTCGCACCGGAGACATCTGAGGGCCGGAAACATACATCCACCGGGGCCCAGGTGTGTGTGACTATTGGCGACGCCGTACGGTGCCCCCCCCAGTCTAGTCCTGGGGTGGGCGACGCTCACCGCAGATTGCCATCCGCTTTGCTCCTGCCGATTTCCTTTCCATCCCAGACTGTGGTTGGGACAGACCTGGTGCGGACCCTCTCGGTTGGACCCTCCAGCCGCCATGGGCAAAGATAAACATGGTGCGGCAGCTCCCAAACAGCACACCATGGACCATTAAACCACTACCACCCCCGCTGGGAAGGAGGCTGCGGAGGGCCTATCTTCTGACATGGCGACGCTGGAGGCCATTAAATCAGTCACGAACTGCTCTCGAGGCCCAGATCAGGCCGTGGGCTCAGAGGAGTCGTTCCTCCTTCAGGATCTCCGGAAGGCGTTCATCCGCATCACCGAAGCGGAGACAAGGATCTCAACTGTGGAGGACAATATAGCCACCCTCCAGAAGAAAGTGGACAAGCTGGCCATGGTCTCCCAAGAGCTGGCGGCATGGGTCGAAGACACAGAGGGGCGGGCCTGTCGCAATAATATCCGCCTGGTGGGTTTCTCAGAGGGCTGTGAGGGGACATAGATGGATGCCTTCTTTCGGGCTGGCTCAAGGCATTGCTACCCCCAGAGGGGACATGTCTTCCTGCTTCGTGGTTGAGAGGGCCCATCATGCTCTGACCAAGAATCCGCCGCCTGGGGAGCGTCCGAGGCCTGTGATCGCTCTGCTACTCAATAATACTGATCAAGACGCCATCCTCCGCTTTGCCCGGCTCCATAAAGAAAAGATGATTTTCGAGTCCCCTCCCATCATGGTCTTCCTAGACTCCACTCGATTGGGCCAGCAGCAGTGTTAGTCCTTCGTGGCAGCCAAGCGATGATTACAAGAGCTCAACGTATCCTACACGCTACTATTCCCGGCCCGCATGAGGTGATCTACAACGCCAAGACATTCTTTTTTGATACCCCAGAGAAAGTATTCATGTGGACAGACGAGAGACGCAACCTCAAGCCGCACTCGCCACTCTATATAGACTCGGACTCTTCCCAGGGCTCACACAGGAGCGGACAACAGGGCAGAGACGCAACTACCAGGCGTAACAGATCCCACTCAAATTGGCGTGCTCAGAGTCAGCCGTTTACGGAAGACTGAGGTAGACCTAGGTGTCAATCAATGTCCTTAGTACAACCAACAGAGTATCTCTGCTTATTTGTTAATGCCTTGATGGTTATCATCATGTCTCGGGATCCAATTTGCTTTCCTTTTGCAGAAGTTTCAATTATCTGTTTCCACCCCTTGAGGTTTTTCAATATTCTTTCCATTTCAAAGGAGAAAGTTTTATTGTGCGCATAGTAGTGAGTAATATTTCTGATACTGGTTTCTTGGATTAGAGTATACTTCTGTAATGCTCCTGAATGTGGGTCTTCAAATGTTTTAACCGCATGCGTGCGGGCGGAATTCCGCTCGTACGCTGAGATTTTCAAAAGCGCACTTTACGTGACGAGCTGGGCTCGTCATGAGCGTGCGAGGAGGCTACGCCATGACGAGCCCAGCTCGTCATCAGCGTCGAAGGGGTTAAGGTGCTGCCTACACACATTTGTTTGCAGGGACCTTTAATGGCACAGAGCATTGCTGTTGTATGTGATCCATAGTTTGATCTTAAACATGCATCCATTGCAAAACTCAAAGTGTATTGCCTTGTTTAGGTAAACCAAGCCCATAGGTTTACATAGGAAACTACTTTGTTTTTTAACCTGGCCAATAGATTCCGATTGGCAAAGAAGATTTCTTAAATTTGGTGCTTGTCTAAAGCCCATCAGTGGTGTAGCTGGGATGATTTCGCAGATAGAAGGCTTGTTAAGGAGATCGATACCAGTGTTTTTCTGATACGGTGATATTAATTGTGGAGTTGGTTGGTTTATTTTGTTAACTTAATTTGTGCTTTTTTTGGGGGGAGAATCCTTTGTTAATAACCCGCTTGTGTTACTAGTCTTACTGTTATTTCCTTTGTTTGCTGCAATTTCTTTCTGCTCTGAGGAATTCACCTTTAAGAATATTGCAAATATTATTTGAGACAATATAAAGTGTAAGTTTGTAGTATTCAGTTAGCAACACTATCTTTGTGACAGTTTGGTTTGTATTCTGTGGTCCTTTCTTATGCTTATTCCTGTAAGACAGTCTATGATACTTGCCCAATCAGGAGAATGATCTTGATTCACCTAACCCAAAATAGAACATGAGGAGTGTACTTTGAAAATATGTTCTCCCACATTTAGCTTTTTTCCATTACAATATTATATTATGAGCTTTCAAAAAGTGAGCAGACCAACTAGCTAGTGTCTTCTTGGTAGCCAATATCCCATCCTCATTCTTAATTGAGGTCTAAAGCTTACACCAATTGTTATAAATAATAAATCCAGTTGCCATTTCGTGTATTTCAGTTTTAGTAATACGTCCTTTGTGTCGCTTATGTCAAAAGGCTGGTTCTTTATTAGCGGCTGTAGGTGGTGGGTGATCTACATTCCCCTATTCTTGAACAAATCATGTCTATACCAGCTACGATTGGTCTTCTTGGGGGTGGAAATATTTTCCTATATATTTTGCAGAGAAAGTTAAATATAGCCATTGTGGGTTGCTCTTGGAAGAGACTACTTTTCTTTTAAAAATATTAGACCTTTAGTGTACCTATGATCCGCTTTGCTTTTCAATTCTTTCTGGATTCTGGGAGTCATATTGACAGATAAAATGCAGTAGGAGTTTGTATCAGATTCAGAGTTATTTTCGGAGTCCTTCCCGGTGTCTCAAAAGAAGAATACCAGAAAAAGTCAGTTTTTCCACTCTACTGATGTGACATTTCCAGTCAAAGGTAATTGTGTATCGGAGGAAAATATTTTGAAATAGGATTTCAACTGAATGACAAAAGATACAACTATAACTAGAAACAGTAAGTAGTGCAGGTAACATTGGTTTGCAGAGCTAGGAAACCAAAAGATGACAAAGAGGAGCATTTCCTCTTATGTTAAAATAACTTAGAGTGCGCGAATCATCCCAGGAGGGGTATCTCGTCACAGGCAGCTTATGATTAAGACTGAAATAACACATTTATTTAAAGTTTCCTGAAGATAAAATAAACCTCACATTGGTTTATGTGAATTGGAAATTTATTCCACAAAAAGGGAGCCAAGTAAGAAAATTATCTGCCCCCGGAACAAGATTTGGAAAAGCGTGGAACTGACAGCAAGCCTTTGTCACTGGATCCCAAAACTTTATCAGGACAATAGTGGTTGACCTTACTCGAAAGATAGCATGGGGCCTTGCCTTGCAAGGACTTGTAAATCAGGCAGCAGACCTTGAAGATGATTATTTTACGAATCAGGAACCAATGAAGCATACTCAGCAGAGGGGCGACGCCAGTCCTTGCAGGAAGCTTATAAATGAGACCCACTGCCGTATTTTGCACTAGTTGCAATTTACTTCAGGCTGTCTCATTTGTAGAAGCCAAAAGAGTGTTACAGTAGTCCAAGTGAATGATAACCAGTGCCTGGGCTAATGTCTTCCTCTCCAAGTGCTGGAGGAGAGGGAAAATAGTCCGTAATAACCATAACAAGGGAAAACATGAGCCAGAAGTGGCTGCAACCTGATCTTTCATGGTAAGTGCCTGGTCTAGGCGAATGCCTACGTTCTTTACAACCAATTTGGGAGTTGGAGCTAGACCAAGTTCCGAGGGCCACCAATCAGATGTCCAAAACTGCTGGACCTTGCCAAACAGCATGATTTCGGTTATATTGACATTCAGTTGGAGACAAGTTTCTGTCATCCAGGATGCAATAGCTAACATTTCTGAGGAGAAACGGGCTTTAGCATGATTTAAGTCTAGATCAAGAGTAAGGAGTAGTTTCTGTCCTGTAACTCCAGTTCTGTAGTAGGGGTATCTCTGTTATAGTCATAATCTAGTGAATAGTCCCGCCCATGTGCGTGGACCCCGGAGCAATCAAAAATAATCTCTTACAGTGTCAAAAAATGCAGAAATGCATAGACACTTAAGAGAGAATTTAAAGACAGATAATGCAGCCTAAAAAGGCCACACTGTCCAGTACTTCAACTAGAAATTCCACCATAAAATCCACAAAACAGCAAAAGCCTGTACAGATTTCCCTTGCTTTACCAGCAAAATCCCTCAGGAATGATAGAGAAGAAGAACCTGGACAGACAAGCCCCATAGGCTGCCATTATGTGGCTCAGAACAGGATACTGTGCCTTTAAGAGAACTTTCCAGAACATCACAGTATCCCAGAATGCCCTGCAGGTCCCAGTTACTTTTAGTTCTTTTTGATGGCGTAAAACGCCAGACCTGTAGCATTCCTTACATGAATATCTCTCTCCACCGGGGAGGAGGGCGGGCGCTTATGACTATAACAGAGATACCCCTACTACAGAACTGGAGTTACAGGACAGAAACTACTCCTTCTGTAGTAGGGGATCTCTGTGTATAGTCATAATCTAGTGAATAGAATGGCAAGCCCATCCCCACACCAAGCGGCGGTGGAGAAAGAAGAAATAACGCCACTATTGTGCGAACAAATTCCGCTGCGAAGCCTGCCCAACCTGAGCGTCTGCCCTGGCATCAGCGTCCAGGCAGTAATGCTTAGCAAAGGTATGGACCGACTTCCAAGTGGCCGCCTTGCAGATCTCTGCAATGGGAACATTACGGAGCAAAGCTGTCGTGGCAGCCTTGCCCCTGGTGGAATGAGCCTTAGGTTTACCCACTAAGGTCTTATTAGCTTTGTAGTAACACAACTGTATGCAGGACACAATCCACCTAGAGATGGACTGTTTAGAGGTAGCAAGACCTGTCCTGACCGATCCATAGTTGATGAACAATTGGTCTGACCTACGAATATCTTTGGTTTTATCCAGATAAAATTTCAACACCCTCCTAACATCCAGGGAATGCAAAGACCTTTCCACTGGAGATGAAGGATTCTGAAAGAACGTAGGTAAATTTATAGTCTGGTTGATATGAAAATCAGACACAACCTTGGGAAGGAACTTAGGGTGACAACCTTAGCAGCATGAAACACAGTATAAGGTACTTGGCAACACAATGCCTGAATTTCACTCACTCTGCGGGCCGATGTAATGGCCACGAGGAACGCCACCTTCCAGGACAGGTGCTGCAACGAAGCCTTATGAATAGGTTCAAAAGGCTCCTTCATCAATCTGGACAGCACCACATTCAAGTCCCACGAAGGCGAAGGAAGCCTGACAGGAGGGAACACTTTCTTCAAGCCTTCCAAAAAATCTTTGATCACAGGGATCTGGAAGAAGGAAGTCTGTGAAGGGCATTTCCTGTAGGCAGTCAAACCAGCCAGATGAACCTTAATGGAATGAACATTAAGGCCGGACTGCGCCAGATGCAGCAGATATGGAAGGATGACATCCTCCTTGCATGTAGTCGGGTCATAGTTCTTAGACTTGCACCAGATGCAAAACCTCTTCCACTTGTAAGCATAAGAAGTCCTAGTGGAAGGTCGCTTAGCCTCCTTCAGTATGTCCATACAATCCTCAGGGAGATTCAGATGGCCATATTGCACTATTTCAGGAGCCATGCCGCCAAACTCAAAGACGAGAGGTTGGGGTGCACCATCCGCCCCCCGAACTTCGTGAGAAGGTCCGGCCTGCTCGGCAGCTTCATGTGAGGAAGGAGAGACCGGTGAAGCAGGTCCGTGAACCACCACTGTCTGGGCCATTCCGGGGCAATCAGTATCATCCGCGCCCTGGACTGGGACAGCTTGATGAGAACCGTCGGAATCAGGGGAATAGGTGGGAAAGCGTACAGAAAGCTGTTCGACCAGTTGATCCATAACGCGTTCCCCAGCCAGTAGTACCTGGAGGCGAAGTCTCGGCATTTGCTGTTTTCGGCGGTGGCGAACAGATCTATGTCTGGAGTTACCCACCTTGCGAAGACTTCTCCTAGTACTTCGTCGTTTATGACCCATTCGTGGTTTTCCTGAATCAGTCTGCTCAGTTCGTCTGCCTGAACATTCTGCACACCTGGCAGATGGGTGGCCGTTATCGTCAGTCCTCGAGCCAGAAGCCAGTGCCATATCGCCTGCGCCTCCTGCGACAGAGTGCGGGATCTCGAGCCCCCCTGCTTGTTGAGGTAATACATCGTTGTCGTGTTGTCCGTCTGTACAAGCAGAGAGTTGGTCTGAAAGGACGGATGAAAGGCCTTCAGTGCCAAGTGAACAGCTCGGAGTTCCAGGAAATTGATGTGGTACGTGGACTCAGTCGGGGACCACGTCCCCTGAATCTGCAGGTCTCCGGAGTGCGCTCCCCAGCCCTGGAGAGAAGCATCCGTCACGATAGTCTGAATGGGAATGTCCTTGTGGAAGGGAACCCCTCTGAGGAGATTCTCCGCTGAACACCACCACTTCAGAGGCTGAAGAGCATGTAGAGACAGTCGTATCTTGTCGTCCCAAGATCCTCTCCTCTGGTCCCATTGATCTTCTAAGCACTCCTGCAGCGGTCTCATGTGCAGCCGTGCATGTGGCGTGCGGAAGATACAAGAGGCCATCGAACCCAGTAGAGACGACACCGTCCTCACTGTTGTAGAGGGAGCGGCCATCAGAGCCTGAGCCTTCTGAAGGAGTGATAAACGTCTCTCCTCCGAAGGAGACACGCTTGCTGACAGCGTATCGATGGAGGCTCCCAAGTACTGGATGCACTGGACCGGAGTCGGGACAGACTTGGACATGTTGATGTGCAACCCCAGCTTGTTCAACAGAACGCACGTCTTCTGGAAGTGTGCTTGAGCTTCCGAGAAGGAGGAGGCCTTGATCAACCAATCGTCCAGGTACGGGTAGACAAACACCTTGTTCTTCCTCAGGTGTGCCGCTACCACTGCCATGCACTTCGAGAATGTCCTGGGCGCAGACTTCAGTCCGAATGGAAGTACCGTGTACTGATAGGGATTGGTGCCGACTTGAAATCGCAGAAACTTCCTTTGTTTGCATGCAATGGGTACATGGAAGTATGCATCCTGTAGGTCTATGGCACACATCCAATCTCCTCGTTGCAACTGAGGATAGATATGATGCAACGACCGCATGCGAAACTTCTCTGCGAATCCACTTGTTTGCCTGTCGCAAGTCCAGAATGGGCCTGAACTCGTTCTTGTCCTTCTTGCGGACCAGAAAGAACCGGGAGTACAGACCTCTTCCTCTTTGAGACAGAGGTACGTCTTCTATCGCCCTCTTCCTTAGCAGAATGTCCGCCTCCGCCTGAAGCTCGCGCAGTTGATACTGCGAGCTGACGGGAGGAATCGATGGAGGCGGGCTGGTGAACCGAAGACTGTATCCATTGCAAACAATATTCAGCACCCACTTGTCCAGAGTAATTTTTCTCCACTCTGCCAGAAAAAATTGAACGCTTCCCCCCCCACCGGAGCGGGTAATGGATGAAGGGGAAGTAACCGCTCAGGGTCGAGACCCGGCCGGGCCCTTGTTCGCGGTAGAGGACTGCTGACCACCTCTACCCCTCTGACGTTTTTGGAAGGGTCTTCTGAACTGCTGCTGTTGTTGCTGCTGCTGTTGACCAGAAGACTGTCCTCTTCCCTTCCCCTGCGAGCCAAACCGCCGTTGGAACTGGCGATAGGGTTTCTTGTCCTTGGGCTTCTCCAAGCCCACGGCCGTCAGGGTTTCAGCTTCTGCCTTCATCCTGGCCATTTCGTCATCTGCATGTTTCGCGAATAATGTCCCACCGGAAAACGGCAGATTAGCCACTCTCTGCTGCGCCTCAGGCTTGAGGGACGTAAGTCTGAGCCAAGCATGGCGTCGCTGATTGATACCGTGGCAGTATCCATGTGCCGCCAACAGGGAGATGTCCGCCGCGGCGCTGATGGCCTGGTTCGAGACCAGCATACCCTCCTTGACGATCTCCATGAAGTCCTCCCTCCTGTCCCGCAGAACCAGGTCCGCGAACTGCTCCATGGAATCCCACAGCGCTCGGTCGTACCGACCCAGCAACGCCGAGTCGCTGGACGCCTTCATAGTCGTGGAAGAGTTTCCACACGCCTTCCTTCCAGCCGAATCGATCCAGCGGCTCTCCTTGTCCGGAGGCACAGTGGAGGACGGGGAGGTAGTATGTAGTTTCCTAGCCGCCGTCACAATCACCGAATCGGGCACCGGATCCATCCGTAGGAAGGCAGGGTTCGAGTCAGGAGCCCTGTACTTCTTGAGAAGTCTGGACGGAGCGGCTTTCACCACCGCTGGCGTAAGGAAGAGCTGGTCCGCGGGCTCAACCAGCCCTGGCACCAAAGGCAGTAGAGGGCGAGACAAGTGCTTTTTGTGCAAAGTCTCGAAGATCACGGACGTCGTTGGTGTAGGAGCCGTCACCGGGATACCCAACTTTGCCGCCCCCCTCAGGAGAACCTCCTGGAACGTGCCAATGTCATCGATCGGAGACACCCTAGTCTCCGGCGAATCCGACAACGTAGGAGAATATGAATGGGTCCTAGAGGTTGAACGAGACCTGGGCCTATGTCTCCTATGGCGATGTCTGGATCTAGTGGAGGACCTGTGTCTGCTCCTAGATCTCTCTCTCCTCCTGGAGCGAGACCTCGATCTCCTGGGCCTGGGACGGTCTGCCGGCTTCCCCGGGACGGACGTCTTGGGCTTAGGAGGTTCCTTCGACTTCGGCGTCTTCTTCGGAGGTGTCGGAAGCCTGGGCAACGACACCGACCTCGGTGGAACCGGAGGAGGCGTGACGGGCACAGGGGCCCGTGGTCCTGATGGAAGAGGAGGTAGAGGAGGCAACGGAGGAGGGGTTGGAACCCTCGGAGGCGGACCTCTAGGTAAAGGAGGAGGAGGAGGAGGTGTAGTAGACTTCTTCGGGGTATACACCTCCGAGTACACCGATCCCGGTGACCCACCATCCTTCCCGGACTGAGGGGAGCCCCCCACAGTCCTCGGTCTGTCCGTACGCCCCCTCGACTTCGAAGACCGGTGTCCAGATGTCGAGCGTAGCTCCCTCGACGTCGACCGCCCCTTCGGCGTCGACCGTTTTCCATGCCTCGATGTCGACCGGCTTCTATGTCTCGACGTCGATCCTGACCATATCGAAGAAGATCCTTTATGCCTCGAAGGCGATCGCTTGCGCCTCGACGGCGACCTCTTCGACTGCCTCGACGGCGACTTCTTCGCCGGAGACCTCTTCTGCCTCGACGGCGACCTCTTCCGCTTCGACGGCGGCCTCGACGACGAGGATCCCCTCGACGCCGATGTCCTTCGTCCCGACGGCGAACGGCGGTGTCGCCTCAACGGCAAGCGCCGACGCCGGGCCCGTCGACGACGTTCACTCGACGTCGACGACGATGAAATCGTCACGGGTTCGACGGCGGCCTGTGTAAGCTCCTCGACGTCGACGGGCGACGTTTTCTCGACCCAGAGCCCTGGGGAGACCGGGAACTGGCCGTGGACCTTCCTCTCGACGTCGTGGTCGGAGCCACCGACCCAGACGGAGACTGTGGACGTTTGCTGGACTTCCTGCCCCTGGGGAGCCCCCCAGAGGCCTCAGCACGGGCAGATGAAGCCCCACCAGACCCACCTTGAGCCTTCAGCCTCCTTTCCTCGAGACCCTGAAGTCTGATCTTCATCCTGTCCTTCAGTGTCCTGCCAGAAAAGCCTTTACAGATCACACACTCCTCTGGAACATGGGAAGAGGGCAGGCAGAGGATACACACCTCATGAGGGTCTGACTTAGCCATCTTCCTGGAGCACTCCGGGCATTTGTCGAATAAAGAAGGCATCATTCGACCAAAAAAGAGTGCAAACACCAAGAAGAAAAGCCTTAAAGTACTTTAAAGTACTGAAATCGAATTTGCAGGGAAAAAACACTAATAAAACCCTTAAAAAGGGAGAGCTCAATGCTCCAGGGTCCTGCTTGCAGGAGCCGGAAAAAAGAACTGAAAGTAACTGGGACCTGCAGGGCATTCTGGGATACTGTGATGTTCTGGAAAGTTCTTAAAGGCACAGTATCCTGTTCTGAGCCACATAATGGCAGCCTATGGGGCTTGTCTGTCCAGGTTCTTCTCTCTATCATTCCTGAGGGATTTTGCTGGTAAAGCAAGGGAAATCTGTACAGGCTTTTGCTGTTTTGTTGATTTTATGGTGGAATTTCTAGTTGAAGTACTGGACAGTGTAGCCTTTTTGGCTGCATTATCTGTCTTTAAATTCTCTCTTAAGTGTCTATGCATTTCTGCATTTTTTGACACTAAGATTATTTTTGATTGCTCGGGGGTCCACGCACATGGGCGGGACTATTCACTAGATTATGACTATACACAGAGATCCCCTACTACAGAAATATCAGCTGTGTTAGTCAGCATGACAGAGGAAGAAAATGTATATACACATACAAAGCAGTGTTTTTTTTGTTGTCTTTACCATTTTAGCCTGTGCAAATCAAAAAAGGTTTTGGTATGCATGGAATAAGGAACCAACTAATGGGGTGACAATCAAAATTAAATTTTCATTGGAAGAGTGAAAAAATAACTATGGTGCGGTGCTATAAAAGAATGTGTTGCCTGAGCTCAAAAGATTAAAATCACCAAGAAAAATGCTACTGTTTAAGGTAAATTGAGAAACAAAAAGTCAGGAACTTCTCCATATTCTCCTTTAAAGATGCAAGATGCAAGATACATACCTTCCATGTGTACCATAGAGTAATCAGAGATGCTTTAAAAAAATTTAAAAAGCCTCATTTAAACTATGGCATGTGAACTGCACTTAAATACAAATAAAGGGAAGATATAGATTAAAGAGTGATTTTAATTATCTTTCTGCACCTGTGCTTTTTCATGTCATAACTGCTTTAAAAGATTCTCATAGCTAGGCCTCGGTTCTATTCAGTTCATTTTGTTACACTTGGACAACAAATATATTTATCAATAAGCACCTTTGCTCTATCGTGTTTCAAACTGTCAATGTATTTCTTACCTTCCAACATTATCATTCATATGATTTGTCGCATGCTTTACCTAAGGACATACAATGTAGGTGCAAATATAATATAAGCCAGAATTCTACAAAAATGCCCTTGATTCTGGCCATCTAGACAAACCTATTTTATCATGCTCCGACCAATTTAGTAGAAAACCGAATTCAACAGACTCCTGAGAAAGATAGCAATTTGCAAAAATCAAATTTTTCAACAGTATCAGGAACAGTAGGCCACAGTACAAGAGAGGGAGCAACCTTTGTTGAAGGAACGACTGGACAACAACGCCCATGACAGCAAGGAACTCTTCAGCATCGTCAAGGAGTTCTCCAAAGCCAGCACCGGCAACAACGACATCATTCCTTCACAAGATCTCTGCGACTCTCGCCTCGTTCTTCAACCGCAAGATCGCCGACATCCACAACAGCTTTGGCGCACCATCCACGCACCCAACCGTCGAACCAACACCCCCCACCGCCACCCTCCGCGCCTGGACCACGGTGACCACCAAAGACACAGCCAGCACGATGAACACCATCCACTCCGGATCTCCAACCGACCCCTGCCCCCACCACGTCTCCAACAAGGCCGACTCCACCATCGCCCCCCAACTCCGGAACATCATCAACACCTCCTTCAACACCGCCACCTTCCCGGAGAGCTGGAAGCATGCCGAACTCAGCGCCCTACTGAAGAAACCAACAGCGGACCCCACCGACCTCAAGAACTTCCGCCCCATCTCGCTCCTCCCTTTTCCTGCCAAAGTCATCGAGAAGACCGTCAACAGACAGCTTGCCGCCTTCCTCGAGACGAACGGATCCCTCGACCCCTCGCAGTCCGGCTTCAGAGCCAACCACAGCACCGAGACCGCCCTCATCGCAGCCACCGCCGACATCCGAGCCCTGCTCGACAACGGGGACACAGCGGCACTCATCCTCCTGGACCTCTCTGCATCGTTCGACACTGTCTGCCACCGCACCCTAGTTCAACGCCTCAGCAACATCGGCATCCAAGAGAAGGCGCTGGAGTGGATCATCTCGTTCCTCGCCGGAAGAACACAGAGAGTCCGCCTCCCCCCGTTTCGATCCGAGGCCACGAAGTCATCTGCGGCGTACCACAAGGATCATCACTCAGCCCCACCCTCTGCAACGTCTACATGAGACCTCTTGCAGCCATCGCACGCCAACACAACCTCAACATCATCTCCTACGCCGACGACACCCAGCTGATCCTCTCCCTCACCAGAGACCCCGACACCGCCAGAACCAGCCTACACGAAGGGATGAAAGACGTCGCCGAGTGGATGAAGAACAGCCGCCTGAAACTTAACTCAGACAAGACGGAAGTCCTCATCCTGGGACCATCGCCCTCCGCCTGGGACGACTCCTGGTGGCCCCCCGCACTGGGCACCGCTCCCAAGCCAACAGACCACGCACGCAACCTGGGCTTCATCCTGGACTCCTCCCTCTCGATGACCAGACAAGTCAACGCCGTCTCCTCATCATGCTTTCACACCCTTTGCATGCTCCGCAAGATCTTCCGATGGATCCCGACCGAAACCAGGAAGACTGTCACCCAGGCATTCGTCACCAGCCGACTGGACTACGGAAACACCCTCTACGCCGGAACCACAGCCAAGCTACAGAAAAGACTCAACGCATCCAGAACGCCTCCGCCGACTCATCCTGGACATCCCCCGACGCAGCCACATCTCCGGCCACCTGAGGGACCTGCACTGGCTCCCCGTCAACAAGAGGATCACGTTCAGGCTCCTCACCCACGCACACAAGCCTCTCCATGACCTGGGCCCCAAATACCTCAACGACCGCCTGACCTTCTACACGCCCACCCGCCAGCTACGATCTACTAGCCTCGCCCTCGTAACACGCATCCGAAGATCCTTCTCCTACCTGGCAGCCAAGACATGGAACTCCCTCCCCATCCACCTTCGGCTGACCCAGGACCATCTCGCCTTCAGGAGACAACTCAAGACCTGGCTGTTCGAGCAGTAGCGGACCCCTTCCCCCAAGCGCCTTGAGATCCTTCCGGGTGAGTAGTGCGCTATACAAGTGTTATGCTTGATTGATTGATTTGTGTCCACATTTAAAATATGCTTTATTTCCATGTGGCCAAGATTTGTAATACACATTCAATTTTAGTATTCATGCTCACATCACAAAATAATGTTTCCATCTTGATTAATTTTAAGTCTGAGATAAGAGGGAAGGAGGCAGTGAAATACGCATAGTCATATGCCTGACTCACCAAAGGGACGATGACTAGAAATTGCGCAAAGCAGAGGGACTAGTGAGTGCAAGCTTGAGGACTTTGAATCTAAAAAAGAAAAAAACGTTTTTTTCATTTTTAGATTTCATTAAATTGTATAATGCTCAAAGGTCTCGTAAACCGATGTGCTCACTAAAACAGTGATTATGAATGGTGAAGAATGAAGATAGTGCCAAATAAGGGCTGGAGTTATAAGAATCACAAGGACTAGGACACAGATTTAGGAATTTTAGTAATCTTTTAGTATGCAATTCAGATTGCTAAACAGACTACCTAGAAAACTCCACTCAGATTGGTCAGAACACGCAGACCATGTGGTTGTGGCAGAACATCTCGTAACCATTTATTTTTGACTGTGTTAAAATTAAGGTCTTAAGGAAGCAACAGATTGTTTTTTTAAGAAAAGCACAATTGCTTCAGTGAGGGTTGTATCATATTAGAGTATGCTACGCACAAAATAAATTTTAATTGGAAAAGATGTATGTTCAAATTAGTTAATTTCTAATGCTTTGTGAATGTCAATATGTAATGTTTACATTTTATATTTTCTTTTTACTAAAAGTAAAGTCACCCTTTCACTGCTAGCAAAATGATCATTGCAAGTAATTTTAGACTGTCTTAATGTTTCAGTGCTGTTGCATTTTCTTTTGAATTATGAATCCATATAAATGTGTGAAAGGTATTACAGAGCCTCTAGAACAGAAAAATTGCTCAAATAATGTCAATGACTAATTATTTCTGCATTGCTTCATACCACAGTTTTTCCATCTTCTAGCTATGCAACAGTTAACCCTCCTATTGCCCGTTTCTTCGACAGATCTCTTGTATGTTCAGCTTTTTATATGGGTGAGATATAAAGTTTGCAATCTCTTTTATTATCGTTGTCCTGTCTATAGTATCAGTGTTATATGGCAACCTGAATTACAATTCGAATTAAATTACTAGCCAGACAGTAATGTACAAACATCTACAATCGAACAGCCAAATAATTTTTTTTAATAACACAAAAAATATACTGAACAATTACTTCCATCGATTCTTCTACTACACCTGGATTCAAAATCAGATTTTTTTTAAAATGACAAAAAATCGTGGTTTGCAGGAAGCAGTGGCAGTTTTTGTTGTTTTCCCCTGAGTTTCTCTCATTCCCACACATGAAAATGTAACAGGGACATATTTCCTTTAGAGTAAATACATTCCACTTCTCCAGTTCCTCTTTAAAACTTTATTTTGGTTTTCAGTGCACTACACTGAACTGCAGTTCTCTTAAAAAG
Organism: Lissotriton helveticus; assembly: GCF_964261635.1. Lineage (NCBI taxonomy): Eukaryota > Metazoa > Chordata > Amphibia > Caudata > Salamandridae > Lissotriton > Lissotriton helveticus. The sequence continues at coordinate 165,571,286 of NC_136068.1, forward strand.
GTCAGGTCCAATTAGAGGCAACATTATTAATTTACTTTTTCAGTTAGTATAAGAAAATAAATTGATTTTGGTATACAGGGGAAATCGAAAAGTATCAGGTTACGATTTGCTTTTACATGTCACCTGGACGAAGGTGCTGGCATGATAACTAATGCATATGTGATTATCACTCACAAAGTTATATTCTTATGAAATATATGACGTTGTTGTAAAGGAGTGCTTAGCAGCTCCTGACCCTCCCCCCAACAAAATGTAACTTCAATTAAAAAAATAAAAAGTAAATGCCAGAAAGCAGGAAGAGAAACAGAACGCAGGGTGTGGATAAGTAACAAGGAGTGTTGAGACAAAAAAATAAAGCCAGGTGATGGGAGTGAAAAAGCAGGACACGATGGAGAGCACAACACAGAACAGTGGATACAGGGGGTTTTCAAGGTGAGAAGCACAAGAAATAAGCAGCATATTAAGGAGACCAGCACAGATCGCATGACAGCTATTAGAGCACAAGTTTAAAACACAAGGACTTTCATGGAGTGTCAGATCTGGCATGATTCCACCTGTCGTTTTGCCTTCTGACCACCTGTTTTGACTGTGTGCTGAGCATAGTTTTGCTGGTTTTAGGACTCTGGGCACTTTTTCACTGCTGACCAGTGCTAAAGTGCATGTGCTCTTTGTCTAAAATGTAATGGTATTTGGTTTCTCCATGATTGGCATATTTAATTTACTAGTGAGTGCCTAGAACAGAGCACTACATCTGCCCAGGGCCTGTCCATTAAATTCTACTAGTGAGCCTGCTGCACTGATTGTGCCACCAACATGAGAAGCTCTACAAACATGCCTAGGGCCTGCCACTGCAGGGCCTGTGTATGCAGCTTTAAACGGTCATGTCAACCTGGCAAGTTCAGCTACTTGCCAAGTACAAACCTTCCCTTTTATTACATACAAGTCACCACCAAGGCAGGCCCTAGGTAGCCCCATGGGCAGGGTGCAGTTAGTAAAAGGTGAGACATGTACTTTTGAGTTGTACATGTCCTGGTAGTGAAAATCTGCTGGATTTGCGTTTCACTACAGCAAGGCCTATCACTCGGATGTTAGTATTGGAGCTGCCTTGAAACCCTTTACAAGTGTAACTTCCAATTGGGGGGAATATAGAAAGAATAAGTTTGGTGCCTCTAGACTTCGAATTTAAAAAACACCCGTTAGTGAAGATTATTTTTAAATGGCACATCTGAAAATGCCACATTTAGAAAGTTTCCATTATCTTACTTTAACTATTCTGTGCCTTTGCCTGTTCCTAGAATACACATCTGGGCTGGATGAAACCAGGGTTTTTTGCATTCCCTCTAGACAGTCACCCACAAAGGGAATAGAGGTGTGCCCTGCATATCCCGATGGCCCATCACCAGGCTAGGGTGAGAGAGGGTGAGAGAGGGTGAGAGAGGGTGAGAGAGGGTGAGAGAGGGTGAGAGAGGGTGAGAGAGGGTGAGAGAGGGTGAGAGAGGGTGAGAGAGGGTGAGAGAGGGTGAGAGAGGGTGAGAGTGTGTGAGAGAGTGTGAGAGAGTGTGAGAGAGTGTAGTCAACCTTTGCACCTGAATAGGGCTGTCCCTGTCCCCACACACAAAGAACTGCAGACTCCCTGTAGTGTCTCTGGAGACAGGGCTTGAAGGGCATAGTCTTGTGCACAACAAAGACCTTCCTTTGATGTCTCGATACTTCAAATGCTAAAATAGGGGTAAGTACTAGACCTCTGACATCATATACTCAGAACACTTCTGGACTGAGGACATTCTGCCTGCAAGAAGAGCTGTTGTGCTGCCAGTGAGTTTGAGGACTGTACTTTATTCTCTGTATCCGGCATCTCTAAAAGGTTCTCCAAAGGCTTATTTGGACTTGCCTCCCGTTACAGAAGTTTCAGGGCTATCAAAGACTTTACCTGCATCGTGCTACTAGCACCTGGGCTCCTCTACTGTGTGCCCTGCTTTGCCCAAGTGGTGCCAAATCCATCCCTTGGAAGGGAGTGTTTGGTGCTGCAACCCAAGAAACCATCGCATTCCCTGTGAAATAGACACGTTGCCGCTGCCTGCACCAAAGCTGTGGACATCCGGCCCGTGATCCATTGTGGTCGCACTGAACTTTTGGATTTGCCCTGGTCAAGCGCAACCAGATTGCCCCAGTTGGAGCCATTTACTTCTAAGCACTGCATTTAGATTTAATCAAGCAAAATTCATATCTTGACTTGTGTATGTTGGATATTCATGGTTTTGTTCTTCTCAAATATTGGGTATTTTTCTTAAGTGGTGTGGAGTGCTTTTGTGGCGTTTTCACTGTGTTACTGTGGGTGTGCTCACACATATTTTACTCATTGCCTCTTTAGTTTAGCCTAACTGCTCTGTGAAAAGCTACCAGAGGGTGAGAACTGGTAAATGTTTAGCGTGTACTACACTTACCCTGACTAGGATTGCACTTTCTGCTAGGACAGGGTGCAAACCTCTCCCAACCGGAACCCCCATTTCTAACAGAGTGCTTAATGAAAAAGAAAAAAGTAGTTCCTAAACGTGAGCAGCGGAAGGTTACAAGTCAGCAAATAAAAAAAGATGGTAAAATGGATGTGCTCCAGTGGAAGAACAAACCATTGAAGGAAGGATGCAAACAAGTGAGTGATAACAAACAAAGGAAGCAGCGGTTGCTTTCAAAACTGCATGTTCTTGGTATAGCTAACAAAAAGTCTTATGCACTCAAACAGCCGTAGTATAAAAACAATCACCTGTCAAGTTTTTTTTGCAAAACACCCGCAAAAAAATACCCTTTGCTGGAAGGAGAGGGTGAACCCCATTAAAATGCAGTGTCGGTATTTGCTACAGAGAGCAGCACACACAGAAGAAACCAATAAAAAACAATGCACTTTCATGGGGTGCTAAATCAAAGGAAAAAAAAAGTTGTTTTCTAAAAATTAGCATTACTAAGATGCATGCAGGGGTAAAAGTTCTGAGTGTTGGCACAAGTTATGGTTTATCCCACACTCTTTCACAATGCATTCTTGTATGCAATTGAATGAGTGACGCCCATCCGCACGGATTGCTAAATTACTGTGCGTTTGCCGTAGTATCCCTAACACACTGACTAAAAGATTATCACAGGTGGCAAGCAAGGAGGAATGTTCTTTATACATGCAACCACCTGGGGTATACGTGTCACGGCATCGGTGCACTGACTGTAGGAGCCCGCCAAGCTTCCAAAGCGGCTTTCCTTGAGCCTGCCAGGGAGAAGCCAGTTCTCCTGGCAAGGATATATTTTCCATCCGCCTAGATGAAGTGAAACCACTAAGTGTGCCACCATTTGGGTGAAGACTCAGGTCCGAGCGTATCCCAAAAGAAATCACCTGAAACTGGAAATTATGCTCCCCCCCCCCTGAACCCCACCTTTATCCCGCCCTCGTCAGACAAAAGCGGAAGAACTTCTGATGGCATCTTTCAACATGGATAGGCATCCACTAAATCCACTGTGATTAAGAAGTCTTCCTTCAAAACAGTACTGTAATCGGGAGGGTTGTCCATCTTCAAAGGGAGCCTGGAAATGTCCTTGTTGACCCCGAGATCAATGATAATGAATTTCCCTGAAGGCATTGGGATCAAAAACACAATAGTATAGCACAATTGGCCTTCCTCCTCTGTAGGGACAGGCAATATCACGTCCTTCATCAACTGAGTTTGAACTGCATTCCTCCAACATAGACGTTCTCCAGGTGAGGTACTTTAGGAAAGGCCTAATAGTCCACATTGATCGAGGCGGAGCTGAATAGTCTATCTGGTATCCATTTAATTGCCCAAGCATCGGATATGTACATATTCCACATCAGTGTGAAATGTGAAAATCAACCTTCTACCATTAAAGACCGGCCCTAAGCAGTCAGGAACGCTCCTATTTATTTGGGGAGAGAAGCTTAGGCTTGGTATCAAACAGAGTTTTGTAGTTCCGATGTCAGTGCCTTCTAAAAAGAATACTGAAAACTGCTGTTGAGACTTTCCTGAAGTCTGGAGAAAAAGGAAATTTCCAAGATAACTGAAAATTCTTAGATGTAGCTTGGATATGTCTGAAATAAGAGGAATGCTTAGGGGCACATGCATCAATGGAAATTGCATTCGCAAATGGTGCGAATGCAATTCCAATTTTTGGGATGCAGTAACATTTTGTAATTTTCGCACTTTAAGAAATCGCAAAATTGCGATTTCTTAAATTAAGATTGCATTTAAGGAATCTCAAATTGAGATTCCTCAAACTTTAAAAATTTGCGAATTCGCAAATAAGGGGAGCAAATTACCATGAAGTTGACCTTCATGATAATTTGCGAAAACTTTGAAAAATGCACTAAAGTGCATTTTTCAAAGTTCCATTTTACACACACATGGGCATGTGTGTGTGCAAAATGTACTTATAGGCAGATTTCAGGGATGCAACAGGGTGTCCTTTGGACACCCCTGCACCCTTGAAATTGCATTCTCAATTTGCGAATTTCTAATGGTGAATTGCAAATTGAGAATGTCTTTCCATTCATTCCTATGGGCCTCTAGGCCCATAGGAATGAATGGGGAGGTATTGCTTAATTGCGATTCTCATTTAGAGAATCGCAATTAAGGAATTTTAAGAAATCGCTATTTTTTTTTAGCAATTTGATGCATTGCAGTTTGCAATTCCTTAATTGAGATTCCTTATTTTTCGCAATTAAGGAATCGCAAAATGCAATATTGATGCATGTGCCCCTTAGTCTCCTTAAAAATAGATGGTGAAGTTTCTCCTCCATCTCCAGTTCAAAATAGATGAGCACCTGCAAGAGGACTACGTAGAGCAGCTTGCTTCTGTGGAGTCCATTTCCCATTACGTTAAAAAAGAGATTGCTCCTGGCAGCCACAAAACCCCTTCGGCCAAGGCTAAAGCAGGGATGTCAAAAGAAGTATATTTCAACAAAAACAGGCGCGAAAAAAAATAATCAAACTGCATCGATAAGCAATTGCATGGAAAAAAGCGTTAGGTTTTTAAAAGAACCCTCCCTCACCAAAATAGATGGTTGCATGCTTCATCATTGGGTTCCCACCTAGGGTGCGGAGTGCATCCTAGAAGTGCTTCGACACCTGATTACAACAGAGCAGGTTTTTTGTTTGTGACAATTTGTGAAAAAGGTGGATAAAACGGTCTCCAGGATCCCCCTCCTAACCCGCAAAGTTTTAATAATGGGTTCCTGGGGCCCAATTAATTACATACGAAGGTTGCTGCACATAATACTGCCCAGTGTTAACTGCATGGTAAAGGGTTTTTCACAATAGATGAAGTGACCACATATTGCCGATACTTAGAAGAGAGGTCACAGGCTCGGACCTGGGGGTTGACCTCTAAGATGCATGCAGGGGTAAAAGTTCTGAGTGTTGGCACAAGTTATGGTTTACCCCACACTCTTTCACAATGCATTCCTGTATGCAACTGAATGAGTGACGCTCATCGGCACGGATTGCTAAATAACTGTGCGTTCGGCGTAGTATCCCTAACACACTGACTAAAAGATTATCACAGGTGGCAAGCAAGGAGGAATGTTCTTTATACATGCAACCACCTGGGGTATACGTATCACGGCATCGGTGCACTGACTGTAGGAGGCTTGCTTAGTATATGGTGCACACTTATTTAAGTGAAGCACCTTGCACTAATCCAGACAACCCTTCTGGTGATTTTAGTGGTCTTAGACAGCCATAGAAATCTCCCTAAGTGGTAGCTGTGGAGAGCAGCCTTCAGGCTTAGTCCAAAATGAATGATAAGCAGATTGGTTTACCAGAACTATTCATAGTGTAGGTTAAATTAAAAAGAACCACACAGAGTAGTTATAAAAATAGTTATATTTATTACACACTCACTAACACATTGGTATATCTTCTACCCGGAGATATCAACACAATATTTCAAATGGAAACAGGTAAGTAAACACAAATACACAGTGGTCTCCAGGAGGAGACCAAACCAAATAAGTGGAATGTGAACAGCGAGCAAAGTCGAGACTTGGACCAGAAGACTCAGAAGAGCTACAGACCCAAGGAAGCACCCAAGGTAAGTACCCAGGAACCCCACAGAGGTTGTGTGCGCAGAGTGGAAACACAGCTGCATACTCAATGCAAGTCAATGGGAAAGGCGCAGTTGTCAAGAGGGACCCTTTCCAGTGGACACTGAAGAAACCCCATGGAAGTTGGAAGGTTAGAGAGTCCCCAGGACCCCAAGAACCAGGACAGTTACACCAGGGAAGCTAGGTGCATAGGTGTGTAGTGATGTTGGAAAACGCTGTAGACCACAATGGAGGACTTCAGAAAAGATGCTGCTGGCCAAGGTGAAAGCGTCCGGAGGAATCCAAGGATGGATTCTTGAAGAGGAGTACCTGCAAACAGAGGGGACAGAGTCTACGCTACTCTGGAGTGACCAGGAGGCATGGAAGACCAATGACCACCGATGACGGAAGATGCAAGAGTGATGACAGTGACCAGGCGATGCTGTGGAAGACCAGGAGCCATTCACGAGATGTCCCACATCAGAAGTCGGGAACCAAGGGGTTGGTGTTCTGCGGGAGTACCAACAAGCCTTGGCAGCAGCAAAAGACGTGATAAACAAAAAAGGTGCAGCAAGGTCCGAGGGACTCACCATGTGCAGGAGAGTAGGCCCAGAGCAAGCAGGGGAGCCCATTGAAGTAAAATAAGACCCTCAAGAGGACCCACAGGCCGAAGGCACAGGAGTCGCAAGAGGACCTCTAGTGGATCACCAAAGATAAAGGTCCACGGTGCAGAGGATGATGTGTCGACAAAGATCTTGGCAAGAAGTGATGGTAAAGGTTGGAGCTTCTTGTAATCCGAAGATCTCTGGAGGACAGAGTCAAAAAGCCTTGGCAACACATCCTCTCCTACTATCAGGCGTCCCATCTCGTGATCCTCAACGAATGGTGGTATGGAGATCGGGGAGACACCGGCATACGCTCTGGAAAGATATCTAATGGAACCCGATACTTTGCACACGCTACTGTACTCAGCCGGGAAAAGAAAGAAGCTTCCGGTGGTTACACAAACTGTCTTTCGAGTCTGGCGTCGGGCGCTTGGTCGCATGGGGTGGTGGAATAGGCTGACTGGGGAGACCCCATTGTGGCGGAATGGCCGCCTACCGGCTTTGTCGACCCTGCCGGGGTTTCGCGGCTGGGACTCAATAGGGATCTCGGCGTTGGGGCATGTTATGAGGGGCACGACCCTTAAATCCTTCCAGGAGTTGAGGGATGAGTACGACATGCCGAGTACCCAGTTCTTCAAATACCTGCAGTTCCGCCATGCTATCTCCCCCGCCCTGGAGGGGTTGGACTCTCTGCCGGAATTCAGTCCCATAGAGGCTAAATTATTTATGGGAGAATTAACGGACAAGAAAATTTCATGCGTGTACCAATCCCTAGTCACTCACTGTGCGCCCTCCCTGGATGACCTTCGGGCCAAATGGGAGAGAGACGTTGGTGAAATAGATGAGGAAGGATGGAGGGAGGCTCTTGCGGCTCAGAGGGAGGCGGCCGTCGCCGTGCGGCTGCGTTTTATCCAATTTAAATACCTACACAGGGCTTACTTTACGAGAGAGAGGCTGTGGCGAGCTGGTTTGATTGCCTCCCCCGACTGTCTGAGGTGTGGTAGGGAAATGGGTACGTTCCTGCATACGGTGTGGACCTGTGGGGCAATGGTGCGATATTGGAAGCATATTTGGGATTGCTTGGATGAGGTACTGGGCTGGCAGCTCCCGTGTACGTCGCAGCTGGGTCTTTTGCATGTCTTGGAGCAGGTGGGCGGTAACATCTATAAGAGGCATCTCTTGCTCCTGGGCCTTACGGTTGCTAAGCGGGATGTGGCCCGGGCCTGGAAAAACCCTGGGGCTCCCCCGATTGAGGTCTGGAAAAGAGGTATGGACTACTGTATGGGACTAGAACGCCCTGTATTTGAGGCCCGTGGCTGCCCCAGCAAACACTATAAAATCTGGAAGAGGTGGGCAGAGTACAGGGGGTTGTGGCTAGAGCCGCCGCCGCAGCAGGACACAATGGCGGATCAACTATCATGAGTGCCGGGACGGGAATGAGAGCGCATTACCATCTTTGTGCAGATTACTTTGTTTTAGATCCTGGTGACCATCGTGAACGGGGTGGGGGTGGGAACCGGGTGGGGGGTTGTTACGGGATGGGAGGGGGGGATCCGGGTAGTTAATGTCCCTATTTTATCCTGCCTTATATGCTGATTGCTGCAACTGTGATTCGTGTTTATATGCTTACAGCCTTCCAGTGTCTGGAGTGCTGTACATGTCTCTGCAATCTATTTTTGAAATGTCAATAAAACCTGGTTTTGAAAAAAAAAAGCCTTGGCAACGGGAAGTCTACGCAGACCACAGGGGTTCTGTTCCAGAGGTTCCGACGAGGGATACCGGCGTCAAACTTACTGAGAAGACAGTGCAGGCCTCAAGGGAGTAGCAGGACCACCACCCATGTTGCTGAGTCTTTCGGAGTCCATATGACGTCAGGAGCAGCAGACCGGTTAGCTTTGTTGTGGTGCCTGCAGATGCAGCGGGGTGACTCCTTCACTCCAAGGGAGATTACTTTGGGTGTCTTTGATGCCCACAGGCCTGGTGAAGAACCTGGATGAAACACAGGCGCAGACGACACAGAAGACTGGCAGGACGACTAGATCCGGAGCAGCAGGAGTCTTCCTTGATGCAGTCTCGGTTCCAGGCGAAGTCTAACAAAGTCCAAGGTGTCCAGACGGTTAAAATGTTTCGGATTTGAATCTTTTCCCGCAACGAATCAAAAGAGTCACCCACAGGTAAGCCCTTAAGTACCCTAGGGAAAGGTTTGGGACGATTCTAGATTCCCTCTGAGAGGAGGGTTTAGACAGAGGGGAGGATACTCCCATGTCCTTTGTCCAGTTCAGCATCAGAGCAGGAGCCAACAGCTCCCTCAAACTGGAGTATGCAACGAGGGCACCAAATTTGCCCTTTAAAAGCGGTCAGGTGGTGCTGGCAAGCGCCCCCACACCAGCCCAATACACTAAGAAGTCCGGCCAGGGAGGTGCTCACACCTTCCTGGGACAGAATATCTACTGATCTACCTTCCCCTGCTCGAGCTCAGCTCCGCAGCAGGAAAGCCAGTCAGTCAGAGAATCTTTATTTTGGTCATAAACCATAAAAGATGCATACAATCAATACAATTACTAATATTTACAACTTCTTAAAAATAGGAGCACAATCCAGTTGTCTTTCAATATATAAAAACATTAAAAGTTTAAAGAAATATAAAAACATTAAAAAGGACACAGGTTTGCAATTCTTGGTCAGTTTCTGGGAGATGAACATATATATATACATATATATACATATATATACATATATATATATATACACATATACATATATATACATATACATATATATACATATACAAAAAGAAATATATAAAAAGGATCTTCTCCTGCGCCACATAGCATTGATGAAGCACAAAACAGAATACAAGAGGAGTAAAGGTGTTACACTTAAGTATTCTGAGAGCCTCATTATGATATCTAAACCCCAGATTTCTGCAAAGTTGGACAAGCCAACGTTGCCGTAGGGATTTATACTTTGAGCAGAAGAAGAAAACATGGGACTAAATCTCTTCTTTGGCCCCACAAGCCGGACATTCTACTGACTTGTTGGACAACCATTTATAGGAGAAGACACCAGGCGGGAGTGTGCCATATCTAAATTGCAAATAAAGTTGCACTGGGTAGGACCTCGTAAAAGAACGGCTCTACTTTATATTTCTCTTTTAAATTAAAAAACTGTAGGGTAAGTGAACCCAGGTCAGAATTACTAAGGGTATCCGTAATTCTATTCATGCGATACAAATTGATCAAATCAGCACGGGACAACTCAGCACAGGCTACTGCAGGATTAGACCAAAGACCTGGTAAACTCATTCTTATACTTTCTTTTTTTTTATAAAAGCAAACCAGGGCAGTTTCTCAGTCCCAGGGAGGCCCAATAACTTCAGTTTCAGATGTAAAATGCATCAGCTCAGGGGTTACCCAAAGTCTGCGCCAATAGGTTAAGGGCCGTAGAGCCACCACTTCTTCTATTGGTCTAATACCCATGTCCATTCTCAAGGGGATAAGAGGGGTACTAGTTGGAAGCACCAGCAGTGATCTTAAAAATAGATTTTCAGTCTTACTGATACCTTCTACCGGACGATGACCCCACAGTTCCGCCCCATATGTGCTTTATATATTTCTATGATGGAAGCAACTGGCTTAGAGGTGGATTCCCTGTGGAGTTTTAAAATCCCACCTGTGGTCTGAGCAAGTCTAAGTTTAGCCTTAGCAAGTTGTGGGCCCCAATCTATTCTAACGGTAAGGGTGATACCCAAGTATTCAAAAACAGTTACCCTGTCCAAAGCGATGCCATTCAGGTAGGGATTAGCACATCTGGTCTTTGGTGGATTGCAGACCATAAACTTAGTCTTTTGTGTGTTAATCTCCAACCCCATTTTATGACACAAATTGGCAAAGCTGTCTAGGGCGCGTTGGATTCCCATTGGCGATTTTGACAATAGGAGAGTATCGTCTGCAAACATTAATGCCAACACCTGTTCGTTTTTTAGTTTTGGGGCATCGATGTCTTTGACCCCCTTGAGGTGTGCAATCAGTGCATTGACGAAGAGACAGAATAGGGTGGGTGCCAACACACACCCCTGTCTTACTCCTCTATTGACTGGGAATTTAGATGTTGAGATTTACCACTCCTAACTTGGGCAAAATTATCCGAATGAAGTCTCCTAATGATGTTAAGAAGATATGGTGGCATCCCCATATCCTCCAATACTACCCAAAGTATTTGACGTGGACCAAGTCGAAGGCCGTTTTAAGGTCAACAAAAATTAAGTAGAGGCTGCCACCCTCTACTCTCACAGTTTTCCAATACAAAAGGTGGAGCCTTAGTAACTGGTCGACCGTGGAGGTCTCTTCCCTAAAAACGGCCTGATAGGGGCTCAGGATCTGCTGTTCCTCCATCCAGATCTGGAGCCGATTGAGAATGATACGTGCAAATAGTTTTTGACTTGCATCAATCAGGCTGATCGGACGATAGTTTGCCGGGAGTAGTGGGGATCCTTTCCTGAACACTGGTATAATCTCAGCACCCACCCAGGTATCAGGTAAGTTAGAACCCTGAAGTATAGCGTTGAACAACAAACAGGGATATGGCATTTATACCTCAGTTTGGTCCTTGAAAAGATCTCCTGGGATTTTATCGAGGCCAGGCGCCTTACCTACTGGGAGCCTTTTTACAGCAAGTTCGACCTCCAACAATGTTACTTTAGTATCTAATTTTTCATTGTTGGTATAAACTAAGGGAGGATTATCAGGGAAGCCATTTGACGCCTCATCAGTATTCTGTGACAATGCCTGTGGTGAGGGATCATAAAGGGATTAACTTCTACCGGAGGGGCATACAGCATCTGATAGTGTTCAACCCATCTCTCCGGTGCAATATTTGGATCATCAGCCCTTTGTCCATCCCTACTGCCAGATTGTGCTATTGTCCAGAATTCCCTCATATCCCTACTCCCCAGGGCGATTTTTATGGCTTCCCATTTGCTATTTTCCCAGTTCTGTTTGGCCTCGGTTAGCACTTTCTTGTACTCTAACCTCTTGCATTTTATTAGTGTTCTGTTCAGGGTTTTAATTGAGTCCAGGAGTGCCCCCTTGGCTTTCTTGGAATCTAACCATGTAGAGGCCTTCCTATACTTCCTGGGTTTAACCATTGGTGGATTTAATAATTCAGCGAGGGTAGTCGCTAGACCTGTGTGTATATTGTAAATTTGATTAAAGAACACTTCCTGCCCATGTTCTATATGACCACTTATTTCAAAGAAGGCCTGATGGACAACTTGGTAAAGGGAACTCATTTTATCTGATGACTTTTTCACTGTTGGCCATTTAAGCCTTCTTCTGTTGTTTGAAAGAAGGGGTGTCCCTCGGTTATCCACTCTATCCCCTTATTTAAACCCATCTCAGGAAGGCTTATGTCAAGTACCAAAGCATTATGGTCACTATCATGACGTGGGAGAACCACAAAGTCAATGACCTTAGTCCAACTCCTTACCTCTACCATGATGTAATCTATGCGGGAAAACTGACCTGGGCGGTTAAAAGTAGCATTACCCTCCAGGTCAGATTGGGCACGGCCATTACAGGCTCTCAAAGAGTGAGCAATAGTGATGGAATTCATTTGAAGAGCTAGTGGTGACCATGCCTTAATCAGAGGTATTTGAAGATCTGGAATGGACCAAAGCGAATCCTTCTCGCTTGTAATAGATTCTACGATGCCCGGCAGTGGTTCATATTGGCAGTTGAAAACCCCTGCGACAATCTAAGTGCTCTCTCCCTGTACTGTAGAAATAAAATTATCTAAGATATCCAATGTTGGTGATTCTTTTCCCATCCTAGTGGGACGGGAATAGACGTTAATAAGGATCACTCTAAATTTGGACAAGAAGGAAAGTCTAATACATTGAAGATCCAGGATTGAGGTATCTAGTTGAGTCACTGTGCATCCTAAGTGCGAACCAGTCAGGATGGACATATCCCCAAACGGTCTACCCCTCTCACCAATCTAAGCCAGAGTATTGACTGACAAAAAGCCTAGCATAAAGAAATCTTCCCTGGCCCAGGTCTCCTGGAACAGGCAGACATCAGACTGATCTATAAAAACTCCCAAATCGGGGCAGGATAATTTATTACAGAGCCCTGCCACATTAAAGGACAGGATAGTAAGTTTATTATCAAATGTCATCTGCGCTCCACCATTATCAGTTGAGACCCTTGTAACCGTAGCTGGTTCAATGGGAGGACTAATATTATTTTCACTAACAGAAGTGATAGTTTCATTCTCCTTGTGTGGCCCTATAGGCAGAGCAAAAGATGACTGATGTAATCTTTCAGTTGCACCATGCCCCATTACATCCAAATGTATTGGAGTATCCCTATTATGTAGGTTGATTCCAGTCCCAGAGATACTAATGATCTGACCATTATGGGTGGATGATCTGACCATTATGGGTGGATGTATCAGGGGGGCTTGATGAATATCTACCTGTAATTGAGGCATCCAGCCTTCCCAGTCAATCTACGTCCTCCAGTAGGGCATATCGATTAGATACAGGGATGCTAAAGAAAGGAAGATTTTGATGGGAACTATTAGGAGTGATATAAGAATTCATACCCAGTCTTTCATAATCATTGAAAAACTGAGAGACGCCCATCCTCCGGGAGCATGGGTAGAAGAAATCTAGGGTAAGAGCTCGGATAGTCGTGGGATGATCCAAAGGGAACGAGGATTGAAATACTAGTCTTAGGGTAATTTCTGGGTGTCTAAAATTAATAATCACACAATCCCCACGGATGGACTTATGTGTGGGGCCCACCCAAGCAACCCTCCTTACCATCAAAATCTCACCTGCCTTATATGGGAATTTCTTATTTTTAGCCAGCCAAAACAGAATCTTATTGCGTAGTACTAACTGCGATTCTTTAAGCCCTTTCTTAAATTCCGGTATTCCTGCCAGAATAATTACATGGAGGACAGCCTCAGGGGGGATATTGATTATAGGAAGACAGGATTGTTGTGTCACACAACCACCTCCCCCTGCGTTCCCTACAGCAGATGAATCAATAACAGTTGCATTTCTGCCTATTCGTGGATTGCGGATAGAAGGCGCCCTCACAATATTAGGATTGTTCGCTTGCAAACTTTGGGATGGTAAATCGGACAGGCCCTTGTCCACAGGCTGGAGTCCCTCCAATGTCATTTACACTACTAACTTCAAGATTTAGGAGAGCTCGATCTTGGGGCAATTTACTGACTTTAGATGGCTGCAATGCCCAACTGGGAAGCGATTCCTGTACAATAGGAAGCCCAACGTTATGTAGGATAGATGTAGCATTAGCAGTGAATTCCTGGTTAGGGTGGGCTTGCGGTAGATTCTTAACGAGTGCAAGGTTCTGTAGGTGTTGAAGAATGGGGGCAATCTCTTCCCTCACGATCTCTCTACACTGGGCTAAAAAAATCAACCATTAGAACTTGGGCCCAGGGGGAATAGGTCTGGTGTAGCGGGGACTTGGAGGAATTGGTCAGAGGAGTTCCACTATTGGTTGGCGTCACAATACCTCTGCCGGACCCTCCCCTTGCTTTTTTCCCCTTTAGGGCCCCCATTACTGCCTTGTTTTCTTTTCCTTGATGTACGGGTCTTAGCAGTAGTACCCTCAGTTCTAGACTCAATACTTGGTATAGAAATATGTTCATTATTAGATGGAACCACATTTTGACAATCGCTCTGTTCTAAAAAGTTCGCTGGATCAGTTAAAGCAGGTGGCGTCGAAAGCAAGCAATCGGGCGTAATTGAGAGACGTCTTTCAGTCAGTTCTATTTCAGTTGTAACAACTCCTATCGCCTTCTGGAGCATTAAGTCAATTGCTGTGGGGGCACTAATGGGGAAGGTGGATTGGACTTTGGTCCAGACCGCTTGACTGCACAAGCACGTACGTAAAGGGGGATTTGGTGGCGCCATCACAAAAAAAAAACCAACAAAAAATAGTTGCACAAACAGCGGTCCAACCAAGTGGCTTAGAAAACTCACAGTACCTTATATTTAGCAAATGGATATGGAGCCCAAGAGTCCAAAACTTAGGGGGGTGGCCCAGCCCAGCCTCTTGCAGGCAAGGACGGGACGGGCACGCATGCGTCCCGCGCAGCGGGAGCGCTGCAGGAGATTTAAAGCGCCTCCCGGCGCAGAAAGATGATGCAGCAAGTAGGCGCCACCTGGGACTCTGGGAAATGGAGTCCCGGGCGCTTTGGGCAGCGTGGTAGTCCCCCGTGGACTGTTCCGGTATAGAGCAGCAGGCTGGCGTGGCAGTGAGCGTTGTTAGTGTCCCGCAGGAAAGCAGAATTGTGTGTGTTGTCTGAAGTAGCACTAGCTGGCTGTTAGATCCTAAAAGGCTGGGACCTGAAAAATAGGGGTACCCTAAGTGAGCCCCCAGTACATGGGATCCAACGTCAAACACTGGAATCTGTGTTGGGGTATGATTAACAGGTTGGACCCCAAACATGACCGGTTTTGATGCAGCCAATATATAATTAGACATCTCATACTTGACTTGATGCCCACTATGTGTATTAAATGACGGACCAAACTTACAACGGCTGGAGAATAGACTCCGGAATTTGTAGGTGTCCGGCTCCTAGCATCCTGCCTTCAGGATTGAAAGGCCTACCTTAGGGGTGACTTATAGGTAAGGGCACGCAGTTTTATGGTATTTTTTTTTTTTTTTTTTTAACAATTCCGTCTGTATTTATCCATATTTATTTTTGGGGCATTTTATCTGTATTTATCCATATTTATTTTGTGTTTTGCATATAAATGTAGTTGAAAAACGGTACATTTCCACATTTATTCAAATGGTAGACCCAAAGTCATACTTAGATGTCCGTTGTGTTTTAGCTATTTGAGTTGCCAAATATTACATACAAGTACACCCACTGGCAAATATTAGCATTATACCACAAATGTATTTTGACAAATGCAGTTATTTCAAGAAATGTCATCCAGTTATTTAATTTTCCATGCTGTCATCTGCTCAGCAGTTGGACTGAATTCATGACAGACAGCACGAAGATTGGCTGAAAAGAAGCACATTTTCTGTATTTATCCATGTTTAAAAATAAATGCAGACAGAAAACACATTGTTTTCTGTCTGTATTTATTCTTAAAAATCCGTAAAAACGGAAAACAGGGAGCCTTACTTATAGTTTTTAAGTGTAGGGACCTCAGATATAAGAAAACATATCGGTCGTAAGTGGTAGTAACACCAACTTACAAAGGCTAAAATGGCAGGCCTGTAGTCACAGCTTGAGTGGTCTCTCATGGGTGGCACAACACATGCAACCCATGGGAGACACCTGGTGTACCTATGCCCTGGGAACCTTAGTACCATACACTAGCGACTTAAAAAGGTACACCAGTAGCCAATTGGGAAGGTACCAAAGTACTTATCACAGTCCAATTTAGGGAGAAATCACAGTGACTGGGGTCCTGATTTGCAGGATCCCAGTCAGACTAGTCCAAAACACACTAACACCAGGCGAAAAGTGGGGGTAACCATCCTAAGGATCCTACCTCCCAAAAACGGCATTTCAAACTACAGTGTGCTGTGACTACCAATTACTTTGTCACATTTTTTTCTTACAGGGACAGCATTCTGAGTAAAACCCCTAAGAGACTGTTTCACCAGAGAGATAGTATCTCCATCTTTGAGCACACCTTAGCGCGTGTGCACTCATCTCCAAAGGGCCCATTTCTGGCTCTTCACAGTTGGTCCTGAAGAAAGCCTTTGCTAATTCATGCTATTTGGCTGAAACATGTAGACCCCTCACCCCTCGTAGGATGTATGAGATCCATTATATCTCCCGGACATCAGCAGTTAGTTCTTAATCCTGCCCCAATATCCCATTATTATTGAAATTCTCCTGGTTAGGAGGGGAATCTTGGACAGTTTTAATCCTCCTTTTTCACAAATTGTCACAAACAAAATCCTTGCTCCACTGTAATCAGGCGGCTAAGTACACCTAATATGCATTCAACACCCTAGGTGGGAACCCAATGATGAAGAAAGCCACCAACTAGGCTAGTGGGGGAGGGTTCTTTTAAAAAACCTAATCATTTTTTCCAAGCGATTGCTTTTATATGCAGTTTGATTTTTTCGGGCCCCTCATTGTTGAAATATATTATTTAGGGGAGAAGGACAAGCTCTTTCTGATCCTCACTCTCTTTACCTGTTTGAATGTGTCAAAAGAAATATCCAAGAGGAACTCTGCGGATTTTCTAATAGACCCCCAACAATGCAGAACTCTCAGTCTGATCCTGCATAGCCTGAAGTGATTCCTTAATATCATAATTTTATTTCAATCACAAAGACCTTAAATAGTACATCACAACCAAATACATATGTTTCATACATCATCAGAGTGGTTATAAAATGCCAAAAAGTATAGCATTCTATTAAAAGGACCCTTAAAACGAGCATACAAATATTAAAACCATATAAGAATACATATCATTAATATAGAATATATGTTGTTAAAAAGTAGAATCTAGATACATTAGGCCAGGCACCTTGATCATCTAATCCAGTGATACTCAAAGTACGGCCCGGGGGCCGCTTGCTGCCCTCTTGACCTTTAAATGCACACCCTTGGTGAAGAGCAGCACCAGCTGCTGTTTATTTGCTAGCACTAATATTTAGAAAAAGATGTTAAATAAATGGGCAAGCATTTGTTAACCTGCAAATAAATGCTTGCCTGTTTATTTAACATGTTTTAAAACTCTTAACACTATCCATGACCCACCGAGACCCCCTCCCGCCACCCTGCTGGAATCAGAGCGGCCCTCGGCACACCAAAAACCATACTTTGTGGTCCCTGGTCAAATGTTTGTGAGTACCCATGGTTTAATCCATAGAGGCAACAAAAATCTAGCTAGGCCAAAAACAACTACTCTGCTACTGTATGTGCCAAGGATTCTATTACAGGAGGCTTCAGATTATGCTACTCTTATCTTTACTGCAAAATACAGCAGCCAATGAAAACATACAATTTAGTGTAAAACAACTACATTGCCCATGATGCACACATATAAGCCACGTCTCCATAGTCCATAAGATCCTTCTGCGTGGTCCCATCATCCTCTTTCTTTGCTGCTCACAGCAAGAGATAAGTGTGCCTTTCATGCTCCCTTACTTTGCCTTTCATGGGTTTTGATGGCTGTTATTGACTTTATTGATTTTGATTACGTTTTGTTTGCTCAAATACCTTGTTGTTTAATGTTCTCGCACTGTGTGGCGGTTTAATTACTGTTAACAGGTTTACTCAGGAGCGAGCGCTCCGACTTTCATGCCCTTATTGCAGCTCAGTTGGGGTTAAGTGCGCGAATGCTGTGCCCGCGTTTCCTATCGATGCGACGTCTTTAACCCCTTCGGTGCTGGTGACGGAGTGGTGACAGAACCGCTCCGTCACCAGCGTTGGCTGAGCTGTGCTCATGACGGAGCGGTTCCGTCACGGCCCGCTCGGCACGCCTGCGCGGCGCGAATTCTGCGCCTGCGCTGAGCGTTCTATTGAAACGGGGCGGGCCGTGACGGAACCGCTCCGTCATGAGCACAGCTCAGCCGACGCTGGTGACGGAGCGGCTCCGTCACCAGCATGCGGCCGCCGCGCGGCCGCCCCAACGGCTTAGCACTGCGGCGGAATAGCCGCCGCAGCGAAGGAGTTAAGGAGTCGCGTGTGTCACGGTCTTTGACCGGGCAGTGGCTGTCACCGCATTTCACCGAGCCTGTTTTTCCCCGGCATTTACTCCCTATTCGTGGCGCTGTGTGCGCTGGCACTGGGCTTCGCTAATCGCCCTCCTTTGCCGCACGCGCCGGGTGGCTCTAGGCGGACGCGCGCTCCCAATCGCGCGCATTTGGGCCGCTTTTGGGCTCCTTTTTGGTCGCGTTTGGGCAGCCTGCATCGGCTCGAATTCCAAGACTTTCCTCACACGCATTTTGCGGTCGGTTGTATCTCCCTGCTCAGAATCGCCTCACCGGTTATAAAATCAGGGCCCCTGGAGTGCGCACACGCTCCCTATTCATTGCTTACTGGGCCCAGGTCTCTGACCATTGCTTACAGCTTTGCTGAGGGGGTTTATTGGCCACTCTACTGAGTAATTGATTGTGTGCAGGTAGGCTGACCCCCCCACCCCCCCATTACCCCTCCTGGTGGTTGTGAGTATAAGCCTACATAGTTGAACAGAGACAGTTTCCTCACTCCACCTACAGTCATGGATGACTGGGTCAAGTACCCCAATGAAGATTAGGAGGAGGTGTATGAGGAACAGCAGGAGACTGTTATGGAGGACACCCTGGTAGAGGCTCTGGACACTTCGGTCCAATCCTCTGTAAATAAAGCAATTGAGAGTACGGTCCCCCAAACCGTCCACCAGGCTCTGGCGGCAGCTCTGCGACCTATCAAAAAACAGTTAGAGAGCTTCGTCAGGCGCCATGGCTATGGCAAAGAGCCGCAGAAGAGGAAGTCTGAAGCCTCGGCTTCTGGTGAGGGCACTGTCACCGCAAAGCAATGGTCACATGCACAGGCACTGTCAACGCTGCCCTGCAGTGGTGCAGGCGACCATTCATACACGGGGGTAAGGCTAAATGTAAGCAACGGGTGTACACAGATACCGACACCATCACGACAGGCACGGACACAGACACCGATACC
This sequence comes from Lissotriton helveticus, assembly GCF_964261635.1. Taxonomy (NCBI): domain Eukaryota; kingdom Metazoa; phylum Chordata; class Amphibia; order Caudata; family Salamandridae; genus Lissotriton; species Lissotriton helveticus. The sequence continues at coordinate 165,590,660 of NC_136068.1, forward strand.
TCGGAGGAGCCTCCCCCTCCAAAGACGGCGAAAACGTCACTCCCTTCAACTTCGGAACTTCCGAACACTCCTTTCACGTTCGATCCTACAGATATCATGCACCCCCGGTCTTCTGACTGGACTCCACCTCCGGAGGTCTCCGATTACTTGCATGAAAACCTCAGAAAGAGTTTTTTCAGGGAGGTGCCACGCCCGGATGTTCCAGACAAGGTGGCCGAGACGCCAGAAATAGATGCGAGTCTCCTCACATTCTAGAGGGACGCCTCACGCTGATGGCATGGAGGCTTTCAGGAAACAGTGGCACATGCCAGGAGTTTCAGACAGGGCTTCTGAGTTTCAGGCAAGCCTGGGCACCTTCCACAAGGAAGCGTTATTCCACAGCCTGGAAAAACTGGGTGGATTGGTGCTTGGAACGACATTTGGATCCCGTGGGGTTGGAGTTATCCCAAGTGCTAAATTTCCTTTCGGACAAGGCTGCGGAGGGCCTGGCGTACCGCTCAGTCAACAATTTTCGGTGAGCCATTTCAGCGGGTCATGCGCTGGTTAATGGCAAACTGGTAGGTATGCACCCGGTTGTATGCAAACTTCTTAAGGGAATTAGGGTCGCTAATCCACCCAAGCCCAAATATACGGGCCTGTGGAATGTTTCCCAAGTTATATTTCTGTTCAATCGTTGGCCTTCCGATGCTCTTTTTTCTAGAAAGCAGCTTTCGGCCAAGTTGGCTATGTTGCTATGCCTGTCCGCGTGTAGAAGTTCATCGGATGTGCGAGCTCTCGACGTTACAGGTAGAGTATTTACCCGGGAAGGGGCTTCTTTCACTATTACCGGACGTACAAAGACACTTTCTCGTCACATTAATTACAATGCTTTCCCGGAAAATGAAAAATTATGTGTAGTACATTGTTTAAATGCATACGAAGAGTGTACAAGGTCATTGAGACCACAGGGTTGTTCGCAACTGTTGATTGCTTTGCAGAAGATGTTTAAACCAATGGCGGCTGCCACCATTGCCAGATGGCTCCGATTTGTAATGCAGGAAGCTGGTATTGACGTCCAAAAGTTTGGTGCGCATTCTGTCAGAGGTGCTATGGCCTCAAAGTCTTACATGTTGGGTTCTAACATTCAAGACATTATACGTTGTGCAGATTGGTCTTCGGAATCTACTTTCAAACCGTTTTATTACAAGCCGGTGGGTGATATTACTTCTGTGGTGTTTGGACAGCGTTAAACTAGCTTAATCTGAAGCCTCTGGTCCTGTAATAAAATCAAAAATTTGCTAGCATTCGCGCCAAGAATTTTCAATTCTATTAAGGACAAGGAGGCGAGGATTATCCCACCCGGCTTTATTAACACTGTTAAAAGCTTACCCGCCCATGTTGCATGTTGTGACAATTGATTATACAGTGGTTACGGATGTTTCATTTCCTTTATTTCAGGATCAGACAAGAAGTCTGAATAGAAGATGTTGGATGGCAAGAGCTTGAAGACTTCAGGTTATTCTTCCACATTGGAGGAGGTTTTGGACTTATTCATGCTTATGTTTAGACTTGCGTTCTCTACAAAGAAAGAGGATGATGGGAACACGCAGAAGGATCTTATGGACTATGGAGGCGTGGCTTATATGTGTGCATCCTGGGCAATGTAGTTTTACACTAAATTGTAGGTTTTCATTGGCTGGTGTGTTTTGCAGTAAAGATAAGAGTAGCATAATCCTCGCTTCCGTGTCCTTGATAGGATTGAAAATTCTTAGCGCGAATGCTAGCAAATTTTTGATTCCAAGTCCCTCTAGATAATGTCCAGGTCCAATAAGCCTGCACAGGGGGATAATCCACTTGGCCTTCAAATTCTTATACGACGGGCAAAAAAAACAAAAAAAACACAGAAGATGGACTAGGGATTCGGGGCTTCGCCTGCAAGCCGGGCATAAAGCATCAGTAAGTACATTGCAACACTACTTGCTGCAAAACAGTTTAGTGGGAAGAGTTTTATATCTAAATTGGAGGAACTCCTTAATATCTGAAATTAGACTCTGCGCTGTGTAAGCACCATAAATGCCAGCCCTCATGGCTAAAAGCACTCCACACTTTTTAAAAAATCTGAATCCAACTTAGTTTGATCTATAATAATACAGTTCCCAGTTACAAAAATATTTTCTTAGACTCGACACCACAACAGATTCAGGTACCTTCTCATCCATATCCTCCAATTGACATAGGAATAATGTGTTAAAGGGAATTATCAATTCTGCTGTTTGCACTAGGTGCATTCTGAATGCATATTAATAAAAATATACCTTCTGAAAGTACTATAAGGGCACTTGGCAGCAGCCTGTTAACCTGTATACAACCAAGATTATACTGTGTATAATAAATGTTTTAAACTGCAATAACCTCACTTGTTCTGTTGGTAATTCAACATGTATGAGTGAATGTATGATTTGCTGGAAGTAGCAATCACATGGCGCAGGGATTTTTTAAAAAAAAACCTTCATTCTGGTCCTGAAGAAAGCCGACAGACCCACTGGGCATTGAAACCAGCTGAAACTTGTCGACCTCAGATGCAGGGGGGGCTCCTCCACTAAGGTAGACGAGTGTCGCCCCACAGCACTGCAAAAAAAGGAAAAATAAACTAACGCAATGTTATTTTATTTTTCCGTGCTGCAGCAGCTTTGCGGGCGGGGCGGGGCTTCTCTGCTTGCGGGGCGCGGCTTCTCTGCTTGCAGGGCAGGGGAGCAGTAGTTTACCCACTCCAAGTGTGCATGAATGTTTGACCGACCCTATTGGGCCTGCCAAACATTCATGTGCACTTTGCATGTTATCCACCCAGGCTGCATTACAGACTGGGTGGAGAACATGCCCCAGGCTCCCATTCCCTGGCTGAGCGCCGAACCATGGCGATCAGAACCAATCACAACGCTGCATTACTGCATTGTGATAGGTCAGGGGAACCTGGGTGGGTGCTTCCTGTTGAAGGAAGAGGATGCAGAGGACGGAGGAAAGGCGACGGCCGGCCAGCAGGTAAGTGTTTTTATTTTTTAACACCCCTTCCTGCCCCACTAATGCCACTTGGGAGCAACCGCCACTGCTCAGATGTCTAGGGCCATGATACCCTTTGGACATCCCACTGTTTTTAGTCTTGCCCAAGGAACCGGGGTGGGGGAAGAAGATCTGGTAGGGAATTTTAATCCACTTTCAAATCCCTAGGCTGTAGAATAAGTGCTCCGCTTACAAATGCATTGAGCTCGCCCACTCTCACTAGGTGAGGAGGGTGTAAGTACAATGATGAAGCAGGACACAGGAGGGACCTGCGGGTCAGGACTTAAAATTATATCCTAGAGATGTTTTGATCACACAGTTTCCCCAAGGTGTTGATCTCATATACTCATGTGATACACCATGGGCCACGAAACCATCTAAAAAATATTGGGGGAAAAAACAGGGTAACCCACCTTAAGTGTTGTTACCCTTAGGTTACACACAGACATTTAAGGAGCTTGCATTCAGAAACTGAGCTTTCTTACCAAAGTAACGTATTCCCACAGATTAGATTACATTAAATTTATTTTTCATTTAAAGAGCAAACATTACATTTTATAAGCAGTTGCCGATAGGTGAAAGCCAAACGAAATAGTTGAGTATTTGGCTTTTTTGCTGCATGTATGATTGCTGCATTCATGACTGTCCCCAAGTGTACACGCAATCACAGTTCTCATAGTTTTATACACTACGATCAATGTGAGAGAGACACTTAAGTGATACTGAGGGCAGGCGTTCAATGAAAAGCAAGTGCAGGCTTAACTACACCTTTCTAGAAAGCATCACTCAGGCACAAATATCAGAAACATATGAGTTTGCTTTAACTCACACTGGGCGTATATAGGCGCAGCGCGCAATGTACCATCTAAAATTAACACGAATAAAAATGACAGTGTCCAAACGGGCAGGACAAATATGCAAATAAATCTAGCGGTCTCAAAGTGATAGTATCCACAGCTTTAAAACAGGATCTGCAAACAGAAACTCAACCAATCAAAGCTGGATTAGCGTGAAAGCAAATGTCAATGTTGACAGTTCATCTTTCGCCAACGACAGTAGCCACTGCAGATCGAACGCGTTCCATTTTTAAAAGGAGATCTGAATACATTATAGCAAAAAGTGACCCCAAAGATATTTGGACTTTTCACCAACATGCGCCAAGAGCTTACTGTTGGCATGCCAATAACAGAAGTGACATGCGTCATAGATTGGAAGGTCTGTGGCCCTTACTTACTCCAACGTTATACGGTCCGGTCCAAAACCGGCCTCTCACTTTTTAGCACCTTGGTGTTCGCTAAATATCCAGAGAGCCCTAAATGTGCACACCGCAATTACATCACAGTAGCCGGGGCTAAAAAGAAGCCCATCAGCAGACCACATTCAGAAGCCGAAAGGTGCTTTGGTAGCTGCAGGCTGCCATGGTTATAAACAGACTTGCTCTGACACACGAGGGCATGTGCTCTGGTGGGTGGTGCCAGTTCTGCCTGTACAGGGAGCTCACTGTGCTTACTAAGAGACACGTAATCCATGACAAGCAGTTACAAGCGTACCACGCCAACTCCTATACAGTTGTCCTTTTCAGACTCAACAGCCACCACTGTGGCATACTAAAGGGCGCCGAGCGTTACCTCCTCCTGGAAGGATGGCGGGTATCTGCAGATCCGCAGGATAGAAGCTCCGTACACCTCCCTCCACCTCACATTCAAACCCTGGCAAAATGGCGCGTTGCTGACCTCACCACGCAGGCGCAGTGTGGCGTGCCTGGAATCCTGATGCAAACTCCCTTGACCGTAATGTGACATCAGCGCGCAGGCGTAGTGCGTTTCGCTTGCCTGACGCAAGACGCAGGCGCAACAGAAAAGGTCTGGCATTTGCCATTTGCAATGCATAATAATGATTGATCATAGAAGTGACTAATGAAGCAGACATACTGGGTACGTTGATTGTGAGGTAGCCATACGCTGTTTCACCGGCTTTCCCCCATCTTTGAATAGGGATGATTTACTTACTTGAGATAAAACTTTATGGACTTCTACCAACACAGTCCAGTCTTGCTAAAGATATATATTTTTATGATTAATGTTTCTTTAAATGCTGCTGGAAATCCGTATTTTTTACTTTTTAATTTTATGATTTGTCATTCGTAAAATATACCAGATTCGATCCCTATAGGGATAACAAATACTACGGTATAGGTAAAGAAAACTCGGAAAATCGACAGGGGGCGTTCTTTGTGGAGCCCCGGGCAGAACAAGAACATGCCATTTCTTTTTCTTTGATCTGTTTTATTGAAATTTTTTAGATAGATTATGCATATTACAACCTTACATGTTACTTACCAGAGCACAACAAGTTACGTTCAAAAATATATTATGCAAAACTATACAAGTGTATGTTAGCAAATAGCATATGTGCAAATTTATGTCCATACAGCTTTAAGGCTTGCAACAAATAGAACACGCACAGGAATTATAGCTTGTAACGGTAACAGGTAAATTTTGTATACATACAAGAGGTGCCCGTCTGTAGGTGCGCGTTTGATGTGGACACTGCTATTAATTCCTTGTAACTATGCTGTATTGCCAATGTTATTGATCAAACAGCTTATATATACAATCCCAAAAACTCGTAACAACAAATAATGGCGCAGGAACGTGGATAGGCCTAGGTGGAAAAGGAAGCACGCGACCTTAACCACTGTGCTACTCCTGCAATTTAAATCGGTTAGGTCTGCTGGTATGGTCCTGCACCGATTCATTGTGTGTGATATTTACTGCGCGCTCCATACTATATGATGGCTGCGATTTCAGCATGGGTGTGATTCAAGACAATTCGGCATTTGGGTTGTCTGCAGAATCTCCTGGAGCTAATTCAAGTTGAAGCATCATTAGGATAATGTTCCAGGCTGCCGAAAATGGATATATGTGTAATCCAAGGGTATCTTCCTTTTGAAGGGAAGCACCTTCTGCTTTAGCTCAGTTCAGCTTGGATTTTAAATTTGCTAACATTCGTGCCAAGAATTTTCAATTCTATTAAGGACAGGAGGCGAGGATTATGCTTTCTCAATTTCTTTACTGAAACACAGCAGCCAATCAAAAACCAGTAAAGAAAACAAAAACTACATTACCCATAAACCCTGGGTAACCATAGAGTACATGAACAGTATATAAAGATTCATAGAGGTCACAACTTCCTCTTTCTTTGTCCAGAACCATTCAGGAAGAACAACGGTAAGTCCATCAATCCATTAAGGACGTCCCGCGGAGAAGTCATCATCTGGAAGAAGGGACGAAGGAACCTCCCATAGCCACAGGAACAACAGTAGACCCACGAATAGGAGAAATTCGCAGCACATCTCATTTAAAGTCGGAGCCTGGAAGAAGTAAAAAACAGAGCCGTAAAGGCCATTCCAAAAGGAAGAAGTACAAAGTTCAAAACAGGGCGAGAAACAAGTCATAGAATAATCAACACAATGGCATAGCAAAAATGCAGAATCAATACAATGTAAAGACTGTAAATAAGGGTGGGATAATCCTCGCCTCCTGTCCTTAATAGAATTGAAAATTCTTGGCACGAATGTTAGCAAATTTTAAATTCTATGACAGGACGGAGGCTCCGATTATGCTTGTTTAAAGCTTAGCCACCACAACAGAAGCAACATCAACAATAGGTTTGAAATAAAACGTTTTAAATACAGATTCCGAAGACCAATCAGCAGCCTTCATGATATCCTGGAGGCCAACCCCCAAGGAAAAAGCCTTAGAAGCCATGGCTCCCAGAGCAGAGTGGGCACCAAAGACGGAAACGTCAATGCCCGCCTCTAACATAAGCCAGCGCACCCAACGTGCCAAGGTAGCGGGAGAAACAGGCTTAAAAGGCTTCTGCAGAGCTATAAGCAGTTGACCCAGCAAATCATGTCGAAAAGGTGCAGTACTCATCTCGTAATCCTTAATGCATTGCACCACACAAAGCTTCGGATTGTGTGGAAAAGAAGGATAAGACACAGAAGACGTGTTACACTTAGTACGGCGAGAAATGGCAAAAGAAACACCCTCTGGAGAAAAAGTGCGCCCGGCAAGATCCAGAGCACGAACATCTGATACACGCTTGCATGACAACAGGCATAACAACATAGTCAGTTTAGCCGACAATTGCTTACGAGAAAGCAAGGAATTAGCAGGCCAGGAATTCAAGAAACGTAAAACCACGGAGACATCCCATAAGGCGACATACTTAGGGCAAGGAGGTTTTACCATCCGAATGCCTCTGAGTAATTTGAAAACCAAAGGATGCTTACCAATAGGTTTACTATCCACAGGAACATGACCAGCAGAAATAGCAGAACGAAAGTTATTTACCGTTCTGTATGCCAAACCAGAAGAAGCAAGAGAAGCAAGAAAATTCAGAACTAAAGAGACATCTGCAGAAGAGGGATCCACTGACCGTTGTGTACACCAATCACACCACCGTTTCCAAGCTGACGCATAACGTTTGGGTGTGTTGGGGGCCCAAGCTTCACCGATAAATCGGGCAGCGTCTGAAGAAAGGCCTGAGACTTTCCAGCGTCCCCCGAAATCCGCCACGCCACAAGACGGAGATGTCCCGAAAGAATGAGGGGATGAGGCTGCAGCAGAGGGTCCAGCAACAGGTTCCACCTGTTGGGGAGAAGGAGCGGCGGAGAGCAACTCATCTCCAGAAGAACTGGATACCACGGCTGAGCCCTCCAAAAAGGAGTGATGAGAATGATGTCCGAGAGAAAACGCCTCGTGTGGGCCAGAACCCTGGGAATCATCATGAAGGGAGGAAACGCATAGCACAAGAGAGGCGGCCAAGACTGGAGAAAGGCATCCGTGGCGAGAGCCTCCGGATCCGGACACCAGCTGTAAAACAGGGGAAGTTGGCTGTTCAGGCGAGAGGCAAAGAGATCCATGTGGCATTGTCCCCAAGACCGAGACAAAGTCCGAAACACCCGAGGGTGAAGACGCCAGTCGCTGTAATCCCGCAGATGGCGAGAATTCCAATCCGCTATACGATTGTCGCGACCAGGAAGGTACTCGGCAATAATCGTGATCTGGCGTTGCAGGCACAGATGCCAAAAGTCCTCCGCAATCTCCGACAGGAGTTTGGACTTCGTGCCCCCGAGTTTGTTGACATACCTCACCGCTGAGATGTTGTCCATGCGGAGGAGAATGCAACAGTTTGTCGCCTGAGGGGAAAGACAACGGATCGCAAAAGAGCCCGCAAGAAGCTCTAGACAATTGATGTGGAGGGATAACTCTTCCTGGGACCAACGGCCCCCCATCGTCAGAGAACTGCACCGGGCTCCCCATCCCCAAAGACTCGCATCTGACTCGATAACTACGTCTGGAGTCTTCCCGAACTGCGCACGACCGCTCCAGGACTCTATGTGCTCCAGCCACCACTACATTTCCCAGCGAGCATCCTCCGAAAGAGGGATGAGATCGGAGTAACGAAGTCCCTTCTGAAGATGCTTGATCTTGAGGCGCTGAAGAGCGCGATAATGTAAGGGACCCGGAAAGATGGCTTGGATTGAAGACGACAACAGACCCACAATCCGAGCCACTGTCCGCAAAGATACCACCTGTTTGGACAAGACCATGCGCAACTCCCGTTTGATCGCTCTGATCTTCTGACCGGGAAGAAGGAGCTGGCAGGCTACCGAATCGATGCGGAACCCGAGAAAGTCCATCTTCTGCAAGGGCTGAAAGTCTGACCTCAGAGGATTCACAAGAAATCCCAGAGATTGTAAGAGTTCTATGGACCATTGTAAACGAAGTTGCAGAAGAAGAGGGCAATGAGCCATTAAAAGAATGTCGTCAAGATAGACAATCAAATGGACTCCACGGGCCCGCAAAGATTCCATCACTGGACGCATGAGCTTCGTAAAGCACCATGGAGCGGAAGAAAGACCGAAAGGGAGGACAGTGTACTCGAACCAACTCCCCTGCCACTGAAACTGAAGGAAGCGACGGTGAGAAACATAGATCGGCACAGACAGGTAGGCGTCCTTCAGGTCCAGACGGACCATCCAATCTCCTTCCTGAAGAAGATCTCGAAGAAGATGGATACCTTCCATCTTGAAATGACGGTAAACAACTCCGCCGTTGAAATCTTTGAGGTTGAGGACTAGACGGGAACTTCCCCCTTTTTTCTGCACTAGAAAAATATTGCTGACGAAGCCGTCGGGAGGACGGGAAGAAGGAATGATGGCCTTTTTCGCCAGAAGAGATTTGATTTCCTCGGAGATGAAGACCTGATCTAGTTGGGAAAAAACAAGGGGTAGCGGAAGGCGGTGTTGGAGAGGGCGTTCCTAAAACTCTAGTTTGAAGCCTTGCACCGTCTCCAACACCCAGGCATCGCTGGAGATTAGCCGCCAATTGTGTAGAAAATACTTCAGTCTGCCCCCCAAAACAACCTCGGAAGCCATAATCAAGCTCACCTGAGTTGGAGGAATCCTGACGTCCTCCTTGGGCACCTCCGTAGCCGCCTTTGCCGTAGTTGTTTCTGCCTTTGCGTGAAGGGTAGAACCTGGATTTGCCAGAACCATAATTGTCTCGTCCGTCACCTCTCTGGGACTGACCACCTCTTTGGGTAGGTTGATTACCTCCCCGGCCGGACGAACGTCCCCTTCGTCCGGCCCGACCAAAAACCGGACGGAAGGCACGGCGCAGATTGGACTGTGCTCTATCAAGGCCACTGAATGTCGCCACAAAGTTAGTCAATTCTTTCAGAAAAGGAGGACCAAAGAGAAATCCTTGCGCCATGGAACCTGATTCTGAAGGGGCGAGATCTGTCAACTTAGGGTCTAACTTCATTAGAATGGAGCGACGACGCTCGCAGGACAGGGCACAATTGGCATTACCCAGAATGCAGATGGCCCTCTGAGACCATCCCACCAATTCTTCAGGATCAATCATTGTATTTGAATTTTTAGCACAATACGCCAAGTCCAAAATTTTGGTCAGGGGACCCAAAAGATCCAATAATTTGTCCTGGCAGGACCTCCAGGATCTGTCCAGACCTTTTTTCGGGTCTTTGGAATACTTGCGCATGTCGGTAACCATAGTCGGATCAACCTCGGGAGTGTCCGCCAACTTATTTGCAAGATCCGGTCGGGGACACTCAGAGCGCAGGCGAGCGCGAACATCCTTATCAAAAGGACGACGGATGTGTGACTGTACATAATCTGCTAACTCTGGAGAAGGAAGCCAGACTGAAGAGTTGGGATGGATTATGTCGTCTGGTTCAAAGGTTAACACCTGAAGAACGGAAGGGGCATCTACGAAGTGCTCCTTGCGAGCCTTCTTCTTAGGAGGCGGAAGTACAGGTTCAGAAGATGTGTCCGTGGAGGAGGAATCATCATCCATGGGAGAAGTCTGTGGAGCCTGAACAGGCCTGGAAGATTTCTTAGAAGCCTTTGAAGAGGATAGAGTCTTTGCAAGTTTAACAAAATCTGCCATATGGGGATTTTTGGGTGACTTTTTCGACCGTTCCGACTTTGGCAGCCAGCCTTGCTGAGTGGCATACTCAGATAAATGTCTTTTGAGAGGGGCAATAGCGTGGTATAAGGCCTGATCCATATACTCAGCACCCTCAGAGCCAGCGGGCTCTTCTTCAGCATAATAATAATTCTCCTCATCCTCATAATAGTCACCCATTTCGACCTTTGAGAAAGGTAATATGCCCAAAGAGGAGAAATAAAATATTAACACCCAAAGGGCAATGCAGGGGGAGTGTACACCCCAAAGCAAGCCAAAAATGTAGCAGGAACAAACCTGTCAAAGCAAATTAAAATGTGGAGGGAGGGCTTGCTATAACACTCTAGGCAAAGCCTATTCCAAAATTTTACAACCCTCGTTTTAATTAAACCAGGGCATGAGGGAGGAGGAGCCAAGATGGCGATCGGGATGGACGTGTAGGCTCCCGGCGCTACAAACCTCCGTACCCCGCACGGATATCCTGTTTACAATCCTGGCATTGCGCTACAGTTTTGTGCTTATGAATATGACCCGACATCGATTGTGCGATCCCGAGGTCTCTGCCGGCCTCACAGCCGGAGATACGTGCGACAGAAAGTTGCGGCCCTAGTGACCCTGGAACCGGTACCTCAAGTGCGCTACGGGACCGGACGCTACACCAACAACAGCGGCCTCCTATGCCTGGGTGGAATGGGCCTGCCGAAGTGCATTGGCTGACGACCGGACTAGCGGCACACGCTTTCCTTGCTGACGAATGCGGTTGGAGTGCGTCCCTGATGTGCCGGCCCGAGGGAAAGCTTGAAAACAGTCGGCATATCGAGGGAGTGCTCCTCTGGCTCGGATTGTGATTCTGCCCAGAGTTCGCGGGCCACTCCCGAATTTCCCGTTGCCGCTCGGCCGGAGCGAAGCTGGCCGCAACTAGAGATCACCTTTTGGGCAACGGCTCCCACTGTCACAGTGCGTCTGATGGTGGCCTGACCGGATTGCAACCATCCATGGCTGACTCCCGATCTCCCCTCACTGCGGGGCTGCCCGACTGCCGCCTTGAGAGGGCGGATTGTACCGTCCCGACTATCGAGACAAAGCGAGGTGGGGAGTGTGCGATACCAGGCGGAATGGTGACACAGGAGAAGGGGACTGCACTATCGCATGGCGATATTATGGCCGCTCTTGGTGACTTTTGGTCTGTCTGTCGGACGGGCTACCTAGTTCTGGGGCGTAAGATTGAGGAGATGGTGCTTAAGCCGGAGACGTCACGATCGGATGGATCCGGGGGGCACGCGAACCCGCCCCATGCTATCTTCGCGGGTGGTGTTGTGGCCGCTACTGTGTACGGAGGAGAATTGATGATCCCGGATCCTGCCGTGGCCCGTGGACAGACCTCCGTGTGTTTGGACTACTCTGATGGGTCCCTTTCTCGGCAACTGCCGGCGGCCTGGTTTGTCGCACTGTCAATGGTACCTAAGGCAATGTTTAACCAACGGCTGACTGTGATACCTGCCATCCCCTTTCTCGTTTTGGCCTCTCTCAACTGGAGTATTAATAACGGGACTGTCTTTGGAGAGATGAGCGCAAGTGGTGAGGACTCTGTTGGTGGCCGGCGGCGTCCATTTTGTCTTTGTTCTCTGATCTCCAGTATTGCTTGGACACGTTGCGCAACTACTTTGGCGGCTGAGGAAATAAATCGACGAACGTGCCTGGGTGGTCTCGCTAGGTCGGGCCAGGGATAATATGCTTCCCCAAATGTAGACACTGATATGGCTGGCGGGGACGAGGGTTGCGAGATCGTTGGTCATATTTGTTTGCGTGATGCGTTAAAGATACTCCCCAATCCTTCTGGTATTGACTGACCTTAATTTTGTTTTGTACTTTGGGGAGTGATTCGGGTATGTTGCGGGAAGGGGTAGCCGGGAGCAAGTATGGACGGCCCTCCTTTAGTTATATTAATGACTTTACTCTTTCTTTCTTTTCTATAACTATATTTCGGGTACTCTTTTACGGGCGACAGACACGCTGCTAGGGGGGGGTAAGCCATAGCCTCTGCAGGGGTGTAGTGTGGGGGATAGGGGGAGGGGTCCTTCCCTTTTTTGTTTTCTTGTCCTTCCTTAGTTTCTATGGTTCCTTTTTCCTCTCCTTTCTCCTCTTCACTTCCTTTAGTTTCTTTCTCTCCCCTTTCTTGGGTCAGTATGGAGGTTAGGTATCGCGCCCCTTGTCATACCTGTACGTTGAGATATTGTTAACTTAATTAAGGTGGTCTGGTGTTCATGGGGTGGGCGATGATTGGTGCGTACAGTGATTGGAATTTCCCTTGTCCTGAAGTGTATACTGCAGCGCCAACGCCCTGATACTGATTTTTAGCTATGTGGACATCCTGATGTGTGCATTTCCCACCCTGTGCCCTTTGGTTGATTGTCTGCCATCTGATCCTTATTATCATATAATTTAAAATGAACCTCACTTGCTCCTTCACCTAGTGGTCGCGTCTCTTCGAATTGCCTTTTGTCCTGTTTACAGTTGTTGGAATGTTATATCACTGAGATGCCTTCTGGTTGACGAATTTGCTACGAATTGCTTTTGAAGCCGGCCACATGGTTGTAGGCTCATGTCTGTATTCACGTATTGCACAATAAAGGTTTAAAAAAAAAAAAAAAAAAACCAGGGCATGAGGGGCCTAATGACCCGGCAAGATGGGCAAAGGCAGAAGCCAATTCAAAATTCCCCAAAACGGAGAAATCCTGCTGCGCGTTTGATAGTCCGACTGAAAATTCCTTTCACGAAGGACTCAATGCGCAGTTCCACTGTCGGCCGCTGTGGCGAAATGACAGGTGGAGCTGCGCATGAGCGAAGCAAGCCGGTCGAAAATGAGAGACGCGCGAGAAGGACGCGCGTCTCTCAGCCCCGCTCCCCAGTAAATAGTGAGAATGCAGGCGCCGAAGCAAGCCTGCAACCGGGGGGGTGAGCACACGCCCCCGAAGTCACGCCGAGAACGGCACAATGAAAATGCGCACCAAGCCGCAGCGCAAGCACCGGACCGGAGCGGTCAAATTAACAGTTGACAACAGCGCTAAAGGTAATAACAAGGCGCGTTAAACATAACAACAATAGAGAAAAACAATTGTAAAGTAGAGATAAAAGTGCACTTAACTGGCTGCGGAGCAGCAAAGAAAGAGGAAGTTGTGACCTCTATGATTCTTTATATACTGTTCATGTACTCTATGGTTACCCAGGGTTTATGGGTAATGTAGTTTTTGTTTTCTTTACTGTGTTTTGATTGGCTGCTGTGTTTCAGTGAAGAAATTGAGATAAGCATAATCGGAGCCTCCGTCCTGACATAGAATTGAGACCAGGCTTTCAGTGTTCGGGGTTCTTCAATTTTCCAGCATCTTGTGATAAGCCATTATAGGAACATGCCATGTCCCTAAAGTTTGCCTAAGATGTAACCTCACAGGCAGTGACATCAGTTGACCATTAATTCTATGTCAGGACCAGAGGCTCAGATTATGCTTCTCAAACGTTACTGTTATTTTTTCAGCTACCAATTAACCCCTTCGCTGCTAGGTCCCACCTCCTCCTGTGCTAATCCTTTTTTTGGCTATTTAGGGTAGTTCGCGCTTAGGCCCCTGTAACGTTTTGACCACATAAGGTATCCACATCAAATTTGCGTCCTTTTCTTCCAACATCATGGGGATTCTAAAGGTACCCAGAGTTTGTGGATTCCCCTAGAGGGAACCCAGAAGTTAGCCAAAATACAGCTATTTTTGTTTTTTTGGGAAAAATGGGAAAAAGTGCTACAAATGAAAGCGTGTCGTTTTTTCCCTGCAAATGGTATCAACAAAGGGTTTGTAGGGCTGGAATCACAATTTCCCCAGCTTTCAACTACTGACAGACTTTTGTCAGAAAGTTAATGGTAGGTTTCCCTAGATGGCCACCTAGCCCGGGACCAAAAACTCATGTGACCCCCCTTGCAAAATCAGGACATTTTCGGATACATAGTGTAGTGTGTTTATCTAGGAACCTGAATTGATATTTCTATTCTTTGCCCTTGTCCGGTTATAAATCAATAATATCCCTACAACGGCATAGAAACCCTATTCATAATTCAGTCGTAGCGCATGCTGTCCCATTAAGCAAGCCTACTCCTCCAGCCCCCCTAGAAACCACACCGAGTTCTCTAAACAAACCAAGCCTCCAGCAACCTGGGAAAACCCCATTGCCTTTGTTTTGATTTCGTCCGAGAACTCCTGTACAGCACTGTAAGAAGGCCAGTTCTTAGTGACATCTTTATTGACGTCTTATGTCCAGCCTTACGTCAAACCCGGCACCTTTCAGGTATAAATATACCAACGCTGCCTTAAGCAAAGACACGGTGGTGGTGAATCTGGAGCAGCTACTACTTGCCCGAGAGCCCAGCTGATGCGAGAGCCCACGGACGCTGCCCCTCCCTTTTGACGTGCTGAGAAAGACGCTGTCTTTTCTCCTGCCGAGAAAATACAGCCTCCGGCGTTTCCAGCTTACCCTTGCGGGTGACTGGGATATCGAGTCCTGAGAGAGAGATACCAGCCCTCCTGCCTTCTAATACCCAGGTACTGAACTGACTAAACCCTTACAGAGAATTCTTGAGTCAGATTCTTGGCAAAACAAACTTAACTTAAACTGCTACTTACTTACTCCTTCCCACGTATTAGGCTTAGGTCAGGTACACCGGGGTAGGCGTATTTAGAAGCACCAGTTGAGTACGATTAGTCAATGTATATGTATGTATATATTTTATCCATTTTAAAGTATCATATGGCTAAGAAACCATATCAATGCTTTTACAGTATTATTTTATAATCCTGCTTTTACTATATGCACTTTACTTTACTATAAGTATTGCAATTGTAGCAATTCATTTCTCTTGTATGAGGACGGAGACTGCTCAATAGATAATACCTTTTATTGAAAACGCCCGTCTCTCTTTTTCTCTGCAATCTGGTGAAACTAAGTAGCACCTTTGACTGAGTGAAATAGCTGTCTTTTGTTTTCACACGACTCTAGAGATATACTCTTAATCAGGGAGAGCAAAGTTGTCATGTTTTATGGTTGTCAGAAACAAAATCCCTTCTTGTCTATTCAGGGAGGTTAAACTCCTCCTTGCTTATTCGAGAAAGTTTCTAGTGAACTCTGAGCTAGCTGGCAAAAACTTAAGTCTAATATAGTCAGTAGAGACCTAGTTAACCTCTGTCCTACGTCTACACTACTGAAGATATTATTCCAATGCGCAGAGCCTATTGGGACTATAGGAACTACACTACATGGCGCCCAACATTTGGTAAGGCGATAAATCTAACGCAAGACGTTAGAGTAACTCAGTCGTGCTTTTTCACACAGACCCTTTCTCCCGTAAATACTCCAAAGACGTCTGGAGTGGGTCAAAGGTTAAAATCCGCCGGAACTTAGTAGGAAGAGATTCCTATGTATGGTTTTTGGTTTATTCAACGTTGAAGGATACAGTGTTCCAAAATATTGTGCACCTAATCTTTGTTTCCTTGAAACTTGATCTGCAACAAAATCCCTTCTGTCAGTAAAAATGTCAGACGGTGAAGAAGAAAGGGAGGCAGCTAGAATAGCAGCTCAACTCCTAGAGGATGATAATAGTCTCCTACAGACCGACCCGAATGCTATACTCATTCCGGTCAACATAAGAAAAACTATAACTCTTAAACTTATAGAAAATGGACTAACATCGAGAGGTGGTACAGTCATATTCGTAATTGAGGCACATGAATATCGGCAGACAGAGGTATTCTATTCATGGATAAACTTTCCAGCAGCAAACGCTGTCACACATGAATTCCACTATTACAAAATAGAGGAACCTCCGGATGAGTACACTCCTTTCGAGGAGGTGGAAATCCCATTAAAAAACCAAGAGCACCTGCTCTGGTTTAAAGGCGCCCTAAAACATAATAATCACATCAACAGGCTCGGTCCACTAGGTAGACCAGGAGCAACGTGGCCGGTTCTAGCTAGCTACACACCACATCCTGACATTAATAAAATGTCAAGCGAAGAACTCTTAGTTAAAATAAAAGAATTAACACAGGCATATAGAGAGTTGGTTCAATTGGCAATGGAGGATATAACTTTCCTCCAGAAATTGAAAGAAACAGATATAGCAGAACAACCATTTGAACTTGCCAGAATCATAGAAAAAGCCTATGAAGAGCTAGGAAGAAATAGTTTGGGTGGGAAACCAGTAAAACCCCAACTAACTGAAAATCCTGAAAAGATATTTATTAAAAATAATCTAAACACTCCAAAAAAGAGCTGGGATGGAAATAAACAATCCACTCCCAAAGAAAAAAGATTGCAGTCCAGAGGAAGGTCTCCTCGGCGGAGAGAAAGATCTCCGGACCAAGGACACAAGTCTCCCCAGAGGTAGCCCTCTGAGAAAAGATACAACCTTAGAAATAGGGATAATTTGAAGAAACCTAATAGATATCAAGATATTGATACACGCCCCCCTCTCGCTCTTTTCAGACTTCCTCGCAGAAATCGGAAAGAAAGGACGGTCAGAACACAGGGAAGAGCACGTCAAGTCCAAAGACAAGGAACCTGCTCATCAAAGTAAAAAATTACAATTTTCTAAAAAGAAGGTAGCCAGTATTAAAGTAATCAAACATGCCGAGGATCCTGAGGACACAGCTGAAAAACGGAGAGTGGGCCCAGACAATGCTAGACAGCGCAGCAGAAGTGAGCATAGCTCGCAAGATCCTGATGAATCATCTGGAGACAGTGGACACGAATGAATACATTCAGGTGGAAACTGCAGATACCAGAATTAGCAAACCTCATAAGATATACGAAATAACATTACGTATAGAGGGAGATAAGACTAGGAAAATAAGGGGTCTATTTTGGGATAACCTTTCCAAAGGCTATGACATCCTTTTAGCTGAAAAGGACTGGCCACCAGAGTTTGTCAGGGAGTGCCCTCATGGCGAAGAAATGATTATGCCTGCCTTCTCAAATCACATTTCAATTCATAAAAAAGCATTATATGCAAGAAAGTGGGCAATAGTCCAAGCTCCTGCATTATATAAAAACCATGTTGGATGGGATGAGGACTCTCCTCCTCACAAAATCCAGTTAAAATCTCAACCAACTGCACAGAGGCAGTACCCAATTAAGCAAGAAGCTAAAAAACAGGTCAGGGAGATCTTAGATCAACTTGAATACCAGGGGGTGATTGAAACTTGCACCTCACAAATGAACAATCCTTTGTTTCCTGTCTCCAAGCCAGACGATTCATATCGTCTAGTTTTGGACTACAGACATCTAAACTCATGTTGCAAAACTTTTGCAGTACAAAACTCACACAGTGCAGCACTAATGAATAGCATCGTGCGCAAAAAATACAAAACAACATTAGACATCTCTAATGGATTCTTTTGTCAAAACATAGCACCTGAAAGCAGGTATTTGACCGATTTCTCAATAATGGGCTCGCAGAAAATTCTGTCGACTCCCACAGGGGTTCAAGAACAGCCCAGGATTATTCTCAGCAAGAGTAACAGAGTTACTACAAATGTATGATGATGAGGCATTATCTTATGTCGATGACATCTATCTAACAGATGATGACTTGGATACTCACTTGAAAAGAGTGAACACCATAATACTTGGGTTCGCAGCAGAGGGTTACAAATTCAACTTTAAAAAGTCACAAATTGCCCATCTAACTGTCCTGTTTTTAGGATATGAATTATCAAGTGAAGGCAAAAGCCTGGCAGACAATTTCTTAGAAAAATGCGCTGTAATCCAAGCATCAAGAACGCTGAAAAACTTACAATCAATTCTAGGTTTCCTGAATTTCGGAAGAACTTACATTCTAAATTATGCAGAGACGGTTAAACCTCTCTATGAACTAATAAAACCAGATTTTAAAACAATCAATTGGACTCAAAAACACACAGAAATTTTGAGATCATTGCAAACAGACATGTTAGCTAAAACGAAATTGCAAACACGCGATAACACACGCAACCTTGTAATCCGAGTCATCCCAGGAAGATGCGGATTCACGTACCTAACCTCTAATGAGGGAGAAACGGTACCAATAGCATACAAATCACATTTGTACACAAAAGCTGAAATGAAATTTAGCTCAACTGAACAAATTCTAACCGCGGTTCAGACTGCGGTAGCAAAAGAAAGAGCCCTAGCACAAGGTAAACAAATAATCATCGTTACACCAGTACCAGCTCTAGAAGCGGTAACAAAGGCAAGCATTCCAAATGCTAAAGCACTACATCCGAGATGGATACAATGGGTTAATTCTCTTGCTGCAACAGACGTGGTATACGAATTTGATCCTAATTTAAAAACACAAGAATTTCTCCAATATGAATTTGAATGTCCTCTGCCAACCGAAATCTTGCCTCTTGAACACTACGGCTGTATAATATATATAGACGGATCAGCACAGCCCGCAGTTGGGGGTAAACAAGCTTACAGTGCTGCGTGCGCGATTGTTAAAGGTCGTTGGCACTAAGGAAAATTTAGACCACTGGTCACTAAAACGCAATCTCTAGGAGATTGTACAGCTCAGCGAGCTGAACTACTAGCATTTAAGATGGCGCTTGAAAATACCGATCGCGAATTCCCCACACTCATAGTGTGCGATTCATATTACTGCTTTCAGTCTTATAATGAATACTTGCAGAACTGGGTTCTAAACGGTTTCAAAGATGCAAAAGGTGGCACAATCAAGAATAAAACGCTTTGGGAAAAAGTAGTTCTTTTACAGAAAGAACTACAAAAGACTCACGTGATACATACACTGAGTCATCAACGTGATGGCGTTCACGTTGCAGGGAATTCATTGGCTGATGAGGCAGCGAAGGCAGCTGTGCAAACGGCTTCCGTAGCTGCCATCACCCGGTCTAAAACAAAAATAGACAGCGAGATATTGCAAGCTGTCAGCGCTACAGTAAAAATCACTCCCGAAAGGCTTTCCAGTAAAGTACTCATGGGGGCGTGGCTACGAGGGCGAAGATGGTGGACGTGGCTTGCTAGAGCTCCCACTAGCCCGCTATCAATACGTCTAATTATCCTGGCCTCCGGACCCGCATCCCACCTCCCACTTGTGGCAGAGGTAGTAGCTGGCAAAGGGTGCTCTCCGGTGTAACAATCTAGATCCTCAGACCCTCGGTGGCAGAGATAGCGGCGGCGGCGCCCCGGGGCCTACACGCATCGTGGACAGCCGGGGCCTCGATTTTGGCGATCCCCGGCCGGGAGCTCCCGGAGTCGGCTGGCTGTGGCAGCGGTGGGGCCCACGCTCCGGGGACAGGGCCGTCAGCGGAGCAGCGAGAGAAGGTGCGACAGTGACCCACGACAGAGGCGTGTGTGCAGGCGTCTCAGGAACACCGATAGGGGACTGTGGCCTGCATTGTTACCCGGAGGCCGGGGCCTCGAATTTGGGCGACCCCTCGGTTGCGGCAGAGACTGGGCAGCAGAGGGACTGATCGAGGTGCAGGCCCCCCGGGGTGAGACCCAGCTCACTCTCCGGCCCGGGAGCGGCTACGCTTGCCTGGTCTCGGGGGCCCCCCCGTGTCTGATCCCCCCGGAGGTAGTGCCTGCAATCCAGTGGGCAAGCGGATGCTGGTGGCAGTGGCGAGGAATCCACGCGGTGTACCTCTGGGGGCCCCGAGTGACTGGCGAGGAGGCGGTGGGGCTGGAGCCCGCGGAGTGAGCCGATTAACCGCCCTGGGGTAACGGCTGGAGGTGTAGGGGACCCCCAACAAACTGCGGCGAATACCTGGCAGTGGACGGTCGGGATTAGAGCCACATGCACCGGGAGGTGTAGCTAGACTGGCATCACGCCGTTCTCGTCAGTCCACAACCGGGACTGTGTGCAGGCCCACGGCGTTCCTGCGCTGGAGTGTACGACTGTGTCGTGGACCCATACACCCTGGGGCAGAGGAGCCCGCAGGGGACAGCGACCCTGATTTCGCAGGGGCTTGCCCCGAAGAACCCTGCATGTGCCCCCCCCCCCCGTGGTGGACTGAAGCGGTTTGCGAGAGGTGTGGAGGCGGGGAAGGCCATCCTGAACTGTCTCCTTGGTGGTTATTGGAGACGCGGGATACCTCGCCGAGAAGCCCCGCGACTGCTACGAGAGCAGGGACCCGGGAGTGAGCCCGATCATGACCAGAGG
Source organism: Lissotriton helveticus (assembly GCF_964261635.1). Taxonomy (NCBI): domain Eukaryota; kingdom Metazoa; phylum Chordata; class Amphibia; order Caudata; family Salamandridae; genus Lissotriton; species Lissotriton helveticus. The sequence goes on from NC_136068.1 coordinate 165,611,393, forward strand.
GGGGGTGGGCCTGCCAAGCAGGGACCCATTGACAAATTTACAGGACCAAGTGGAGGCTCCGGAGCGTCTGGTGGCCAGGGGTCGGGACCGGACAATGCAGCGCTCATGGCGGCCATTACCCAGTCCAGAGACATGTTGGATGCCAAGATTGGGGCGGTTGGGGCGGACGTGACTCTATTGCGCCAGGACCTGCGCAACACAGTAGCACGTATCACAGAGACAGAGTCTAGGATCTCGGTTGTGGAGGATGATGTTGGGACCCTGAAGCGGAAAATGGCGGCGATGGAAAACATTCAAAGGGGCCTGGCGCTCCGTGTGGAAGATGCCGAAGGGCGGGCACGCAGAAACAACCTTCGCTTTGTGGGATTTCCGGAGGGTTGCGAGAAGGGCAACATGGAGCGGTTTCTATCCCAGTGGTTGGAGAGTTGGCTCCCCCCGGATGTCCTATCCCGCTGCTTCGTGATTGAACGTGCACATAGGGCCCTGACACAAAATCCGCCAGCGGGAGAGAGGCCCAGACCGGTGATCGCTAGAATCCTGAACTTTCACGACAGGGACACTATATTGCGAGAAGCAAGGGCCAAGGACTCCCTTCTCTTTGAAAATCAGAAGATCATGATCTTCCCCGACTATACCAGGCTTGTGCAACAACAGCGGCACTCCTTCATTGCCGCCAAGGCGAAGCTCCGTGGCCTCAAAATTCAATACTCCCTGCTCTACCCAGCCCGCCTTCGGGTGGTCTTTCAATCACGTACCCACTTCTTTGACACACCGGAGGACGTTTTCAAATGGACTGATGAAACGGTGAGCGTCAGGCCCCATGCTCAACCTGGCTTAAACCCGGGACACTCGAGAGCTCCATCACAGGACCGAGAGGACCAGGCTGCCAGATCCAAAAGGAATAGAATGTCTCAATCTAGGAAACGCTCTGCTTCTCGAAGTGGGTCTCCCACAGCTGCGCCTACCGACACCGATCAATCTGGAAAGGGCTGAGGAGAAGCTGTGGGGCGGTATGCCCTACTACTGATGCCGTGAACTCCAGCGGAGAGGAGCTGTACCACTGTATTCTGCTGCATTGATGATTGACTGCTGCGCCTCCAGCCGCGGCTGGTTTGTTTATCTGTCTTTGTGTGGGGTGGGTGGGGAGGGGTTCGGGGTGCTCCTGTATAGGGGCTACTTGCCTCCTACGTTAGTGGGAGTTGTCTAGGGAGGGGGGGGTTCCTATTGTTTGCAGGGGTAGTTGGGATCCATTGGTATGGTTGGCCTTGGGCGCTCTGTTTTGGGCCCGAGGTTGCCCATGCCGCGACAGAGACTTCAGAGTTCTATGAGGTATAGGGGTGGGGGGCGAAGGGAGTTGGGGGAATGGGGTTGGGGGGGTCTGGTTAGGGACGAGGTGGGTGGGGAGATTGTTGTTGTTCAGGGGCACAGGGGTGGAAGGGGGGGATTGCATGTGATTTCGAAGGCTTTGCTAATGACTGTGAGGTGTGCTTGGGCGTGGACCCGGGGCCCGATGGATTCGTTCCATTCGATTATGGTTGACGCACCGCTTCCAGGGCTCCCCAGGGAGTCCATGCGTGTGATAACTTGGAATGTAAGGGGCATGCTTGACAAGATCAAATGGGGGGCGATCTTACAGTGGGGGAAGAGGGAGGCAGCGGATGTACTTTTGTTGCAAGAAACACACATGATGGGGACGAAGGTGCTTAGCCTGCAGAGGTTTGGTTATCAGCAAGTCTATCATGCCGGGTTTTCGAGGGGGTCCAGAGGGGTCGCTGTATTGGTACATCGCAGGCTGGCCTACGTCCATGAGAGACAGTGGTCTGATACATTTTTATCAGGGGGATGGTAGGTACTGAACCTGCGGTTTTTGGAAGTATTTATGCCCCTCCTCCATTGCAATGGTCCTTGTCTGAGAAGTTGTTGGCGGTGTGGGCGGACATCCCGGAGTCCTTGGCAGTGCTGGGAGGTGATTGGAACGAAGTAATGGATGTGTGTATGGACCGTCGGAGATTGCAGGGGATGTTGACAGCGGCTACCCCAACCCGGTTGAATGCGATGGTGGAGGGGATGGGCTGGGTGGATGTGTGGCGACATATGCATCCCAAAGTGCGAGACTACATGTATGTATCAGCAGTGCATGGTTCATTCTCGCGTCTGGACTATATATTTGTGCCCAATGCGTTCCTGAACAGGGTGTGGGAGGCGGGGATCTTACCAAGAGGGTTATCTGACCACTCCCCGGTGGCCGTTAGGGTTGGACTACATAAGGCACGTCAGCCGTTTCGGTGGAGAATGTCCTCGTGGCACCTTCAACAGGCCGATTACGTCCAGCACCTGCGGGGTGCGATTGCACATTACTGGCAGGAGAATCTGGTGGAAGGTATAGATGCGGTCGTGGTCTGGGAAGCCATGAAGCCCACCATAAGAGGGGTGGACATTGCATGGTGCGCGGCGGCACGTCGACAACGTCGAGAGGCCATCACTGAAGCGGCAGCGCAGGTGGAAACCTTGGAACAACAGTGCGGAGAGGGGGAGACGCGGTGGCGGTGAGGTTGCTCCTGCAGGCGCAGCAGTCATATGCGTCTGTGTTACTAGACGAGGCTCGACAAGCGTGGCTGGCCACGCGGAGCAGAGTCTATCAGTGGTGAGATAAGTCCTGTACCATGCTCCATAGGCTATGTCAACGTACCCTCCAGCCACTGATACTACCGGGTCTCACCGATGGGGATGGCGTGGCAATCATGGCAATCATGGACCCGGCTGAACTGGCGGCGCGCTTCGCTCATTACTATATGAAGCAATATGCTCCGCGGGATGGCCTATCAGCGGACGCGATTGATAAATTCATGGATGTATGACGTTACAACGCATACTTTTACTCCGCAGACCATTACAACGCGACTTTTACTCCGCATACCGTTACAACGCATAGCGCCTTGGGGCGCTGGATAGTGGTAAGTATAATTTACTATTCTAACTCCAGTCCCCGTGGACCCTAGGGAAGGTGTTGGATAGTAAATTATACTTATTACCTATCCTAGAGCGCCCCCCAGCGCAATGCGTTGTAATGGTATGCGGAGTAATGGTCGCGTTGTAATGGTAGTGCGGAGTAAAAAATGCGTTGTAACAGGTGTATACCTAAATTCATTGAAGACTTGCCTCCGAAAGCGGTCTCGGATGAAACAAGGACAACACTAGATCTCCCCCTGATGGCGGAGGAACTGGGAGACGCATTGGGACAGCTCAACACGGGGAAGGCGCCTGGGCCAAGTGGCTTCCCGTGTGAATTTTATAAAACATTCCAACTCCAATTGGGGTCCTATTACCGGACCGCACTGGAGGCGGCGCGGTCGCAGGGTAGACTGCCAGCTGACTGGCGGCACGCCGAAGTTGTGGTCTTTCAAAAACTGGCAGACCCCCAGACAAACCGGACTCCTATCGCCCAATCTCCTTACTTAATATCGAGGCTAAGCTGCTGGCTAAGGCCTTGGCGAACCCCCTTCTTCCGTACGTGACTGACCTGGTCCATCTGGATCAGGCCGGTTTTATGCCAAATAGGGCGCCGCGGCACAATATCAGGCGGGCGCAGGCAGCAGTTGATGCTATTGGGACCATAGACGACCGGGCGGCCCTACTACTAGCGGATATCGATAGGGCATTTGATTCGGTCAGTTGGACGTACCTGTTCACGCTCCTGCCCCGTCTCAACTTGGGCCCGGTGTTCATCTCTTACGTCAAACTGCTTTATACCGATATCACGGCATCTGTGCGTGTCTCCGGGGCGGTCTCCGAGAAGTTTTCTATCGGCCGAGGGACCCGACAGGGGTGCCCGCTCTCCCCGTATTTATTTACACTAGCTATGGAGCCCCTGGCCTCCTGGGTACGTATCGACGCGCAGATGCGGGGCTTTGAGTGGGGTGGACACCTCACCAATAGAATTGCACTATATGCAGATGATGTTCTCTTCTTCCTTACAGATTTCTGCAGATCGGGCCCCCGAGTCCTGGAGATAATGCGCATCTTCGGGGAGGTGTCGGGCCTATGTCTGAACCCGCGCAAGTCCACTCTGTGGGTGTTGGGTGGCGGAGTAGTGGCGGACCCATGGGCATCGACATTGCAGGTGGCGGCCGGGGGATTGAAGTACCTAGGAGTGTTCCTCTCCGAGTCCGCAGACATTGCGTGGGAACGCAACGTAGTACCGGTGTGGGACAAGGTCCAGACAGATGTCAAAACGTGGTCTCGAATGCCTCTTACCATCTTTGGTAGATCTGCAATCTTCAAGATGGTCGCACTCCCGCGCCTCTTATACCAGCTGCAGAACCACCCCCACCTTATTGCTCCCCAATGGTTTCGACAGGTTAACTCTGTCTTGAGCCGTTTCCTGTGGGCCGGAGGGGCAGCTAGGGTGGCGCTGCGGACGTGCTTCCGGTCCACGTATTGTGGTGGCCTAGCTACGTCGGACCTATTGTCCTACTATCAGGCCTCCCACCTGCTGGTACTTAACGAATGGTGGTATGGGGACAGAAGAGACCCAGCGTACGCTCTGGAGCGCTCGCGGATGGGTGATAATACGTTGCACACGATCCTATACTCGGCCAAGCTACGGCGTGAGCTGCCGTGTACCACGCGAGTGGTGTTTGTTATTTGGGGGCAGGCACTGCGTCGCATGGGCTGGTGGGGCAGATTAACGGCAGAAACTCCGCTGTGGAAGAACGGGAGGCTCCCTGGCTGGCCTCGTTGACGGGGTTCGGTGGATGGGACGCGGTCAGGATCTCGTCATTAGGACACGTACTGACCGGGGTGACCCTCAAATCTTTCCAGGAGCTCAGTACTGAGTTCCAAATGCCCAAGACCCAATTCTTTCACTATCTGCAGTTTCGCCATGCGCTTGAGCCCATGTGAGAAGTTGACCTGATATATGATGTTTCCAATTCTGGAACCACCTTGTATCAATCCAAATAACCCCTTATGGTGTCTGGTTGTAAGTCAACCTTGTAGACAAGCTATCTTAATGGTAGCATAGACTAAGCAGCCTTAAAGGCTTAACTCAAGAGGTCGTGTTAAGCGAGCTGTTTTACCAATCATAGTCCTGTAATATCAAATGAAACGACACCACAAGTATATATTATAAAAATATATGTATTTATTACTTAAAATAATCCCCAGTATTCTTTATGAACAAAGGGGCACAAGCGTTAAATCAAAAGCACAGTATAACATACAAAGTTGCACAATTATGGATGAGGGTGAGTGGCCACTCAGACCATATACTAAAAAAATGGTATAAGAGATACCAATCGATCAGTGGTTAGGCCTAGGGCCTAGGGAATCGCTGGGAGCAGTCGGGACAAGCAATGCTGAAGTCGGGAAAAGCCCGCGGGATTCGGGTGCAGCGCTGAAAGCGCACGCATGCACCAATGTTAGTCAATGGTGCGTAAAAGTTACACAAATATAGTTTAAGGACACTTCCGCTGAACCTAGAAAGATAAAACTTTAGACACAGACCCTAGAGGTGGGTACCAGTGTGGGAACACCGGCGCTGCAATGTTACCTCACCCACAGGAAGCGGGTGCATAGGGTCGAAGTTGAGTCGGGTTTCGTCACGCAGGTTCTTGGTGCTTGAAGCTGAAGAGGCTGCAGGCGAGGTGAAAGAGAAGTGTCCGGTGGGATCCAAGGGTGGAACCAAGTCGAGAAGTACCTGAAAGCAGAGGGGACAGAGTCTGGGTCACTCAGCAGTGACCAGGGTGGAACCAGGACGGAACCAGGCAATGTCGGGCGCAATCAGGTGGTTGTCGAGGAGCTTCTCTCCGCTGCCACGTGGGCTCTGGGGCATCTGCGACGTCCAGGAGCGGGTCACGATCTGTCCCACGTAGGTTCTCGCCGTCGGCGCTGTCGGCTTCAAGATTGGAGCAAACAACACTTGGCAAAAGCAATCCACGCGGAACTGGAAGATTGCTTCTCACTCGGACCAGGAGGGTCAGAGTGGGGGCTCCTTTTCAGGGGAGCTGGTGTAAATCTGGAGCAACCAGAATCACAAGTCGTATTTCAAGTTTCGTCGGCACAGGGGCCACAAGCCGGCTGGCAAGTGACCGGGCCAACGCGTTGAGCCAAAAGAAGCAGAAGGGCCCCACGCAGCACTCGTCGAGTGTAGAGGGGTGAACTTCGATGCAAGAGTGGCTCAGGGTTGGGGCTTCTCAAACCCCAGTGTACAGCTTCGAGGGTCACTCGTGGGCTGCACGGTCAGCGTCTCGTGGTCTTTTCAAGATGGCGTGCCCCACGCTTCCGGTCGCCTCCACGGGTCTCAGCTCTGCAGGGACTGTGGATCGGGCTGTTAGAAGGCAGGCAAGCTTGATCTCGTCGATCTCTGTCGCTCGAGTTCCGGCGGGAACTGCAACAAAGCAGACGTCGAGGGCTGGATGGTGCCTGTTTGCACAGGGTGGTCACTCCTTGACCACAAGGGAGATTCTTCAGTCTTCTACGTTGAGTAGGATGTCGAAGGGTCCAGAGTTTTGTTATTTATGTTTCATCAGGATAATCTGAAGTGCATTGGCACTGCTCCCAGTCTTATACTAATCTAGGGGGCTGGATTACCTGCTAGGTCCCCTCCTATGGGTGGGATCCAGGAAGGGGGTGGGTACACCCCTTTCCTTTGATCCAGGCCGCGCTGGGTCGAGGGCTGGAGTGCCCCAGAACCGGTTTGGCCGGATTATGCAAGGGGCAGCCTTGTGCGCCCCAAGCAGTGTCTGGTTTCTTTCAAACCTCCCTGCTACAATCCACTATCTCCTGTCTGGGGGGGTGTGACACCTCCCTGCGACAGGAAACCCTTTGTCCAGGCCCCCTTGGCTGAGTTTTAGTCAGCTACAGGGGGTCAGACTTGTGTCTGTGGCAGAAGCATCCATTTTGTGGATCTGAGGCTCCTTTTAAAATTAACCGCATTTCAGTAAAGTAACATGTCTTCTCCCTCTAGAGGGGTAGAATGCTATCCTCGTCGCCAGGACTGGCGAGGGGATAGTATTCCAAATCGTATGACACCTTACACGACATGTTTTGATAAAGCCAAACCAAAGTTGCTATATAACCGCGAGGATTATAATGCACTTAAGAGTATATGGTATGGCATTATCCTGAAACAGCTTAGGGAGTTGTTCCCGACAGCTGCAGACAGGCTCAGCTCATGATAGAGCTCCATCTCACATTAAACCACGCACTCTGCCTCCAGGATTGATGAGGCCTTCCATAGGAGTGGCTCACAGGTTTATATGTGTCCAGATATAGGTTTAGATATAGGTATACTATATCTAAGCAAGGGGTGATTACACCATCTTGCCCCAGCTGAGTGATCAGCCAGTTGTGTCAATTTAAGAACCAGCCAGGGGTGGCAAAAGATATGCTGCAGCCCCTGGTAGGCCTTGGTGGCACCTATGCCCTGGGCACCTATAGTGCATGGTACAGGGGCTGACAAGGAGTCCATTTCCAATTGTGGTATGTACCTATAGCACATGGATGACTAATTTAGAGAGAGAACAGCAGGCTGGGGGTCTGATTAGCAGGCCCACAGCCTCAGTAGTCTAAAAACCAGAGAAGCAAAAAGCAAAAATTTGGGGTGACCATAGGATAGCAGACCCTACTCTCCTACACAACCCCCCCCTCCCCAAACGCAGGGACATTAAACTTAACCTTGACCAGATAAGTCTTCATGTTCTAAGTGGAAGTACCTGGAGAGACCATCTGCATTACCATGGTCAGTCCCTGGGCGGTGCTCCACTGTAAAGTCCATCCCCTGTAGGGAAATGGACCACCTGAGCAGTTTGGGATTTTCACCCTTCATCTGATTAAGCCACAAGAGGGGCTTATGGTCTGTCTGAACTAGGAAGTGAGTTCCAAACAATTAGGACCTCAACTTCTTCAGGGCCCAAACCACAGCAAAGGCCTCCATCTCAATGGCTGACCAACGTTTCTCCCTGGGGGTCAGCCTTCTGCTAATGAAAGCAATGGGCTGCTCTTGACCATCTTGATTAAGTTGTGAAAGCACAGCTCCCACCCCCAACTCAGAAGCATCTGTCTGTACAATGAACTGTTTGGAGTAGTCAGGACTCTTCAGGATAGGTGCAGAGCACATGGCCTTCTTCAGGTCATCAAATGCCTTTTGACAGCTAACTGTCCACTGAACCTTTTTTGGCATCTTCTTGGATGTCAAGTCATTTAACGGTGTCACAATGGACCCATAGTTTTTCACAAACTTTCTGTAATACCCAGTCAGGCCCAAGAAGGCTCTGACTTGTGTCTGGGTAACTGGAGGAGCCCAGTCCTGTATGATCTGGATTTTGCTCTCCATTGGCTGAACCTCACCCCCACCTACTAGGTGGCCCAAGTATACAACCTTACTCTGCCCTATCTGGCACTTGGTAGCCTTGATAGTCAGGCCTGCCTTTTGCAGGGCCTCCAGAACCTTCTTTAGGTGGATCAGGTGATCCTCCCAGGTGGAGCTAAAGTCAGCAATATCATCTAGATATGCTGCACAAAAGTCATCCAACCCAGCAAGGACTTGATTCACCAACCTTTGGAAGGTGGCAGGTGCATTCTTCAAACCAAAGGGCATCACCACAAACTGATAATGTCCACTAGGGGTAGAGAATGCTGTCTTGGCTTTTGACTCTTCAGCTAGGCTGATTTGCCAGTAGCCAGCTGTCAAATCAAATGTGCTCAGAAACTTGGCAGAAGCCAATTTGTCAATGAGCTCATCTGCTCTTGGAATGGGATGTGCATCTGTCCTAGTGACCGCATTGAGACCTCTGTAGTCCACACAAAACCTCATTTCTCTCTTTCCATCTTGGGTATGAGGTTTTGGCACAAGGACCACTGGGCTGGCCCATGGGCTCTCTGATGGCTCAATCACTCCAAGCTCCAACATCTTTTGCACCTCAGCCTTGATACAATCCCTGACATGGTCAGGTTGCCTGTAGATCTTATTCTTGACAGGCAGTCTGTCACCAGTGTCCACCTCATGGGTGCACCAGTTAGTCTGACTGGGTGTGAGTGAAAACAAGTGTCTGTGGGCTTGCAAAACCTGTCTGCAGTCCATCTGTTGCTGGTCAGTGAGGCTGCCTGCCGAGGCTACTCCATCAACTGAACCATCATCAGGGTTCTGGGAAAGCAGGTCTGGGAGAGGGTCACTCTCTTCCTCCTATTCCCCATCTGTGGCCATGAGCAAGCTCATGTCCTCCCTGTCCACAAATGCTTTCAAACAATTTACATGGAGCACCCTGTGGGGGCTCCTAGGGGTTCCAAAGTCAACCAGATAGGTGACTTCTCCCTTTTTCTCAATGATAGGGTAGGGTCCAGTCCATTTGTCCTGGAGCGCTGCTGGGGCCACTGGCTCCAACACCCACACCTTCTGCCCTGGCTGGAACTCAACCAGAACAGCCTTTTGGTCATGCCAAGCTTTCTGCAATTCTTGACTGGCCTCCAGGTTTTTGGATGCTCTCTCCATGTATTCAGCCATCTGGGAGCGGAGACCAAGTACATAGTCCACAACATCTAGCTTAGGCTTTTTGAGAGGTAACTCCCATCCTTCCTTCACCAAACATAGTGGACCCCTCACAGGGTGGCCAAACAAAAGTTCAAAAGGGCTGTAGCCAACCCCCTTCTGTGGGACCTCTCTGTAAGCAAAGAGCAAGCAGGGTAAAAGAATGTCCCATTTCCGCCTAAGCTTCTCTGGTAATCCTTTTATCATTCCCTTGAGGGTCTTGTTGAATCTCTCCACAAGCCCATTGCACTGTGAGTGATAGGGTGTGGTAAACTTGTAGTTTACTCCACATTCCTTCCACATTGCCTTCAAGTAACCAGACATGAAGTTTGTACCTCTGTCTGATAATACCTCCTTTGGAAAGCCCACTCTTGAGAAAACTGCAATGAGGGCTTTTGCCACCACAGGTGCTGTGGTGGTCCTTAGGGGAATTGCTTCTGGGTACTTGGTGGCATGATCCACTACCACCAGTATAAATCTGTGCCCAGATGCTGTTTGAGGATCCATGGGACCCACAATATCTATTCCAACTCTTTCAAAGGGTACCCCCACCACAGGTAGTGGTATCAGGGGGGCCTTTGTTGTGCCACCTGACTTACCACTGGCTTGGCAAGTGACACAGGAACGACAAAACTCCTTGACATTTTCTGACATATGAGGCCAGTGAAAGTGTGGAACAAGCCTGTCCCAAGTCTTGTTCTGGCCTAAGTGTCCTGCAAGGGGAATATCATGGGCCAAGGTGAGAAGGAATCCCCTAAACTTCAAAGGTATAACCAACCTCCTCGTTGTACCAGGCTTGGGGTCTCTAGCCTCTGAGTAAAGGAGTCCATCATCCCAATACACTTTATGGGCACCTTGGGCATTCCCTGCAGCCTCAGCAGCAGCTTGCTGTCTGAGGGGTTCAAGTGAAGGGCAATCTAATTGGCCTGCCCCAGGTCTGCCCTTGAGGGTCCCCCTGTCCCCAGAAACTCAACCTGATCAGGCTCAAGTTCCTCAGAGACAGTCTCCTCCTGGACTGCAGAATCAGTTTCCTGTTAAATCTGATCCTCAACCTGGGGCAAGGTGGAAGGCAAAGCCTTAACCCTCTTGCTCCTTCTCTTGGGTTGTGGTTGGTCTATTGTTCCAGGATCCACCACTGGTTCAGGAAGGCACTTCTTAGCCTGAGTCCTTGTCACTGCAAGGACATGTGCTGAAATCCCTAGCATTTCTGCATGAGTCCTGTACTCCACTTCTGACCAAACTGAGCTTTCAAGATCATTGCCTAACAGACAGTCTACTGGGAGGTCTGCACTCACAACAACTTTCTTTAGGCCATCTACTCCTCCCCAGGAGTAGTTCACAACAGCCACACTATGGGAAGTAGTGGAGTTGCTTGCATTGGTCACTAGGTAACTTTCACCTAGTACAATCTGTCCAGGGTCCACAAAGTCAGGTGTCACCATAGTGACACTGGCACATGTGTCCCTGTAGGCCTGAGCCAGTTTCTCATTTATTAAAGGCGTCTGCCTATATTTGCCCAGATTACTGGGACTCACTGTAGTGGACAAAGCTAAGTCCACATCATATAGGAGAACTGCCTGAGTAGGGATTCTGACTAGGCCAGATTCCATCTCAGTACCCAAGGTTAACCCTACTATACCTTTTGGTTGTGTACCACCACTGCTAACTGTACTAGGGGGTGCAGGTGCTTTAGGAGCTGCAGTGGTGGGGACTGGATTTTTCTTGGTGCATTCACTGCCCCAGTGTGAAACTGATTTGCAGGTATTACACCAAGGTTTCTTTGGGCCATCGGTCTTCTTTTTCTTGTTTCCATTTTGGGAACCACCCTCCTTATTATTAGTTTGGGGGCCTGAAGACTTCTGGTCTTTTTCTTTATCTTTCTGATTCCCCCCCTTCTGGTCTGTTTTCTTCTGGTCACCACCTTGGTTCTGGGGTTTCTGCTTAATCCTTGTTCTGACCCATTTGTCTGCCTTCTTTCCCAATTCTTGGGGAGAGGTCAGATCAGAGTCAATAAGGTATTGATGCAACAGCTGGTTTGTACAGTTATTAAGGATCTGCTCTCTCATGATAAGATTGTACAATCCTGTATAGTCTGAAACTTTACTTCCCTGCAACCAACCCTCCAGAGCCTTAGTGGCACAATCAACAAAATCCGTCCAGTCCTGAGCCTGTGCTTTTTGGGTGTCTCTGAACAACAACCTGTATTGCTCAGTGGTTAGGCCAAACCCTTCAATAAGAGCACTCTTCAGGACAGAGTAGTTTTTGGCATCCTCAGGTCTAACTGTGAGGAGCCTATCCCTCCCTTTCTCAGAAAAGGAGTACCATAAAATTGCAGCCCACTGATCCTGAGGAACCTGCTGTACCATGCAGGCTCTCTCAAGAGCAGTCATCCATTTGTGGATGTCATCCCCTTCCTTGTAGGGGGGCACAATTTTTGTCAGGTTTCTATTATCATAGCTCCTGTCTTTCTCTCTAGGAATTATGCTGCCACCAGTGGCATCTAAGCCACTTAACTTTTGTTCTCTTGCCAAGGCAAGTCTAGCTTGAGCCAGGGCTACCTCCTCCCTCTCTATCTGGAGTTTGACAGCCCTCATCCTGGCCCTATGCTCTATCTTCTGAGAAGAAGTCATTCCTCTCTGAGATTCTCTTGAGGCACTAGAAATATGAGGGTCCCCTGAGGGAGATCTCACTCTTCTGTTGCCTGGGAGAATGACATGGTGGGATCTGGGGAGGTGCTGGCCCTCTCCATTCCCAAGTAGGTCTAAGTTGGCCTGGTTAAGCCTGGCAACTACAACCTGGTTACCCCTCTGATCATCCTTTTCAAGATCATCTAAGTCTGAGTCCTCCTCCTCTTCTTCCTCCTCTTCTTCCTCCTCCTGGGGAGTGGTCTCAGTTACAGGGGGGTTCATTCCATTTCCTGAATCTAAGGGAACTGCATTCACCTTATCTAAATCATCCTGTTCTAGAATGGCTATCAGGGCAGGACTGGTGGGACTTCTGCCCCTTTTTAGCCCTCTTGAAATGCACAAGGCAATCAAGTCTTTGTGGCTAAGTTTGTCATAGCTGGAAGTTGCCTTGGTCAGGTCAACTGTCACAGGCAGAGAGCTTAGAGCTTCACCTGTGCCAGACATGACTCTAGTGTGGTGTAAGTGATGCACCTACCTACACTAAGTGTTTCCCTACTGTACCTTGCTAGTGAGTTGTAGTCAGGGTGTGCTAATCCCTTTAATCTACAACTACTAAGTCCAGTAGAACTTAAATATGCTAAGCTTTTGATTTATATGTACCTAAGGTACTTGATGTGATCTTTCAATTTGATAAAAAGATTGCAATGGTAAAACAACAGCAAGCTCAAATCCGCACCGCTGCACACCAATGTGAGAAGTTGGCCTGATATATGATGTTTCCAATTCTGGAACCACCTTGTATCAGTCCAAATAGCTCCTTATGGTGTCTGGTTGTAAGTCAACCTTGTAGACAAGCTATCTTAATGGTAGCATAGACTAAGCAGCCTTAAAGGCTTAACTCAAGAGGTCGTGTTAAGCGAGCTGTTTTACCAATCACAGTCCTGTAATATCAAATGAAAGGACACCACACAAGTATATATTATAAAAATATATGTATTTATTACTTAAAATAATCCCCAGTATTCTTTATGAACAAAGGGGCACAAGCGTTAAATCAAAAGCACAGTATAACATACAAAGTTGCACAATTATGGATGAGGGCGAGGGGCCACTCAGACCATATACTAAAAAAATGGTATAAGAGATACCAATCGATCAGTGGTTAGGCCTAGGGCCTAGGGAATCGCTGGGAGCAGTCGGGACAAGCAATGCTGAAGTCGGGAAAAGCCCGCGGGATTCGGGTGCAGCGCTGAAAGCGCACGCATGCACCAATGTTATTCAATGGTGCGTAAAAGTTACACAAATAGAGTTTAAGGACACTTCCGCTGAACCTAGAAAGATAAAACTTTAGACACAGACCCTAGAGGTGTGTACCAGTGTGGTAACACTGGCGTTGCAATGTTACCTCACCCACAGGAAGCGGGTGCATAGGGTCGAAGTTGAGTTGGGTTTCGTCACGCAGGTTCTTGGTGCTTGAAGCTGAAGAGGCTGCAGGCGAGGTGAAAGAGAAGTGTCCGGTGGGATCCAAGGGTGGACCCAAGTCGAGAAGTACCTGAAAGCAGAGGGGACAGAGTCTGGGTCACTCAGCAGTGACCAGGGTGGAACCAGGACGGAACCAGGCAATGTCGGGCGCAATCAGGTGGTTGTCGAGGAGCTTCTCTCCGCTGCCACGTGGGCTCTGGGGCATCTGCGACGTCCAGGAGTGGGTCACGATCTGTCCCACGTAGGCTCTCGCCGTCGGTGCTGTCGGCTTCAAGATTGGAGCAAACAACACTTGGCAAAAGCAATCCACGCGGAACTGGAAGATTGCTTCTCACTCGGACCAGGAGGGTCAGAGTGGGGGCTCCCTTTCAGGGGAGCTGGTGTAAATCTGGAGCAACCTGATTCACAAGTCATATTTCAAGTTTCGTCAGCACAGGGGCCACAAGCTGGCTGGCAAGTGACCGGGCCAACGCGTTGAGCCAAAAGAAGCAGAAGGGCCCCACGCAGCCCTCATCGAGTGTAGAGGGGTGAACTTCGGTGCAAGAGTGGCTCAGGATTGGGGCTTCTCAAACCCCGGTGTACAGCTTCGAGGGTCACTCGTGGGCTGCACGGTCAGCGTCTCATGGTCTTTTCAAGATGGCGTGCCCCACGCTTCCGGTCACCTCCACGGGTCTCAGCTCTGCAGGGACTGTGGATCAGGCTGTTAGAAGGCAGGCAAGCTTGATCTCATCGATCTCTGTCGCTCGAGTTCCGGCGGGAACTGCAACAAAGCAGACGTCGAGGGCTGGATGGTGCCTGTTTGCACAGGGTGGTCACTACTTGACCACAAGGGCGATCCTTCAGTCTTCTACGTTTAGTAGGATGTCGAAGGGTCCAGAGTTTCATTTCTTATGTTTCATCAGGATAATCTGAACTGCATTGGCACTGCTCCCAGTCTTATACTAATCTAGGGGGCTGGATTACCTGCTAGGTCCCCTCCTATGGGTGGGACCCAGGAAGGGGGTGGGTACACCCCTTTCCTTTGATCCAGGCCGCGCTGGGTCGACGGCTGGAGTGCCCCAGAACCGGTTTGGCCGGATTATGCAAGGGGCAGCCTTGTGCGCCCCAAGCAGTGTCTGGTTTCTTTCAAACCTCCCTGCTACAATCCACTATCTCCTGTCTGGGGGCGTGTGACAACTCCCTGCGACAGGAAACCCTTTGTCCAGGCCCCCTTGGCTGAGTTTCAGTCAGCTACAGGGGGTCAGACTTGTGTCTGTGGCAGAAGCATCCATTTTGTGGATCTGAGGCTCCTTTTAAAATTAACCGCATTTCAGTAAAGTAACATGTCTTCTCCCTCTAGAGGGGTGGAATGCTATCCCCGTCGCCAGGACTGGCGAGGGGATAGTATTCCAAATCGTATGACACCTTACACGACATGTTTTGATAAAGCCAAACCAAAGTTGCTATATAACCGCGAGGATTATAATGCACTTAAGAGTATATGGTATGGCATTATCCTGAAACAGCTTAGGGAGTTGTTCCCGACAGCTGCAGACTGGCTCAGCTCATGCTAGAGCTCCATATCACATTAAACCACGCACTCTGCCTCCAGGATCGATGAGGCCTTCCATAGGAGTGGCTCACAGGTTTATATGTGTCCAGATATAGGTTTAGATATTGGTATACTATATCTAAGCAAGGGGTGATTACACCATCTTGCCCCAGCTGAGTGATCAGCCAGTTGTGTCAATTTAAGAACCAGCCAGGGGTGGCAAAAGATATGCTGCAGCCCCTGGTAGGCCTTGGTGGCACCTATTCCCTGGGCACCTATAGTGCATGGTACAGGGGCTGACAAGGAGTCCATTTCCAATTGTGGTATGTACCTATAGCACATGGATTACTAATTTAGAGAGAGAACAGCAGGCTGGGGGTCTGATTAGCAGGCCCACAGCCTCAGTAGTCTAAAACCAGTGAAGCAAAAAGCAAAAATTTGGGGTGACCATAGGATAGCAGACCCTACTCTCCTACAGCCCAGCATTGCGGGATTGGAGTCACTACCGGAATTCAGCCCAGTGGAGGCGAAGGTCTTCATGGGTGACCTCGGCGACAAGAAAGTATTCCGAATCTATCAGACGCTAGTCACGCACTGCTCTTCCTCCCTACTTCCACTTAAAGATGCCTGGGAGAAGGATGTTGGGCCCTTAGACGAAGATGATTGAAGGGAGGCACTAGAGTCCCCGAGAGGGACGGCCATAGCAATAAGACTCAGGCTTATTCAGTTCAAATACTTACACAGGGCCTATTACACCCGGGAACGATTGTGGAAGGCGGGCCTGATTGCGTCTCCGGAGTGCCTGCGCTGTGGAGTTGAGAGGGGTACGCTGCTGCACACTGTGTGGTCTTGTGCTGGCTTGACCAGATTCTGGAGTGGTGTATGGAGTTGTCTGTCAGAGGTATTGGGGTGGGATCTTCCCCACACCCCCCGATTGGGGCTCCTCCATGTACTAGAAGGTGTAGGAGGGAATATATACAAGCGCCACCTATTGTTCCTGGGTTTGGTCGTCGCCAAGAGAGACCTGGCAAGGGCATGGAAGGGAGTGCGAGCCCCCCCGCTGTGTGCATGGAAGACAGGTTTGGACTACTTTATGGGGCTGGAGCGCCCAGTGTTTGAGGCCAGAGGATGCCCCCGTAAGCACTATAAAATCTGGAAACGATAAGCGGAGTATAGAGGATTGCTTCTGGACCCCTCAGCAGAACAGGAGGATGGTCTACAGGTGGAGGTGGACCCTCGGGCCTAGGGGGTTGCGCTGTGCCGGGCACAATACGACCATGTGCTGGAGGCCTACTGTGATCACGTGCATGGGGTTAGGGAGGGATAAGGGGTGGGTAGACGGGAAGTTGTTTGGTTCGGGTGAAGGGGTGGAGGTGGGGGGGTGGTTCGTATTTTCCTCTTTTCATTGATTGGGCTATGCAATAATACTGAAACGTGTCATGATACTTGGTGGTGATCTCCTGATTGTGGGGAGCCACATATATGCTTTTACCTGATCTATCAATAAAATTTGTTGTGAGAAAAAAAAAAAGTACTCATACATAACTGATGCGAATAACGTTCCATTTGCTTGAATCCCTGGAGTGGGGGATAGGGCAATTCCAAACATGGAACATAGGTTAGGACTAATTATAGCGGCACACGAAGGGCTCGCTTCTGCACATGCTGGTGTTTCGGCCACAGTATCATTATTAAAACAGAGATACTGGTGGCCACGCATGAGAAAACAAACTAGGAACTATGTTCTAGAATGTGAAATATGCCAAAAGATGAAAGTTTCGACAGTGAAACGACCAGCACAAACGCCCCTTCTGATCTCAGATAAACCATTAGCGTGTGTTTACCTGGACCACTGTGGTCCCTTGCAAAGGGATGGCAACTATAAATATATAATGGTCGCAGTGGATTCCTACACGAGATTCATTTGGATGTGGCCCCAGCGCTCGGCTGACGCCAGAACTGTTATAAAAGGTTTGCGAGTCTTTATCGGCACATATGCAATTGGCATGCTACATTCTGACCAGGGTCCTGCTTTTAGCTCTCGAGCTTATAAGGAGGCCATGACCAGCATGGGCATTGCATTGCGGTATTCTTGTCCCTTCCATCCTGAGGGAAACGGTATTGTGGAAAGAAAAAACCGAGACATAAAGCAATCTATAACGGCAAAGGTATTAGGTTCGGGGGTTGGGTGGGTCAAACATTTAACAAGTGTCCAACGTAGTCTTAATAATCTGCCAAGAAATTCTCTAAAAGGTTTCAGTCCGTACGAACTATTGTTCGGGACTAGAATGCACATCCAGGACCTTGATAGTCATACTTCAGTGGTAGAAGGAAAATGCTTTGATATCAAAGATCGTTTAGCTATTTTACAGGACTTAAATGAAACGAGAAAAGACCTGAGCAACATAAAGTTGAAACAGCAGCCAACAGCCACTGAAGAGAAACCACCTGTCCCAGCAAGGCCTGTCTGGATTCCAAAGATTGGGGATCTGGTCAGAGAGAAAATCGCGGTGAAGAAGGAATTTGGGCCTTCTTACACAAAAGCAGTACCTATCTTAGCTATCAACGGAACAAGATCAGTAGTACTACCGCCCCTTGCTGGTAAAAAGGAGAACCGAGTTGTATCCATCGACCTGGTTAAACCACAATCATGTGGCCAATAATAAGTAGTAGGCCAAGTGGACTCCCAAGAAATAGCAGAACACCAAAGTTTGCTACAAAACAAGAGGTCCAAACTGAGAGACTAATCACATTTGATAAACTTCCAGTGAATCAACAAGGACTGTGCAACAAAGCCATGGAACGTATGCCTCTTAAAACCCAAATTGCAACAATTTGTCATGATACACCTATCTACAACGATGTACCGGGGTAGGGACCACAGGGGAAGGAACGGAGTCAGTAGGCTGGAATAGAGCTTTTAGAGAGGGTTTTATTTTTAAGTAAGCTTTTTTTCTTCGGTTGGTCAGTCTTATGCGTGTGATCTCGTCAGGCTCTGTTCTGACGCCTCTAGGGAAAATCTGTAGTTCCAGGGTGTTGCGGCATTGACCAGGGGTTGTTGCAGCCAGAGTGATGATGTCACAAACGACCTCCAGGCGAAGTCCGGGATAACGCCACCCAAAAGGAAATGAACAAAAACAGAGGGATCAGGGGGGCGTCCAGAGCACTTTAGCTTAGGGACCGGGAGTGAGGGAAACCTTGTGCCCAGTGTATATACAAAGACCGGCAGTGACAGTAGTGCTCGTGAGGTAGGGGTACAGGGGGTCGACTAGGCGGTTTTTACACAGTGGTCTAACCACTCCAACCCGCCCACCCCGCAACTTTGCCCCGTACCTTTGTAAGCCACGCTCCTCCCACGGGAGCGTGGCGGGGCGTTTCGCAGAAACGTTGGCCTCCTGGCTTGCTGGTTTCAACTGGGCTGGTCGAGGTCTGCTCCGTACTCGGTCTCCACTCCACACCGCACTCGTCCTCCGGGGAAAGGTCTTCCGGCGTCTTCCGGGATCCTCCTTCTTTTGATGCGACGACGTTCAAGATGGGCGGAGTCTCGTCATCGAGGTATTCGGGCTTAAAGGTGTACCGTCCAGTTTCTACCTCGCATCCCCAGGGGTACACAGAGTCAGGGTTTGACCACTCCTCCGCAGGAAGGGACGAAGGCTGCTGGAGGGGAAGAGAAAGGGGCAAAAGAGGAACAGCTGACCACCAGTCACGGGAAACGGGCTCCTCATACTCTTTATCCTCACAGGGGTGACCCGCCGCCCCGTCACACACCTCCCCCCCTGGAATCTCCCGTTCGGGGAGAGGATAGGCTCGAGAGAGATAGTCAGCATTGCCATTGTCCTTGCCCCGTTTCTGTTGTACCTCAAAGGAATAGGGTTGGAGGGAGAGGAACCATCTAAGCACTCTGGCGTTTACTGTCCGATTCTGGTACATCCATTTTAGGGGTGCATGGTCTGTTTGGAGGATGAAGGGTTTCCCTTCCAGATAGTATTGTAATTTCTGGATGGCCCATTTAATGGCCAGACACTCTCGTTCTACGGTGGAATATTTACATTCCCTAGGAACAGCTTTCGACTGGCATACAGGATGGGATGTTCTACACCGTCGTCTCCTCTTTGTGAAAGCACGGCCCCTAAACCCACATTGGATGCATCAGTAGCAAGGATGAAGGTTTTCTCGAAGTTGGGTGACTCCAAGACAGGGGCGCTGGTTATGATGTTTTTTAGCCGTTCAAAGGCGTCCTGAGCCTCCCGGGAAGGTTGTTGTATTTCCTTAGGCCTGACATCCTTACGTAGAAGGTCCGTGAGAGGGGTAGCGACTTCAGCAAAGTTAGGTATAAAACGTCTATAATATCCGATCAAACCGAGGAACGCTCTTACGTCTCTTTTGTTGCTCGGAAAACCGGTGTTTTTAATGGCTTTGATCTTCTCTGCTTGTGGCGCGATGGTACCCTCTCCCAGGACGTATCCCAAGTAGTTGACTCTTGTAAAAGCTGCCCGGGACTTTTTCGAGTTGACATGTAAGCCGGCTTGCTGTAATGCGGACAAAATGGTACTGACGTGTTTCAGGTGCTCCTCCCAGGTCTTACTGTAAATAACAATGTCGTCTAGATAGGCTGAGCTAAATGACGAATAGGGTTTCAACACACAGTTCATGAGCCTCTGTAAAGTGGCAGGGATGCCATGGAGTCCAACAGGGAGGACCGTAAACTCATAGAGACCTTCATCTGTGCAGAAGGCAGTCTTCTTTCTGTCCTTTTCACGGAGGGGCACCCGCCAATATCCTTTGGTAAGGTCAAGGGTGGTGATGTATACTGCATCGCCCAGTTTTTCCACCAGTTCGTCGACCCGGGGTATGGGATAGGCGTCAAACGTTGATATTGCATTTAGAGCCCTAAAATCCATGCAAAATCTTATGGACCCATCGGGTTTCGGAACCATCACGATTGGTGAGGCCCAATCACTTTTCGATGGCCGGATAACACCTAGGTTCAGCATGTCCAAGACCTCTTTCCTCACATCTTCTCGTCTGGCCGCGGGGATCCTGTAGGGCCGCTGCTTCACTGTTTTACCCGGGATCGTCTCAATACAATGTTCCACCAACGTGGTTTTTCCCGGGAGGTCCGAAAAGATTGGGGATAAGGGTCGTAGGACATCAAAGAGGCTCTCTCTCATCTTATCGGTTAGATCGGGGTTGACAACGAGGAGCCCTAAGGTAGAAGTTTCTTCGGACATCAGGGGGTGCGCCAGGTTGTTGCCCCGTGGAATGGGTCCTATCCACTTTTTTAACAGGTTGATGTGGTAGCTTTGTGTTTTCGCTGGCGAGAGTCTTAATCTATAAGTGGTGTTCCCTATAGTTTCCACCACTTCATAGGGCCCCATCCACTCCTTTTTGTTGGCAAGAGTGGGAAGGAGCACTAGCGCCCATTCTCCGATCTTGAGTGTTCTCAATTTGGTTCCTCGATCATAATATTGTTTTTGTTTCTGTCTTTGTTGTTCCAGATTAGTCTCTGCAAGGCCTTAAAGTTTCCCCAGTTTAGCTCTTAACTGCGATGTGTATTCCAGGAGCGTCTTCTGTTCTTCGGCCTCCTGGGTTTCCCATGTCTCTTTAGTGATTTCCAACAAAGACCTGGGGAGGCGTCCATATAGAAGCTCAAAAGCTGAACATCCTAGACTGCTCTGTTTTTGTGCTCTAAGCACATACAACGCCAGCGGAAGCAAACGGTACCACAAGGGTCCTTCTGTGGATAGCATTTTCTTCAAGGTGGATTTCAAGGTTTGGTTATATCGTTCCACCAGGCCATCGATCTGGGGATGATAAACCGAAGTCTTTATATGCCGTATGCTGAAGGTCTTGCACACCTCCCTCATCATGCGGGATGTAAAGGGAGTTCCTTGATCTGTAAGGACCTCTTTTGGAAATCCTACCCTGGCAAAGAGTTCCACCAACTTTTCTGAGACATTGGCGGTGGTAGGGGCTCGTAAGGGAAACGCTTCTATGAACCTGGTGGCGTAGTCGACAATGACTAGGGCATACTGGTGACCCCTGGACGACTTCGGCAGGGGTCCAATCAAGTCCATCCCTACCCTCTCAAAGGGCACACCGACGATGGGCATGGGCTGTAACGGTGCAGCCGGAGGTCTGTGAGCATTTCTTCTTTGACAAATGTCACACTTTTTGCAGTACTCCTGGACGTCCTTGTAGATTCCAGGCCAAAAAAAATGCCGAATAATGCTTTCGGTAGTCTTTTCTTTACCGGCGTGTCCTGCTGTCAAATGTGCATGGGCAAAAAATAACACTTGTTCCCTGAAGGAGGTAGGTACCAGGAGTTGAGGAGTACTTCCTGCGTCTGCTTCCCGATATAAGAGGTCTTTTCGTATAACAAACCGGGGAAACGGGGTATCCGGTTTGTCTTGGGTAGTATGAGCGGCTTCCCATGCGTTGTACAGGGTTCTGTCCTCGGCTTGTGCAAATTTGAAGTTACGATCCATGATCCAAGGATCAGGCGTTATGAGAGCTGATTGAGGACCCACCACCGTTGGAGAACGGTCATTCAGCGTCTTCCTAAACAGGGCGAGAAACTCGGGGTTGTCTATCCCTAAAATTACATCCTCGGGGAGGGAGTCCACTACCCCCACTTTCACTAGACAGGCTGGTTTGTCTTTTGGTCGTATGACGACCTGTGCTAAGGGATATGGCTTGACGTCTCCATGGACACAACGAATATGAACCAGGGTGTTGGGGACGTACTGTTTGGGAAGAACCAGGCGTTCCTGAACCACAGATTGTCTGCAGCCTGAATCTAACAGAGCTCTCACCACATAGTTATTTATGGAAATACTCACGTAGAATGATGTCCCCGTCTCGGCGGAGTATAGGATGGTTTTTGGTAGGTAGCCCACTTCCATAGGTTCATCCGCCTGATGTTTCCGAGGACACAAACGGGCAATGTGGCCCCATTCGCCACATTCAAACATTGAGGTCCACGAGTCATCGGGGATTCCATTCTCAAAGGTCTGGGTCTGCTTGGTTCAGTTGTCATCTTTGTTTTCTTCTCGGGTTTGGAGGGTATCATGTGATTGGGGTGTCTCTCTGGTTCCCACCCCGACCCACGGGGTTGTGCTCGGGCATAATTGGCAGCCATTTCTATGGCTTGCTCTACTGTGAGTCCCGAATGTTGCCTCAACCATCTCTGTGACCCATAGAGGAGGGCCTCCATAAATTGCTCCAAATAGATTTTGGCCAGTATCTCCTCTTTGGTACTAGTCTCCGACTTTAGCCACTTGTCTGCCATCATTTTAAGTCTGAAAAACAGAGTCTTGGGGTTCTCACCTAGGGAACCCTTCTCCTTTCGGAACCGTACTCTGTATGCTTCGGGGTCCAGCCCCAAATGGTCCAGGATCACATTTTTGATAAGATGGTAGGGAGCGTTGCCTGCTGGATTGGCTACCTGGTACGCAAACTGAGCCTCTCCGGTTAACAAAGGCGCCAGGAAAAAGGGCCACTTCTCTTCAGGCCAACCCAGGGCTCTCGCCGCTCGTTCAAAATTCATAAGGAAAGCATCAGGGTCTTCGCCGTGTACGTATTTCTGAAGGGCGATCCCTGAGGGGTTAGGCATATGGCTCCTACCCTCTACATGTACTACGCCTTTTGGGGTCGGTACGGTCTTTTGCATACACTCCAGTTGGGCTGTGACTGTGTTTTTAAACAGGTCTCGGTCAGCCTGAGCCGCTGACAATTGCCTCTCTACGGCCCACTCCAGTTTTTCCTGCCCCTTGATAAGATGCTGAATCAGGGCGTCCATCTCGGGATCACAGATGGACTTGGATGGTAATCCCACTCTGCCACCACTTGTACCGGGGTAGGGACCACAGGGGAAGGAACGGAGTCAGTAGGCTGGAATAGAGCTTTTAGAGAGGGTTTTATTTTTGAGTAAGCTTTTTTTCTTCGGTTGGTCAGTCTTATGCGTGCGATCTCGTCAGGCTCCGTTCTGACGCCTCTAGGGAAAATCGGTAGTTCCAGGGTGTTGCGGCGTTGACCAGGGGTTGTTGCAGCCAGAGTGATGATGTCACAAACGACCTCCAGGCGAAGTCCGGGATAACGCCACCCAAAAGGAAATGAACAAAAACAGAGGGATCAGGGGGGTGTCCAGAGCACTTTAGCTTAGGGACCGGGAGTGAGGGAAACCTTGTGTCCAGTGTATATACAAAGACCGGCAGTGACAGTAGTGTTCGTGAGGTAGGGGTACAGGGGGTCGACTAGGTGGTTTTTACACAGTGGTCTAACCACTCCAACCCGCCCACCCCGCAACTTTGCCCCGTACCTTTGTAAGCCACGCTCCTCCCGCGGGAGCGTGGCGGGGCGCTTCGCAGGAACGTTGGCCTCCTGGCTTGCTGGTTTCAACTGGGCTGGTCGAGGTCTGCTCCGTACTCGGTCTCCACTCCACACCGCACTAGTCCTCCGGGGAAAGGTCTTCCGGGATCCTCCTTCTTTTGATGCGACGACGTTCAAGATGGGGGGAGTCTCGTCATCGAGGTATTTGGGCTTAAAGGTGTACCGTCCAGTTTCTACCTCGCATCCTCAGGGGTACACAGAGTCAGGGTTTGACCACTCCTCCGCAGGAAGGGACGAAGGCTGCTGGAGGGGAAGAGAAAGGGGCAAAAGAGGAACAGATGACCACCAGTCACGGGAAACGGGCTCCTCATACTCTTTATCCTCACAGGGCTGACCCGCCGCCCCGTCACAAACGATGTAGCCACAGACTATGCTAATGAAACAAAGAAAATTCAAAAAGCAAATGAAAATCCGGAAGCAATTCCAACATTTGACAGAACTGCATCAGGCTACTTCATCAATTTCTGACTTTTCTGAGGATCCAAGCGAACCTGAAGAACAGCCAACTACAAAGACTTTTAAAGACAAAGCAAAAGAACTCTTTCATCAACTCAAAGAAACCTATCGGATTTCTCCATGGATTGAATTTTGGTTTGTGCTAGGTGTACTTTTCCTCCTGCTTTGGCTCATCATGGTACTGTGCTTGGGACATTTCATTGAGGGAAAATATAGTACAATGTACACAGCAAGTCAGAACATCAACTTGGTCCTAAAGCCACACATGTCATCACACATCGAGATAAGAGAACTGTCATCAGTAAATTTCACGGCCAATCCAATACCCGGTGGGGTAGCTTGGGACAAAACAGATTACGAAATCTATGGGCCGGTCGAGCTCTTGAAGTATCCACATCAATTCAAGGTTTCATTAAGTGACTTTGTAAAACCGAGCACATTCTCTGATGATTGGGACTTTGAAAGTATTAATGATATGATGTCAGATTTAGTTATGTCAGCAAAATTTACAGAACATGATTATTTACAGGGTTCATCAAATTATGAACAGATGTACTGCTACAATCACTATGCTAACCATTATTTGCATAAATCTGCTCAACCTAGAAATGTTTTAATTATAATCAATGGGAACATTGTGCAACTCCACCAAAAGACAGTTCAAAAACATTTTATGATAAATTCCCATACTTCTCAGGGTTTAACACAAGTGATGCAGAAACGTTTTATTTCAAACCGTTCAATAAGACAGGAATGAAAACCATGCTGACAAACACAAAATTAATCTATTCGGAAACATTTTTTGAAAAAATGAATACATTTGGTTTTGATTTTTGGAAAAATAACATTGAAACAAAAACCATCTGGGGTACCAGAGATTGGCAGGTCCAAGGTATAGAATCATTATTCAGAGCCTGCATGATCCCAGAACAAATTATATTCTTGAATGACACAATTCAACAGACAACCTGTCTTGGCCTAGCCAAAATTAAAGACTTAAATAAACCGTCTATTCCAAAGCCAACACCTGACAGTAATAGCACTACAGATGTTGAGATAGACGTATCCCATATTTTTAACCAAAACAGAACACATCCTGATTGGAAAAAATGGTTGATCTGGCCCACAGACACAAATAACTGTCAAGATAGATTCCTGAACAAAATACAGGGGTTCAAATTGACCAGGCCAGACCCTAGATACTCCCAGAGACAACATCCAGGGATAGTTACAACATACAGTGTAGGAAAACTCTGCCTCGAATGGCTACAGACATCCACACTGGCAGAAATTAAGCAACACTTGACTTTACTTAAAGAAGGTGCTGACTTGCGTGATTTCATACTGGGACCACGCAAACAGCGTCAAAAACGTTTCATAGCGGCCTCTATATATGCGGCATACAACGAAGCTTGGAAAGAAACACAAATTGAAACAGCAGAAAAAATACGGGAAATTGACCGTATCAATTTGGAAAAATCACTTTCTGTTGTGGACAATGGGTTAATGACTCTGTCTTCCAGAATATATTCACTGGACAGTATTGTATCATCTGCAATTGATATAATAGAGCAGGACTTACTAATGTTACAACATGGTCAGTCCCAATTACGTTCTATTGTACAGCTTGGCTGGACGTTACAAAATCTGCGTTCAGGCTACGTGCCTTGGCGTTTAATCAACACAACGCCATTATTTTCTATCTTTAACCTTACTGATACACAAATCAGCTTGGCACAAAAAGGAACGGAATATACAATTCTGAGCATTGAAAAACTTGAGAGATTACCATTGACAATGTCAGAACGACCTGTCATTGAATGGATAATACACGGAATCATAACTATTCCGATAACAACTTTCCAATTCAAATACTGCCAAGAGTATATACCAGCAGGCCAGTATGAAAAGTTGGGTAAAGGATACATTAAGTCATCATGGAAATTACCTTACACACACACATGTTATAGTGAAAAAGGACAGAATGTATTTCTTAGTGGTAATAATTGTAAAAGATCACTAAGTGGTATACTTCTGTGTCAGGGTATAAACCTACATGGGGCCTGTGAGGGGACATCAAATAACCTTTCATGCCACCAGTATGGCGCACCTGCAACTCGAATAGAGCCATTTTTTAGACGACTTTCTAACGGGAGTTACATTCTAATAGTGGACCACAGATGTTGTGGCTTGGTGCCAGGAAAAGCTTATCTAGTAAGCGTCTCTTCCATGGTCACTTGTTGTATGCAAGTATTGTATCCGAAGAACACTCCAGACAGGGAGGGAAAAATTTGGCCCATCATGAATATCTCTTCTATACGAATTGATACTTTAAGCAGAATGAAGCCTGTGCCCTTGACGTCATCAAAAGAAACGTATGATCTCCAAGTTGCAAGGACAACGGCAGAGATACATAACCTTTTATCAACAAATTGCCCCTTACATTTCGCGGAAATGCTAAGCCAAATCCTAAACATGTCAGATACGAATGGTATCCCAAAAGTATTTAAGACAATTTTTTCGGGACTGTTGACACCCTTCAAAGCAGTCCTGGGCATATTTCCTAATTTTGTCCATTCGATCTTTGGCGGCCTTCCACTCCTGTTGGGACTCGTAGCAGGCATTTTATTTTTGATTCTCCTGCTTCGTTATGGCAAGCTATGTCACAGACAAGACTCCGGCAACAATGGAAGAAACGATCCTAGATATACGCTATCGGGACCGCATAACTAAAGTCCTTGGATTAGCCCGGCTAAGAGATCTGAATATGACCTGGTTTCTTTCATTCAGACCCATCTGGCAGAATTGTATCTTACCTGTGTTAAGATGTATGCTGTGCGGAGAAGAATGCGTGTTGGACATCTGTCTCACACTACAATCAGCAGTACCATTGGATACAGATACTTTGCTAAGTCCTGTAACGGCTCATGCATCGTGTTGTCCCCAGCGGTTACCTATCCTGATGACGGCATTCGTGGAAACTTCACCACTACGATTAAAGAGTAGTGAAGTGCGGGATGAAAGCAGCATCAACCAGGTACGACCTTCTGTGAGCAATGCTGATCAATACATCGATGAAAGCAATCATGCGCAAGACTGCATGGTAGCGACATTTTCCAACTTGGTCGAACTTTCACCTGAAGCGGTAAACTGCTTTTTTGAAAGTCTGTCTGAAATGATGTTCTCCCCTGAACTAAAAGAATAACTTTAAAGCAAACGAGCACACAGCGTTCCCTGAACTCTGAATTTGGCCTTCGGCTTTGATAAACAAAAGCTACTGAAAATATTTGGAACTATTTTTTCTTCTTTCCCTGAAAAGCGAAATTATTTTTTTTTCTCACCGATTCCAAAATATTTACCTTTTTTTTGGCACTTGAACTCTGCTTAAAGTAGAACTATTCTTAGAGAACAGAGCCTCTATTTTTAGGAACTCTAGAGACAATATATTACCTCAGCCTCTAGCATATTTACAAACAAATGTATTTATATGTGATGAAATGGTCTCGCATTTTTTTTTCTGTATTAAGAGCCATTTCATGTGTAATTTTCGCAAAATCATTCCACTGATATATATATGCATCCTATCGTTATGAATGATTACTCTGCTTGAAAAACGTACAGTACCTATACTTATTTTTCATGTATTTCGCATACACCATTTCAAATGCACAAAATGTATTTTGGGGTGGATCGGTATACACATGCACCGTTAGATATGTTTACTATTGCTTAGTTTTAGTAATTATGGACATGAATTCGTGGAGTGGGTGTAGTGTGTTTATCTAGGAACCTGAATCGATATTTCTATTCTTTGCCCTTGTCCGGTTATAAATCAATAATATCCCTACAACGGCATAGAAACCCTATTCATAATTCAGTCGTAGCGCATGCTGTCCCATTAAGCAAGCCTACTCCTCCAGCCCCCCTAGAAAGCACACCGAGTTCTCTAAACAAACCAAGCCTCCAGCAACCTGGGAAAACCCCATTGCCTTTGTTTTGATTTCGTCCGAGAACTCCTGTACAGCACTGTAAGAAGGCCAGTTCTTAGTGACATCTTTATTGACGTCTTATGTCCAGCCTTACGTCAAACCCGGCACCTTTCAGGTATAAATATACCAACGCTGCCTTAAGCAAAGACACGGTGGTGGTGAATCTGGAGCAGCTACTACTTGCCCGAGAGCCCAGCTGATGCGAGAGCCCACGGACGCTGCCCCTCCCTTTTGACGTGCTGAGAAAGACGCTGTCTTTTCTCCTGCCGAGAAAATACAGCCTCCGGCGTTTCCAGCTTACCCTTGCGGGTGACTGGGATATCGAGTCCTGAGAGAGAGATACCAGCCCTCCTGCCTTCTAATACCCAGGTACTGAACTGACTAAACCCTTACAGAGAATTCTTGAGTCAGATTCTTGGCAAAACAAACTTAACTTAAACTGCTACTTACTTACTCCTTCCCACGTATTAGGCTTAGGTCAGGTACACCGGGGTAGGCGTATTTAGAAGCACCAGTTGAGTATGATTAGGCAATGTATATGTATGTATATATTTTATCCATTTTAAAGTATCATATGGCTAAGAAACCATATCAATGCTTTTACAGTATTATTTTATAATCCTGCTTTTACTATATGCACTTTACTTTACTATAAGTATTGCAATTGTAGCAATTCATTTCTCTTGTATGAGGAAGGAGACTGCTCAATAAATAATACCTTTTATTGAAAACGCCCGTCTCTCTTTTTCTCTGCAATCTGGTGAAACTAAGTACGCACCTTTGACTGAGTGAAATAGCTGTCTTTTGTTTTCACACGACTCTAGAGATATACTCTTAATCAGGGAGAGCAAAGTTGTCATGTTTTATGGTTGTCAGATACTAAATCCCTTCTTGTCTATACAGGGAGGTTAAACTCCTCCTCGCTTATTCGAGAAAGTTTCTAGTGAACTCTGAGCTAGCTGGCAAAAACTTAAGTCTAATATAGTCAGTAGAGACCTAGTTAACCTCAGTCCTACGTCTACACTACTGAAGATATTATTCCAATGCGCAGAGCCTATTAGGACTATAGGAACTACAGGGGGCATCTGCGTTTTTGGTCCCGGGGTCGGCAACCATCTAGGGAAACCCATCAAACCCACACATTTCTGCAAACTAGAGACCCGGGGTAGTCCAGGGAGGTATGGCTTGCATGGATCCTTCAACGTTTCCCTACCCAGAATCCCCTGCAAACCTCAAATTTTTATGAAAAAATCAAATTTTTCTCAAATTTCTGTGTGGGAAAGTTGTAGGATCACTTGGTTGACACAAATTTCCTACCACCCACGTTCCTCCATGTCTCCCGATAGAAATGGTACCTCACTCTTGTGGGAGGGTTAAGTACCCGCAACAGGCAAGGGCTCAAAACGTATTGTGGAGACATCAAAATTACCTATCAGAAAACGATCTGCTTTTGCAAGGGGGATCACATGAGTTTTTGGTCCAGGGATTGGCAGCCATCTAGGGAAACCTACCAAACCCACACATTTCTGAAAACTAGAGACCCGGGGAAGTCCATGGAGATATGGCTTACGTGGATCCCTCAACGTTTTCCTACCCAGAATCCCCTGCAAACCTCAAATTTAGCTGAAAAAAACACATTTTCCACATATTTATGTTTGGTATCACCGTGCCGGCACAAATGTCCTGCCCCACAGCGTTACCCTCAGTCTCCCGAGTAAAATGATACATCCCTTGTGTGGGTGGGGTAAGGGCCTGTGATTGGGAAGAGCCAAAAACATTGGCATTAAGGGTATAGCACCGAGAATTCTAAGCGCTACATTTTTTTAAAACACGTTTTTATCCAATTCTGCATTGGACACCTACACAAGTGAGGTAGCATTTTTTGGGGGGTGGGCATTGGCATGCCAATTCTGGGCAGACGGAGATCCGCAGCAGCCAAGTAGGTGATAACAAGGGTCCAGACCAGAGATACAAAGCCACTGCCGACCCCGTTGCCGGATACTCATAAGGTTCTCCTTGTCAAACACAAGAGTAGATTTTGGGAGGATAATAATCCCCTGCCTATAATGCACCTTAGCGAGTGCAGCATGTGAGAAGTTGGCCTGGAATATGCTGTCCACTATTCTAGTGGGCACTTTGCACCAGTCCAAACGACCCTTATTGATGGTAGGTTAAAGACAACCTTTATAGAAAGCTATCCTAGTGGTAGCTGTGGAGAGCAGCCTTCAGGCTAAGTCTTGAAGGAATGTAAAGCAGCTTGTTTTACCAGTCTATAATCTTGTGAACGACCAAACGAAAGGAGAACCACACCAGGTATATATATAAAATATATGAATGTATTCTAAACGCATCCCTCTAGTCTCTTTATGAGGCTAGAGGCAAAAGTACATTCAGTAAACTTAATTAGCACACAGTAAAATAGCACAATATACGTTGAGCCCTGGGGGCGTACCAAACCATATATTAAGAAAGTGGTATAAGAACCACAACTGACATAGAGACAAGGCCTAGAGCCTGTAGAACCGCTGGGGCCACCAGGAACCACACAAGGTAGTGACACAGGGGTCCTACGGGGGACGCGTGCAGTGTCTAAACACAGCCGCGATTCACCATTAACTTCTATGGGAAAAGTTACGGTTGGAATTTAAAAGATAAAGGACACATAGAAGAGGACTTGGAGCAAAACCCTTTAGAACTAGGAGGTTCTAGAGTCAACACTTGCAGGAGCACCAGAATACTCGAGTTACCCCGCCCAGGGAAGCAGGATGCATAGGTGTCTTTTCGTGTCGGATTTCGTCGTCATTTTCAATGGCGATCTGCTGCAAAGTGCTGCTGGCGTCCAAGGGGAAAGTGTCCAGTGTGATCCAAGCCTGGATCAAGGATGAGAAGAACCTGAAAGCAGAGGGGACAGAGTCTGGGTCACTTGCTAGTGACCAGGAAGGCGATAGGCAGATGCCCACCAATGTCGGGTGCTTTCAGGTGAAGAAGGTGAAGCTTGACTCTTCAGCCACGAGGACCAGGAGGCGTCGACGATGACCAGGTTCTGGAATCGAGCTGCCCACAAAGAATGTCGAGGGCTGCAGTGTCGGTTTCCAGATTGGACCCAACAAGCTTTGGCAACAGCAACCCACACAGAAATCAGAAATTGGCTTCGGTAAAGACCAGCAAGGTCTGAGGGACTCCCTACTTGGTAGGGAGTCAGGGCACATCTGGAGCAACCAGGACAGCCTAGGGAGAAGTAGAGTTACCTTCGTAGGGACCCACCAGTCAACGGACCAGGGATCGCAAAGGGGCCTCAAGCGGAAATGCAAGAAGCGGGCTCACGGAAAACTCATGGAGTGTAGGCCCACAATCTTCGGTGCAGAAGGTGCTCGGGGCCTGGGCTACAAGTAATCCAATGCACAACTTCGGGAAAGCTCTGGAAGTTGATGCACTAGCAAATGTGCACAGTGTCCAGGAGTTCCGGTTCCACGACACTCGTAAGGGCTGCGGGTCTCAGCTTTGCTGGCATCTCGTGTCAGCTTCTGAGAAGTCTGGAAGTCCATGTCCTGTGTCGCAAATACTACGGAGTCTGTCGGGAGCTTCGGAAATGCAGACCGGCAAGATGCCTTGTTGGTGTCTGTTTGGACAGGGGAGTCACTCCTTGACCCCAAGGGAGATCTTCCGTCCTCTAGTCTTTAGTAGAGCATCGAAGTTCCAGGATTCAGTGTCAGAGTTTCGTCCAGTTGTAATCTAAAGTCCTGTTGCCAGGGGTCCCTTACTTATACTAAGAAAAGGGGTCGGGCATACTCTGGGGACCCACCTATGGGAGGGTCTGGAAAGAGGGGTGGTTACACCCCCTTCCTTTGTCCAGTTTCGCGCCAGAGCAGGGACTGGTAGCTCCTGCAACCGGTTTGAACTGGGCTTTGCACAGGGACACCAAACGTGCCCCCAGTGCCCCCACCCAGCCCCAATACACTATAGCCTGTCTGGGAGGTGGTCACACCTCCCTGTGACAGGAAACCTATTGTCCAGGCCTCCCCTGCCGGAGTTGCGTCCAGCAGCAGGAGGTCAGACCCGTGTCTGTGGCTGCAGCATCCATTTTGTGATGCTAGGGCTCTTTTAACCTATTACTGGTCAGACCAGTGTGTACATGTCTCTCCCTATAGAAGGGTGGAATTCTACGCCCGTCACCAGGACTGGCGGGGGTAGGATTCCAGTGTTTGACTCCAAACACAACATGTTTCCATGCAGCCATTCCAAAGTTAGCATTTACTGGGAGGTTATAATGCACTAAAGAGTATATGGTCTGGCTGCATCACAGAACAGCCACAGAGAATAGGCTCCGTAAGCTGTAGAGGGGCCCAGCTCATGCATGGGCACCCTCTCACACAAAACCAAGCACTCTGCTTTAAGGATTGATAAGGCCTGCCATAGGAGTGACTGATAGGCTTACATGTGTCAGTGATTAAAGGTAGATATAGGTAACCTATATCTTAGTAAGGGGTGCATGCACCACCGTACCCAGGCTGCAGTAGCAGTCCTGTGGTGTCATTTTGGAAGGCTTCCCAGGGGTGGCATAATACATGCTGCAGCCCCTGGTAGGCCTCTGGGGTAGCTATGCCCTTAGTGCATAGTGTACCATATACTGGGGACTCACAAGGGTACCCCGGTAACCAACCTGGAGTGTACCTAAAGTACATGCAATCATTTTAAAGAGGAAGCAACTAGGCTGGGGTCCTGGATAGCAGGCCCCCAGCCAGACTAAAGCCAAAAAACAGTGAAACACCAGCAAAAAGTGGGGGTAACCATAGTAAGCAGATCCTAATCTCCTACACAGCCCATAATTGGTCTCCCATACATTGGATTCTGACCACTCACTAAATGCACTAAGGTCCTGAAGAAAGACAGATTAATTTTAAGGCCTGGCTGAAACATGTCGACCACTATGGATGTGGGAGACCATAACTAACTCCATACACATCCGCCTTATTTTTACTACTGCCAAAGGCCCATTTATTAAATAACCCCCGTGGGTAAAGGGACTCGTGGACAGTTTTTAAACCACACTCTGACACAATCACAGCACTCTCACCTATCACAAAAACCCACTCCACTGTAAGCAGGCATCGTAGCCCAACCGAGGCACGCTCGGTGCCACCGGGTGGATCCCGATGATGAAGCATGCCACCAACTAGGTTGGTGAGTGAGGGCTTTCAAAAGAAAAAGGTTTCCTTTCCCAGACAAACCACACACCCCTAAATAGCAGCTAGTTCCTCTTGATTTGATATAATTCTGGGCAGCCCCCACACCTAAGTATATAAAAAAAATCCCTGGTGCTTTGTGGGCTTTCTGCTCCTCCCCCGGGGAGCAGATCAGGGGCTACTGCCCCCATCTGCCTCCTGGGGGGGGCAGAAAGACTGTAGCATTTCCGCAGTTGCAGGCAGGCGGTAATAAGCTGGATGGGGGGCTCATCAAACATTTTAATTTGTCGTGGTGTAACATTCATGACACTAGTGGACAACCTCCTATTGAAAGCGGACAAAGAACAAATGCTTGGGGTTGGAACAGGTCTGGGAAATTTATAGAAATTGTAAATATTTCAACGGTTTTACTGGATAATTTGACGCTTTTAAACCTTGATTGTTATAAATTTTATTGTGTGCTTTATGGTTGTGATCAACCAAATGAAGTTGTTTTTGACTGACTGTAGCATTTTTGTTTTGGGTGGGGATATTGGCATCACCAACCTGAGCAGCCCCAACCCTTAAGTATATATAAAATAAAAAATCCCTGGGGCCTAGTGGGTTTTCTGCCCCCCCGGGGCAGATAAGGTGCCATTGCCCCCGTCTGCCTCCTGGGGGGGCGGCAGAAAGTCTTATGCCTTTTTTGGGGGGGTAGGGTGGGGGCATTGGCATGCCCATTCTGGGCAGCTCTCACCCCAGGCATATAAAAACAAATCTCTGGTGTCTAGGGTGCTTTTTGCCCCCCGGGGGGCCAGATTGGGGCTACTGCCCCCCAGAGGGGCCAGAAAGGCTGTCTGGCATAATTTTATAGGGGGGAGCAAAGGCCCTTGCACAAGGGGCCGCTCCCCCTTCCTTGGTGGCTAGTGTGTGATTCCCTGCTAGGGGATCCACTAAGGCAGGGTGCCATTGGAAAAGCGAGATTCCCCCCTTTCCAACGATACCGCTCCCATGTTTTTTTGTGCTTGGGGGCTGAGATAGCCCCACAAGCACTGAAACTGTGAAACTGAAATTAAGTTTCAGTTTCGTTTTCATTGTAATGACGACAGCGAGCCATGCGCACGATCGTCATTAAAATGAAAACACAAACCATGCTTTGGGAGTTTGGGGTAGCTCTTCCCCACCTCTCAGAGCAAAACAAAAATGGGAAATCCCTCTGTTGTTTACAGCAGAAGGATTTTTTAAAGTGTGCTCATGACGGAATGGTTCCGCACACTGGCACTTATGCTCATGACAGAACCATTCCGTCATGAGCACAGAAGGGGTTAAACAGTAAAAATACAAAACATTCCCCATAAGTCCATCAACCCATCAGATCCTACTGTTCTTTATATCAAAGCCAACCCAATAGACTCCTCCTCTTTCTTTGCTGGTGCAGGCAAATCTTAGTAACATCTCTCTAACTTCCTAATGTTTTATGTAATTGAGGTACAAAATTATCGTAAACATTTGTTTTGTTTTGTTTTGCTTTTAGTGCTGATTTCAGTTCTTATTGCTTAATTTCAAACCAAGTGCTCCTCGCTCCCATCACACTCTTCGTGCCCGGACCTTCTCCCCACAGCTGGTTCTCACGGCCTCAGTCCGCTTTCTACTCTGCCTCTGTCAGATGCATCTCCCACAAACATTCAGGACTGCCGCACATTGATATGGGGACTGCAAGCCTCTGTCGTCGCCTGATTTGACCTGCGTCTCGCCGGATGATCTTTATTATTAAGCTGCATATTTCTCGCATTGCTATCCTGCTGCGTTCTGCGACATCAGTCCGATTCGTAAACTTCTCAGCACCAAACAGGTGGCCTACTTACGGAACTCATACCGCAAGACGTGATAACAACTCAATTTTTACAAACCACGAGCTGCTTGTGGTGACAAGGTACTGACCTCTAGCCAATCCACATTATTGGGCCCTTGTTATTCCCCTGATTGTACCTGGTTCAACCCCTGTCCTTTACCCCTTGTATTCTTGGGGTATTTCTGACCACCCTTCCTCAGCTGTGGATGAATCTGGCTCTGCTTAACACAAATATGAGCCCTATGCTACAGAGGAGTTTCAATTGGTGGATGAACTAGCTGAGACCCCAGATTCCTCCATCCAACATTCAGTTAACATGGCCCACTTTCTAGCCATCTTTACCCCGGAAGTCTTTTTGCTGAACAAGTAGCAATTCCCCCACCCACCATCCCTCCTGATCTCCTTGGCCATATCCCAGCCCCTTCCATGGAAGCCCCCGTAACCACAGGAGGACATGTGGTGCCATTTATATGCCTTTGTCCGCCTCACTCATTCATTTTGGATCATATAAAAAGCATCCCCCCTCCAAGGTTTACTCCCCCTTTCACCTCTTCAGTCCCTCACTGTGACCAACAGGATCACGACTCCCCCTTCCTCTGACCCATCAGTCTCTCCTCCATCTGACGTCAGCCCTGTTACTCCCAATGAACAAAGGGCTATCCCGAATCCCAACACCCCTCAGGATTCATCCCAAGTACACCTCCTTCACTTTGACCCAGACTATATCATCCATTCCAGATCCATTGACTGGACTCCTCATCCTGAGGTAGTTGTATATATGCACATTCACCTATGTAAAGGATTTGATAAAGACGTGCGTGCGAGACTCTGCACAGAATACCCCTGCCCTATGTTGGAAGACAAGGTGACGGACGGACATCCCTGAGGTAGAGCTTTATATGAACACTTCCTTAAAAAGTTCTCAAAGGACATCAAGAAGGTCACAGACAGGGCCTGGTGATCATGCCAAGACCGTTTACTAGACGTCACTGGGCCCCTAGCTAAACATCTAGAACTATCAGTGGGTGTCAAGGAGACTGGCGCCACCATTGTTCCTGAGGTCCTGTTGAGTTTGGTTCAACGTGCTATTTGCCAAGTCAGCAACAACAATTGTTCTCTGTCTACTGCATGCATGAAATCTATCCTAATGTACATTGATCCAAAGCTATCGGAGTTGGCCTCGGCGGAGGCCGGTCCAGTGGCTAATAGACTCGTGTTTGGCAACCCTTTTACAAAGGACTTTGGTAGATTTGTCAACACCTTCCCTGCCTTTGACAAGGCCCAATCTTCACTTAGGAACGTATTCCAAACGTGCCTTTTTGGCAGGCCCTGCGTTATCGAGGCCAATCATCTTGCCATGCCTTCCCATGAGGTCTCCAAGGCAGCTGCGATGCCCATCACCAATACTCCTGGCAACACACTAATGGCAGTTCTTCCTTCTACCCCACATGCTCCAGAAAAACGCAGAGCCAAACGCGGCAGCTGTGCTGGAGCCTACAGCAGATCACAGTTTTCCATCACAGGTGAGCCTGATTTCTCCTTCAGAGGTGCTTTGGGAAGGTTCATATACACTTTATTCTCATGTTGGGTCAACTTACTAAGGACACCTGGATCCCCTAGATGGTGCAAGCGTAATAGATAGAGTTCTATGGGAACCCCGCTCAGCAAGTTTCTTCCCATCCTCTATCTTTTTCCCTTCCAGACCAAGAAGTCAGAGACAAGAACATTGGGGATCTGCTACGGAAAGGAGCCATTACTCTCACTCGCCGTTACCCAAAATGGTTCTACATTACCATCTTCCTGGTTTTCAAACTGGGGAGGGGGATGGCGGGACAGTTTGGTTTTGAACCTCAGGGAGTTCTACAGTTGGGTTTGCAACCGCCACTTGAAGATGGAGGGTATCCATCTGCTCAGGGACTTACTCAGAGACAGTGACTAGATGGGCTGTCTGGATTTGAAGGACGTCGATCTTATGGTTCTGATTTGCTCTCCTCACCAGCGTTTCCTCCGGTTTCAATGGTGGAACTAACAGTTTGAGTATTCTGCTTCTCTATGGGCTGTCTTCTGCCCCTTGGTGCTTCACAAAGTTGATAAAGCCTGTCATAGAGTTCCTGATGGCTCGGTTGTTCACCTCCTCATTTATCTGGAAGACCTTCTCCTGGCCCAGGAGAGGGATTGCCTCCTTTCTCACATAGACTAGACTATATCTCTCCTCCAACAATTGGGTTGCCTCCTAAATGTGAAGAAATCCATGGTGATCCCTTCACATTCAGTAGAATTCCTCGGTTTCCAATAGATTCAATGATGGTGCAATTATTGTTGCCATCCAAGAAGGTCCAAGATGTCAAGTGGGAGGTGAGATCCCCTCACGCTAAGCCGATGGTCTCGCTAATGCAGATTGCTCAAAGTGTGGGGCTTCTAATTTTTTTCAATTCAAACCATCTTCCCGGCCCTTCTCCACCCTTCAAAGCTTACAAATTCATCATCTCCGGAAGGGCTTGTTAAAAAGAGCCAGTTTTGGATTAACATATCACAGATGACGGGAACTAGAGTCCCTTGTTAGGGCATGTTTGGCTATTAGGGCACCATTACAGTCCTCGGTGTATT
The DNA here is from genome assembly GCF_964261635.1 of Lissotriton helveticus. Lineage (NCBI taxonomy): Eukaryota > Metazoa > Chordata > Amphibia > Caudata > Salamandridae > Lissotriton > Lissotriton helveticus. The sequence goes on from NC_136068.1 coordinate 165,649,016, forward strand.
TTTGGTACTAATGGTTTGAGGTATAGAATGTCAGTGTAGGGAGCAGTCATTGTGTTATGTTCACTCCTGTGTAATTCGGACCTGTTGGAAACCATCTGAAACCCATTCATTATAGTGCAGTAAGCATATCATACGTTTATACACAGGGCCTAGCCAAGGATACACTAACCATTGGGCGGAGCAAGATGGCGGCCGCGTAGTTGTGGCCGATCGCAGTGGAGTGGTGAGGATCAGGAATGAGCCCCAAGGAACGGTTTTGTGCATAGCCATGAGAAATCCCCTGGTACTTTAAAGATTGGGAAAAGTCTGGACAACGATGATTTTGGCTCTCACCTGCCATGGTTCAGCAAGACGGTGGTTACGAGCGCTGGTGCCGGCTGTGACCGCTCTCTCTCCCAGCCGCAGGCGCTTCGGGAGTGCAGTAGGGCGGAGCTTCCGCCCAAGGCAGCGGAGTGCAGCGGAGTTTGGTGCGGATTTCGGAGGTGGAGGAGGTGACGGGAGCCGCGGTTTGCAGAGCCCGTGTTGTTGCAGGCAAAGGAGGAGTATGGCACCTAAGGCTATTTCGGGGGCAAAAGCGGCACAGCTAAAAAAGAAAACCGGGCTGGAAGGAGCAGCGACCCTGATGGAAGACGCCCCACGGAAACCCCAAACGCCACCGGTGGAGCAGGTGAAAAAGAGAAGACAGGCAGCGAGGACTCGCCAGGCAGCCACATCAATAGCAGAGATGCTTACTAAAGGTGGTAAGGAGAGGGAGAAGGGGGTTAAAGAAGTCGTATTTCATATTGCCTGAACTGCTCGCTGGTGACAGTATAAATCATGAGCTGGACACCCAGGCTTAGGGGGCCATGGACAGTGCTGTCAGCGGCGTGGGCGGGGTGCCCCCCTCAAGCCCAGCTGAAACCCTCAGTTCAGCAGCAACCCCAGCAAAAGGAACTGCACAACTCCTTCTGTCGATAGAAAGTCTTCAGGGCTTAGCTACCGGGGATACATCTATAAATTCATCTAAGAGTACGACTGTTGCAAGCTCCCAAGTGCTGCACATAGTGGATAAAACGGCTGCCGGTGCTCAAGCCTTTGAATCTCCCGTTGTTAATTGGGCGGAACTATTGGGGGAAAAAGCAATATTCAATGCTGGCTCCCTGGGGGTAGAAGCTGGTATCGCCATCAGAGGTGCGAGTAAAGATAGGGAGAAAGCCCCAAGTGAATGCTTCTTTTCTGTATCTGAGGGGGCCGAATGGTCCGACGAGGATGAGGATCGTAGCTCCTATTTGGGGATAGTAATCTGGAATCAGAGAGCGACCCCGAGCATGAAGCTCCAGCAACAGCAGTAAGATCTCTGGCTGTATCAAAGGTGCAAGAACATCCGCAACAAGAACTGAGCTGGGATCACTCATCCGCTATGCCTCTGCAGGGTAGTCCTTGTGGCGAAGCATCCCAAATTTCACTCTTGGAGATAATTCACCAAGAAATTATAGCGCACAGGGAGGAAACTCGCCAGGACAATCGCAAATCTCAGGCTGCAATGAGAAAAATGCAGGGGGTTGTGAGAAAGTTGTCTAGAGCCTGCACCAACATCGGGGATCGAGTATCGACCCTCGAGGAGAGAGTGGTGTCAATGGAAGCCGAGGTCGCGGCTGCTACTAGTAAGGTTGATGCTCACTGTTCTCAAGTATCCGATATACAGTGGAAACTTGAAGATATTGAGAACAGGCTAAGGCGGAACAACCTTAGGATCCTAGGAATACCTGAGGGAGTTGAAGGATCAGAAGTCAGAGCGTATATCATCAAGCTTTTTGAGCAGGCATTCCCGGAACTCTCGAGTTGGAATTGGCCCGCAGAAATACAGCGAGCACACCGTACCCCTTTTAAAATACGGAGAGGCGCGAGAGAAGGGGACAAACCCAGGGCAATTTTATTCTTTCTGGGCAACTTTGTTTTGAGGCAGTCTATCGCAGAAAAGGCCAGACCAGATTCAAGGAGAACCGTCGAAGGGTTGTCATTCTTCGTCCGTCCGGACTTTTGTCACACAACTGTGGAGAGACGTTGGAGATTGAGGGGAATGATTAAGCCCTTCCAGGAGAAGAAGATTCAGGTTTTCCTGATAAACCCTGCCCAACTAAAAATAATAAACGAAGGGAGAACTCTGTATTTCGCATCAGAAATTAAAGCAAAGGAGTATCTTGACTCTTTGGGCAAATAGAGACTCACTTTAAGTTTGGATATCTTTTGAGCATATCATAAAACGGTGGGGGTTTCGAGTGGCTGCAGATTTTGATATAAGGTTCTGGGGGGGGGGCATTGTGCTTATTTGGCTTTGGGTTGTTACAATTGGATCCTCACTGCTTACACTGTAAATCCATCACGTGCACAGACTAGGTCGGAGCACTTCACTAGAGAGGGGGCAGGGGTGGCATCAGGGAGGTTGGAGGTCAAGGTGGGAGGTTTGAGTGGGTATGGGGGACGAGGGGGGTGAGGAGGGGGTGGGGGTTTGGGGGGTAAATCAAAACATGAGAAAAAACGGTGCACTATGGATTTTGTCTTTTTGTTGTTATTGTTGTTGTTGTTGTTGTTGTTGTTGTTGCTTTTTGTTGGGTCAGGGTAGTGGGCAAGTGAACACCAGGATACAAAGCTATCAGGTCAGCGCAGGTGTAAAGGTAGATCAGGTAGAGGTTGAGCAACATGATGTTGAATATTAGAATCTGTACAGTTAATGTAGGTGGGTTGAATGATTGGAAGAAGCGTCAAAGGCTGGACCATTTTGCGAAATGTAATGGAATCGACGTACTTTGTCTCCAAGAGACTCATCTCCCTTGGGTTAAAAGGAAAATGATGTTTATTAGGGGGTTTGAGTTGGTCGCATGTTCCTCGCAAACATCATCAACCATGGGGGTTGCAATTCTAGCAAGATCGTCCCTAGGGGGGGGTCAAGCGATCTAAAGAAGATTGTCTGGGAAGGTGGGCATTAGCTGAGTTTGTCATGGGCTTTACTCTTTGTGTAGTCTATGGATCAAACCAAGAGGATCCAGAGGTGTTTGACTTTCTGGAAGGAGAGCTAGCTAGTTGGTCTACCCCGACAATACTCACCGACAATACTCTGTGGGGATCTAAATATATTGGTGGATTGGTATAATCAACATATATATGTGGGACGAAAACCGAGAGGTTTGCGGGCCTTAAAGGCACTTATCAGCTCACATGGGCTGAAGGATGTTTGGGGGGCAAAAGAACCGTATAATCCTGGCTTCACATATTTTTCTAATCCCTTTCAGAAATACACCTAATTAGATTACTTTTCAATCTCCTCTCAATAAATAAATAAGGTCGATATAAAGAAACTACCAAAACTGACCATAATCCGCTGATACTTTCCTATGAATTGGATAACTTAAAAAGGGAAAAAACTAGTTGGACTTTTGAAAGCAGGTTACTCGCGGATAGTAGATTCGTAAAGCACCTCAGGAAATGGACTGGTGAATTTTTCGATGTGAATCGGTACAGTACATCACGCAATGGCGTCTGGGAGGCATTTAAAGCGGCCCTAAGGGGAGAATGCATAAGCTGCTCGGCCAGGTTAAGGAGAGAGGATAGGAGAGAGGTAGAGAGACTAATGGGGAAATTAGCTGAAGCTGAAGAACAACACATAAATGATATTAGACTCGCTATTGATGCGGCTGAGAGCCATAGGAATATTACAATTATCAAAGCAGAGTTGCAGAAGTTGGTAACACAGAAGGCAATCGGCGAATATCAAACCTCTCGGGCAAAGCGCTATGAAACAGGAGAGCAGGCAGGTAGGGCTTTGGCGTTGCGACTTAGGCAGGAAAAAGTCAAGAATACAATCCCTAATATACAAGAAGATGGTAAAGAGTCTATTGAGCCTAAACAAATACTTCAGGTTTTTAAGAATTTTTATCAAACATTGTACGACGAGGAGGGCTGTGATTATCCCCAGAGGGAGGAGAGAGACGATGAAGGCCCAATACTGGATGAACTAGCAAGGGAAGAGCTGGATAGAGACGTGACTGGGTTTGAGATTATAGCTGCGCTACATGAGTTAGCCTCTGGTAAAGCATCAAGCCCTGATGGGATTCCCTTGGAGATGTATAAAAGCATTGAATCTGAGATTGTCCCATTGTTGTTGGATCTCTTCAACGGTATTTTGTGTTCAGGTGTTATTCCAGATTCCTGGAAGGAAACCAACATAATCGTTTTCCATAAAAAGGGGAAATCAAAGGAAAATCCGGGGTCTTACCGCCCAATATCGCTGATCAATGCTGATACGAAGCTGTACTCCAAAATTTGGGCGAAAAGATTGGGCAGGATCGTTGGAGGTCTCGTCTCCCCGTGGCAACACGGGTTTGTCCCAGGGCGTGATACAATGGACCATACGAGAGGAGCGATAGCTCTGTTTGATGCCCAGGGCGCCGCGGGGAGAGAGATGGCCATGATTCTGCTCGACGCGGAGAAAGCCTTCGACCGCGTGGTCTGGGATTTTCTGTGGGGCATCCTGGCTGGGAGGGGCTTTGGTTTTAAAACTATGAGAGCCCTAAAAGCTATTTATAAAGATCCAGTAGCAAGAGTCGTGGTAATGGGAGAAAGGTCTGAGAAGATTGTAATCAAGAGGGAGACGCGCCAAGGGTGCCCCTGCTCCCCGATCCTCTTCGCCTTATACATCGACCCTCTTATCCAGAAGATATTAGGCTACCCACGGATTAGCCCAGCGGTACTTAATGGTTATGTAAATAAACTATTAGCCTTCGCCAATGATTTGGCGATTATTACTACGGATCCTCAACAGGCGATCCCAGCATTGACCCAATTGGCAAAGGACTTTGGTAGCCGATCAGGGTACTTATTAAACGAAGGGAATACACAAATAATCTGCACAAAAAACATTGTTAAAACGGATGCTAGATTTGTGGATTCGGCGGTCTACCTAGGGGTGAGAATAAATGCCTCGGTCGACAAAATCATTACAGATAATAATCTCCCACTTATCAAAACAATGGAAGCCGATCTAAAAAGAATAGATGTGTTACATCTTTCATTGATAGGGAAGGTAAATGTTTTAAAAATGACAATGTTTCCCAAAGTTTTGTATTTATTTTGGGCTATACCGCTAATAATTGAGGAGAAAGTATTTAAAAATCTGGAATCGATTTTTATAAGGTTTATTTGGCAGTGTGGGAAGGTCAGGCACTCTATTAATTTTATGTCACTCCCACGGGAAAGGGGCCATGTCAAATCTCAGGCTTTATCATTGGAGCTGCCTCTTGACACAAATGATTATCCTCTTTCAACCAGATGTCAACCTGGTTGTTGGAAATGGGGATATCCAGTGCCCCCCCTCTATTTTTGAGATGCTACAGGGGAGAAAGGCTATTGGTTTATTGATGTGTGAAACTGACCTTAGGTACTATAAGAAGGCCCGGCTTAAGATTTTAGAAGGGGCGTGGGGGACCTGGAAAGCGATTTTAAAGTTTCTTAATAGTGCAAAGATAAACCCATATCTTCATTTGTGGAACTCTAGCCTCTTTCCCCAACTAGGTACTGATAGGAACTCATTGGTTTGGAAGGAGTATGTAATGTAATGTAATGTATGTATACTTGTAAAGCGCACTGTTACCTCGTTACGTGGTGTCCTGGCGCTGTATACCGCTGGGGAACCCGTCCTGGCTTTCCCTGTGAGAGGGCACCCTAAGGTGAAGCCAGGCATCCCCGGCGTTGCTGGGGCCGTTGTGGAGATTAAGCAAGCTATTGCCCAGAGTGGCAGAGTGGGACCCATGGTTAGCGTAGGCACCTAAGCGAGAATTATCGAGTCCGCGGACATTGACCCAAGACCCTGCCGCGTCGGGAATTGAACCCTGGTCCCGGGCCGACCTCTGCTTCAGGGTCTGCCGCTTCTAACCCGTGAGCCACACTTCTCCACTAGTGAGCCACACTTCTCCACAGTATGGTGTTAAGACTTTGGGAGATATTGTGGTGGGAGATGAAATACTGGGGTTTGAAGTGATTCAGCAGAAGTTTGGTATCCCTCCTAACCATTGGTTTTTATATGGTCAAATTGAACAAACATTGTCGGCTCTCAGGCCCAAGATTTCGTTGACTGCAGGCAACCCACTGGTCGATGTCTTAGTAAAAGGGGGTAAGAAGATTGGAATAGTATATAACCATCTTCTGCTGGGAATTCAAGATGATCTGGAGAAGGTTGAATCAGCTTTGGCCTCTAAGCTGGCAAACCCTGATGTCGATTTGGATTTAGCCCTACTTCTGAATAAGAAATTATTTCGGTCCTCAAATCTAAGGGCCCAGCATTACAAAACATTGTTTAACCTGTATCATACTCCAGCGAAGTTATTTGCCTGGGGGGTTAGGGAGGATGATAAATGTCCCAGATGTAGGACCGGCCCAGCTGACTTACTACATATGTTTTATCAATGTGATTTGTTAGTTCCCATTCGGAATGAAATTATAAAATTTTGGGAGGGGCTGCTAGGTCATAAAATCGACCTATCCCCTACCCTGATGTTATTAGGCACGGATGCTCATGTGATGCTGTGTAAAGATGTAGAAGCCTTTGTTTTTATTTCAGTTGCTGTACTCCGGATCCTCATTTCATCGGGATGGAAGGATCCCACCGCTCCCTCATTCCAAATGTGGCTTGCTAGATTATTAGGCATGCATAATATAGAGTCGTGTCTATATGAACAGAAGGGTAAAAAAAATTGGGAAATGGGTAGAAGTATATGGGCACCTCTCAGAAAGTGGAGGGAAGCAAGACTATAATGGTATTTTAAATTATTGTATTCTATGTCATAGCCTACATTGACTGCTGACAAAAGGAAAAAAAGGAAATGGTTTTAGGTTCTTTTATTCATAAGCTGATTGTTTTAAAGAATGTATACTGCTACCATCTGACCTGAGCTTTTAAAGTCTTTAACTACTCTGAATCGGAATTTGAACAGTATAGATCTCTTTTTTGTATACTTCTTACCTTTAAGGAACAATGAAATGGTATTTGTCTGTTTTTTTATCCTTTTTTTTACTGCACCAAATCTCAATAAAAAAATATATTTTTTAAATTAAAAAAAGGATACACTAACCAGTTGGTATTCAGAGTGAGACAAAGACACAGCGGAAGCAGGTTAGGGATGATGCATAAGCTGCTCAAATGTGGCACAGGTGTTTCCAGACCACTAACCCCCTTGAACCTCTTGAAAGCAGGAACATTGCATTGGTACATGAATAGCTTCAGATCCAAGATGAATTTAGTCTTGGAGACTGTCTCAAACATTACACGGCACATCCTAGGAGGTAATGCTGATGGACCAGGATGAGGTCACCTTTATGCATGTCTGGAGGACAGGTGTCTCTCATTTGACCATGTCCATTCATTCGGTGACGTTTGCAATTCTGGTACATTACCTAGATGCAAGGCCTGGGGTGTGCTTGGCAGGCGGTTGTGGGTGGTGAGAGGTTGCATAGCCTTGTGCACAGGATCAAACTGAAGCAATGCGCTTTTCTATTTCTCAGTGTCCCCACCACTGACCATGCACTCAAAGATGTGAGGGCAAGTGTTAAAAGCCAGGAAAGGGGGATAGTATATATATTTTTTTTTGGGGGGGGGAGTTTTATATAGCACAAACTAGACCCGAAGGTATCAGAGCGCTTTACATGAGCACCAGTTGTGTGACAGACGGACTCATTCATTTTGTTAGGCATCTGGAGATTAAGGGCCCGATGTAGGTAATCCCAGATTACCGATTCTTAAATAACGAATCATACCGATTCGGTATTTAAAAACTGGCAATCGGGATGTAGGTAATTTTACCGAATTAATTACTGAATCGGTATGATTCGGTAATTAATGAATCGGTATTTACCGATTCTGTAATTGCCATTGATTCCTATGGGCCTCAAGGCTACAATCGGGATGTAGGTAATTTTACCGAATTAATTACCGAATCGGTATGATTCGGTAATTAATGAATCGGTATTTACCGATTCTGTAATTGCCATTGATTCCTATGGGCCTTGAGGCCCATAGGAATCAATGTCAATTACCGAATCGGTAGGGAAAAAAAGGGAATCCTTCCTGTACAAAACCTATGCTGGACTCACACACACACCCTAGCGCTAGGGTGTGGGTGGCGCACGCTAGCTGTATCAGCGCCGGTGCAAGGGGAAGGGGAGGAGAGACCCATATCTTTAAAAATATAGCGCTCTTCTGCTCACTCCCTGTCGCTCAGGGCAGCGCAGCCTCGCGGGGGGTCTGCGCTGCGTTGCGTGGAGATTTGGTAAATCTCCCCCTTAGTGTGTCCTAGCGTGTGCTCCCACTCTTTGCCTACAAATTGTCATCCCAAAATTGTCTTTTACCTATCCCATGTGTCTGGGAAGTCGTTCTGGTTCAAGTGTCTGCCACTACCGAAGGTCAACACTGTTTGCAGTAAGTCCACTTGACTTTCTACTTGACCCCTTGGAGAACTGTAATTAAATAAGGAATTCCAATTACTCTTTCAGTGCTGGATTGTATGCACACACACTTCTGTGCTGGAGGTTTTGCTCAGGTACCTCTTTGGTCTCTTTGTGCACCAATACAAACTGTACGTTTTTTGGCACATTCAGGTCTGTGTATTGGTGCAATCCCTGCATCTTTATCTCATTGCAACCTAAAAATATGACAGAATGACGTGGAGACTTTTTTTTTTTATGTAACGCAATATTTTTATGCATTTCTCAAAATGGGCACAAATAAATCATGGGAGGCTAACCAAGGAAATGATGCCCTAAAGATGTAGATCTAGCAAAACCTTATGTGTGAGGCAATGCAGTCTGCACAACCAATAACGTAATAGTACAGATCACAACATTATACCAGAATTACTGTTTATGGTGTGATGCTCTTTTGATGACAGTTATTAAACTCTGGACTAAATGGAGAGTATAAAAACTGAATATTTTTAGTTCTGTATGACCAAAGGAATCTATTGATGAAAACTAGACCTACATTGCCCTGATTGGCTGGCCAGTACTGTGAACGTGACATTTGTCAGATTTGTAGCAATTATTTTAATTTAAAATTTAAATGCCCTCCAGTCTCTCTTGAGTAGAAATATGTCCCTGCCAAGACTTGAGCCCCAGCTGTGTTCCGGAGGGTCTCATCACCGAAGGAGTATCAGATCAGTATGGGTTATTCATGGGTTCAGGCTGCCCACATGTAGTAAACTGGGGTCATAGCATTTTGGAAATTTGGAAAGCATCTGTAAGCAAAATCCAAGTTTAGGATACCTTTCTTTTAGTCACCGATCTTATTATTTGGCTGAATGAAAATATGCCACAAATATATATTTTCAAATATCTACACATTCTAAAGTTTTAGCATCTGGGTGGCAGACGTCTCTCACTCTGCGTGGCTGGCCATAAGATTGCCCTGATAATGACGTTTGCCAGATTTTTTGATTTTTCCCTAAAACATGTTAATTCCCACCAATGCCCCTCGCACAGAAACATGTCCCTGTCAAGTGTTGACCCCCAACTTTGTTCTTCTTGGTCTCTTGAACATGGGGGTACCAGACATGCATGGGTTTTCTCTGGGCCAGGGCGTCGAAAGGCAATAAACTGGATGCAGTGCATTGAAAACTTGGAAGCAAGGACGGACTGGCCTATAGGGCAATCCGCAGTGCCCAACAGGTTTGTCTGAAAGGTCAGTGTGGGAGCCATTTTTTAGCTGTTTGTATGCCTGCTTTATGGTCTGCTGGACAGGCCTTTACTGTTGATTTCCCTGATATTAAAACAAACATTAGGTGTAGTAACCTTAAATCCATCCTATACCTTGCAAAACACGTATACAGTGGTAATTTACATGTTTAAAACTCCCCCAAGTTGCAAACAAGGGCCACCTTTTAGCTATTTAATTCACTAATAGGGGCCACTTTTATTTTTGTGTTGTACAACTTGTACTTATGGACATTGTAAGAGATAGGGTTATTAATTGTGTGTGGTAAGTGCCCACCTCAAGTAATAATCACAACCCTTGCCAGGGTATCCACTGCATTCACAAAATAAGCCTGGCTCAATCCCCTGGTAACACCGACACATAGAAAACAGGCACAATTTGGAGACAATGTGTAAAGTGCTTATGCAGTATCAAAAAAGTAATGAAGTTGAAATGAAAAACAATAAAAATCCCAAACCAAATAATAAATAGAGTAAAATGTAATTAACAAAATGACACCAAAATCAAAAATCCAGTAAGGGAAATGGAAGATATGAGTTTTTAAAGTTTTAGGTAGGAATAGCACCAAGTAGCACAAAGTGTAAATCTTACGTCAATGGTCGCAGTAGAACAGGACCTAGGCACAATTTTACACTGACTGTGATGGTGCGTAGGTCAGATACACTACCTAGATTTATCGTTGTCAAAGATTTTACCTTTGGATTTTAGTTCTTTAAGTCACAATCCCCCATAGGACTACACTTCTAAAGACCCCAGGTCTACAGGGTAGGAACCTAGAGACTCACAGGGTTACAGGCAGTAGTGAACAGGAGAGTCTAGTCCAGGTCCAGTTGCTACTAGTCAGTTGGGAAGATGCAGGAAAAGGTCTCTTGTAGGTAGTTGTGTCCCTGTAGCTTTACCAGGAGGGCATCCATTTGGCCCTTGTGGTCCACGTCTCTGTCCTGAGTCCAAGAGGGAGAGCAGGTCTTGTCTTTATTTATTTCGAGTTTTATGTAGCGGGAACAAGACCCTTTCGGGTAACAGAGCACTTGACAAGAATAACAAAGGAAGGTATGGTACAAAAGGGTAGGCAGTATATAAAAAAACCATAGTATCAGCCATGAGGATAATATTCACATAAGCAGAAGAGAGATATGAATACATAGTCCCTCATAAATACTGGCATGAGCAAAGTTTGATCGGTGTTAAAGCAGTGTGTAGATGGCTGGTAAACATAAGGAAACAGCAGGCTAGAAAGTCACTCATGAGGAGAGGCGGGTATGGCCTCAGTGTGAGAGAAATTTTGTTGAATAGTAGGATTTTTACTCCTTTCTTGAAGATGAGGTCTGTCAACGGGAGGAAAGATTTTAGTTTCCTTAGTGCATGCAGTTCTGGTTAGCTCCTCTGGTGGCGGCACTGATGTGCTCTTCTGAGGTCACAGATGGCGGGTCCAACACTCTTCTGTTCTTCCACAGGTCCAGAAAGTGTTCTGAAGTGGGTGCCTGGAGATGCTACATTTATGTAATTATCAATGTGGAGGGACGTCAAATGTTTTTGATCTTTTTTATTCCTATGCGTAAGAAAGATACTAATACAGAACTACCGTCACCGCAAGCATTGGGACAGATTGGGGACTTGGAGAAATATATGTCTATGTAAGCTGTACTCGACCGTTTGGAATCACATCCATTGGGACATACGGGGAAGTCTTAAACCTGATTTGGTGCCCGAGTTCTATCTCCTTCTTTTTCCGTTTCCTGATCAAGATTCTAATTTTTTCAATTCTTATTTGCTGATGAATCTATGAGGGATCACACTTACTCCAACATATACATCCTTGCTGCATATGGACCTCTGGGTGCTTATCTGCATCCACTCCTACGTCATTGCTTCTACACGATTTGCCGATTTATTCTGGAAAACATACATTTTTCTGCCCTGAAGAAGTCCCAAGGGGGATGAAACGTGTCGGCTGTTCTTTCTTACGCATTGGAATAAAAAAGATCAAAAACATTGGACGCCATTTCCTGTGATCATTCTAATAAGTCTTGGATATAATTTTGGAGTCTGCTATGTGGTGCACCTGTGCTTTTGTATTGTATTGCATTAAGTTCTCTTTTGAACTGGCACTGTGATGGTGGGTGCTCATCGGTGTGCACACAAATCCCGTTGTTTAAATTGAAGGGGTAAAATTCTACTATTTGGTTACTTTGGTTAGGTGCTTTTCTAATGAAGGATCCACTATCATTTCTGCTCTAAATCAATGTGGAGGGAATTAGAAGCTGTGATCCATTCGGCTTCCAATGGTTAGTTCAGGAAATCAGGGGGAGAATGGATCACTTGTCCTGTGAAATCAAGGTCTTGGTAGTGTTGGAACCGTATAAAAACCCTCATAAACGTACACAGGCAAATGGCGGTATATCTTGATTCTCCGCCTTGGTGTACCGTTACAGCATCATCACAGGGTTTTTAGATAGTACATATGCTGTCCTCCACCTGGAGGTAGACCAACTGATTTGCCAGTAGTGTCCAGAGATTAAAAGAGGGCGTGAATGTGCTCAAGTGCAGTGAGGTTAAAATTCCCTACATCACTGTGTGACACAGAATTTTATTCAGAAAAACAGTGATGCGAGAAATTAAAATATAAAGGTGGTGCCAGTGTAGACCCAGTTACTAGTCTACCACACTAGTAGGCCAACATGTTTCAGCCTTCTTGTATTTTCTTAGGGCTTTCGTCAGGACCAAGTATGTTTAGGTGCTCATTGCGTCTCCTAATAAAGTGGTTAACTTACCACTTATGTTTTTTAAATCAGATCTGTCGTATCTGAAACTTCAGAATGCTGTTTTATAGTTTCCTCAGGATGCCGTAGAGCGGTATTGAAACCCGATTCGGTTCTTACAAGTCAGTGACTTGTTCTGTCTCTATGCGCGGCGTCCCAGTAGACCAAGGCGGAGAATCAAGATATACCGCCATTTGCCTGTCTACGTTTATGAGGGTTTTTATACGGTTCCAACACTACCAAGACCCTGATTTCACAGGACAAGTGATCCATTCGCCCCCTGATTTCCTGATGCTACATTTATGCCTGTAGATGAGAGAGAGCTAGGAAACAACTCCCACATCTTTGCCCTCGAGAAAAGCAAGGGAGATCTTTTAATAGCCCCCGATATTGGTAGGGATTAGATAACAAAAAAAGAAAGGGTGATGTGGCTGCAGCGCTGTTTGATATCCTGGCCATTCTGTAACCTCCTTTACTCGGTGTTGAAGGAGGTCCGAAATAACTAATAGCTGCTCAGGCACCTGGACGACATAGGTGAACAAACACACCTCCAGGCTGTTGGGCAAGGCAAGTTGCAAGAGCAATCCAGCTTTGGCAAAGCCAATGGGTCTGGCATTGTCCGCCATCCTTTTGGCATTTCTTGTTTTGTCATGGTTTTTGCAATAATATTTGTTCTGGAAGCTCTCAGGTGTTTGTCCTTCTTAAAAAAGCACATTCACTAAAGGCAAAACACATATTTTGGATCTGAAAAAAGCACATATTACCATAGTACACCTTGGAACTTAAGGGAACTACTTTGTGTGTGGATGTGCTCATTGTCAAAGGGAAGCATTTAGTAACTCGTAGTGAAGTCAGCCAGTGTCTGAAGTGGACTGACACAGGATGCATGCTTGAGTGGGTGGGAGAAAATGTGAATGACACCACCACAGACAAAGGATGAAATGTGGCTGACAAACCCTATGAGTACCGATGTCATACACATGATTTTAGTAAAATCAAAAGGTCTTGGCTAACACAGACCTAAAAAACCATTCGTTCTACAATTGTCAGCCAGTCTCCTACATTTGAGAAAAAAGAAAAGAAAGAAAGAAAGCAAGCAAGAAGGAGGGAGGGAAATAAGGAAAGAAAGCAGACAAAAAATAAATGAAGGGAGTAAGGAAAGAATAGAAAGGAAGGAAACAAAGATGGCAAGAAAGAAGGAAGAAAAGATGGAAAAAAGAAAACAAAGAAGGAACAAAAGAATGGAAAAAAGAAGGTAGGAAAGAAGAAAGGAAGGAAGGATGGAAAGAAAGAAAGAAAGAAAGAAAGAAAAAGAAAAAACGAAGGACAAAGGAAAAGGGAAAAAGAAGAAAGGAAAGAAAGGAGGAAAGAGGAGAAAAGAAAGCAAGCAACTTAGAAAGAAAATGTAAAGAAGGCAATAGAGAAAGAAAGCCAGAAAGAAGCAAAGAAACAAAGAAAGAAGGACATTTTTTAAAAAGTGTTACAAATTAAATATGATAAAGGCTGATTTTCTTCTTCAAATATTAATAAAGAACCACTGGGGAAATTGAGTCCAGAGTAAACATGTTCTGAAGAATCTGCTTATGAATTCATATGCATAGTAAAAAGAAAATAACTTAACACTGACATAATAAAGTCGGAATGTGGCCTATACTTTCATCTGGCACATATGGCTGGGTCCAAACTGGAATGGCATGGTGAGCAAACAAACGTTGGATTTACGCCCAGATCTCTGTACTGGGGTGAATGTGTGACATTGTTCTGCATTCTGTCCATCAATTGTTCTTTTTTCATCTGGCAGAAAGCATCCTGCTATCGGCCCAGGCTCCAAACACAAGGGCAACACTAAAGTAATTCTAAAGTAAAAATAAAAACACTGGCACTAAAAAAGAAGAGGCTTATGTGCGGATGTATTCATTGTGAAAGAACAAAATGCAGTCAAAGTGAAGGTAACCAGTTGCTGAAGTAGGCAGACTCCATGCCCCATGCAGTATGCTGCAGTGGGCAGAAGAAAATTGTGAATCACACTACAACAGACCAATGGATGAAGAGAGGTAGTCGAAAACCCTCTTAAGTAAGTAAATTATACATATAATTTTAGTAAAATCAAAAGGTCTTGTCTAATGCCAGACCTAAAAATAGCTCACAACCTTGTGCAAAGCAGCAGGGCACAGAAACACCTTCTACCAACATTGGCAAAACGGCATGACAATTACGACAGGCCCCCTTCCCCTTGGGCAGGACAGGGGCAGAGGTAGTAAATATATTTCAGATCAGTGAGTTCACCATGGTTGCTGGGAACAATCTCGTGGATACAGCCCCCAGAAGACACCACCAACTCCGTAAATATACAGACTATCCAGAAATTAGGGGACGTCAAAGGACTGAAGGCAATTGCTAGTGTACACTATGATAACACTAAACAAGCATTTGCAATGCATTAGGTCTCACATTTGCAAGAATTCGAGCTATTGGCGTAGTAAATGACAATGTCTTTTACCTATGTGTTTTGGCTTGGAGTGTAGTGGATGTTTGTGGTTTTGACTGGAATTTATGTGGGTTGTATGTAAATTATTAGTTGCCGTATGATTTGTAAATTTGTGGTGTGTTTTGGAGGTGTGTGTGGAATTATGTTGAGCATTTGAAATATGTGGTTTTGTGTGAAATGATGTGTGTTTTTTAAATGTGTGGAGTTGATTTGTGTGGTGTTGTGCGAAATTATGTTTATTGGGATTATGTGTTATGTTTTGGAGTGCATTTATGTGGACTGCTGGTATGCGGCATAGAGTACATTTATGTGGGTGTATTTATGTTGTATTGAGTAGAGTGTAATTATGTGTAGTGTAATTATATGCAGCTGAGTGTTATTATGTGGAGTGTAATTATGCTGTGTAGTGCAGAACTGTGTGGCATTGAGTTACGTTGTGTGGAATTATGTGGCATGGTTTGTAGTGGTACTATGTGGAGTAATATTTTATGATGTGGAATTAAGTAGCATTGTTAGTGTAATTATGTGTTTTGCAAATGTGCAGTGCAAATATGTTGTGTGAAATGTAGGTTGGATTGTAATTATGTGTAGTGAAATTATATTGAGTTGAATTGTGTTGTATGGAGTGTAATTATATTGTTTGGAGTGGACTGGAATTATGTGTAGTTTGTTATTGGTTTGTAATTGTGTGGCATGGAGTGGAATAATGTTGTGCGGAAGTGTGTGTAGTTGAATTGTGTGGCATGTTATTATAAGATGTTAAAATGTGTTGTGTGTAGTGGATTCATGCAGAATAGATTTGAGAGTAAGGATGTCTCAATTGGTGAAATCGTGTTCTGTGACACTAGTGGAGCATTCATGTAACAGATGTTTTAGCTTGCCACCATTTGGACTGCTCTTTGGGAAGTAAAAAAGGGGTGATTAAATATTGTATGACTAGTAACAATAAGGGTCGGCTCTAATCAGTAAGGCTGAGCCCAGTAGCTAAACAACAAAGGAAAGGTGCCAATACTGATACTTAATTTCCAGACAACTGAATTCCCAATGTAAAGATACCAAATCAATACAAGTGTATTGATTTGGTATCTTTACATTGGGAATTCAGTTGTCTGGAAATTAAGTATCAGTATTGGCACCTTTCCTTTGTTGTTTACATATTGTATGAGGCAAAATTAAAATGGCAGTTGGGGTAACCATCCAAGTTGTGGACAAGGTAAGTAAGGGTAAAAAAAACACAAAAAAAACAGTTCACTCCACCAGTATGTAGATTAGGATCGCAGGCCATCAAACAAGACATTGACGGTAGGAGAATGTGAATGTAAAACAGTCCATTGGATGAAGCTCGTTTCTGTATGTACATTATGTATGTTTTTTTTAACCAATAGGCTGGCAACTCAGCTAAAACTGTCTCGAAGGCCAGACCTAGAAAGTGACTTAATGAGTAAATAAACACAAAAAGATCGGGATGACGGAGCTGTGGCAGTTCACTTACTTGTCCAAGTGTGCAACGTAGCATAAGTCATCATTCGTTGCGGCCAGGCAGTGCATGCGGCAGCTGCTGAAGTGCACGAGTGGACGAACTGACATGGCTTGGATACCACACAGGAGTCCCAGGCTCTGACCAATGGACCACGGCTGGCATTCTCATGTCTACCGTCGCGACCCTGCACCACTGCAGTCACACACACTGTTGTCCTGCTCTTGTTGCAGCAAAATGTTTGAACAAATTAAGATGAACATCACATGCACAGTGCAGTGCATTTATGCGGCCTTCGGCTACGTCAGGCTGGCAATCTGCCCTGTTCCGCAAGCCAGCGTGGCTGTGGGTTCAGGCCACAGTGCTCAACTAATCGTCCTTCTTAGTGTGCCAGCTGATTCTCAGACGAATGTGCATTGTTCTCACGCTCGTTGCGCAAGGCTCAGTGTCTGAAACCAAAGACCAAAGTCTCCACGCAAACTCACACACATTGCATACAGGACACATACCTTAAACCAGTGGGAACCATCACAAAGCACTACATTGACCAAACCATACTGTGTGGAGAGGCACTCTGGGATTTCCGAGAGCGGCATTGGGGCCAGACAGAAGGCAACAATGTGATAAACAACTGCTAAAAAAACAAGCATTTGCGATGCAATAGGTCTTGCATTACTGAAAGTTTGAGCTATTGCTGTTGCTAATATTAATGCAACGCCTATAGCTCAAACTTTTAGTAATGCGAGAACTATTGCACTGCAAATGAATGGTGGAACTCGCGCTTTAGCTGTAACATCTTAAGCTTAAGCGCGGATGCCACGATTGCTTCAAAAGAAATAGAACCCCCCTTTTTTTCTATTTCTTTACTTTTGAAGCAATCGCGGCACCCACTCTTTAGCTTAAGATGATTAAAGCTAAAGCGCGGGTGCTGCAATTGTAACAAAAGTAAACAAATAGAAAAAAATGGCATGTGCACAATTTTTTTCTTCTGTTTATTTACTTTTGTTAAAATGGCGACACCTGCGCTTTTGCTTTAAACATCTTAAGCCAAAACACGGGTGCCGAGATTGCTTCAAAAGTAAAGAAATTTTAAAAACTATATTTCTTTACTTTTGAAGCAATCGCAGCACCCGGGCTTTAGCATAAGATGTTTACAGCTAAAGCCACTGTAACAAAAGTAAATAAAGAGAAAAAAAGGCAATGGCGCTTTGGCAATCGCAACCAAACTAAAAGCGCAGCAGCCATTAGTCCAGCCAAGGCATTCCGATCTGGATAAAAAAATGCGTTGCTTGAGAGAGTGTCCTGCCTGCAACAGCAGGCAGAACAAAACCATTTAAGAAAATAGTGCTCAGTGGCTGTATTTAAAACGTACTGAATAACAACACATGTAACAGGCGTGTCCTCATGGGAGTTTACAAGAATAGGAAAAGCGGTACTAAGGAGGGACTACTAAGCCTATTGACCAACGCAAATATATCAATTTACAAGAGACAATGACAGGAGCCAATTAAACAGATGGGCGGAAAGTGGGCGGAACTTCGTGCCCATATCTTGAATACAGCATGTCTCGAAGAGACAGTACAAGTGCTGCCTAGGCGAGACCTAAAAAGGAAAAATATAGCCCATCAACTGGAACTAGAAAATGCTGACACTAAAATCAAAGTCTTGCACCTTAATCCCAGAAAGCCTTGAGCCCATACCATCACACAAAGTCAGAAAGCTGAACTGTAAATCTACTCTAGAAAATTTTTTGGTTTGTTTTTTGAAATTCGTTTTATTGCCATGTGCTCAGTAAACAGTTTATTAGAAACAATCATAACAATGGATGTCCCGTCCATTCAGTCTACTTACAGTAGGCACTGTAACAATTATTGATCAAGTCATCAACACAGCGTAGCAATAGTTCAGCTCTTAGTTCCCACTCCCTACAGTCCCTGATAAACTTGCCAGGGCTCCAAAATCTTTTCCCATTTCCGTTGGCACCCCCTGCTCTGGTATATTGTGCATCTCTAGACCATTAGTGCCTTAAACTCAGTCACTAAAATAAAAACTAACCCAGAAATGTTCCACCCAGCACAGTCCTAAACTCACAGAGAACAAACATAGTGAACAAAATTTATGAACAAATGCTGATTGGATGAGGAAATGCCCATAAAACCTCTGTGATCTGTAAAGAAAGTAAACCTCCCTGGTAAAAACACTATACTAACGGGTAGATTTACTAAGCCCTTGCGTTGCCATTGTGACGCGTAAGGTGACGCAGGGCAACGCAAAGGCTTAAGTCAGATTTACTAAGCCACGTAAAACCACCATGCGTATCTTTGCATGACATAGTAAATCTGGAGTAAAGCAAGGCAGCACAAGTCTCCATCTTGCGTTCGATGGGTGGAGGATGGATGTTCCCATGCATGCACCCATGGTTTTTGGCACATTCCCATATTTACTAACACTAGAAACCTGGGAATGCGACAAAATGCTATGCCTTCCCAGGTGAGGCATAGCGAGGAGAAATATGTTTATTTCTCCTAGTTTTTCCCTCTTTTTACATGTGCTGCATTCTGCAATATACATAGAGGAAAAAGCCTCATAGGATTGTTGTTGTGCAGGAAGGTGTCCCTTCCAACACAAACTATCCTGGCTGTAACGCAGGCATCTTTGCGCCATGGCGCAATGGTGCATGCGTTGCACTAGGCTGCACTCAGTGCACCAGCACAGGGAGAGATCAGGAATGCGCCATATCTTTAAAAGATATGCGCATTCCTGTCCACTCCCTGTCACGCAACACAGTGCAGCAAGTTCTTTTGCTGCGTTGCGTGACCCGTTAGTAAATCTGCCCCATAGATACTACAGGAAACAGAGCAGAGAAATATGGCGCATGAAAACAGTTGGGGAGCCATGGGCTGCTTGTGTTGATTCTGCTTAACCGCTCAACCGCTTCATGCACGGAACCTGCAAGCAGGACTTACCTGGGTTGTTGTTGGTTGCGTAGATGTGGTCACGCATGTAATGTCAATTGCGGACTCCAAAAGTGTTACCGGACTTTGAAGTGAGTTTTGTACCATCCTGTATCACATTCTTGTGTAGTGACCTCACCAGCTGTCCCAAAGTGAGAAGCCTCCCAATGTGCATGTCTACAAATCCTAATACCAAAGGCGAAAGAGGGGACCTCTTTAAAGGCAGTAGAACCATGCCCATACGTGGGACAAAGGAACAAGGCAATTCTTTGTTTATGATTTTGTGTAAAACTAAAACATATCGCTTTGCAGCTACCTTCTGAGCGCTAAATGATGTATTCATTGTCCTACTCAGTTAATAACAGGAATTCCAGGCTAATGGGATTGTTACAGGAAGCCAGGTAGCACTAACAGAGATAATATGCCTTGGTGTGGTCTTTTTGTGAGATGGCTCCAATCCCTGGAAAAGGAGGTGGCCACATTCAGACAATGGTGTATCAAAAGCTTTTTTGGGGGGACATATCTTTAGGTATTTCCTGAACATAAAGTGGTTAATTTCATCTCTTAAGTACAAGTCTAGTTTATTCCAGAGACAGGGGGCGAGGATTTTGATTGACTTTCCTCCTTGTTTGATTTGTCTGGCTTTGGCGGCGATGGGCAGCATTCTTGGATCTCAGACTCCTGGTAGGTTATTAATGTGAAGGTAGGTTTTGTAAGTAGAAGAGACCTTTTCTACCGAAAGCTTTGTGTATTAAGCATAGTTCCTTGAACTGTATTTTCTGGTCCACATAAAGCCAACAGAAGGAGATGAGAACAAGGATGACATTCCATTTTTTGAATGTATTCAGGCACATAGATTCTGGCTGACTTTTTTTTATTCTTTACAATTAGTTATATTTCTAATTTTTTAGAACTGCAAAGCCAATGTTATAATAGTACAGTCTTGATGTGACTAGAATGAAAGTATGTGAATGTACTGGTCGTAAAAAGTGGTCACTGACTTTTTGAAAACAATAACCATCCAATATACTAATAGGTTGGCTTGTAAAATAACAAATCAGAGGGGATTGCAAATTGCGACTCCCTCGAATTGTCAACCTTCACAGTGATGGTGGCCTGCAAGGGACAGCAGACTGCAAATCCTGTTAATGTATTGCCAAACAGATTTGTTTCACAGCAGCCCGAATATCGTGAAGGAAATTGGTCTGTTTCAAAATAATGTTTAAAAAACGTCTTTGAGATTTGGCACTGGTCGGCTACTTCCACTGAAGCTGCCACAACAAATCACAAAGATGGAGGGGTCCAAAGTGGACCTTTTCCCCTTTGCAAACCAGTTACCACCCCAATATCAGAATCTGTAACCTTTCAGTGATTTGTAACCTGGTTTACAGGTGAAAACCTGTGTACGTTGGATACCTATTCAGAATTTGTAAGGGATACCTATAACATGCCCCTTCCAAATTGTAAATCGGTAGCCCTTTCTAAATCCATTTAAGAATTTGAAAAACTTTTCCATAATATGCAAACCTTGTGATTTAGCTAATCTCAGGGTTTCGACAGTTAAAACATTAGTATAGTCGTAAGGCTCTTGTAAGTTTGGTGTAATTTTGAATTTTAGGAACGGGTGAAATTTCTTTAGCAAGAATAGTTGGTAGTTTGTGTTTTTAGACACAGAGGTTATCTAAGAAAGTGGTTCTTAAACTTTCAACTTCTCTGGATCCCCACTTAATCATCACTGGAACACTTGGACCCCCACTAAATTATTATTGGAGTCTGGGTCCCCAGTGATCCAGGCCTAAGCATTTTCGATCATTTGAACTGAGAAACAATACACACAAAATACAGAAACAAACATTTATCAAACAAATACACAAATGACAATTTTTTTATTCAATTCACAAACGAATATCATTTTTTTTTTATTAGAATGGGAAGGTTGGAGCTTTTTTAATTTCAATTGTATGCCACTCATCATCCATACTATAATCTGTTTGATGGACTTCAACTGCTCCCACGAATCTGAAAGATACAAGCTTAAGTTTTAATATGAAAATAGCCATGAATTTACAGGGTTAGGGATATGTGGCGTGGCACCTACACCTCCAAACCACCTGGGTGGGCACGTAGAGCTGCATAGTCGGGTATACAAATTAGCAATACCTTTGGATACTATACCTTCCTTAAAGACTGCCTGGATATGTGTCAACTCTGCTGCTCCTCTCTTTAAGAACATGTCCTCAGTTCATAGGGAACCTGTTGCATTAGCCTGAAATTGTCGATTGTGGGCCAGTCAAAGGACTAGATGCAGGACTCACCATTGGCGATCTCGGTTAACAAATACATCTCCTTGTGGTGGTGGGACACCTCGACTCCACCAGCCGAAGGCAGTCCACAGGCCGAGAGGGAAGTTCAGGTTGAAATCGAATAGGTAATATGGGGGTAGGAGGGCTTAGATTTCACTTTGACCATAGGGATATTCCATCCCATTATTTAATTCACTCATGCTTTGATGACACTGTGGTAACCATAGAGCACTGTGTAAACGAGTCAACATTTTTTTCGCATTCCAACAGCACAAAAGGTCTCAAATGTAAGAGTTTTGGCTATTCCAAGGCATGGCATCATTGTGGTGTCACTATAAGGTTCTCTGCTTGTGGAAATCCTACCTCTTTGGTCTACATATGGCACCATTCTCTAGTCTCAACGTTTTATTAAACTAGGTGAATGTCACCAATGTGTGCTGTATTGTTTGGAGAACTGATTTCAGGAAATGAAGTAGAATAGTTTGCTGCACATATATAAGTCTTGGCATCAAGTTCATTTTAATTCACATAACCCACCCAAACCAAGAGATTTCTATGTGGCCCCTGCCGTAGAGGTCTTTATACTGAGGGGCCTATCTACAAGCCCCTTGTGCAGCTGGTGCGTCACTTTTAATATGGGGAAAATTAACATACTGGCGGCGATTACCACGTAGCACATTGCAGCCCCATACAGCTGTTGAATTAAAGAGGGGAAAACCACAAATATGTAATTGGGCCCCTGAAGTAACAAACTCCCTCCTCCTCCAGTGGTTTGTCATTGTTATTGTGGGGCCAGCTATGCCCTTGCTGATTGATTTAACATAGTGAATCTGAAACCCGAAGCCTCTGAAAAGCGAATCATTTTTTATTCGCAAGGTGCAATATCCTTTGCCTTAGTTGCATTGTGAAGCGAAGCACATTGTCAGCAAATAGGACTAACCTGTTGTGCCCAGAGCAGAATTGTAGGCTTTGTATACTGGGAATATTTTGTACGTTAATTATGAGTGGTTCCATTGATAGTGGAAGCATGAGGTGGTGATAGAGTCTAGCGTTGCTTAGTTCTTCTAGTTAGAACTATGGGCCTTATTTAAATGTTGGTAGACATGATAGACCCCGTCAAAATGTGTTGGATGTCCCATCAGCCATAATATTACAAAGACCATATGCTGTAATGCGCTTGTAATACAATGCACGAGACAACAAGCATCATGTTTGTGCGGAGTATCTCGTCTGCCAAACTCGAAATATGTCCCTACATCAGCCAACCGGGTCCTATTAACTTTTATCTTGGCTCTTGACATTGGCCTGGTCGCCCCCACACCCCCTGCCTGCTCCTCCTTACCTGCTGCCAGTAGCCTGACGCCAGAAGCCGAGCCTACGCCCCAGCCGCCGCAGGGCCGCCCCAGCCGCCGCAGGGACGCCAGCCGAGCCCCCAGCTTCTCCCGCCGTCTCAGACTCGAACCCGCCCCCCCGCCTGCTGATTGGTCCCCGCGCTACCCGCCTCCCAGCGGACCCTCCCTCCCGGCTCCCTTCTTAAGGGGACCCACACCACAGACCAGGAGCGACCACTGCGCCCACCACGGCCTAGTCGCCCCCACACCCCCTGCCTGCTCCTCCTTACCTGCTGCCAGTAGCCTGACGCCAGAAGCCGAGCCTACGCCCCAGCCGCCGCAGGGACGCCAGCCGAGCCCCCAGCTTCTCCCGCCGTCTCAGACTCGAACCCGCCCCCCCGCCTGCCGATTGGTCCCCGCGCTACCCGCCTCCCAGCGGACCCTCCCTCCCGGCTCCCTTCTTATGACGCCCCCAGAGCGACCGCGCAGCGGACGCGCGCAGCGGGAGCACCGATTGAGCGCCGAAGGTGCGCCAAAGGTAAGCCCGTCTGCGCCTGGACCGCGCCTGGACCGCGCCCAGTGCCAGGACCCCTAGCCCCCGCAGACCCCAGCCCGCCCGCCGGACGTACGACGTCGCCACCCTCAGCGCACTCAACACCGGCCGAATCCCGGGATGCTACCGAGCCACCCCGAGACGAACCCACGGACCCTTCAGCTGTCACGCCTGCAAGTTCTCCTGCATCCGGACCTGCCCCGCACCAGCACCCGCCAAGCCGAACACCAACAGTAACCACCTCAAGTGCATCCTACTCAACACCCGCTCCGTCCACAGACACACCATCGAACTCTGGAACCTCCTCGACACCACAACTCCTGACGTCGCCTTCCTCACGGAAACCTGGATGAACGACTCCTCAGCGCCCGACATCGCCATCGCCATCCCAGAGGGCTACAAGATCACCCGAAGAGACCGCGGCAATCAGACTGGAGGAGGCATCGCCATCATCCACAGGGACACCATCCGCATCACGACCAACACCGACGACACCCTGACAACCGCCGAACACCTGCACTTCCAGATCCACACGGACCCCAAGACCACCCTCAGAGGCACCCTCATCTACCGACCCCCGGGACCATGCACACAATTCAGCGAAGACATCGCCGACTTCATCAGCCCGCACGCCCTCTGCTCTGCTGACTACATCCTCCTCGGGGACCTCAACTTCCACCTGGAGAACAACAACGACCGCAACACCGCCACCCTGCTTGACAACCACGCCAACCTCGGACTCAAGCAGCTGGTGACCACCCCCACCCACCTCGCCGGACACACACTCGACGCTGTCTTCTCTTCCAGCAAGGACATCGCCTTCAGCCACGCCACCGGGCTCCCCTGGACTGACCACAGCTGCGTCCACTTCACCTTCAGAAGATCCACGATCCACCACCACCAGCAACAGGTTGCTCGAAGAAACTGGAACAAGATCACAGCAGACCAGCTCGCCGCTTCCCTGAGCCAGCACCCTCCCGCCAGCTCAGCGAACCCCAGCCAGGCCGCCGACAACCTCACGAAATGGATCAGCAACTGCGCAGACGAGCTCGCCCCACTGAGGACCCCGTCTAGCAGACCCGGCAGCAAGAAGGCCCCATGGTTCACCGACGAACTCAAGAGCTCCAAGAAGAACTGCTGAGCCCTCGAGAAGGCCTGGAGAAGGGAGCCAACACCGGACAACATGACCACCCTCAAGCACGCCACCCGGAAGCACCATCAACTGATCCGCGCCACCAAGAAAACAGCATACAAGGATCGGCTGGACAACAACGCACACAACTGCAAGGAACTCTTCAACATCGTGAAAGAGCTCTCCAACCCCAACGCCGGAAACAACGACATCACCCCGTCGCAAGACCTCTGCAACTCCCTCGCCTCCTACTTCCACAACAAGATCGCGGACATACACAACAGCTTCAGCACTCAACCGACGCACGCCACGACCGAACCACAGCCCCCCACCACCACCCTCCGCGCATGGACCCCGATCAGCACCGAAGACACCATCTGCACGATGAACTCTATCCACTCCGGATCTCCGACCGACCCCTGCCCCCACCACGTCTTCAACAAGGCCGACGCTGTCATCGCACCCCACCTGCGTGACATCATCAACACCTCCTTCGACACTGCCACCTTCCCTGAGAGCTGGAAGCACGCCGAACTCAGCGCTCTACTAAAGAAACCAACAGCGGACCCCACCGAACTCAAGAATTACCGCCCCATCTCGCTCCTCCCGTTCCCAGCCAAAGTCATCGAGAAGACCGTCAACAAGCAGCTGCCCGCCTTCCTCGAGACGAATGGATCCCTCGACCCCTCACAGTCTGGCTTCCGAGCCAACCACAGCACCGAGACCGCCCTCATCGCTGCCACCGATGACATCCGGGCCCTGCTGGACAACGGTGAAACAGAGGCCCTCATCCTCCTAGACCTCTCCGCGGCGTTCGACACTGTCTGCCACCTCACCCTAGTGCAATGCCTCAGCAACATCGGAATCCAGGAGAAGGCACTGGAGTGGATCATCTCCTTCCTCGCGGGAAGGACACAGAGAGTCCGCCTACCACCGTTCAGATCTGCAGCCACGGAGGTCATCTGCGGCGTTCCTCAGGGCTCCTCGCTCAGCCCCACCCTCTTCAAAGTCTACATGAGCCCCCTTGCGGCCATCGCACGCCAACAGAACCTCAACATCATCTCCTACGCCGACGACACCCAGCTGATCCTCTCCCTGACCAACGACCCCGCCGCCGCCAGAACCAACCTCCACGAAGGGATGAAAGACGTAGCCGAGTGGATGACGACCAGCCGCCTGAAACTGAACTCAGACAAGACGGAAGTCCTCATCCTGGGTTCCTCGCCCTCCGCCTGGGACGACTCCTGGTGGCCCCCCGCCCTGGGCACCGCACCCAAACCGACAGACCATGCACGCAACCTGGGCTTCATCCTGGACTCTTCCCTCTCCATGACCAGACAAGTCAACGCCGTCTCCGCGTCCTGTTTCAACATCCTGCGCATGCTACGGGAGATCTTCCGGTGGATCCCCACCGAGACCAGGAAGACGGTCACCCAGGCCCTCGTCACCAGCCGACTGGACTACGGCAACGCCCTCTACGCCGGAACCACCGCCAAGCTCCAGAAGAGACTCCAGCGGATCCAGAACGCCTCAGCCAGACTCATCCTCGACATCCCCCGACGCAGCCACATCTCCGGACATCTGAGAGACCTGCACTGGCTCCCCGTCAACAAGAGAATCACCTTCCGTCTCCTCACCCACACACACAAAGCCCTACACGACCAAGGCCCGAGCTACCTCAACAACCGCCTCAACTTCTACGCTCCCAAACGCCACCTCCGATCGACCAACCACGCCCTCGCCGCCGTCCCCCGCATCCGAAGAGCGAGAACAGGAGGAAGGTCCTTCTCCTACCTGGCCGCCAAGACCTGGAACACCCTCCCTCCCGACCTTCGCCTGACCCAAGACCACCTCTCCTTCAGGAAGAAGCTCAAGACCTGGCTGTTCGAGCAGTAGTAGCGGTACCCCAACCCCCCCCCCCCCCAAGCGCCTTGGTACCCTCCGGGTGAGTAGTGCGCTCTATAAATGCCTTGATTGATTGATTGATTGATACCTGGCCAATGTGAATTTCTTCATAATTGGACCCTGGTAAATTTTTGTCCTGCAGTCCTGTAAGCAAGCCCAGATCAACTCTGTAGATTAATTTCTCTGGATGAAAAGTGAGAAAGGTCATTCGGAAGTTTAAGTGTTCTGCAATATGTATTACATCAGCAGCTAGTTTGATGTTGTCCCAGGATTGAAGAAGCCAGAATGGGCTTGCGAGATCAGGGTTGGCAGCATCGGAGTCAGACAGAATCCTGGTATAAACATGACATCAAGATTCCGCAGTGCCATTGGTTAGAAAGGATTTGCAAGACTTCTCATCTTTATACACTTTGAGTAACAAGGTCAATACTGAATCTGTTCTATCTGTAACCAGCCCAGATAGCATGAAATATTCAAAGACCTTAGTTATGGGACCAATTAAGGAATGCTTTGTAAAATGAGGCAGAAGGCCATCGGATCCAGGGGCCTTACGGCTAGGTATATTGCAAATGGCTTCTCTTACCGTTTCCTCCGACATAGGTCCTCTAACAGTTATAACTCCTCCCAATCTAAGAGGTGTGGGGGGACTGGAAATCTGCTAAGTAAACAATACTAGAGTAATTCACTCCTGAGGGATGGATACAAGGAGGTGTTATAATTGTGGAAAACCTGTAGCATCTCATCTGTTTGCTCTCGTAACATGCCCTTGTTATCCTGTATCTATCTTATATGATTACAAGACTGTAGTTTTTCGGGTTAATAAACCAGCAAGCGATCTGCTTTGCGACCATAATATTTTTTTATTAGAGAGCAGTATTTCATGGGTTGATTCAATGGTTACAATTTGTCTGGTTTCTTTGGCTTTTTCAGTGCTTTAAAGGTGGAATGGAAACAGTCTAAGCTGAATTTGAATTTGTTTCTAATTGCAAAATTTGGGATTCAAGGTCAATTTTCTTCTGCTTGTTAAGGTGCTAAAAGGTGGTCTTTTAGGATATCAATTCATCATGAATGAGGACTTTAACCACATTTTATCTTTAGCTCACCTCATTCTCCTCTCTTTCCCAGAAATATTGTTCCAGCAGATCTCAAAGAGAGGCCATCACTGAAGGGCCTCAGAAGGCTGTTTCATGGATTAATCAATGCGGTTTCAGCTCGAGCAGCTATGTATTATCTATCATCAATGTAACCACTGAATGCTCTGACAAAAGTTTGCCTATCTCACATCAGTCATTGATGGGGCAAGGGAAGTGTCAATCCGGAAAAAAATCTATCATCAAATCTGATTTATGCTTTATGAATATTAGAGTGAAGAGTATAATCCCTTTGGTGGAATCTACACCTTGATGCCTTGCAACAGGACAGTAGATGAAGGCTGACCCCAAATTCTTTTGAAAGAATGGTTTTGAGACAAGACTAAATCAGAATTATATTGATCACCCATTATAAGATCATCACAAGTAGAGCCAAAAAAAAATGGGAAGTGCTATGCATATAACCTTACATTTCATTAGGAGCACGTATTAAAAAGAGGATTAAGGGCCATATGTATGAAGGTACCCATTTGCGAATCTAAAATAGCGATTTTTAAGAAATCGCTATTTGAGATTCGCAAATTGGTATGTAAGTCGAAAATCGCATTTGTTTTGCGATTTCTTAAAATTCCTTAATTGCGATTAGCAAATTACGAATCGCAATTAAGGAATACATTCCCATTCATTTCTATGGGCCAGGAGGCCCATAGGAATGAATGGGAAGTTATTCTCAATTTGCGATTCGCAATTTGCTAATCGCAAATTGAGAATAATTTCAAGGGTGCAGGGGTGTCCAAAGGACACCCTGTTGCACCCCTGAAATATGCATGGGTGCACATGTGGCGCACATACATGCCATAAGGGCATGTATGTGCGTCACATGGCACTTTGAAAAATGCAAAAATGTGCATTTTTCCAGGAATTCGCAACTTACCACCTAGTTGGTGGTAATTTGCGATTCCTTAACGACATTTTGCTAATTTTTTAGCTTCATACATTGCATTTAAGGAATCGCAAAATTTGCGATTCCTTAAATGCAATTGCAAAATAAGGAATCGCAAATTTAGCGATTCCTTGTTTTGCACCAGATTCTGCTTTATACCTACCATTTAGCAAATTGCATTCTGCGAATTTCGGCCTTTGCGAATGCGAATTTGCTTGATACATATGGCCCTAAGTGTCACGTTTCTATAGTTCCCCGAATGCCCAAACTCTCCCCAAGGTTGTGAATCTAACAAGAAGGGGATACTTTGGTGCATCATATTCACCACATGCAGGATCCCGCTCGGGGTGGGCATAGGAGAGACGGGGCTACAGGGCCACAACCGTGATGGATGAGTTCATTTGTCAATGGACCCAATGGAGTCCATCCTACAATCGCTGTGCTAACTGGGCCATGCACACACATTCTCTCTTAACTGCAGAGTAGCTAGGAAGAGAAGTCAAAGGCTTCTCGGTAAGGAAGTGTGGAGGGGAAGGGGATCAGAACTCAACAGCCAATCAAAAGACTCAATAGCTTATTGCCTATCACAGTGCTTATCCTTAGTATTATATTGTATTGTATTGTAATTGCATTTATATAGTGCGTACTACCCCCGACGAGGCTTCGAAGCGCTTTCTCAAGTACTTTAATCTCACAGCAAAACAAAATACTATAAATTCCAAAGGTGGTTCAGTTACAGGGTTGCGACCTTACCTATGAACTCTATTGAAGTGTGATTGCTCTATATAGTGCCCTCTCACACCCAGCCTCTCTGGGAAGTTATCAATGTCTGTGGTAACTTAGGCAAAGAGATTGGTATACGCTTTGATTAGGCACATCTACAGCTCACTATCAATTACAGCAATGCAGAGTTTATTCGTCAGTTCTATGGTCTTTGTGCCCAAAATCGACTATTTCCTGATTGATGTAAGATTATGGCCCGGAGTGATGGATAAGCTAGTTGGGACGACCATCGATAGTGACCATAACCCGCTCAAGCTCGACATGACATCACCTTGGACAAGATATTGTAGCCCATCCGGCACCATGTTATCAACAAAAATGATTTGCCCCTCAAATGATAATAGAAGACTGAAGTGGGCCCGGGTTGCAATAGATATTTCTAAATGTGATGCAATAAAGAAATTATTACATAAAGCAATTGGAAATTTCGATAACTTGGAAAAACAATGGGAAGGATTTTTAAAGTTAACAGACAGGCATACATCTCTTTTTGAGCAGATATCCTCGATATTCAGAATACCTAGCCGGAAGGAATGAAAAAGAAAGTCCATTCAACTACAATATTCCTGGTTTAATAAAGATTGTAAGAATCGGAGGGCTGCCTAGCTGTCGCACTCAGAACAAACAATGCACCAGAAAAAAGAGAGGCCAGGAAGACTTACACAAAAACAACAGTTGATGGACAGAATGCAGAACAATGTCATACATTCACCCCAGTACAGAGATCTGGGCCTAAATCTATCGTTTTTTGCTCACCATGCCATTCCAGTTTGAACCCAGCCATATGCAAATCCATCTTGACCCTATGCCCCATGGGACAGTCCAGCCCGAACTGCCAAGCCAGGTCCACCCTGGACTGGAATCACGCATCCTAGGACTGGTTTTGGGCTTTCAGCCCTCATCAGCCAGGATAGCTTGACTCCAGTGGCATGGAGAGCACTGAACTCACGTCTGAGCATACCCGCCCCACTCGGGATGACAAATGTAAAAAGAACAATTGATGGACAGAATGCAGAACAATGTCATACATTCACCCCAGTACAGAGATCTGGGCCTAAATCCATCGTTTTTTTGCTCACCATGCCATTCCAGTTTGGACCCAGCCATATGCAAATCAGTCTTGACCCTGCGCCCATTGGGAACAGTCCAGCCCGAACTGCCAGGCCAGGCCCTCCCTGGACTGGAAACAAGTATCCTCGGACCGGTTTCGGGCTTTCAGCCCTCATCAGCCAGGATAGCTTCACTCCAGTGGCATGGAGAGCACAGGATTCAGGTCTGAGCATACCTGTCCCACTCAGGGTGACAAATGCAAAAAGAAGAATTGATGGACAGAATGCAGAACAATGTCATACATTCACCCCAGTACAGAGATCTGGGCCTAAATCCATCGGTTTTTTGCTCACCATGCCATTCCAGTTTGGACCCAGCCATATGCAAATCAGTCTTGACCCTGCGCCCAATGGGAACAGTCCAGCCCGAACTGCCAGGCCAGGTCCTCCCTGGAATGGAAACAAGCATTCTAGGACCGGTTTCGGACTTTCAGCCCTCATCACTCAGGATAATTTGACTCCAGTGGCATGGAGAGCACGGGACTCACATCTAAGCATACCCGACCCACTCGGGGTAATAAATGCAAAAAGAACAATTGATAGACAGAATGCAGAACAATGTCATACATCCACCCCAGTACAGAGATCAGGGCCTGAATCCATCTTTTTTTTTTTGGTGGTGGAATGGGCACTCAACCCCACAGAAGGTCTTTCTTAGCCAAGGAGTAACCATCTCTCATTGGGAGATGGTCCGCTTGTGCACGGCCCAACCTTTTTTGGCGCCCACGTATCCAACAAAGAGCTGGTCATCCACCCGGAACTGTTGTGTACGCTGCAGATAGAATGCAAGTGCCCGTTTTGGGTCCAGACGGTGGAGCCTCTCCTCCTCCCTTGAGGGATGTGGAGGCGGAAAGAAGGTGGGCAAAGAGACGGTCTGCCCGATGTGGAAGAGTATAACAACCTTTGGCAAGAAAGAAGGGCGGGTCCTTAAAACCACCTTGTCCGGATGAACAGAAAGGAAAGGAGGATTGGAAGAAAGAGCCTGGAGCTCACTCACTCTTCTGGCAGAGGTGATAGCAACCAGGAAAGCAGTCTTTAAGGTGAGAAGACGTAAAGGACAGGAGTGAAGCGGCTCAAAGGGAGCGCACATCAAATAATTCAACACAAGATTCAAGTCCCACTGTGGCATTATAAACGGAACCGGAGGGAACGTGTGTGTAATGCCTTTCAGGAAACAGTTAATAACTGGGGACTTCGAAATAGAAGGCTGATCAGGAAGCCCTAGAAAGGCGAAAATGGCAGAAAGATAACCTTTGATAGTGCCCAGAGCAGAGCCCTGCTGGGCCAAGGAAAGAAGGTACAGAAGGACATCTGAAAGAGGAGCAGAAAGGGGATCCACAGCCTTCGCTGTGCACCATGCCACAAATTTGTTCCACATGCAGGAGTATACCGTTTTAGTCGAGGGACACCTGTCTGCCAAAATAACATCACAGACTTCGGGAGGAAGTTCAAAAGCTGTCAACTGTCGCCGCTCAATCTCCATGCATTGAGGTTGAGGCTGGACAGGTTTGGGTGAAGGACTGTCCCCTGCTGCTGTGACAGAAGATCCTCCCGAAGAGGCAGACGGATCGGGGGAGCGATCGCTATGCTGAGTACCTCGGGATACCAGTATCTTCGTGCCCAATCCGGAGCCACAAGGATGACTTGGGCCCGGTCACGCCTGATCTTCTTCAGCACTCTGGGCAGAAGTGCTTTAGGCGGAAAGGCGTACAACAGACCGCAACTCCACTCGTGCTGAAAAGCGTCGCCGAGCGAGTGCTGCCTTGGAAATTCCAACGCCCAGAACTGATGACATTGCACGTTCTCTTCGGTGGCAAATAGATCTAATCAAGGCTCTCCCCATCGCTGAAAGAGACCTTGCGCCACCTCCGAGTTCAGACGCCATTCGTGATCCATCAAGCACCGGCGGCTGAGTTCGTCTTCCCTGGCGTTCAGAGAACCTGCCAGGTGTTGAACCACCAAGGTAATGCCTTGCCGTTCCAGCCATGTCCAGAGGCGCAGAGCCTCCTGGCATAGGGTGCAGGACCCCACCCCACCCTGTTTGTTGCAATACCACATGGCGGTGGTGTTGTCCGTGAACACCTGCACCACACTTCCCCGGACAGAGGGAAGGAATGCCTTCAGTGCAAGACGGATCGCCCGCAGCTCCAAAAGGTTGATATGGAGCCGGGACTCCGGCGGAGACCAGAGGCCTCTGATCTCCGCCTCTCCCAAGTGGCCGTCCCATCCCAGGAGGGACGCATCCGTCACCACTGTGTGCTCCGGTTGGGGAACGGAGAGGGATCTGCCATGGACCCAATCCCGATTTGTGAGCCACCACTGCAATTGTTGTGCAGTGCCCTCGAGATCCGGGCATGATCGGACAGGTTGCCCTGATGCTGCGCCCATTGGAACTTCAAGCACCACTGCAGAACCCAAATTTGCCATTGGCATGTGTTACCAGCAGAATGCAGGAGGCCATCAGGCCCAGGAGCCGGAGTGTTATCCTGACTGAAACCCGGGAAAGAGGCTGAAAGATCGGAATCATAGCCTGAATATCCCGGACTCGCTGCTCGGGAGAAGAAACGCGAAACAGCATCAAATCCAGAACCGCTCTGATGAAGGGGAGCTTCTGAGAGGGACTCGGGTGCGACTTCAGCACATTGATGGAGAACCCAGCAGGTCGGCCGTAGTCTGAAGGTGGCTGACGACTGTTTGGGGCGAGCCCGCCTTCAACAACCAGTCGTCGAGGTAGGGGAAGACTGATACCCCTGACCTGCGCAGATAAGCTGCGACCACCGGCATCACCTCCGTGAACACCCGAGGGGCGCTGGTAAGGCTGAAGGGGAGCACAGCAAACTGAAAATACTCCTGGACTACCATGAACCACAGGTAACGCCTGTGGGCCGGCAGGACGGGGATGTGAGAATAAGCATCCTGCAAGTCCAACGCTACCATCCAGTCTCCAGGGTCCAGGGCATCCAGGACCTGAGCCAGAGTCAGCATCTTGAACTTCTCCTTCTGGAGGAAGCGAATCAAATCAAATCAAAGTTTATTGTTTAGTTAGTTAAAACCATAACAATTTAAAACCAGAATTTCAAAACAAGCAAAGGAACATTTGAAAGATAAAAAACCAGTCATTATGATATAAGAAAAATAACCATATTTCATTTCGTCTCTTCTGGTTATTCTAAAATCTATTGTTAAAAGAAAAAAGAGAGAAAATAAAAAATAAACAACAAATTATAAAGATAAAGAGAAAAAAAATACAGTACATTAAGTCCAGCCGTCTTCCTCCTTAACCAAGTTTCCATTCTTTTACGGAGCTTAGTTGGTACTCTAAAGAATTTAATAAGACTGCCCTTCAGAGGGTAGGATCTTCCTATTATACTTATGTTCTTTACTTCTCTTCTGGTTGATCTAAATTTGTTATAAAATACATTACAGTGTGATCACCCATCTTCCCCTTTAACCGCGTTTCCAGATTTTTTTTTTTTTAACAGAGCTTAGTAAATGCTTTAAGGAATTTAATCAGTCTGCCATTCAGAGGTGGATCTTCCGGATTTAGGCACGCTGTTATTGCCGCTCTGCATGACCTAATTCCTCTAGCATTAAAGCTTGATTTTAAGAGCTTAACTTGCTCATTATATAGTTTGTTACAAATACAGATTATGTGAATGAAATCTTCCTTTTGGCAGTTACACAGCCGGCATTGTTTAGGACCTTTATACGCCCAGGCTGGCTGGTCTGCCAAAGATGGTAGTTTACCAAAGCGTAATGTCATTAGTTGTTTTTTAACAGACATTGAGAACGGTATGCTCAAATAAGGTGCCGGAGTAAGGGACTTATAGCTATTTATCACCATCCAGGCATGTGACCTTGTTCGGAAGATGTTTTTGTCCAGCAATGATGAATGAATTTTTGAAGCTTTATTTAATGCTTGTTTAAACGATTGGTA
Source organism: Lissotriton helveticus (assembly GCF_964261635.1). Lineage (NCBI taxonomy): Eukaryota > Metazoa > Chordata > Amphibia > Caudata > Salamandridae > Lissotriton > Lissotriton helveticus. The sequence continues at coordinate 165,683,517 of NC_136068.1, forward strand.
TGGCAGGTTTTTATTCCATAACTCTGTTGTGCATGTAATTGAGAGCGATTTGAACAGGTATTGATGAAAAGGGGAAGTTTTGTCCTCATTTACTTCCACCCAGAGTGCTTCATTGATTTGCGAAGTAGCTACATTTTGTTTCAAACGATACCATGTTTTAACTGTCGCATACATTCTGCCCAATTCTTCGTTTGGTATGCCGAATTCCAAGCGCACCTGAGCTGGGGAGGCTGACCTTTGTAGCTGAAATGTTTTTTTGTAGACAGAAGCTACCAGTTGGTTTAAAACATCACTGTCTTCTCCGTGGAAAGCGACACTCGCATACGTTATTGTTGGTAAAACTTTTGCCTTCATTACGGCAAGCAGGGGTTTATATGAAGGGCCCTTCAGTTTCTTCGGCAATAGGCTGAAGGCAAATGTAAGGGCGGTTGTTCTCTGTGCCATGTACCCTTTTTGCTCTGTGTGATTTCTTGTGTTATCGATGTAAAAACCCAGGTATTTGTATTTTTTTACCTCCTCCAGTTGGTTACCGTTAAGCCAGATTGTCTGTTTGCTTCTCTTTTGATTCCCAATTACCATTGTTTTGGATTTCGATGTGTTTATTTCAAGTTTGTTCTCTGAAACGTAGGCTGACATTTCATGCACGCTTCTTTGAAGACCAACTTTTGTGTTGCTCATTAACACGACGTCATCAGCATATGAGAGATGAGAAAGTCTCAGTTTTCCAAGTTTTGGTGGATGGGAGTTGATACGGTCCAACCTTTGTGAAAGTTCAGACAAAAACAAATTAAAAAGGTGAGGGGCCAGGACACACCCTTGTTTAAGGCCTCTAGTTGTTGTTAGTTTCCTTGATAGCCTGGATCCATCACCAATTTTAATTCTTAGCCACGTGTTGGAATAGAATAACAATATCCCCTTTAATAGCCTTTCGGGAATGGCCCATGCTCGAAGCTTTTTCCATAGGAGCTGGCGGTCGACACTATCAAAGGCGGCTTGTAGGTCTATAAAGCAGAGGTGGAGATGTTGTTTCCTCTGCTTACATTTGTTTGCCATAATTGATAGGCCTAAGATATTTGTTATCGTCCCTATGCCTTGCCTGAAGCCTGTCTGGTTGGCTGGGATAAGATTGAGATTATCAGACCAAGCCTTAAGCTCTTCTAACACCAGAGAAGTGTAATATTTGGCCTCGACATCCAGGAGTGCTATTAACCTGTAGTTTGCCGGGTTTGATCTGTCTTCTCCTTTAAATATTGGAGTAAGTATCGATCCTTGCCAATTTGTCGGTATGTAGTTTGAGAGCTCTACCTCTTGATACAAGGCAAGTAGATGTTTACTCCAAAATGATGTATCATGTTTAAAAATTGCTTGGGGAATTCCGTTGGGGCCAGGAGCACCTTCGGTTCGGGCTTTCTTGATCGTGCGTATAACTCCTTCGCTTGTAGGGAACATGTGAGTTCTTGCTAGAGTCAATAGGCCTTTATCCTCTGTTCCCTTTATCCTGTTAATCGATTTCATTTCTTTATATGTGGTTTCGTCTTCTTCTGAGCTGGTGATTCCCTTAGTCCCAATGGGTTTATCATTTGCCTCCGCTGAAGTCTGGCAGTTTCTTTCTGCGATATCTTCAGTGTTTGTTTCAAAAAACCTCAAGGTAAGAAATTCTGCCCACTCGCGTTCTTGAATATTTGATGATAGTGTATTCACTGGTCTCTGCAGTTTATTTATGGTCATCCAAAACTGTTTTGAATTTAATTTCTTGGAGATGCAGAGCAATTCTGCCCAGAATTTGTCGTTCGTTTTTCTTTTTTCTTCCCAGAGTTCTTTTTTGTATCGTTTCCTTAGCTGCCGTACACTGTCCCAGGCTGTGGTATCTGGTACTGTTCTTTTTAGCCTCCTTATTTTTTTTTTAGGTTACGTTTCAAGGCTCGTAGACCTGCAGTTATTGTAATTATTGGGTACTTTTTTTGGCCATTATGTCTTGTCTGCCTTTGTCCAGTTGTCATTTGTGAAGAAAGTTCCAATGTGAATTTTTCCCAGGCTTGGGTGATGGACTGCGCTTCTGCTTTGTGGGTACTTATCTTGTTTTTTAATTGTTGCTGAAGTGTTTCCATTGTTTCATTTGACCATTTAAGTCGTTTTAGGTCAACTGTTTGTATGTCTCCTTCAACTGTTGTATTTACCTGATGCTTAGCGATTTTTAGTGTAAAGTGTATAAGTTGAAATGAGTGATCACTCTTGGTTGTGTACTCAATAGAAAAGTGGGAGAGGAATGGCATCAATGATGCTGAAATGATTGTGTAGTCTAGTCTTGATCTTATCTTTCCCCCATGAAATGTATGTTTAGGTGGGAAGTCATCTGGAGTTCTGCCATTTATTACTCTTAATCCAAGATACTCAAGAGCATTTACCAAGTCTTTTCCTGCATGATCCTTTTTAAACGTTGTTAACTGATATTGTTGTGGCACGTTCCAGCATATGTTATCCGATGTTAATAGATCATCCTCATCCGGAGTATGAATTAAGTTTGAATTAAAATCTCCTGTAAGTATCAGGTCCCATGCGGGAAAAGTACTCCTGATGTTTGTGATGGTCGTGGTTAGCTGCATATTGTGCTCTACTTTTTGCTTGGCCGACGGATGAGCATATGTATTTATCAGCAGGACAGTTTTTAGTCTATGCACAGACCCTGAGGTTAATTTAATCAGTTGGATATTTGGTCCTACTGAGTCCATCTGTACTGAGTCAATTTGTAATTCTGTGGATATATAGACCGCCAAACCCCCTTTAGGTCGACCATGAGATTTAGTTTTGGTTGCTGGTACCGTATAGTGTATGTAATTTATTAGGGGTAAGTCTTCTAATGCCCAGGTTTCTTGTAATGCGATTATATTGTACTTTTCCCACTTGTCTAGTCGGGATCCGCTTTCTAACCATTTTTTTGCTCCCGCGATGTTCCATGAGAGTATTTGGATGTTTCCTGAGTCTTGAATGGCTAGTTCATTTTCAGTGGGTCACTTACAAGTAATCGTATTTAGTGCTCCTGGTAACCAGCCCCAGTTATCCTTAAACCCCTCCATTCTAGGTGCCCGGTCATTCTCTCGGGCTCTATTCAGTGCTGTTGGAAGACAGCTGCCAATTGCTCCTCTGAGCAGTGTTTGGTTATTTGACAAAGTTCCATTTTGCCTATGGTCCTTGTAATTGATGATTAAATTGCTGTTTAGAGGTCCCGGGTAACGTGGTATAATTGGTCTTGATAATTTAATTCCCCATGCTTCAAATTGTGCCTTAGCGTTCATGATGTGCTGAACGTCCATTTCAGTCTGCCAAGTTGTCAGAGTTTGTTCCTTGTTTTTCTGGTCTTTCATTGCAATAAATTCTACTGCCAATAGGTTTGTAGTGGACAGGTAGTATAAGGCTGGTATGTTTGCTGTTAATTTCAGAATATTCCTCCTATTCAGAATGTCTTGCAAACCTTTTGACTCATATTCTGGAGTTAGCAATAATTGCCATTTTGATGAAGTTATCAGATCATGCGCCAGTTGTTCTGCGTCTTCACTCTTTTTTTGCATTTTTATTTGCTTTATATTGTCCTTAATTTCTACTTTTATGTTTACGTGTTGATTATTGTCTCCCAACTCAGAATGCACGGCGTCGATGTCATCAAGTCTGCATCTCAATTGTTCAGGAGTTACCGGTTCCTGGTGAATGTTTTTTCGGGTGTCATCCCCGTACTTTTTGGGTTGAGGCATTGTTTGATTTTCAACCCATGTCTGTGTTTCTGCCTCACCTAACACTTGGGAGGTATCTATTATTTTACCTTCGATCCTGCTATCTCCACGCTCTTGATTTTCCATGTTCGGATTTTCCTGTTTGCCAACACTTTTGTTCACGCACCATCCGACCTCACAGGTTCCTTTGGTGTTTTGTTTCCTGTTTTTTGTATGGATTGTTTGTTGACCTCGTGTGTTTGCTTCTTTATCTCCCAGTTCTATTTCGGGCCGGGCGTTATGAGGTGAGTTGTTGGTCAACCTGGGTCTAGATTGTTCATTGTTTATCTGATCGTCATTGATTAAGCCAGTACTTTGACCACTTTGGCTCTGGGAGTCTTTAGTCCCTTTCAATATCGATATTTGGGCATTTCCAGGTGTAATCCCAGCCTGGGTAGGTTTTTTCTTTAGCCCATGTTTGTTATCTGCTTTTTTTTTCGTGGTGTGTTTTTGGTTCCCGGTGTCTTTGCATGGGTCCCGGGTTGTCACTCCACCACAAACTTTTGTCTGAATAATTTCTACAGGTATTTCCTTATCAGTTGTTTCTGAGTTCGTGTTAGCTAATACGTCTTCTTCTATAGAGCTGCACGAGACCGTGGTTGCATTTCTTTTTTTTTGCACTAACGAACATTGGGTAGATCTTTGGTTTTTGGTGTTCCGTAGCTGGAGACTGTTTGTTCCGTGCTTTTCTGTTACGTTTTTTTTGCTTCCTTGACAACTTTATGTTATGTTATGTTATGTTATTTATATTTTAAAGCGTACTGATACCCCAGCAAAGGGGCGTCCAGGCGCTCAGACAGGTACTGTAACATAACAGGCAGAATAAAAAAGGGCTATTCAGAAGTAGAGAACAAGAGCGTTTTAATAGTACGCCTAAAAATGAACAGATCATTCAAAGCACGGGTGTGTGCTGGAAGCGAGTTCCATAGTCCTGCAGCAAGCACCCGGAAAGAGCGTCCACCCATTCTGCTGAGTTTAAATCGAGGGCAGATCGCCAAATGCAAGGCCTCAGATCTAAGAGATCTCCGAGGGATATAAGGGGTCAATAGATTGACCAGAGCTGGTGGGGAGGAAAGTTTCAAAATTTTGAACGCCAGGCAGAGTGCTTTAAACTTAATCCTCTTTAGTCCTATACTACTTGTATCCCCCTGATTGGGAATGTCAGTGTTTCTGGGTGACTGATTACCAGTTTCCGTCTTGTTAGGTTCCGGATTTCCGAGAACTATGATGTTATCTCCTTTATCTTTTAATTGTACTTCCTTGTTTTTATATTCTCTCAAGCTTGATTTATTTAATAGTATTATCTGTTCGAGAAGTGTAGGCAGAATAGTTAGTTTATCTATTATTGGGCTACAAGCGCACTGAGCAGAGTACTTTGCCTGGACTCTTGAGATAAAGTGGTTCATGTTTTCCAGTTTGGTGTTAATCCCTGCTATTTGAGAAGCAATTATATTCATGAGGTCTATTTGTATGTCCATTTTATCATTTTGCATATTAAATGCCGTTATTGTTGTCTGTAATGTGTTCAATAAAGATTTAGTGATCTCTGAGAGCACACTTTGGTCGATGACTATCTCTCCTTGTTGAGCTTGTGTTTTAAATTCTTGACTAGGATTTTGATCTTGATTAACTTGATGCCTGGTGTCATTGACCTTCCTAAAGGGATTGTTATTGCTTGTTTTGATTTTTTTTGCTTCTTGATGGTCTTTGTTATTTTGAGCATGGAGATTGCGTTTACTGCCCATTTGGTGAATAGTTTCCGAAATTGGTGTCTGCCTCATATCCTTCTCTAACACCAATGTTGTTTCTATTTGTCCGTCATTTTTGGTGGATTCTTGATCGCCTTGATCCACCTGATGCACCTGGGCGACTATCTGGAGACTTGATGTTCTTACAATGTTGATGGCTGGCTTAGGGGTAGAGCATGTGTGCTCCCTTTGTGGTGTTTTAAAGATTGCTATTGGTGAATTAGATTTTTTCCTGTGGCTAGGGTTCTTATGAATGGAGTTTGGCTGTCCTTCTGTCCTGTTCGAATAATTTAAGCTATCTCCAATAATATTGTGTATGATGTCATCACTTTTTGTTCTATCTGCTTGAACCTGGTCCATACTTAGGCATATATCCTCTTTACATATTGTGCCAAAGCAGTCACCATTGCATGCCTCCGCCTTGTCTGTCAGGTTTGGGCCGAGCTTTCCCACGCTCTGGCTCGGTTTTTGCCGTAGCCACTGATCTATTGTATTATTTAGGTTTAGGTTAAGGTTTGGCGCTGATTTGTTTTTTCCCTTGTTGTTTTCATGCTGGTCCGATAGGGCTATCTGAGGTGCTAAAGGGGTCATTAATCCGGGGATCTCCGCTGATGTAGAGTAAATGGCGGCTCCAGGGTCCTTGAGTAGTAGCAGTCTATCAATCGAAGCTAGCTTTCTTTTAGTGCCTTCCTCTGTGCTTCTAAACATGGTTAAGAGAGGTGATAAGAGTGGACTTTTTTGCTTAGGGTCAGCTCCTTCAAGTTTTTTTTTTTTATTAATTTGTTTTTTGCTCCTAGTTTTCTGGGCAGGGGTCTGTCTTACTTTTCCTGATCTCATTACAATGATTTGACGGTAACCCCCAATGTCCTGCTACTGCAGCTACTCCTCGTTGCCCGGCCCTAATTGCTATTGCCCCCTTCTTATAGTCTGTCCTGTGACTCTTTCGAAATGATGTGCTGGGGCAGCGAATGTGGCTCCTCTCCTTTTGATTAATCTGCCCCCTATGAGGGGACAACGAGATGGAACTTTATCAAGGCTAAGGTGATGGCAAGAGAGGCTCCTGTAAGGGCCCGCTGGTCGTGGAAGAAAGCACTCAGCCGCTCCTGCTGAGTGGGCTCCCGCTGTACCCGCTGTACCCGGGGGGTCTCCTGCCTCTCGCTGATCGACGTGCTTAAGGCTCACCTGCACTAACGCAGTTTTGCCTCTCGGGTCCGTCCTCTTCTCGCAGATTGCTCGTATTTGCTCGTTTTCGCCCTGCCACAGATTTTTAGGGCCGTGACTCTGTTCTCCTGTCCTCCGGCTTCTCAGCCTCTCAGGGGAGGGGGTGTAGGAGGGGGGGGCGGCGTTGTTCTCCCAGCGCCTTGATCCGCGCTCACGCTCAACCGCACCTTGCCCGTGGCCTCCTCTGCTCCCCCCACTCTGCTCTACTCTGCAAGGCTCTGCCCAGGCGCAGACACAAAGTGGCTGTAGTCCAATCCCAATGCTGATGGCTCAGACAGGTAACTTTCGTGGGAGGGAGGGGCTGGTGGTGTTGGGCCAGGGTTCGGACGCAGGTCACTCTGCAGTGCTCCGTTCTTGCTATCACAGCCTCCTCTGCCACAAACAACCACACTAGCCCCCTGCTCCTCTCTTTGGCTGTTGCGTCGCACCTTGGCTCCTATTGCGTCCTATGGCCTTACCTCAGGGCTCAGGACTCAGGACTCTGGTCTCATCTAGTAGCAGAGGGTGATCCCCCGGTCTGGTCTGGCTCTCGCGGGCTCCGTATGGCTGCAACCACCACGCTGGAGTGCTGTGTGCTCCCCCGCAGCTCTGCCGAGAACTTCTTCGCGGCTCCCCCCGCTACCGGGGCACTCCCGCTTTTTTCGCGTCTTCCCGCGCTGGGTCTCGAAAGTGAATCAGACCAGCACACAGAGAGTCCCTCTTGCTCCCGGCTCAGAACGGCCACAAGGACGACTCCCAGACCTGGCGCAGACCACAGGAGCTTCTCGCGTCACTCGGCAAACTCGAGAGAAGCAGCCTGGAAGATGGCTCAGTCGGCCTCAACCCTCTTGCCTTCCTGCCAAACGCCGAAACCGCCAACCCGCCAAGACCGCGGCAGCTTTTTTTTCCGGCGACCCAGCAGGCTCAGGCTCCAACCTCTGAGCACAGTACACCGAGCTCTGAGCTCCGTAGCGGAGGTGAGGTGGGATGGGGAGAGTTCGGCGATTTCAGCTGCTAGTAACGCTGTGTCTGCAGCGGCCATTCCTTTCAGCTTGTGTCACACACTTCCAGGCAGTGTCAGGTCAGCGCTCAGAATATCCAAAGCAGTATCAAATCTGAACTAGGAGAACAACCTTCTGGAGGAAGCGGTTGACGTCCCGGAGGTCCAAGATGGGGCACAGGCCCCCCTTGTCCTTCTTGGGAACCAGAAAGTAGTGGGGATAACAACCACTCCACACTTCCTGCCCGGGAACGCACTCGATGGCCCCCTTGGCCAAGAGGGCTGTGACTTCCTGTTGGAGAAGAACAAAATGATCCTCCGACAGGCAGTGGCACCGAGGTGGCATGGCTGGAGGGGAGGACTGAAAGGGAAGGGAATAACCCTTGCGGATTATCTGTAGCATCCACTTGTCCGACGTAATGTCGCGCCAGTGAGGGAGGTGGTGGCGGATCCTTCCACCCACCGGCGTGGGGTGCTCCACAAAGCTCGGACTAGGAAGGTTTGGAGGTTGGAGCAGCGGGGGTGGAGGTGGACTGACCCACACACTGATTCCACGCCCCTGCCGAAGCCACGACCACGGCCACGCTGAGGCTGGTTCTGCACAGGCTTTTTGAAGGAATGTGCCTGGGTGCCTCTGCCCTGGCCACGAAAGGAACAAAAACCAGGAATTGCCAGGTTCTTAGCAGAAAGACCCAAGGACTTGGCCGTGGCCCGCGAGTCCTTAAAACGCTCCAAAGCACTGTCGGCCTTATTGCCAAACAAGCGGGTGCCATCGAAGGGTGTATCCATGAGCGATCTCTGGACATCGGGCGAGAACCCAGTCGAACGTATCCAGGCGTGGCATCGCAATGCCACCGTTGTAGACATCGCCCTGCCCAACGAGTCAGCATGTCCAAACCACACCGAATGGCGAACTTAGCCGCATCCTTTCCTTCAGCAATCGCCTGAGAAAGGACAGCCTGGACTTCCTCAGGACACTGAGGCAAACCCTGAGCAATGATATCCCACACTGCATGAGAGTAGCGGCCCAACAAGCAGGCGTTGTTCACCGACCGCAGCCCCAAGCTGGCCGAAGAGAACAACCGCTTAACAAACTGTTCTAGTTTCTTGGAGTCCTTATCCGGCGGAGCCGTGGGAAAGGCACTCTGCGACATCGAGGCCTGGATAACCAGATTCTCAGGCATGGGATGGGCGGTCAGAAAGGCAGAGTCGCCAGGCGTCGGGCGGGGGCGTCTGGTGAAGTTTTTATCCACTGGAGCTCCCAAGGCCAGCCCCGACCAAGTGCCCAAGAGGACGTCGGTAAGGGCATCATTGAAGGGAAACAACGGCTCCAACAAAGTAGACGCCGTCTGGAGCTCCTCAGTGAATTTGAATTTTGAATTTAGTCTTTATTGTTTAGTTAATTAAAACCATAACAAATTTCCTTTACAATATACAGCCAATATTAAAATAAGATAACCTAAAAAAAATCAAATAAGAATTAATTTCAACTAAAGTGAATTCCAAATGATATCTTTCCTAAAACCTTAAAATAAAAACTTCCTTCAAGCTTAGTCCTCTGTCCTAATAAGTCTTAAGGTTATTAAATTATCATTAACAGGCTTGATTTCAAGCATTTTTCAAAGGCCAACAAAAACTTTACAATCTTACAGTTCATTTGGGGAGCTGTTGAGTCCAAGCCACCAATGACTGCTGTCCTGCATGTGCGTAGTCTCTTAACCAGAAAGATGTTATTTAAGAAAAACAGCCGCTCCCTGTTCAGCTTCTTACAATGGCATATTATATGAATAAAATCTTCCTTTGTGTTACCGCAAAGACGACAATCAGCGGATTCAATGTGTTTCCAGGTAGGCTCGTCGGCAAGAGTTGGAAATTTGCCGAAGAGCAAGGCCATCAATCTTTTTTTTAATAAAAATAGAGTAAGTTGTGTCCAGATAGGCCGCCGGAGTAAGTGTTTTGTAACTATTGATCACAGTCCATGAATGGGAATTATGTGAAAAAATGTCTTTATCTGTGATCAGCTAATGAAATTTGGCGGCTTTATTTAATGCCTGTTTGAATGACATAAATGGCAAATTTTTATCCCATAAGTTGGAAGAGCATGTTAGCTCAAGTGCGCGGGACAGGAATTTATTTGCCTCTGATTTTTTTTTTCATTTTCAGTTCCTGCCATAAAAATTTATTGAGATTATCATCACTGGCATTTTTCTTAATTCGATACCACACCTTGATGCATGTATAAAGTCTTCCCAATGATTCGTTCATTAGACCAAATTCTAAGCGCATTTGCGCTGGTGAGGCTGAATTGGGGAGTTGGAAGACCTTTTTATAAACTTTAGTTATCAAGTTGTTTAGAAATTCAGAATCCTTACCATGCATTGCAACACTTGCATAAGCTAAGGTGGGAAGCGCTTTGCTAGCAATCACAGTTAAAAGCGGTTTCAACGATGGACCTTACAATTTTTTTGACAAAGTGCTAAGTGCAAATATTAAGGCCCCTGCTCTTTGTGTCAAATAATTTTTCTGCTCTCTTAAGGCAAGCTTATCGTCGATATAATATCCCAGATATTTATAATAGGAGACCCTTTCCAAATGTTTTCCTTCTAACCGGATATTGTGATGTACAGATCGTCGGTTGGTAATTAACATTGTTTTGGTTATGGTTGAATTAAGGGCCATCATGTTTGTGGACAGGAAATCTGAGAGTTCAGTTAGCAGCCTGGACAGTCCAACTTTTGTTAAACTTAGAAGCACAATATCATCTGCATATGCCAGGTGTGTAAGTTGTAAGTTGCCTAATTTCGGAGAGTGAGCATTGCAGTTGTTTAGTTTACCAGAAAGATCTGAAATAAATAAATTGAATAAATGTGGAGCCAGGACGCAACCCTGTTTTAATCAGATTGTGGTGTACACTTTTCTCGATAGGACGATTGCGTCCATGTATCCGAGTAAAATAATAACAGGCCCCTTAATATGCTCTCCGGTATCGCCCATGCTCTCAGCTTTGCCCACAGCAGGTTCCGGTCCACGCTGTCAAAGGCAGCTTGCAGATCTATAAAGCACAAGTGCAAGTCCTGTTTTGTACGCTGGCATCTTTCAGCAACCATTGTGATAGTTAAAATGTTCGAGGTTGTTCCGGTCCCTTCTCTGAACCCCGTTTGATTAATAGGAATAAGTTCTCTTTCTCCCGACCAGTTTACCAAATCTTTTAAAAGAAGCGATGCAAAGTATTTAGCTTCAACGTCCTGCAGTGCTATTAATCGGTAATTGAGTGGGTTTTGCTCTTTCTCCGCCTTTGTATATGGGCATGATTATGGAGCATTGCCAGCTATCCGGAACTAGGTTGTAAGACTGCACGTCTGCAAAGAGTTTCTCAAAGTGTAAGCTCCAGTATTCAGGTGCGTATTTATAAGTAGCTTGCGGAATGCCGTTCGGCCCCGGTGCCCCGTTGCTTTTGCCCTTTTTGATTATTTTTATTATCTCCTCTGCAGAATAAGTACCATACGTTGCAACAGGGATTGAAGTTTTGCTTGGGTCTGTTGTTAAAGGCAGACTGCAACATTCTTCCTCGATTATCATTTTGTTGGGATATTTCAAAATGAGTTGGTTCCCTGGGATTTTTAGTAAATTTTCTTTACATTTTGACGAGAGGAAAGTAGCCCATTCGGTTTCCTGCACATTCGATGTAAGTATATTTCGAGGTCTTGTTAATTTATTTATTATTTTCCAAAATGTGTTTGAATTCGAGTGCTTAGTGCTAAAAAGCAATTTAGACCAGAAACTCTCGTTTATCCTTTTTTTGAAGTCCCAGACCTTCTTTTTGTATATTTTTCTTTGTAAAAGAAAGGTATCCAATTGACGCCCATCTTGGTCATTCAACTGCAGCTTCTTTTGAGTTCTTCGCAGGGCCCTTCTTAGATCTTGCAAGTCTTTCGGCAATTTGCTATTTGGACTTCATATCTGGTAATTTCATTTTTGTCTTTAATTTCTCCAGGAAGAGAGTCCATGCTTGTATCTTATTCATTGGGACGTTTCCTAGTTCATCCAGCGTCACCTCTATTATCGAGAACCACTCAATTTTGTTTGTATTTGTCCAATTTATGCGTTTTTGATTAATTGTACCTAATTGGCCCCCTAGTATATTAGATGGTTGAAATCTTTCCATACAGAAGTTGAATTTAATGTGTTGCATCGCATGATCACTCAGGGGTGTATATTCAATATAAAAACTAACTAGTAAGGAAATTAACGAAAAACTTAGAATGGTGAAATCCAATGTTGATTGGGCATGCGGGCCAAAATAGTTTTTCATCGGTCCTACCATTCAGGACTCGCATGCCTTGATACTCAAGTTCTGTTACCAATTGGATGCCTAATCGATCCTTTCGAATCCTCGCCCCGCCTTGTAACTGTTGTGGAACACTCCAATACATGTTATCTGCTGTTAATATTTCGTCTTCCTCTGGTGAAAATATCAAGTTGGAATTAAAATCATCGGTTACTATTATATTCCACGATGGCTCTGTGCTGCGAAGGCCCGTTATTACTTTGCATAATAGAGCATTTTTTATCTTTTTGACTCCGAATTTAGGTTGAGTGTAATAATTAATCAGGATTGTCGTCTTGTTGTTAGTGACATTTTGTTCTGAAAATGTAATTAATTGAATGCTTGGATCAGGAGATTTAAGCTGTTCCGAGTTAATTTTTAAGGCTATTGACACAGACTGAAAGGCCACCTATGGCTCGACCATAGATTTTACATTTTTCTGCGGCTACAGTATAGTGGATGAAGCCAGCTAACGGGATATCTTCTTGCAACCATGTTTCTTGCAAGGCGTTTATATCGCAATTAGCCCATTCTTATACCATCATTTGCTGCGTGATTCACCTTATCGCTATTCGGTCACTTCTTCCGCTTATCATTTAGCATGCTTGGCAGCCATTTCCAGTGATCCATTTTTAATATTGACTCCCCAACTCTGTCTGCTACCATTCTTTCCTGAGTGGGAACTGTGTCGCTTCTGCCTTTTGCATTGTGTAAGATTGAGTAGACTGGCTTTTGAGGATCAAGTTTGTCCAATTTCCTAGTAAGTAGCTGACTACTGGATTTCTTTAGAGGAAACGGATAACGTGGGATACTGGGCTGTGATAATTGTATGCCCCATGTTTGAAATAGATCAGATCGTCCTAATATTAATTGCACTATCCCTGGGGTTTTCCAAGTGGTCAATGTTTGTTCATTTGTTACATCCTTGGTCCCTCTTAGAAATTGAACTAATTCAAGATCTGTGGTTTTAATATCTCTTAATTCCTTGATTTCAGCCATAAGTTTCAAGATGTTGCTACTATTCAATATATCATGACAACCCTGTGTCTTGTACTACGGTGTCCAAATAATTTGATGATGTTCATCACCGGGCTTAGGAGAGCCTATCCTTAGTTCTTTACAATCCACCTGATTAAATTGCATAATTTCCTTATTTGTTATACAAAAGCTTAATTTACCCTGATTAGAATTGTTCAGTGTTACTAATGTAGGTCCTGGAAAATGTCATTGGGAATTTTCTACAATATCTTGGACTTCCATTTCTGTCGTTGTTTGTGATGAGGAGACAGTCATTAACTTTTCCGCTGCTTCTGAGCTGTGTTCCGTATGTAATTGACTGATTGCACAATTTGATATCCCATTTATTCCAGCTGGGTTGTTTACAACTTGGAGGATTTGAGGTTTTAGCATAGTTATGGTCTCGGTTGATTGTATGTGCCCCTCTGTGTTGTTGTTTTCCAGGACTAGGGGTTTATCTTGGGATAGCATACTCTTCCGAATAATTTTTAACTGCGTGATCTCTTTAGTACAAGGATCACTGTTTTTTTCCTGGTTTATGGTTTTGTTGGAGTTTTTGTCAGAGCCAATAGTAGGTGACACTTTCTGCTGATTTTTCATCATATGTGAGGGGCTTATCTCACTTCCTAATAGTTGGGAGCCCTTGGGTTCATTTTTAGTCATCGGATTTACATTGGTGGACTTATCATCTCTTCCTGTTACTTCCAAACTATTTTCCCATATGCGATCCTCTTTTGTTATTCTTGTGTTTATTTTTGAAAAAATGGGGTATATTCTAATGCCCGAGTGTGGATCTGCTTCACATTTTTTTTTCTGGCTTTCCGTTCTTTTTTCCTTTGTCTCTTTGTTAGTATTTGCTTTTTTGGTTCTGAAACAATTGCCTCGGTCTTAACTATTTTGTTGATATCATCCCTTCTTATAACGTTACCAGACTTGAAGATTTCTTCTTTATTATATTGCCCTGGAGAGGGATCATTATCGGTTGGTAGTTGTTGCTTAATTATGGGAGATCCCAGTCGGTCTGTCTCTGTGGCAGGATTAATAAAGCGTTTGTTTAAAGTAAGTATCTGTTCCAGTATAATTGGTAATGAGCTCAGTTTATCTAGTACTGGTCCGTATGTACAGACTGGTTGAAGTTGGGAAGTAGTTGTTTGTGCTCTTTTAATTAGATTATTCAAATTGTCTAATTTCGTGTTTATCCCAGCTATGTATGATGCATTATTAGATCAATTTGAATGTCCAATTTGTCAGATTGCATTATTAGGGTTGTCGTAGATGTTTGTAGTGCTTGTAATAGGGGAGCAACAAAATCCGGAGTCCCTACATCCTTGAGGGAGTTTGCTTTGGCCTCATTGTTTGATGATTTGTTATGCCTTATGTTTGCTGCTGGTAATATATTTTCACTGGGGTCCGTTGGCCTGTGTTGAGTTTCTTTGTAACAAGTGCCGGCTGGTTGATACTCCTCTTCGTTGCTTCCCTTTTCAGCCGCTGCAACAGCCTCCTCATTGACTGAGTTTTTGTCAGCCAGTGGTTCATTCTCTTTATCTAATGAATAGCATGGATTAGGCCAAAGGTGGGTGAGCTCATTGAAGCTTGACTGTAAAGATTGTATGTGATTTTGTTGAGTTTTACTCATTGCTTCCGGACTCGGACTTAGATTTTTTATATATATTGGAAGCTCTTGTTGTGTAGATATGCTTTTAAAATCATCGAAGGCCGAGTGTACTATCGCTGATATAGTTAGACTACTTTTTGTCTCAATTGGATTTTTTATGTAGTCTAGGTTTTCCGATTGTTCTAGCCCTTTAGGTGAGTCACAATTTTCGCTCAATTGAAGGTTTAATTTCCCAGAGGTAGACGTGTGAATGGCGTCATCCAGCCACTGATCGTTCCCTACAAAGCTTTGTAAGGGGGCTATAGGGGTTGATAAGCCCAAGAACAGTGCTGACCCGGGGTCCTTCAGTAATTGTTGAAATCGTAAATTCTGTGTAAAGTTTTTGTTTGAAGCAGATTTTTCAAATAAAGAGGCAATTGGTGAGATTAGCAGGTTTTTCACGGTGTTGCTTGCCTTATTTGAGTTTGTTTTATATATTCTTCTCCGTTTAGCTAAACCCCTTGGGGCAGTTGTCCTTTCTCCCGGAGCCTTCCTCACTTTGCCAGACCGCATAGTTGATCTGGGGTCGGCTCGGCTCGACTTAGGCACCAAATGTCCAGGGGTTATGCGCGGGCTGCACACTTCACACTGTGCCAACCCCCCAGCTCCCAGCAGTACGCCTGCGGGGGGAAAGGCTATGACCGTGACTCTTTCTCTTCCTTGGGGCTTAGATTATACTCTTGTCCAATGCTGGGGCCAGTGCTAGGGCCTGAGGTGATGCAGTCTGGCACACACACTGTTGACTGCTTACGGGGAGTAGGCAGCCGATGAGAGGCAGCCGATGAGAGGTGGGGGAACTGACCTCTAGTCTGGTCTAGTCCGCGTAGCCGCGTATACCATCAGGCACCTAGGACCAAGACCCAGAGACCAAGAGCCGCAAAGTACATCATAACCATCTACACAGCCCCAGGAAGCAAGTTTCTATGACTCCTCTCTCCAGCTAGTCCCCCCGCATCTCCCCAACTCTCCCAGGCATGAGGTAGCAGCTCGGAACGCCGCTAATTATACTGCTTACTGAATGCTCCTCCACTTGATGCTTGTGTGCATGTGGCAATTCGCTGAAAACACGGTTGAAATCACAGGTTGCTCCTGTTGCCCAGATCGCCGGCTGATGCTTACAAGAACCGGAGCGCCCGCAGCTGCCCGCTGCCCGCGGTTCGCCGAGGTCACTCCCTCACTTCCTCAGAGAGCTGGATAGGGCGCTGCGTCAATTCCGCTCGCTGGCTCCCACCGGCTTCCTTTGATCCTTTGATCCTCTCTTTGCCGGATACCGGGCGCCGGGAACCGGGAGCTTTTTTACCAGGTGCGGGGGCCGGGCAGGGACCTTGATGAGACTCTGGCGAGACTACTACTCGCCACCGCCCGCTGCTCACCGCTGAAGTGGAGTATGGCGACTGGCGATCTGGCGTTCTGGCGTTTCGGCTCTCTGCTGCACTCTGCTGGCCTCCAACGTATTCCTCTGCTGCCAAATCAGTCCTTCCTGTGCTTCCTCAAGATGCAAGGTGCGACAATGTCAACAGCACCAATGGCGCAAATGCACAAAGATACAGGGATGCAAGGTGCAGGTGTTCCACTGAAAGACTCTGGGAGCTCCTTGCTGGCTCCCTGCCGTGAGATTGCTCCTTTTGGCCAGGTTGTTTCTCAGTTTTTCCTGGCCTCAAGCCTACAAGAACCGTGGCTGGCACGGCCTACCAGCCTGACAGACTCCCAGCATAGCACAGCTTTCTGCACTCTGGAGTCGTTTTCTGAGGGGTGAAGAATGTTATAAAATGTTGTAAAATGTTGTAGTAGTTGAGATTTCTCAGTGACCTCGCAGTTCCCCCAGCTTGCAATCCCTTGCCGCTGCAGTCTCCACAGCCTTCCTCAGAGCTCTGCTGCGGCCTCTGCAGTCCCCTGTGACCCCTTCCGCGGTCGCGCTGTCCGCTGTGGTTCGGAGTTCGCGGTGACTGCAGCAGCTCTGTATCGGCTCCCAACGGTGCCGCTATGGGCTGCAGGCAAGGAAGGGCGTTTTCCACTTTACCGGCTGATGCGAGCGAGCTGGCCTGATGTGGCCTGCGCTACTCGGCGCAGTCTTCCTTGGCAGTTAGGCGTGGCGGTTAGCGGGTCTGCGATCTGCAATCTCCCGGTGCTTTGCTCGCTGCTTCACCGCTACCGCTCACCGCTGCTGCTGCGTGAACGCCCGCTCTCTCTCTCTCTCTCTCTCCGGTCACCCGCAAGATCAGGCCTGGATTCGGGATTCGGGACCAAACAACAGGCAATCCAAGTGAGGAGGTTGGTTTTAAGGGCCACCGTGGCGAGGTCGAGGGCCTCAGCAGCCCGACGGAGCACCATTGTGCACCTCGTGGCGTAGGATCTTGTGGTGCCGAGGCTGGATCCACTGGCGGAGCCGCCGGGCCGACAGGATCTGGACATGGTTCCTTGGGCCCAAAGGCGCGCCGGCGATAGCCCGAGGCCTAAAAAGGCAGTCCATGGCAGCAAGAAACTCTTGCACCTGTTTGGGAGTCGCCAACAGACCCGGGTAGGGCCGGTAGACTGTGGTACTCCAAGGCTCCAGAGGAGCCGCAGGGGCTGAGCCCCTGTCCCCCTTGTCCGCATCAGAGGAGCGACGGGGGGACGTCGGAGAGCAAACACGCTACTTCGACTTCTTTTTATGACGTCTCTTACCAGAATCCGAATGCGAAGACTTGGAGCCCGAGGAGCAATGGCTCCGGTCCTGCGAGCGGTTCCAGGAACGGCCCCTAGACCCAGAGCGGCAGTGTGACGAATGCTGGACCACCAGCAATTTCCAGCGCAGCTCCCTCAAGGCCTTCGGGGTCATAGCTCGACAGTCCCGGGAGTCGTGATCAGTCTCCAGGCAGTAGGGGCAAACATCGTGGGGGTCCGCCACTGACCTATTACGGCGGCAGGCCCCACAGGACTTAAAGCCAGGCATCCCTACGTGCATCAGGAGAAAAAAGGGGAGACAAAAGTCTCAAATAGTAGTCAAAAAGTGACTAAGGTACGTGCTCAATCCGGTTCTGCACTTGCTGGCACAGAAAAAGAAAGAACTGACGTCAGCGCGCATGGGTGGCGCCTAAGTACTTTTCCTGATATCATCTCAGCACTTACCACGCCAGTGACGTCGCGGAGCTGCAGGACGCCACCTACTGACGCGCAGGGGTACTGCTAAGCAAAACTTTCCGGATCCAGTCTTACGCCTGGAGATATTCTAAGGTAAGGAATCCAAAACTAACGTGTCTCTTTCAGATAACCATACATATGCTGCTGGTTTTAAAACCACATTTTAATTCTGTTTCTGAATGCATAATAGTTTATTGGTACTAATTGACTCACTGTAATGTCCCCACTTGCACTTTGATGGTAGTAACGACCGAATAAAGGTAAATATGAATGAATGAATGAAGATGGCGGACTCCCTCGCGTCTAGGCCTCTGGTGTTGAACAGCACAGCAGGCCTGTATGAAGGTCGCTTGGCTTCGGCAGCTGTGGGCTCTGGGCCGGTGCAGATAGGTCCTCGTGTCGTGTTTGTCAGCTGTGGCCTCCCGGCTGATGGCCGATACGTGCTTCTCCTCAGCAGTTGCCTCCCCTGCCTGGGCCAGTGCACACAGGCGCCCATCTGCGGCAGGTGTGTCCTCTAGGCCAATGACTCTTCACAGGTGAACATTTCTGGTGGCGTTGGCAGCACCAATCGTGTGTGGGCGCGTGACAGAACAGCTAGACAGCGCCATGACATTCTCGCAGATAACTTCCTCGCACAGCTCAAAACCGGAAGTGGACCAGGGAACCTCGTACGATTTGAGTCAACGACACCTTCACCCCCTACAGAGGCAGTTGGCTATGTATGGGTGCGTCACGTGCTGGAAACACGGCAGGCTTCTACTCTTAGCTACTCATCCCTCCTGGGTCTGGCTATCATTTCCGGTCTGAGCAGACAGGCAGGACGGGAGGAAGGCTCTAGGGCCCAGGACTCCAGGCAGACTAGTTCTGAAGGTATTGAAGTATTGCATGATGTCAACAACACAAGGTGCCAATAAAGAGACATCTTCCATATTTAATTAAGGAACTTGGTTACTCCCTATGGTCCTGATGGCCAATGAATGGTGAAAAGGTCTCGGTAAAAAGTTACAGACTCATAAATGGGTTTGGTATATTGCAAAAACAAAAAACAAAACAAACATGCTTTCGGTCACAAACTCCTAAGTTTGCCCCTGAAAAAATGCCTTGTATATCTGGCCCTATATTATATAAAATTGTGAAGTAAAGATGTGGTAGGGCTTATTTATGTATCGGAATGTCTTTAAGTGATATATTTTACTTAATTTTATGAAAATGACTTAAAAAAAATCTTTTTAAACATGTACTGACAATACATGTTTATTAAATTGTTTTTTAAAGTGAGAATTTGTCTACTTCGATGACAAGTCATGCAGCCTAGAGCGGATTGTGAGGGCTGGGTTCTTCGGAAAGATGAACACAGCAGGCTCCATGTAGCATGCATGGGCCTTAACAGGCTTTACAATTACCACATATATATTCCGGAGTGATACCCATGCATACCTCCCTCATAAGATAACAGATGCAAACAAATCCGGATTTTTTTATGAATAAACAAGTGCACCTGTTCATGAATTTGGAATCCCTCTCACTGCAGTCATTCAAGGAAAGGGGAGAATACACTGTTAGATATACTGGGGCAGATTTACAAACCCCTTGCGCCACTTTTGCGTCACTTTTCCCATGTTAAAAATTACGCAAAAATGGCGCAATGGGCTTGTAAATCTGCCCCACTGTTTTTTGAGGCTCAGGTGAGGTGCAAAATGTAGGGAGCGCAAATTCCCATTAGCCCATAAAGGATGGGAAATCCTGGCTGAGGTAACCTCGAGAGACAACCCTAAACAATTAGTCACATGCTGTGCTCCGAAATCAACAAAACACACTCAAGTGGTGATCCTACCGCAAAACAACAATGGATGATAGATATAGGACCCTCTCTAACAGAAAGGAAATGTAAATATTGTTGTGAGTAAATCCAACTCATGCTGTTAATTGGCTGCCACAGGTTGATCCATTTTAGGTGCTCACATGGTATAGATTACTCCCCAAACCGTGATAAAGTGTGTCAAAAACACGGAAGAGGCCCGTGAGAGGCGTGCTAAGGGAGAAACACATTTTCTACACCTGTTGTGGATATGCCCAGTAATAGTGAATTCCAGGAGAGAAGTGTACCACGCCTTGACCAGGCTGGTTGATACCAGACAACCCGAAACCCAGTGGGTATTTTCTTTTGTGCAGTTTTATGCAGTGCAAACTCGACCCAAAGGTATTGGAGAGCTTCATATGATAGCACCAGTTACATTACACAAGGACACGTTCAGTGATTTGCCCAGAATCACAGGATGTTGAGCTGACGCCGAGACTCGAACCCGGTTCCCCAGCTACAAAGTCGGCAGCTCTGGCAGTTATGCCACAGCTGTCAAAAGATTATAAATGGCATGTCCCAGTTTCTATTGGCAAAATGGAGGTTGGCAATGAGGTAGTAGGGCTGCAAATGAAACGCAAAGACTAGATTTTAGATGAAGTATGTCTGCTGTAATGAAATGGTAGATGAAAAGTGATTGAGTGGCGCTGCAGCAGTCAGTCCAAGTCCCCAGGGACCCAATGAAAACCTACCTCTATGGGCTCAAAGTTTAAAACACTAAGGGCGTGGAACACCCCCCCACCGCTTTTGCAGCTGCAGTGGGGGAAGAGGATTTCCACTGGATGACTCTTGTCACACTAAACGAATTACTTACAACGTATTACCTTCTTGACTTACTGAACAGAAGGTCATAAAATAACTTCAAAGGTAATGTTATGGCAGGACTGAATCATGGGGCCTGTTAAATCGAAAGAAGGCAAACAGTGGGCAAGAATGAGAGTGTAGAAATAATGACAATTGGAAAGAAAAGCAGAAATGAGGGGAGAAAGGAAGAGGAAATGTGAGAGAAAGAGATGAAGAAAAGGAAATATAAAAGCAGAAAAGATAGAAGCAAATAAGAAACTATTATAAGAACCGTTCATTGGAAGATAAAAAAAAGTAAACAAGGAAAAAATAGAAGAATGTGAGTGAAAGTAGAGTGGTAAAAGCAAAGAAATAACCCTAGCTAGAAGGTTTGGGGTCACTTGCTTTGCCAACTTGCAATGCTCGCCCTCTCAATAACTTTCAGGGTAAATTTCAAAGTGGTGGATATTTTATTTCTTTGGTTACTCCCTTAGATGGCGGAGAATTTCATCATATGTCTCTTTACAAAGATTTTGCGCAAGTCACAATCTATAGCCAAGTATACATCATGTGAGACAATAGGTGCCATTCTCAATGTCGACCTTTTGTGTTTGAGACCTACTGAGCCAGGAACAACTGGATGCTTCAATGTGGGGAATGCTTTGTTAATGAAATTCAGGGGGAGATAATTGGTGTTACTAGAATACAATATATGTTTCTGTTGATTTGTGTATATTTCTGAGGCAAACATTAAATAAAGTTTAAAAAAAATTCACATTTCGGCTCTCTCAGCCACAAAACGTTAAATGAGAAAGCAAGCAATACACAATAAATGAAAACACGTGTTGTTGCTAGTTGGAAGGCAGGACATGGGATTGCTGAGCCCATGTATAATCCTCACCCCAAGCTGCATCCTTTGGGAGTTGGCGCGAGTTGGGGGGCCTATTAGTATTAGCCATGCCCATATTTCCCTAGCACCCAATCGATGCTACAAAGAGGCTGATCAACAAGCTTAAAATGGCATTCAAAAAACCTTCAGCTCTGTGTGTTGCTGGATTGAAGCTAGGAATATGAAGATACATTAATATTGTTGGCAGAATATTGAGGGACAAAACTTCGAAAGGTAAGTGCATATAAATGAAATATTGTTTTAATATTCCTAACTCCATATCTATGCACAATAAAAGTCAGTAGCGGCTAGTGTGTAGGCGGAGGCAATGCGGGATAATAACATGAGGGAAAAAAAAAAAAGGAAAAAATTATTTATTTGCTTCCTGGCGCTCTTTTGCTCAGAGTCCTCGCTGCAGGCTGAAGACGGCTGAAATGCCAGAAACCGGTCCTCGGAAGCTTGTTTCCGGTCCAGGGAAGGCATGGCTTGGCAGTTCAGGCTGGACTGTTCCCTTGAGGCACAGGGTCAGACTGATTTGCATATGGCCATGTCTGAACTGGGGTGGCAGAGTGGGCTAAAGAACGGTGATGGATTAAACCCAGATCTTTTGACTGGGTGTGAGTGTTTGATTGGTTCAGATGCTCCGTCCATCACCACCCCCTTTTGTACCACAGAGTCCTCGCTGCAGCACAGGCTCCCACACTCCCCTTAGGCCAATCCTGATGCTGCTCTCATGCTGGTGGCAGTATGAAAACAGTGTCAGTATTCGCCTGCGCCCCATGAATTTGCGCTCCCAGATAGACGGGGAACCTGTGCCTACTGTCTACAACCCAACAACATAGCTCAGGTTGGAGACAGCTGAGTGCGCTTGTAGGTTTGGCTGTCCTGAGTCGCCATAGCAGAGGAGCAAACCTGTTTTATTTTGCAGGTTTTGGGGATGGGGGGAGTGACACTGCTCCGCCATAGCAAAGGAGCAGCCACTGATTAAAGATACATATGTATCATCATGGTACATATATTCTCTACTCACCTTTCGAGATTGTGTCGTCGATATATGTTGCCATCGAGATTCGTACCTCACTATTCTGGATGGACACGGTTTTGGTGCACGTTAGCTAATCAGAGTGCCAAGCCATCCTGACTAGATGAAGCAGCAAACAGGTTGGTACTCAGTCGTGAAGCGATTTGTTCCAAGTGGTGACTTTAGAGCACTAAAGGGGTAATGTATAGTTGTATCTTTAGTTAGGGTGTTTGGTGTGTTAAACCCCTCCAAAAATATATCAGGCCTGATTCACAAAGCTAAACTTACACTTTTTTGTGATGTTCAGTACATTTTGGTATTCACAAAGGTAAACTTAGGCCAAAAGTCTAACTTTACTTTTAGTAACTTACCTTTGTGAATATCGAAAAGCAGTAAAGTTAGACTTTTTGGTCTAAGTTTACTTTCACGAATAACGAAAAGTAGTAAAGTTAGACTTTTGGTCTTAGTTTACCTTTGAGAATACTGAAAAGTAGAAAAGTTAGAATTTTGTTCTGAGTATACCTTTGTGAATACAGAAAAGTAGTAAACTTACACAAAAGTGTAACTTTACGTTTGTGAATCGGGCCCAGAATGAAACGGTGTAAGGCTTGCGCATGGTATATGTAGGAAGCTGGCTCACAAAACTTTTTCCCCGCAGGGAATCACAACGCGGTTGTTACGACAACCGCGTTGTGATTTCGCATACCATTACTCCGCAAGTCGGAACGACGACTTGCGGAGGGGGGGAAGGTGTTGGATTTAAAGTCCAACACCTTCCCTACTGTTCGCACTGACTGGAGTTGGAATAGTAAATTATACTATTCCAACATCCAGCGCCCCCCTCCGCAAGTCGTTGTTCCGACTTGCAGAGTAATGGTATGCAGAACCACAATGCGGTCGTTGTAACGACCGCTTTGTGATTCCCTGCGGGGGAAAAAGACGGCGGTAGAACGACGTACATTCGGCTGGCTCAGTATATAATGTCCACCTGAGGCACTGTGCACTGAGCCTAGGCAACACTTAGTGATAGTGTTTAGATTCCTGATAACTAAAGCTCTCAATCTCAAGGGGTAGCTGTGGTGAGCATTTAAGCTTATACAGGAGGAGCTAAAGTGGGTGCATTTACCAAATAGTCATTCAGCTAGCCTTCACACAACAAAGAACCACACCAGTGTTAATAAAAATACTGTAGTATCTATTAACACAACACCAACACTAAGAACTAACTTGGTAAAGCTCCTAACCGGAGATATCAAATACACATAGAAATACTTCAAAAACAGGTAAGTAGCACTGAAAAATACATGGGGCCCTTATGAGTGGGTGGGGGGTCCAAACCATATACTAAGAAATTGGTATGTGAAGAAAGTACCAAAACAAGACTGATACCCAAGGATGGAGAAGCCCAGGGGAAGCACGGAACCATCAAAGGTGAGTGGCTAGGGACCCCAAGGCTCCCAGGTGCAGAGTGGTTACAACAGGTCAAACGTCCATAGGATAATACAGGGTAAGTTGCAGTTGGTATTTTCTTGTTTCAGGACTCTTCCCAAAGGACCCTGAGGACATCAATTGGATCAGGGAAGGTTGAAGAGCCACCCCACCAGTGGATAACCAGGGAACCCACATAAGGGAGCCTAGGAGCATAGGTGTGAAGTTGTGTCGGAACCGCCTGTTGAAGCTAATGGAGGATGTTGGAAGTCCGGCGGCTGCTGCAATTCGTGGACCAAGACGGTGGAATACAGACGTTGATTCAGGATAAGGAGTACCAGAATGCAGAGGGGACAGAGTCCAAACCACCTGGAGGTGTCTAGGATGCGCAGGCGCACAATGCCACCCTTTGTCAGAGGTACTTGCTGTGGCACAACGGTCTTGATGAATTAGCTGTGGAGCCCAGGTGACAATGCAGGAGCACAGGAGAAGTCAATGAGCTGTCCCACAATGGATGAAAAAAGCAGGAAGGTCAGTGGTCGGCCGGACCACCAACAATTGGCAACTGCTACAGGCGAGTAAAAGGAAAAGATGCTTGGTTGCAGACCAGCAAGGCCTGTGGGACTAACCCATGAAGGGTGTGTCAAGGCTGGCCCTTATTGCGCAGAAGAGCCAGCAGGCATCTTTGGAGCCCCCTCTGGGAACAGGCACAGGGAGTCGCAGGAAAGCCTCAGCAGCACAGAAAATGGAGGCCCATGATGCAGAGGATGCAGGCCGGACGCTGTTCTTGGAGCTGTGCGATGCTTGAGGCTGGGGCTTCTTGGAGCTCAAAGATCTTCTGTGAGCAGAGTCAACAAGCCTTGGCAACGGCAGAAAGACGTAGTACACAGGGATGTGGTTCAGGTTGGCTGGAGAGGGATTACAGTCTCCCAAGTTTCAGGAAGTCTGGTCAGCCCTCTGGGGAACCAACAAACCCCCACCTGTGTTGCAGAACTGGGAGATGTCCATGGGACAGCAGGATCAGCAAACCTGTTGTCAACATTGAGGTTACTGCGGATGCAGGAAAGTGATTCCTTCAATCCAAGGGAGAGTCCTTCTTGCTTGGATGCATACAGAGTCCTTGCTGACTCAGAGGATGCATGGCCACAGAGTTGCAGAAACTTGGAAGAGCACAGAGACGAAGTTGCAGCAGGAATCTTCCCACTAAGAGTAGTCTTGTCTTTCATCCTGGCTCGATCCAGTTGCAAAGTACCAGTTTTCAACAGAAGAAGTTTCTTCAGACAGGTCTAGACGAATCTTGACAAGTTCCAGGATGAATCTAATGACGCACTTTCAGAGGAGCTCTTAAATAACCCTAAAAGGGGAAGGAGGCCTGATGTGGTGACCCACCGATAAGGGGAGGTCAGGGACGCTACTCAACTGACCTAGCTAGTCAGATGCTCCCAGAGGCAAAGATTCAAGACGGCAGGTTCAAGTGGCCACCTGGAGTAGCTGAACAGGGGGTGGACACCCACCTGTCCTTTGTGTAGCTTCGTACCAGAGCGGGAGTGAGGACTCCTGAACTAGGCAAACTGATTTATGCAAGGAGGGCACCAAATGTGCCCTTCAATTGAGTCTGGTGGTGCTGGGAAGTGCACGCACCCTACCTAATTCTAAAGGAGCGGTGGTCACACCTCTCCTTCATGGGAAATCCTTTGATTAGCTTCCCCTGCCTGAGTTAAGCTCATCAGCACGAGGGCAGAACAGTGTCTGGGGTCGGCAGCAGCATGAGCTGGCAGGCAGACCCCGTAAGGCAACACAGGTAGGTATTGGGGGTACTCTAAGGACCCCTCCCCCGTGAATGGTATCATGCAACTAACACTGGAATCAGTGTAATGGCATGATTCATCCAGCATGTTTAATACCAACAATGACCAGATTTGTAGCAGCCATTATGTAGCTAGATATCTCGAATTGCTAGTGTCCACTACATACCTCAAAATGTCTGTCCCACGCTTACAAAGCCCAGAGAATGGAGTCCACAGTTTGTAGGGGTACCTCTGCTTGTGCAGGCGTACCCACACACTTAGAACCATGCACCCTGCCCCTGGACTGAAAGGCCTACCTTAGGGGTGACTTATAGGTTTAAAGTGCAGTGACTGGAATATAAGGAACACCTTATATCTAAAGTTAAAGGTGCACGCACCATTTCACTCATACTGCAACAGCAGCTCTGCAGACAGTTTGCATGGACTCCCATGGGTGACACAATACATGCTGCAGCCCATGGGAGACCCCTGGTGTATCAATGCCCTGGGTACCTCAGCACCATAAACTAGGGACTTACAGTGGTACCCCAGTATGTCAACAAGCCTTGGCATTGACCCAACAATTTTCAGGCGATGTTTACAGGCCACTTTAGCATTGTAAGTCCAGAACCGTATTAGTTCTCACTTTCTCATCAGACTCCGTAAACACCTCACTCTTTTCTTACTTTTATACACATTAGTTACCAATATTATATGGTTCACTAGGGAAGTGAGGTATGACTTTTTTTCTTTACTTGTGGTACCTTTAGATGAAACAGAGGTATGGTCAGGGCCATAAAATAGGCTTCAGTACTTTAACATTCTCACAAATTGGACACCTGGCCAAGTTACTAGATAAATCATCTGTTGTGATGATTCTCAAACACCTTTAGCGCTTTATTTGTACTATTTATGAGATAGATTACGTGTGAAAAAACAAAACTTTGATTGTGTTGTCTTGAATATGATGTGAAATATGAAACTTAAAGGCCTAACATTGAACCACCAAAGATGCTGCTAGCAGTGACAGTGGGTAAATCAGTACCTTTATCTTCCTCCATTATCTTACAAAGCGGAAGATGAAGCAGAACTATAAGGCTGCTAATAAAACAACTCCAGAAACAACTGAGAACACACAACCAGCTCTGGAGAAATGTATTCTTCCTCCTTTCTCTTCCACTTCAGTGACCGAGACTCACTTTGAAACCTTTAGTGTTGGCATTGTGAATATTTGAGGTAATCTTACTGATGGAATTCTTTGCAAGTCATGGTCTTGCACGTAGAGTGCTTAAGCATTTTTTACTTTCTTTTTTCAAGAGTGCCAGGCCTTAAAGGGCTATCCACTTTGTGTGAAATACTCCACCAAACACCAAATAAATGGACCTTGAGAGTCTTCTCTTAAAATCACATTTGGAACATTTAAACCCTGTAGGAAATTGCCCCTTTTTGCATGGTTACCCCCTCACTTTTTGTAAGATACCCAATACCAACTTGACCAAGTGTGTGCTGGGACCCTGCTAACCAGGTCCCACAACTAGTGTTCTTTCCCACAACTGTACCTTTGTCTCCCCAACTGTTACACCTCTGGGCCATCTGCTAAGTCGCTTGTAAAAGGTACCCCTGGTACAGAGGGCCCTGTGACCAGAGAGGGCCTTTGAAGGGCTGCAGCATGCATCATGCCAGCCTCAGAGACCCATCACCTTAATACCCACTAACTGCTGTTGCAGGCTGTGGGTTTTGGTGTAGACCAAACTGAAGAATCGACATGGCATGCATCCCTGTGTGCCATGCCCACCAGCATAGCCTATGGCAAGGATAAGTCACCCCTCTAGCCTCTAGCAGGCAGGGTGCACATACCACAGGTGAGTGCATAGCTGCATGAGCAATATGCCCCAACAGTGCAGTGAAGCCATTTTGAGAACATGGGCTGCAAGGTTGTCATTACGAACTACACAGCTCCATGACGGGTTTGGTAAATGCTGGGAAGTTTGGTACCAAACTTCTCAGCATAATAAGCCCACACTGATGCCAGTGTTGGATTTATTATAAAATGTACTCAACAGATATGTTAGAGATGCCCCCTAAAAAATACCAACTTCTAGGGTATTGGCTGAATGGTTCCCACCAGCCCGCCACCAGCAGAGAGGTTTCTGACCTCATGGGGTGAGAGACTTTGTGCTCTGGGAGGTCAGGAACAAAGCCTGCTCTTAGTGGAGGTACTTCACACCTCCCCCTGGAAGGAACAGCAATACTTGTCGGTGAGCCTCATAGGCTGTCACCTTGTAATGTGCTGATTTGGGCAGCTCCAACCTACTTCCCCCAGGAGTTAGTCTGGATCTAGAGAATTTTCTTCAGCAATACCCCTGCACATTGGTAGGGCGTCGGTCGGCTCCGTGTCCGTCGTTGTGCGCACCGGAACAAAGTTGCGGGACCTACATTAATACTGCCCAGGCACACCGACGTCAGTTCTTAACACAACTTTCCACGTCAGAAGACACTGATCACTGGTGCATCAAAACTAGGGTTCTTTAGGGGAGCCCCTAGCCCTAGAAATCAGTTTGCAGAGTGGGGAGGATTGGTGGGGCGGTAAGGAATCTACACCTAGAATATGTGTCTACCAAATACATCATTACCAAAGGTAAGTAACTTGTTCATCTGATAGAGACTGCCAGTTGTAGATTCCTTACCTTAGAATAGATAACCCAGCAATACCAAACCCGGAGGAGGATCGGTGACCCAAAATCACATGAGGAAGTCCTGGTGGACCAAATGGCCAAGTACCCGTCCCTCCAGATTTGGCTGCCCAGGCAGTAGTGTCTCCTAAACGTATGCAGGGATGCACAGGTTGCCGCCTGACATATCCAGGACTGGGACTCTGCGTGCTAATGCAGTGGTTGCCACTGTTGCTCTAGTAGAGTGAGCACATAACCCCACAGGAGATTCCTTCTTCACCAATGCGTAGCATAATTTAGTGCAGAGGACAACTCATCGGGAGATGGTCCTTTTCTGTATTGCCGGACCTTTCTTGGCTTCTACATAGCCAGTGAAGAGTTGATCGTCCACTCGGAAGTCTTTGGTGTGATCAAGATAAAAAGACAACGTACGTTTCGGGTCCAGGCGGTAGAGTCCTTCTTCTTCCTTGGAGGAATGAGGGGGCAGGTAAAAGTTGGGCAGAGTAATGGACTGTCCCACATGAAAGGGCATAACCACTTTAGGGAGGAACAAGGCTTTTGTTCAAAGCACTTTATCTGGATAGACAGACAGATAGGGAGGCTTGGAAGACAGAGCCTGACGCTCGGTAAATCTGCGAGCAGAGGTGATGGCAATGAGGAAAGCAGTGTTACGCGTTAGAAGCCAGAGAGGACAATTATGAAGAGACTCGAAGGCAGCACACATAAGAAAAGTCAAAACCAGATTTAAATCCTACTGGGGCATTATGAAAGGAAACAGAGGAAACAAATGAGTAAGGCCCTTAAAAAAACCTATCGACAATGGTAGATTTGAATAAAGAAGGCTAACCTGGAAGTCTCAGAAAGGCAGAGATAGCCTTCAAGGGTGCCTAAAGCAGAGCCCTGCTGGGCCAAAGAAAGTATGTACAACAGAACCTCTGAAAGAAAAGCAGACAGGGGATCAACAGCCTTTGCTGTGCACCATGCCGCAAATGTGTTCCCTCTACAGGCGTATACCGGTTTAGTGGCAGGACGCCTGGTTGCCAAGATGACATCACAGACTTCGGGTGGAAGGTCGAAAGCTGTCAACTGCCGCTGCTCAATCTCCACCCAAGAAGGTGGAGACTGGACAGGTTGGGGTGAAGGACCCTGCTACTGCGACAGAAGATCCTCCAGAAGAGGCCGTCCGATCAGAGAATTGATGGCCATGCTTAGAAGGTCATAATACCAGACTCTTCGTGACCAATCCAGAGCCACAAGAATAACATGAGCCAAGTTGTGTTTGATCTTCCTGAGCACTCAGGGCAGAAGTGGTATAGGCGGAAAGGCGTAGAGAAGACTGAAGCTCCACTCGTGACGAAAAGCGTCACAGAGCGAGCGCTACCTTGGAAACTCCAACACGCAATACAGCTGACATTGCAAGTTCTCTTTGGAGCCGAACAGATCTAACCAAGGCTCTCCTCACCGCTGAAAGAGACCTTGCACCACCTCTGAATGGAGACGCCATTCGAGATCGACCAGGAACTGACAGATACGTTTGTCTGCTCTGGTGTTCAGAGAACCTGCCAGGTGTTGAACCACCAGGGATACATCCTGATGTTCCCGCCATGTCCAGAGGGGGAGAGCCTCCTGACAAAGGGTTCACGACCCCACCACGCCCTGTTTGTTGCAGTACCACATGGTGGTGGTTTTGTCGGTGAACACCTGCACCACTTTCTCTTTGAGAGACAGAAGGAATGCCTTCAGTGCTAGTCTGACCTCACCCTACCTCCATCTAGAGACGAGTGAGTTAAGGTCTCTGTGTAGACTTAAAAAGATTTTCATGGGGTCTTGTGCCTTCAAGGTCCAGCTTCAGGAGCTCTTGGCAGAGTATGCAAGGGACCTTCCTTCTCAGGGGATAGATCCCGAATCAGGAGATGATGACGTTAGTGACAGAGGACAACCCCCAAACCATCTCACTAAATCTGGAGAATAGAGCCCCTGACTCCAAGCGTAGTACTCACAGCACCAAGGTCCCAAACAGGTGGGTCAGGTCCTGATGAGCTCAATGAAACCGACTCAGTGAAGAGGACAACCTTATATAAAGGTTGACTAAAAGAACAGATCAAGAGTCCAGACTCCTGGCTCTGGAAAAAGAGGGAGCAGAGATGGGCTTACTTCCATCAATGGTGGCAGAAAACCAAATAGGGAAATAGAGCAATCATATGACCCTAAAATCCCCAAAGGGATTGTTACCAAATATGAGGAAGGGGACTATATCACCAAATGGTTCACAGCATTTGAGAGGGCTTGTGAAATGAGAAAAGAGAAGAAGTCACACTGGGGAGCATTACTTTGGGAACTGTTCACTGGTAACTGCAGGGACAGACTTACGACCTCATGAAATGCACCCTGAATGAGTGCTTTATAGAGTACTGAGTAAAAACACTAGATGGTTGGTTAACTGGAAGTGAGGTACACAACTATGTTGGGCTTTAAAATCTCATGATGAAAAAACACATGTTAAATAATTGCCAAACGAAAAGTTGCATTAGTCTCTGGTGGACCTAGGTCAAATTTCTCCCTAAGAATTGGAAAAGAAGGCAGATCATTGCGTCAAGACTAGAGTGACCAAAACTTTCACTGGTGGTGGTTCCCCCAAAGATAAAAACCAAAACTCTTCTATAGGCCCCCAAAAACCGGTTCAGGAGGGTGGGCCCCAGAAGTCTTCCCCGCCCACGGGTGGGTAAAGGGGAAACAATTTCATCCCCTATAGGCCTGGTGTGAGAAGGTAGGACACCAAACTGGAGATTCTGCCTGTCCTAGCAAGAATGTCCCTAGTCCACCTCCAGTTAGGACTGGTGTGGAATATCTCCAGATGGGATCAACAGTTTGCCCAGAGCAAATCAGGGTTCACACTGAAGCTATTTTAGTCTGTGAAGGGGCGGGAGAGTTGGCCACTTTGCCTGCCTGGCCCCCTAACTTGAAAAATTACTTACAGTGCCACTTAGTGAATGGGAATACAGTAGAAGCCCTGATGGATACATGCGTCAGTGTCACTATGGTGAACGATATACTGGTTTCCCCAGGACAGTACCTGACAGGAAAAACCTATCCAGTCAGCAACACTGAAAGTGTCACTACAAACCATTCCATGGCTATGGTGACATTAGACGGGGGTGGGTGGGCTACTGGCATTAACCAGGTAGTGGTCGTTCCAAAACTTCCAGGTGCCTGTCTGCTTGGAAATGACCTGAAGACAAAAACCCATGCACTGGAAATGGTTGGAACACCGTGCTCTTAACCACGCATGCTCCAACCACACCAACTTAACCACGCATACACAAGGCAGTGTGCGGTCTAGCTGCTGGCTGCTGCAGGCAGCAGGTAAGGAAGCAAGAAGACCTCACCAGGAAGAGAGCCTTGGTGAGGTAAGTGGGGCTGGGCTGGGTGGATTTCTGGTTTACGGTAGTTTTCTGAGCTGGGGGGGTAGTTTTGTGGGGTGGGCTGGGGGGGGGAGGCCGGGTGTAGTGTTCTGGGCTGGGGGGTCAGGGTAATTTTCTGGCCTGGGGGGGGTTGGTGTAGTTTTCTGGGCTGGGGGCAGCTGTAGTTTTCAGGGCTAGGGGTTAGTAGTAGTTTTCTGGGCTGGGGGGTTGATGTAGTTTTCTGGGCTGGGGGGTCAGGGTGGGTATCTGGGCCTGGGGGGGGTCGGGGTAGTTTTTTGGGTTCTAGGTTTGGGAACAGCTGTGCCTTGGACAGCAGGTATGTCCAACTCTTGAAGGCCTGCAACAGCAAGCTGCTGCACAGGAAAAGGGAGATGTCAGTGGCTCCCACAGGACCTATTGGGAGGTGGGACTCCTGTATACTGAGGCCAGATACCCCAAACCTGGTGCCACCAGGAGAATGGTAGTGCCTCAGCTGTACAGAGAATTTCTACTCACTTTGGCCCATGACACCCCCCTAGCTGGTTAACTGGACCAGACCAAGATGGAGGAATGGCTTGTCGGTCATTTCTACTGGCCCCAGATGTCCCAACAAGTAAAGGAGTTCGTCAGCACTTGTGGCACCTGTCAGGCCAGTGGCAAAACAGGTAGACACCCAAAGTCCCCCTTAATTCCACAACCACTGGTTAGGGTTCGCTTTGAAAGGGTTGGTATGGAGGACATAGTGGGTCCACTGGAACCACCCAGAGCATCAGGAAATCAAGACATACTGGGAGTAGTGGATGAAAGGCATGAGTCATGGGGCTTCCTGAAAAAACTCGAAAGGCGATGGGACGTCCTCTTACCATGCCTGCTTACAGAGAGGCGCCTCAGAAGGGAGTAGAGGTTTCCTCCTTTGAACTTCTTTTTTACCATCCTGTAAGGGGACCACTTGATCTTGTAAAAGAAGATTAGGAGAGGCCCAACCATGAACCTAAAAAAGATGTGGTGGAATATATACTAGGCCTCCGTTCCTGGATGGCAGAGTACATGGAAAAGGCATCCAAAAACCTTGGGGCCAGCTAACCTCTCCAGAAGCTGTGGTACAACCAAAAAGCTGCACTAGTGGAGTTCCAACTAAGGCAAAAGGTGTGGGTTTTGAAGCCTGTGGCACCCAGGGCCCTCAAGGACAGATGGAGGCCCTTACCCTATCCTTGAGAAGAAAAGGGAGGTTACCTACTTGGTAGACCTGGGCACAAGCAGGCATCCCAAGAGTGTGATTCATGTGAACCACCTGAAACTTTTCTGTGACAGGGATGATGTGTCCTTGCTGTTGGTCACTGATGAGGATCAGTAGACAGAGTGAACCTCTCTGACCTCCTCTCCTACAGTCCCAGCGATGGGTCAGTTGATGGAGTTACCTATTCAAAAAGCCTCACTGCCCATCAGAAGACTGACTGTAGGCACGTCCTGCAACAGTATACGGTGCTCTTCTCCTTAACCCATGCCCAGACACACTGGTATACCCATGAGGTGCACACTGGGGACAGCTTGCCTGTCAAAACAAAGATCTATTGGCAGTCTGACCAAGTTAAGGAGAACATCAAAGCTGAAGCAAAGCAAGATGCTGGAGTTAGCGGTTATTGAGCCCTCTGAAAGTCCCTGGGCCAGCCCAGTGGTCTTAGTACCCAAACAACACCCCAAGGGCTGACAAAGAGATGAGGTTCTGTGTGGACTATAGAGGACTCAATGCTGTCACTAAGACCGATGCTGACCCCATACCCAGGGCTGATGAGCTGATAGACTAGGTGCAGTCACATTTCTCAGCACCTTTGTCTTGACTGAAGGGTACTGGCAGATTGGCAAGGACCCTGAAGCCAAAGAGAAGACTGCGTTCTCCACACCCGATAGGCATTATCAGTTAACTGTTATGCTCTTTAGTGTAAAGAATGCCCCTCCCACCTTCCAAAGGTTGGTCAATTGAGTCCTTGCCGGGTTGGAGACCTTTAGTGCAGCATATCTTGATGATTTTGCCGTCTTTAGCTCCTCCTGGCAGGATCACCTGGGGAAGGTTTTACAGGCCCTGCAATCTGCAGGTCGAACTATAAAGGCATCCACGTGCCAGATAGGGCAGGGAGTGGTTGTATTCTTGTGTCATCTTGTAGGTGAAGGCCATGATCAACCGTTGCAACCCAAGATCTGGCAATTCTGGACTGAGAGGCTCCAACAAACCAGTCCCAAATAAGGGCATTCTTTGGCTTGACTGGATATTACGGAGGTTTGTGAAGGAATATGGACCCATTGCGACACCCCTCACAGAACTTACATTCAAGAAAATGCCAAAGGAAGTGAACAGGACAGTTAGTTGTCAAAAGGCTCGTTAAAAAAAAAAATATATTTTTTTTATTGAGATTTTGCATAGTTAAACATGAAACAATAACCTAGGTAAACAATGCCGCTAAATTCAAAGTATTTTCATTTCAATGCATTGTCAGTCACATTTTTACAGCGCTATCAGATTGTACTTAGGAGAAGGCATCCACAGTTTATTTGTACACACCGCCTATTCTATTGTGTGAATAAATCAACGTTAAATTTACACTGTATCCGTCAGTATGGGGGGGGGGGCTTTTGTTCTATGTGCGGGACCCAATGTTTTTATATCTCGTCTATGTCTACGTGCTGAAGCCAGCTGGTGAATGAGGCCCATATGTCTTTTGGGCGGGATCTGGCTGGGAGTAGGTCCTAAAAACAAGTCAATTGGTCTCTGCATTACGTTATGTCCCCTATCCAGGTCTTTGTTGACAGAGGGGTTGTCGCTCCCTAATGTAATGCCACCTGCCTTTTGGCCAGCAGTAATAGTAGCGCAGTGAGCCTTCTTGTCGATGGTGGTGCATCGCGAATATAACCAAACAGCGTCACCATAGGGGAACTCGGTAGTGTCCGCCCAGTGATGGATTCAATGTGGTTGAGTGTTTTTGTCCAAAAAGTGGCCATGATCGTGCACTCCCATGCTAGGTGTATGAAAGTCGCCCCAAAGCTTCTGCAGCGAAAGCAAGACGCATCCGGCCTCAGTCCCAATCGGTGTAATTGTGTGGGGGTGCGATACAATCGGTGTATTTGATGTGTATTAATCTTAGTCTATAAATTGGGGATAGCTGCTCTGTCAGCAACCAAATTTCCACTGCTCATCCGTAATTTCCTTTCCAATGTCCGCCTCCCATGCCATACGAGAGTTTGGGACAATAATTGGGGATTCTCTCTGGGTGATAGTGTATATGCGTGTCACCAACTTACAAGTGGAGTTTACCATTAATATATGTTTTAACGCAGGCAGTGGTGATGGGGCCTTGGGAAATGTGGTATATCTAGCACAACCTGCTGCTCATGTCTGATAATAAAATAGTGTATCCAATGCCGATGGTTGTTGTGTGTTGCACATTTGCTGGAGCGTTAGGAATGTCCCTCCTGGGTATTGGTCATTTCATGTTATCTTGTTTAGTCTCGCTCTGAGCTGGGCATTTCTGTCCTGCAGAGGGGAGATTAGTGGATTATCGGCTAAAGGCATAGCTGGTTCATACAATCTAGGTATTTTTACACGGTTATGTAAGCCGTGCCAAGCCCATTGCAATGTTTCTGTGGTGTAAATCTCATCGCGTGGGCGTTTGTACTCCTGATACAGCGCAGTATTTAGGGGGAGGGGTGCTTCAATGGCCACATGCGGTTGGAATGGTATTGGGTACTGCCAGAATGGTAAGAACTGGGCCTGCACACTATATGCGAATAGCGTAAAGTCTGGAGCTCCGAATCCCCCTTGTGCCAGAGGCCGTGCGAGTACTTCCCAGGCTATCCTTTGCTGTTTATCAGCCCACACTAACTCAATCATATTTGACCAAAGACGTCTAAGGACGTGTCCGGGCAACGGACTGTCCTGTTCACCCTGTGTGGGAAGGGTATGCCCAGAAGTGGGTCCCGTGCTCACTAAGCCACTGGAGTCAAGCTATCCTGGCTGAAGACGGCTGATAGCCAGAAACCGGTCCTAGGATGCTTGATTCCAGTCCAGGGAAGACATGGCTTGGCAGTTCGGGTTTGACTGTTCCCATGAGGCACAGGGTCAAGACTGATTTGCATATGGCCATGTCTGAATTGAGGTGGCTTGGTGAGCAAAAGAACGATGGATTAAACCCAGATCTGTGAATGTTTTGCCATTGTGCAGCATTCCGTCCATCATCTTGTGTGTTTTGCTGTTCACCCTATGTGGGAAGGGTATGCTCAGACGTGGGTCCCATGCTCACTAAGCCACTGGAGTCAAGCTATCCTGGCTGAAGACTGCAGATAGCCAGAAACCGGTCCTAGGATGCTGGATTCCGGTCCAGGGAGACATGGCTTGGCAGTTCGGGCTGGACTGTTCCCATGAGGCACAGGGTCAAGACTGATTTGCATATGGCCATGTCTGAACTGGGGTGGCTTGGGGAGCAAAATAACGATGGATTAAACCCAGATCTGTGACTGGGGGTGAATGTTTTGCCATTGTGCAACATTCAGTTCATCATCTTGTGTGTTTTGTTGTGATATTATGTAGCGCCCCTCAGGATCTATAACAGTCTGCTGTGTTTTGCCAGGGAATTCCATTCCGTATTAATATCGCCACCCCCTCAGGAGTAACTGGAGTAGTTAGAAAGCCATATCTCACCCCATCTATTTGAGTTGAGGCGTGTTCAAGTTGTTTCTGTCATGTACCTTTCGTGCAGGAGGCAGATATCTGCCCCATGCCTTGCAAGGTATGAATGTATTAATCTGGATTTTCTGTGGTCATCGAGACCTCGCACGTTTCACGTTATACAATTTAATGTGGACATCTTAACATGTGTATGTACTTTGCATTGTGTAAACTATGCTGTTCCCTTTGCTGTGTTGCCTCCCGTAAGCAGTGTCGAGCCCTCATGTGTGTATGGTGCGCAGCGACTATTAACTCGTGGAGACAGTTGCAGTATAACAGGAGGCAATGAACAAGAACAATTAACTGCCCCTACCCACCCTCCACCCACACCAACCCCCCAATCAGGTTGTGTTTTCATCCCCATATCTGACCCAACACTTATGAGAAACAGCCAAGGTGAGCCTAGGATTAGTAAGAATTCTCCCTGGGGGGAGCGAACGCCAGCATTCGCCCCTGCCTCGTATAGCAGGGTACAAACAAAATTGGTTCTGTCGGGTACGGACAACAATTTATTTGTTATAGAACTCTGAGTTTACCTTCATTTTAAAACTAAAGAGCACACAACAACAACAGCTCAACCCCCTCTGAAAGCAAAAAGCAATATCTCACACTCAATGAAAGAAGAAAAGCCTTTTACGTGACTGTATATCCTCTTTATATATTTTTGTATAAGTCACATTTGTACACAAAACCTTTCTATGTGACGACTGTCAATATCTACAATATAGTGCAAAACAGTGAAAACAGTGAATTCAGAGGGGGTTGAGCTGTTGTTGTTGTGTGCTCTTTAGTTTTAAAATTAAGGTAAACTCAGAGTTCTAAAACAAAGAAATTGTTGTCCGTACCCGACAGAACCAATTTTGTTTGAACTATTAAGTACCCAGGTTCTGAGGGACACAGGGTTAACCCCGTTGTTTTCACAATTCGTATAGCAGGGTGGCAGAGCACTTTACATTTTGGCTCCCCTGGTGCAGTACTTGTGCCT
Source organism: Lissotriton helveticus (assembly GCF_964261635.1). Classification (NCBI taxonomy): domain Eukaryota; kingdom Metazoa; phylum Chordata; class Amphibia; order Caudata; family Salamandridae; genus Lissotriton; species Lissotriton helveticus. The sequence continues at coordinate 165,720,888 of NC_136068.1, forward strand.
TGAACAGGTCCATGCCAATTCTTGGCGGTGTTATGGCATTCTGGCTAACTATTTTAGCAAACGTCGCTTGAGTGTGAGGGAAACAGTCATGGGTAACGAACGGCCATAATGGTGGTGGCATGTGGGGCATGATTGGATCATGTGATCATGAGGCAAGGTCAGCACACTCAGTCATTGACACTCAAATCTGCTGCTTGGCGATCCTTTCTTGTCACAAGCTGCTGCCAGTTGTTTTTTCATATCCTGCTTGGCGATCTTACCATGCTGCACTGGCATCAGTATAGGTTAGGGGTTTGCCATCTGTTTGCACACGCAGCTTTGCAGGGTAGAGTAGCGAGTATTTAATGTCAGTCTTTTGGAGTAGTTTCTTGGCCTGATTAAACTCCCGACGTGCTGCCTGTACTTATTGCGTAAAGTCTGGGTACATAGTTAACGTATTGCCTTGATATTGTAGTGCACCCTTCTCTCTGGCAAGCCGCAGCACTGCGTCTCTGTCCCAATAGTTCAGGAGACGAGCTAGGGTTGGGCGTGCTGGCGCACCCGGCGGTGGTCTTTGGGCCCAGCATGCGGTGCACTCGCTCCACTAGAAACAGATCCGAGAGGTCGTTCCCAAAGAGGTCCTTAAGCATATTTGAGACATTTTTCCATGTTTGTTGACTCAGGAATTCCAATAACGCAAACGTTATTGCGGTGGGACCTCGCCTCCAAATGTTCGTTCTTCGCTTTTAGTATTTGGAGAACTTTTCCATGCGCAGCGATTGTTCGTCCGTTTCTGTCTGGCGATGATCAGTATCTGAAACTCTACTTTCGAACGTGTCTAATCTGGTTTTGTGCTGGTCAACTTTCTGAGTGACATTATCCAACCATGCAGCCATGGAGTCTAGTATTTAGTCAATTGTCTGAAGGCTAGCCTGCACAACCTTCAACATGGACCTCAAATCTTTTTCTCGCGTGGCGTCCATTGTGGCCCAAGTAGTTTTGCTAGGCTGCGTGGAGCCGCCCTCGTGTTGCCTCATCACCCTCTTGACAAAGGTTAGATGGGCTGCTTCCCATCAGTTATCCCCATTCCTTGGCTCGGTGGGGAGCCCTTCGCTTAACAGCAGCCGCCTGGGGGCCCGTGCAGCATCAATATCCTTGCATAGGGCCTCTCTGTTCCAGTATGTTAACTCCGCTGCTTGCCCACCGCCTCTTTTGCTTCTCTGGTGCACTTAGCCCGCATGTGTTTCCCTTTGTGCCTGTGAAGTAGTTCTCGTATAGGCCTCACCACGTTCGCCCCAGCCTCTTATTATTACACAGGGGATTTATGACAGATTTTCCGGGAGTGCAGAACTCAGGGCCTGATTAGTGTGTTGCCCATATGAGCGTTGCCACCAGCGGCGCTTCCATCGCCCTCAGTGTCCGTGTTGCCTGCCTGCAGTGACTTGACCATTGCATGAGCCTAATATGTGTTGCATCGCCTGCATGCACACATCCACCTGGGCAGCGTCTCGTGTCTGGTGCGTCTCTGGCTCGCAGTGCACCCACATGTCAGAGTTCACCAAAGGCATGGGCAGCCAGTGCTGTGCACAGCTGTGTCCAGGCCGAACCCGCCAGGGCAGGGAAGGCCCTCAGCCCTCCACTTATTGGCAGAGGCCTAGTGCCTGTCCCCCGCCCCAGCATGCCGCGCCTCCGTCCTTACCCGGACCCCCGCCCACAACTCACCGGGTCCACCGATGTGGTCTCTCAGCTCCAGCTGGCACAGGGGATCACAGCTATTGCAACCGGGCCCACAAGCGCTCTTCTCCCCGCTCTTCAGCACAGGCGCTCCTGCAGTCCTCGAGGCGACAGATGTGTAGGGTCGGCGGCAGCACCGCCCACTCCAGTCCAAGATCGCCACCGCGTGTAAATGTAAATGTAGCCGTACTTGTAAAGCGCACTGATACTCCTGAGTGTCCTGGCGCTGTACTCATACCGCTAGGGAACCCTTCCTAGTTTTTCCCCGTGAAATGTCCACTCCTGGGCATTCCCAGGGTGCAACCAGGCATCCCTAGCGCTGTAGGGGGCCGTTGTGGAGACTAAGCAAGCTATTGCCCAGAGTTGCAGCGTGTGACCCATGCTTAGAGTAGGCACCGAGGTGAGAAATCAGGTCCGAGAAATTATGAGCCCAAGATCCGCCGAGACCAGCCAAGGCAAGAATTGAACCCTGGTCCAGAGCCAGACCTCTGCATCAGGGTCTACCGCTCTAACCATTGAGCCACACTTGAGGCTGCAAATATCCATGAGCGCTGCCGCAGGAACTCGAAGCCCCCAGGCTTCCAGAAGGTCACATTTTAGGCTGCCTGATAGCTACAACAGCATCTGGAGTTCTAGTAGCCGGGAATTGACAGGATGTGCCCAGATAAATGGTGGATTTACGGGCTCAGTGAGCGGCCACTTTGCAGCTCGGCTTGGCCATGCCCCCAGTTGTCAAAAGGCTTTTGACACCCTGAAAGAGGCAATGTGCTTCGCACCTATTCTCAAAATTCCAGACTACTCCAAGAAGTTCATTGTGCAGACTGATGCTTCTGAGCTAGGGATAGGAGCAGTCCTACCCCAGAATAATGATGATGGCCAAGACCAACCTGTTGCTTTTAAAAGCAGGAGGCTACTCCCCGGGGGACAGTTTTGTAGTATCATTGAGCGGGAGGCCTTTTTTGTGGTTCAGTCCCTAAAGAAGCAGAGACCCTACCTGTTTGGGACTCACTTCCTAATCCAAACTGACCACAGACTCTCAGATGGCTAAAGCAAATGAAAGGTGAAAATCCCAAACTGTTCAGGTGGTACATTTCCTTACAGGGAATGGACTTTACAGTGGCACACAGACCAGGGACTGCCCATGCAAATGCAGATGGACTTTCCAGGTTCTTCCACTTAAACAATGAAGACTCTCTTTGGAAAGGTTAGCCTTATCCTCTTTCATGTGGGATGCAGGTTGTGCAGGAAAGTGCCCCTTTTTGCATAGTTACCCCTAACTATTTGCCAGATACCAACTTGACTAAGTGTGTGCTATGACCCTGCTACCCAGGCACCAGCACCAGTGTTCTTTCCCAAAACGGTACCTTTGTCTCCACAATTGGCACACCTATGTGCAACCTGTAAGTGCCGTGTAAAAGGTACTTCTGGCACTGAGGGCCCTGTGACCAGAGGGGGCCTCTAAAGGGCTGCAGCATGTATTATGCCACCCTCAGAGACCCCTCACTTTAACACAGACACATTGCCATGGTAGTCTGCGTGTTTCGGTGCAGCTCAAACTGAAGAGTTGACATGGCATGGGACACATCCCTGTGCGCAATGCCCACCGACACTACCAGTGCCATGGGTAATTCACACCTCTAGCAGGCCTTACATCACTAAGGCAGCGTGCACCGTATCACAGGTGAGGGCATAACTGCATGAGCAATATGCCCCTACTGACGCTGTGCCATCACAGACATTGTAAATACAGTAAAGCCATTAAGAGTACATGGGGTGGGAGGTTGCTATTACCAACTCCATAGCTCCATGATGACTTTGCTGAAAACTGGGAACTAAACTTCTCAGCATAATAAGCCCACACTGATGACAGTGTTGGATTTATTATAAAATGCACTCAGGGGACATCTTAGAATGCCCCCTGAAAACCTACAAACGTCTTGTGAGTTGGCGGAATGGTGCCCGCCAGCCAGCCACTACTAGAGCGGTTTCTGACCTCATGGGGTGAGAGCATTGTGAGCTCTCAGAGGTCAGGCACAAAGCCTGCTCTGGGTGGAGGTACATCACACCTCCCCCTGGCAGGAACAGCAACACTTGGCGGTGAGCCTCAAAGGCTCTCACCTTGTGATGTGCTGATTTGGACAGCTCCAGCTAATGGAGATGCCCACCCCCCTGTCCAGGCCCCACTTTTGTCAGCAGGATGGGTGGGAAAATTAGCAAGCAGAGCAGGAGTGTACAACTCAGCCTGGCACACCCCTAGGGTCGCCAACAGCTGAGGTGAACCCCGTTCTTAGAAATGATCCAGCTTGAATTAGAGAATTATGCCCAATAGGAACAGGGATGTGCCCCTCACCCCAAAGGGAGGTGGCTCCCAAAGGTTGTGGACACATTAGGGGACTGTGGCCATTGGCTTCTGCCCCCACCTCAGTAACACCCTTAAATTTAGTATTTAAAGGCTCCCCTGAACCTTGTTCCTCAGATTCGACAGAATAAGAAGACTGCTGCCGGACCAGGAACTGCCACCAGTAGCTGGTTTGACAACTGGACCTGCTGTTCTTCAAGAAACTCTGCTAGGCCTCCAAGAAAACCCGCAGAACTTCCAGCCTCAACCCAATGTACAAGAACATACTTTTAGAGGCTCTAGTCCCCGGCGTCCGCCAGTACAAGAACCACAGTAGTTGAGGACCGACACTTGTATCAGCATGACTCACTACTGCAAAAAGAACCTCAAGACTGCGGCGGTAGAGGACCAACACTTTTGTTGACGCGACTCTGCCAGGCCAGAAGAAAGTACTGCAGCTGGACAGCCTCCACAACCTAGAGGGATCCTCACGGCCCAACAACCCAAGCTGCTCACATCTCCGTTCCTGAGAGCTTGTACCTTTCTTCAATTGGCCGTGTCGGCCTCCTCCTGCCCTGCTGCTCGATCGTGACCTCTCCAAGACAGCCCAAACTCGGAGGAACTCCTCCATCCCCTCCGCATCTCCATCCACACGACTGCGACTGCTAGGCTGGTGATGCCTACCTTCCACCTACAGCGACTTGCTGACGACGACTGCGACGGTCCCGGCGTTTGCGGCCTAGTGATTACCAATCAAAGCCATTGCTCTCCACTGACCACGACAGAGGAACATCACTGCCAGTATAGATCGCCGTGGCGTAGATACTGAACTCGGCACTTGGCCGCCCCAGTGCCGTTGGCGGTGCAGTGCCCAGCTCAAACTGACCCTTGCCCAGGGTCGGACTACCCACCCCGAAGACTGGGAACATAAGTCGTGTTTTTACCCGCTGTTGCATAACACTGTTTTCCTTCCTTAGGATTGCATTGTACTCTATCGATTACCTGCAACTGTCTATCTTGTACCGGTACTAAATATTACATTCACACTACCTTCTGGTAAGCCTAATTGCTCAGCCCAGTTATCACTAAATTAAGAGTAAGGTATTATCTACTTTCAATCAGTACATTTATAGAGCGCACTACTCACCCGTAGGGTTTAACCTCTGCCATACCTTGGGGGACTCCCTGGACTGTGCACACTATACATTTTTTTGGTCTAGTATACACCGAGCCGGCTTCCTACAAACCACAAAGACCTTCTGCTCATTTGCAGAGTAAGAAGAGAAAAAAAAAGTAAACTAGAAATCGAACTTCCAGACAATTTAGATCATGTGCATCTCAGGGTCCCCAAATCTGTGGTGCAGAAAGGGGCACTAATAGGCAAGGTAGACCAAGTTGGATGCTTCATGCCCTATGGGGCATGAAGCATCCAAAGACGATCTCTCAACCTGGTGGGCGAGATACTGCAAAAATAATGAATCTGCAAGGGTAATAATCAATTAGAATAATCCTGCAAACAAAGAAAACCTCGGAGTAAATAAATCACACTTTTAAGACACTCATTTTTAAAACTTTATTGATTTACCTTCCGATTAAAGCATATAATATCTTAACAGTATTTTACATAATATTTTACATAGAAAACTTTACATAACCTTTCATATTATATAATTACTCTGTTCGTTCATTGAAAATGTTTACATCCATCGGGCAAGGAATGCTGTTCATTAAATCAGTGATAAACCTTTTTAAAAGTATACTACATATATAGACAAAACAAAACAAAAAGAACAAAATACAGATATTTTAAATATAACATACATTTTGCACATTGACACTCTGAGATGAGAAATATGAATATAAGGATCTTCAAATGAAAGATAAATGCATGTGAATGTACCTCGCACTTTAATTTTTCATTCAAGCTAAATACCAATTCAGAACATTGCGATTCGTTTCTTCGAGACCAAAACTGTAAAACTCTTCGCTACATTAATTCAATAAATTACATTTTAAAAAGTGGCAAAATATTGCGGACAGTTAAGTTACTTGAAAAAACACAGTCGTAAGTACAAATGCTGAATGTAACAGCAGGATGACTTGGGGCTCAAATTTGTGCAATATTTTTAGCTTCTAAATTTCGCAGCATGAAAAATGTGTGGATGAATAAATGTACAATCTTTGCGCAAATCAGATTCAAGTTTAAGTTTATAGAATTTCACGTGAAAAATACTGTTTCATAAATTATGCAGATCTGGGAAATAGATGCATCACTTAATCTGGACATACTTTTACTGCCAGCTATACGTATGCATCAGTCATAAGCATCGTTCAAATTGTGTTCCTAGAATGTAACTCCAATACAATGCATTTTACAATGATGATAGCATTTAGATTGTACACTGGAAAGTAATATGTTGATGATAAAGATCAAAAACTTGGAAAAGATCCTGCAAAAAACATAATTACTTCAAACCCTAGCCTTTACTGATTTGGTGTGAGTCAGAGAGAGGACTTTTCTTTTCCCCCCCTCCTCTACAAACACAAAAAATGTCAAACCCTAATTAGAAACCTATTAACCTAGGGAGGGATAATACAAAACCATGTGACTCTAGATTTTTCTGTTCTGGTATTCCAAATTGGTTCACCATCATGCCCCCTACACTATGGTGGATGAGGTCAATTGATTCTCACTTCGATGGAGGCACCCCTAACAATTTTAACATCAGCTCAGGCCTCCGAGTATTTCAGAAAAGAGCTGACATTCGAAACTAAACATTAGAAAACCTGTAACCAGGGTGCTTGTTGCATAATAATGGGTGACTAAGTGAGCTCTACATGAATTTAGAAGTCTTGTGTAGATATAGTTTTTTGTCTGTGCTGGCACTTTTATGTACTAACGGAGAGAAAGACGGTGACTGCTAGAAACAGCAGCACACAGATTTTAAAAGGTTAAACCTATCCAGATTGCAATGGATTGTCTGAAAGGCTCGACCACCAAGGTTGTGGCCGCAGTGAAATATTGTATATGGAGCAAATTGTTTTAAAGTGGTTAGGGCAAACATTTGTTCATATTCTAGAATTGCAATACGGAAGCACACTCTTAATTTACTCAAGATAAGTGTGATACACTTTTGAAAATGATTTCTTGGAGCAATAATCTCCTTTCCTGCATCAGGACCTGCTCATTTAGAGACAGAGTAAACACTGCAGAAGAGTCAGGAAAATTGTCTATCCAAAGGAGACCTGTTAAATCAGTCAGCTTATCCAATGTTTAGCCTAGTAGGATTTCTTCTTTCTCCCTTTGCCTTAAGCATTAACATTTAAAACAACATAGGCTGTCCATGTAAACAATGGTTTTGTTTTGAGAAGGAGCTGCTTTGCAATGTTTTGGAAGGAATAGGTGTATGGGCTCAATTCACTTGTTGGTTGATGCTGAATTGCCCTGTTAATTTGTGCAATATTTATTTGTATTTTAATATGCCTTGTTATATCGTAAATGTAAAGGATACTTGTAGAAAATGGAAAGGAGGATGGACCTGACTTATTTAATATACAATGTCCCTTATTCCTTATAATATGATAAAGAAACTATCTGTCATGCTGGTATTGTCATGCTGTTCTTTTCTTTGATACAATATTATGTTCTGAGCCATACCATACACAAACATATTTTGGCTTAAAACACTGAAAAGCAATTTTTCATTGTTCCATATCACAGACAGCATATACAATTTATTTATTCACAGGGCAACGGAGTTTTGTGACAGAAGGGAGTTTTGACACCAGATCCTAATTTTGCTTTTATTATGTTTTTAACAAATGTTCTTTCAAACTGTGCACCAACTCAAAATAAAAAATTCAATTTTCATGAAATTAAAAATAAATATTTGCTCTAAATCTTGCCCATGCTCAAAATATGGTTTAACTAGAACAATGTGTCAAATTACTATTAGCTGATCAAATACTTTAACTGAGGAAACCTTAATCAAGTTCCAAACTAATGGAATATAAAAAGAAGGAACAACACTTTAAGAAATGTATTTTAATTAAAAAAAGAATGTGTACATAATACCCAGGCGTTTCAGAGGCCCTAGTGTTCAGTGACGCCAAAATGAGCGACAGTATGTACATTTAAAAAAGTTTACAGGTTAACCTCATTAGTGTTGACATATATTATTTAAGTATAAACTAAATACAATTTGAGATGTTGAATATCCAAACTGTCATTTTTCTTAGGCACTAAATAACATTTACAAAATATGACTGGTGGTCTAATTTTCCTATTGCTGATGAACATGTTTGTAAAAAAAAAAAAATTTTTTAACATAATCTTGTGATAAGAAAATATATACAGTAGTATTCGACAAATGCAGAAGGCTAACATTGCCATCTGCCTTTAAGAATCATGTTCCACTGTTAGTTTGTGAAATAAATAAACTTGATTCAACAAGTTTGTGAGTGCTAGTGAATACTATAGCTTACAAAGCACATAATACATTCTGACCATCTTATAGGGCTTGCGAATGGTGAAAGGTTTAGTTAATCATGAGATTTACTTTAGCAACAATATTCAGCCATTTAGCCATACAAGCACATAGTAGTAAATGCTTTTTTTTCAAGGGCAGTAAAATGTGAATTGTTGGGTTTTTAGTATAGTGAGGCCATAGAGCAATTTTAGTATTGGAGGTCATAATGCATTAAGTAGTCACGGTTGGGGGTCGGGAGGGGGGGGGGGGTCGGAATTAATTTTAAATTGCATGGATTTATTTCTTGGGACTGTTAGAAATGTTTTGCACTATGTAAGTTAATTGTACCTCTATGTAGATGAGAAACAAATGATTTAATTCAGCTAAAATTAGATAATGTTAGATACCACATATTATAAGAAATAAAAGATTATTTGATTGAGGTTGCTTTAAATGAATTAGTAATAACTTCTGCTATAGTGTTTGCTGGTAAAAGAGCAGATTTTTATACTGGGGGTATTATTTGGTCAAATGTATGATTTGATCATGTGAATATATTTGAAAGACCTGCTCAATGTCATCAGATTGCCTTGGAAAGGGGCCTTTAAAAATTTCAGGGTTGTGGAGCTCTATCTAGTGTATTAATTTGATGAAAATGATTGTTTTAAACAATTACTTGGTTACATAACACTATCTTACACTTTAAATTTTAAGACAGATGTGCAAAATAGACAGATAAAGAAAAATATGCACACAATTATGTGTGTTTACTTTTCACACTCAAACCTGAAATGCAATATTTTATTATTGTTCAATTATTTCATTTGTATCAACACAATTTATGCAGCAGTACATAAGAGACAAACCTGCGGTTTTCATTTTCTCCTTTTAAATCAAGTTCAATATAAATAATACATTTTTCCAATACAACCTGTCAGTCTGCAGATATACAAGTCAAAAAATAGCTTCTCAAGGGATGTAAAGCATTCATTGTGTGCCTCCATCACCCATGTAACACAATGTATACAGCAACAGTGCTGATCCGTATTTGGTATATAGAACATACAGCTGTATTGCATGTCTGCAGATTATATAAAAGATGCACACACGTACACATTTTTTATAATGTGCTAAGCAAATTAACTACTTCCTAAGTTCAATAGTTTGGAAATTGTATAAATATGTACACATGGTAAAGGCTGTGATAATCAAGGTGATATTCCTGTAACACAGGGAACCAAACCTTCAAATCTGTCAAATTAAAAAAGTGAATACTGGGCTGGTAGTAAATTAATTCCCCTGTAGTGTATGCCATGACCATTCAATACACTCTTCTACTCTTGGGCATCAATACTGACAGCAGCTCCCACTTTAGTCAATTTCCACTACGTAAAACAATTAATCTCTGACATGGGTCCACACATTTTTGAAAGATTAGGAAACTAATTTTGATAAAGTTTTATTCCCTGGATATTAAAAGAAATCTGCATTTTCCATGTAATGAATGAGATGGTGCTTGTTAGTTAAAACAGGCAAGAACTGACCTTACTGAGTAGACCGGTTCATTTTTCTCACAAATTCATACTTCATAAAGTAATGTAGAGGCTAATTAGTGAATAGACAAATACTTATAACCATTAGTATTTAACAGGAATTTCTACACTTTTTCATAGTTTATATTTTGCAAACAGTCAAAATATTTATAGAATTTTTATACTTTACACATTTAACACTAAATTGGCCTGGGGTGGCACATTTTGCAGCAAAACCACCCTTTCAAAATTTGAAGTCGCAAACCCCAAAATGAGTAGTATTTTTGCAGCAGGCAGAAAATGTGTCTGTCACAAAAATAATGCCCAGCTCTTGGTGTGTCATTGCAGAAACTCTGTGAATTGGTAGACTGTCCAGCAGTACCACACTTCAGGACTAAATGCTGTCTGATGCCAGAGAGTGCAGATTTAAATGTGAAAACCCTGCTCTCTTTGGCATCCGACAACCTGCACTCCAAAAGTGCACAGGGCAGGACAGCACAGGTAACGTGAGTGGGGAGTGGGGGGTGAGGGCTTTTGGAGGGGAAGAGGGACCAGATGAGTATTCTGAGGATGGAATTGTGGGGAAGAGGGGTTTTGGCTACAAGTCATGGGGGAGAGGTGGACCCAGAGATAGTGTGGTGTAGAGGAATCAAGGAGCTGTTGTGATATGGTGGAGCTCATGAGACAAAGGGCAATGGGGAGAGTGTTAGCCAGTGGAAACAGGGAGGTAAACCGGGAGCTGAACAAATCCTGTTAGCACAGGACGAGACCCTGTGCATTTTCAAGAAGTTAACATGCAGGAAATAAAGGATGTTAACACCTCTGCTGCCAGCTGGCCTGTTACTTCCCTCCATTTATTTGCTCAGCAGCAGTGCAGAGCCAACAAAATGAGGATCAGCATAATGTCTTTTTAATGAGAATTTTTGAGGACACTTTTGTATATAAAAAAAAAAGTGTATTGTTTTGAAAAGTGTGGATTCAACTTTTTTATTTTGCTAATTGCACATCGACAATATCTCGGAGGGTTTGGCCAGTGGTTAATATTGACCATCTCTACTTAATTCTCGAATCTTGGTAGTATATAACAAATATATAAGATTTAAGTAAACTTTTATTTTCAGTTTTAAATAAAGTTTAAAAGAGACTAATGTGCTAATGCTGCACAAACTAAGTTTAGCAGGAATTTTACAAATGTTTGTTTTATTTTCCATATTGTGTATTCACTGTATTGTACACACTTCAGGGTTTAATTTCCCTCATGATAATCAATAGTAATTTTTTATGAAATCCAAAATGTTATTGCATAATTATTTACCTTAACCACAATACCTATGCAGTGCCTATAAATTTTGTGTCTGGATGCCTTCCCCAAAAGAGCCGTTCTTAAATCAAGGGGTGTGAGTCACATCAATACAGGATAGAAAGTATACACTACAATTACCTTTAGGAGTTTACTAAAGACTTCAAGAGTAGTGTTGGAAAAACTGAAATTATATAATATAAACGAATGAAAACACCTGAAAAAATCATTTGTGAAGAAGGCTAAGGGAGAGTTAAAATTATTACAAATGAATAGGCCAAAATGTTCAAGATTACCCACTGTAATACTAAAACGGAGCATTCAAGTCTGTAACCTACAATTTATAAAAACATACTTTTTTGATCTGCTGCATACTGCAAACAAACTTGCAAGAATTGATGGGATTTCACACCCACTCACCCACCCACTATCTTTCACGTCCCACTCCAAATTGTTTTAGGATTTAAAAGCAACTGCGAGAAGGAACCAGAGGCGAGCCAAGCTTTAAAGGGAAAATCATTTTTTACCTATTTTAGAAATGTGATTTGATACATTTTAAATGAAAACTATGTTATTTGGAAAGTAGTGTCCACATCTATTCTGTAGTCCACCAAAACATCTGATAATAGAAAACAGTTTTTTTTCTTTTTTCATGTGTCTGTTGTATTTAAGAATTACTTTGGATAGCTCATAAGGTCTCTTTGACTAATCCTACAAATGGGACATTGAGAGTTGCTCCAGACAAAAAAAAATCACTATCCTTAAAAGAAACCAACTTTGAGTAATAATTACCAAAGAGATAAATAAGCAAGTCATCATTTATTTGGGTAAAGCTGGACTTAATAGCATTCGTCGCGTCAAGGATACGCAGTCAATTTCATTGGATGCAAGAACCGCCTTTCGAAAAACATTAAAAAAAATCTAACTTAAGAATCAGATCTCTACAAGACGTGGTTTCAAGTAAACGATTTATGTTTAGCGAAGGAGCTCTTGATATATGTTCTTCCGTGCCTTAAATAATCTTCTGCATTGGGAATGGAGATATCTTGACCAGATTTATAAAATATTTTAACATATTATATTTAAATAAATTATAATAAACTTTTTCATTTGCTCGAGTACAGGTTTATACAATATATTGCAACATGGCATCCTGAAAAGGCTACTTATTCCACTTTTAGAAAAGCACTGCCAATTGTTCTTATTTCGTTCTTTATCCTCATCAGTTGTAGCCTTCATAAAGCTATTCTTCATATACAATTCCACGAGTCAAGAGGAGGAGGATGGTATAATGTTCTACGAAGATGCTAAATGTGACACAGTAGTCTGTAGCCTCTCCTCTGGCATCCAGATTTTGAAAACCAGCCCTATGCGTAGGAAGAACTTCCGCAAGACAACTCGGAGCTCAGGAATTAGGTCAAACTGCATAATTTCACAAAGGTATGGGTAATACTTTGAAGCATGTGCTATAAACTGGAAAGAAAAACAAAAAAGTTATTATTAAAAGTGGATTACATATTTGTCATGCTTTGTCGTATTTGAGAAATTACCCTTAAACTGAAATTTCCAATCCAAATCATGAGCCCTACTAATGTTTTCAGAAATTAAAGATTTACTTTGATGTCATACATCTGAATTCCATTGGTGCGAACACTTATACAAAGGCGAGGTTTGATTTTGAAAATACTTGTTGTTTCGTTATGGGCTTCCAAGTTTTTAATATTATTTTTAAATTCTAAATGACCAAAATGTGTTTTTTTAAAAGAATTAATGTAATTAGTTTTTTGTACCAGAATGACCTTCATGATTTCTAATGAGCTTTCAAGAACTGCTTTTCTCATAATGCATACATAGGAAGAAGCAGGACACCCAGTACAATGCAAAAATTCAATACTAAATAATCATTTATATTCTGCCACATGCCATGTTCTCTCTTCCCTGGGTTGCCCCCCATTCTCCAAATGTTAACACACATCTCTAAAAGGGGTGTGTAAAGACCATTTACAGCACTAGATAAATTCACTCTTCCAATACAAGCTATCTTCTTATTCATGATTATCTTTTTAGGTCACAGCTACTTCTTTCTTTCTCTATAACCAAACAGGTTTCATTAGTAATATAAAACATTTGAAGCGATGAAGATCATGTAATGCAACCTATTCTTCATAAAAAGAGTCCAGACCCTCTATAGCCGAATACATTTTATCTCATGACTCATGACAAACATTCACCCACAATTCTAATTGAGGTACCAGGCAGAAGGGTCCACTACACCCTTTCATTATATAATTTTCATGGAGCCTGGTCTTGGATATCTCATGAGACTGCAATTGATGGCCTTCGTAGTATGCACTTGATCCAATATAAGTCTAGAAGCTTATGCGGATGATACTGCCATTTTCACTATGGACCTTGATACCCTGTTGACAACTACTGAGGTCTTGTCAGTAGACATCTCAACAAACTAGCTTCAGTAACACTCTTTCTGGTGGATACTCCACCTAACTGCTCAACCTTACCTTTAGAATATCCCCGAACACCAGACTGGATATGGACAGCAAAAAACAGCATTGCTCCCAGTCACCTGTAGGTGGTGCTGTGAAATCACAATGGAGCTCCATATAAGCGCCACCCCTGCACGTCAACATCAGTTTATTTTTTGACTCCATCGGACATGGAGACAAACAATATTCAGAACCATCAATGCGCAGATATCTTGCCTGGGACATTTTTAGAGGGCTGGGGAGGAGGGAGAGTGGTCAAGAATCTGTGGTATTCACAAGAAAGAGAATTACCGAAGGTTAATTACAGTGTTCTTCTGATGGAGTCTTCTAACTGCAGATTCCTCACCTTTGGAATAGATACCAAAGCAGTACCGGCCCAGGTGGTAAGAATGTGGAATGGCTCAGACCAGAAGGTCCTGAAGGACTTGACTAAATGGTCGAGGCAGTAGTGCTTCATAAACATGTGGAACGACACCGGGATGTCAAGAACAGGAGTGCAGCGCAATGGTAGCAGCCTTGGCCTTGAAAGGCCCTTTAGTATTTCTAGAGGCTGCCTTTTGGCCAGGGCATAGCAGATTATAATGCTATCCACCTTAAAGTCCCTGAGAACCCCACAAAAAGATGATCGTCCACCCGATCGATGGTCTGTGGTGCAATTGATGTAGAAACGGAAGGCTTTTCTGGGGTCCAACTGATAAGAGTTTCTACTCCTTAGAGTTGTGAGGTGGGGAAAATAAAGTTTAGAGAGTGATGGACTGTCTAACATGAAAAATAATCATGACTTTTGGGAAAAAGGACGCCTGGACCTAAACACCACTATCAGGAAATAAACATTTTCAATGCAATAGGTCTCGCAGTTGTGAGAGTTTGAGCTACTGGCATTGTAAATGCAATGCCTTTTATTTACGTGTTGGATTTTAGGTTTAAAGCATTTTATTGCAGTTTTATGAACAAGAAAAACAATACATACAAAGTTTACCGTCGTCAGAAAGAAGCTGTGTAAAGTCTCTGCTCCAGGAGCGCCATCAGTATCCCAAACAATACAATTAGAGCATGCTGTAGAGCCACAGGCTAGGTGTGTGGGCAGTGATGACAAATTCCAAAACCAACAACCCCCCCTCACCTCCCCCCTCCCTGTCTTCCCTCCCAACTCCCTCCCCCTGTGCTGAGCGATTGTGTTGTATCCTCTTCACCACTGCGGTGGAACCACACCTCTCATCACGTTCGTCGTTCAAGCTGACTAGGCAAGTGGGTTAGTTAGGATGTCAATCGCATTAGCCTGAGATATCGGGGACATGTAATTTCTTTGAATTCCGACTGTAGTAAGGTAAGGAAAGGCTGCCATAGTTCTTCAAACCTATCCACCTCCCCCGCCACCGTGAGGGACAGTTTCTCCATACCCAGAACGTGCCATAATCTATGTAGCCAGCCTATAGGGGTGGGAAGGGTGGTGGTGCGCCAGTATATGAGTATGTTCTGTATCGCCGAGCCCAGCGCAATCACTATCTGTCTACCCCTCCTGGACCTCAGAGGATACATCAACCCGTTAGGTAACCCCAGCAGGATATAGGCTGGGAAGCGAGGCAACTCAATGCCAAAGCACTGGTCTATCTCATCTAAGATCTCCTTCCAGTAGGGACCCAGCAGCGGACAATCCCACAAGACATGCGTAAGCGTGCCAATCTGTCCGCACTCGCGCCAACAGGTGCCCGGGATTTTACGGTTCATTTCATGCAGTCGCTGGGGTGTGTAGTACCAGTATGTGGATATCTTAGTGAAGGTTTCGGTGAGCCCAGTGTGATAAGCCGAGTGACGCGCACGGTAGGAGATGTCGTCCCATTCTTTATGGCTCAATTCCCTCCCCAATTCCCGTTCCCAGCGATCCCGTCCGGGGTTGTGGATGTGGAAAGAGGGGGGCTGTAAGAGTCGGTACAAGTCTGAGATGAGTTTGGCGTCCGAAGAGCGCGTCGCCAACCACATCTCGTATGGAGTAAGTTTCCGGTCGGCCAGGTCCCGCACTTGCGGCTGAAGCGCCCAATGGCGTACCTGCAGATATCGCATACGTTCAGTCTCGGGTAGGCGGTAATCCCGTCTGAGGTCCTGGAAGGACACGGTCCCCTCCGGACCGTATATGTGAAACAGAGTGCAGCATTTGGCAGCCCTCCAGAGCGAGAACGCGCCAGGTTCCATCCCGGGTTGAAAGTAGGGGTTCCCAACCAATGGTGTAAGTGGCGACGGGAAGGTGGTAAGCTCATGCGTAACATTCACGGCATCCCACACTCTGAGCGGAACTTGCGTGATAAAAGACGCATAGAGATTGGGGGGGCGGTGAGCTCTGCGCATGAAGGGTATCTCCTGCAGGGTCCTGCCCGCTACCGCCTGGTCCTGAAACAGCCAGTGTCTGTCAGATTCCCACTTACTCCACTTCACAAAATACCGTAATTGCGCCGCCTGAAAGTACTTGTGGAGATCCGGTATGCCAAGGCCACCGGATTCAGGTGCCAGCGTGGACAAAGCTCTCCTAAGTCTGGGTTTGCGGCCCTGCCATACAAAGCGTGCGATGTCAGCCTGAGCCTGTCGGATCCAACCCTTCGGCGGCTGAAGCGGTAGGGCCCGAAACAAATACAGTACCTGCGGTAAGAGAGTCATCTTTACCGCAGCGATCCGTCCCAGCAACGACAATGTGCCCCTGTTCCAACGGAACAGTTCCTCCTTTATCTTCCTGCCTAATGCCGTGTAATTCGCTGCCACCATGGCAGGCAGAGAAGGTGCCAGTAAGACGCCCAAGTATGGGATCAGATCTTTAGACCATCGCATGGGGAAACGGCTTTGTAAATCGAGTCTCGTTGCAGTGGATAGCGAGATATCTAAGGCCGCCGACTTCCTCATATTCATTTTGAAGCCCGCTACTGTAGCAAAGGTGTCCATCTCGTCAATGCAAGCGGGGAGCGCCTCCCTCGGGTCATCAAGCATTAAGATCACGTCATCCGCATACAGGCTAATGGTGTGAACGTAGCCTCCCATCCGGACGCCAGTCACCTTCGCGTTCTGACGAATCCTTTGGGCAAATGGCTCCATGTAAAGAGCGAAGAGTAGCGGTGACAGTGGGCACCCTTGTCTGGTTCCCCTCTCTATCGCGAATTGGTCGGAGCTGCACCCATTCACCCGTACCACTGCGGCGCGTTGTCTGTAACAATTAAATATTTAGGTGCGGAATTTCTCCCCTATACCCATCTTGCAAAGTACTCTCTCAAGGTAAGACCAGTGTACTCGGTCGAATGCCTTCTCCGCGTCGACCGAGAGTAGCATGCGTTCCCCGGGAGTATGGGAGGCCTTCTCCAGGACGTGTACCACCCTCTTAGTGTTGTCCACCGTTTGCCGACCGGGGACAAACCCGGCTTGATCCGGGTCCACTAGTCCTGGCATATGTAGCGCCAAAACGCGTTGCCAGGATCCCCGTGTAGAGCTTGAGGTCCACGTTCAATAGTGGGATCGGCCGGTAGGAGCCACATTCGGACCTGTCTTTCCCCGGTTTGGGGATAACCAATACTGTTGCCCGGAGCAGATCCGGAGGGATAGCTCCCGACTCCGAGAAGGAGTTATAGAGCCGCGTCAACAGTGGTGCCAGTTCTTGGCAGAACGTTTTGTAGAAAAGTGGGGTGTAACCATCGGGACCCGGGGCTTTCCCATGCTTGAGTCGGGAGATAGCTGCAATCACCTCTTCCGGTCGAATGTCCCGTTCCAGGTGTTCCGCCTGTTCCGGGGCGAGAGCGGGGAGTTCGACGGACGCAAGGTAATCAGTCTCAGCCAGCGCCGAGGGGGGTTCGCCCGCGTATAGATCAGCGTAATAGCGACGGAATCCGTCTGCAATCCGCCGGTCCTCCGTAACAGTCGCCCCGCCGGGAATCGACAGCTCCGCAACCCTCTGGCGCTGGTGTTGCATCCGAAGTTTGTTCGCGAGTAGTCGGCCGCACCTGTCGCCGCCCGTGTAATATGCGTGCTTCAGGCGCAGCGCTGCATATTCCGCTCTGTCCATGTCCAGTGCGGAAAGAAGTTTCCGGGCAGCCTTAAGCTGCCTCCAGATTCTGGGGGCCCCCGTCCTCTGATGCATCTGTTCCAGCTCCCGCACTTTAGTCGTGAGCTCGTCCCTTTTTTGTTGTCTTTCTCTATTCTCCGCGGAGGAAATGGCGATGAACTCACCGCGGAGCACCGCCTTCAAGGCGGCCCACTGTGTCGCCCGGGTGGTATCTCCATTATTACAATACTCAGTAATCGCGTCGCGTATCTGTTTCACTACTGATCGCTTATGTAGCAGGGTATCCCGGAGGCGCCAGACCCCCCGCGAGGGAGCCACCGGCGGTAGCTGAAAGGAGCCCGACACTGGGGCGTGATCGGATAACGTGAGAACCCCTATGTCGGAGGCCGTCGCCAAGTCGGCGACCGGTCCCGTAACCAGGAGATGATCTAGTCTTGCGTATGTCTTTAGCGCGTGGGAGTAATAGGAATAGGCCTGGGTGGTAGGATGTAGGCGTCTCCACAAATCATGCATATCGAGATCACCCAAGCGGGAGTGACTCAGCCGCGAGAACTCCCCGGTGTGTGGGCGTCGCTGCGCAGACCTATCCAAGAGCGAGTTAAAGACCATGTTCAAGTCCCCCCCAATGATTATGTGCCTATCCGGTGTAGTCGCGATATCCTCTAGGGCTGAGTGTAAGAACAGGTCCTGGCGGTCATTAGGGCTATAAATCGAACCCACAGTAAACAGGAATCCCCCCAACTTGACCCTGTAAGCCAGGAGCCTCCCCCTCTGCTCCGCTACCTTGTGCAGGACCTCCCCTTTAAACTTACTAGACACTAAGATTGCCACCACCGCCGTCTTAGTAGCCCCTGAGGAAAAAAGCTGTACTGGGAATTTCGGTGACTTCATCCTGAGGCAATCCCGGGCTAGGAGGTGGGTTTCCTGTAAAAGACAGATGTCCGCCTGGGTGTTTTCAAGTAGGGATACTATCGCTCTATGTTTGACCGGGTTGTTCAGTCCCTTCACATTAAGGGTAACAATCTTAAGAGTCGGGAACGGTCATTCCAATGAAAGTGCTTAATGAACCTGTGTCGTCAGTGTTCGCCGTGAGCAGTGGCAGTGTAGATCCTAACAAATGCAACAACCCAATAGCACGACACCCGCAGCTCCGCATGTGTGGTTTGAGGTCAAGGCAAAAATAGCAGTAAAACATGATAGCACAGCACAAACCCCGAATCCCCCCCCAAACGTCCCTCAACCAGCCCAACTCCCGGCCTCCCCTCACCCAAACTGGAGGCTCATCCTCCCCCCATCCTTTCCCCCCCAAGCCCGTCCGCCCTCCACCCGCACTCCGCCCGTGTCCCCAACGTCCCCACAATCCCAACATTCCCTGGAAGAACATCATTGTCCCAGTCTGGTCCAAATCGGACAAGTCTGTGGTAAGTTATACGAGTGGACGTCCAGCCACCTCCTGCACCCCCCCGCCGCCCCCTCCCCCCCGGAACCCTCGCACCTGCTAAGAAGATGAGGCCATTAAGATCTCCCCCCGGAGTATGCTTAGGCCATCAAGGCCATATCACCAGACGACGTGTCTCTGGATACCTCCCGTATCGCGCTGTCCATTTCTGCTCTGACCGTGGGCGAGTCGGGTCGCGAAGGCAGGTTAGTGGGTCGGCGCCTGCGGATAGTCTGCCACCCCTCCCTGGAAGTGTGTCGGCGGGAAGGCGCGGGGGTAGCTTCATCCGTTGCTGTGATTCCCAGCACCCTGCAAGTGTCCTGAAGGGACCGGAGCTGATGCAGAGTCCCATTCCAACGGAAAATGAGCCGGAAGGGGTGGCCCCAGGAATACTGTATGCCATTTTCTCTCAAGAAGTCTGTGGCGATTTTGAAGGACTTGCGCTTTTCTAGGGTAATTGTAGATAAGTCCTGAAATAGCGCCACCTGATGCCCTCGGAAACTCACCGGCTGCCGCCGCCGAGCCTCGCGTAGAATCCGCTCCTTCAAAGAGAAGTCCGGAAGGAAGGCCAAGATGTCCGGGGGTGGAGCCGAAGCCCGTCGTGGCAAGCCCACTCTGTGTGCTCTGTCAATCTTCACCAAGAAATCACCGGGTTCACCCAAGATGTCACGAAACAGATCTCCCAGGTAAGCGGCCACGTCTCCCCCTTCTTCTCCAGATGGGACCCCCCGGACCCTGATGATGTTGCGCCTGGACCTGTTCTCGAGATCTTCGGCGTGGGCCTGGAGGTCAATCTGTTGGTCTCTGAGTTGCAGGACCTCCTGCTGCAGGTGCGCGATCTCTTCGTCTCGGGTGTGGCCAGCCTCCTCCACAGCGGACACTCGCTCTCCAAGGGAGTCGACCTCCCTTCTTACCTCACGGACCTCCCCAGCCACCTCCTGTTTCAACGTTTGGAAGTCCTCCCTGAGGGTGCTGAACAGCGATTCGAGAAACGATCGGGTCACCAGAGGTTCCCCTCCCTCTGCCCCCCGAGAGCTGGTTGAGGGGCTCGGGGCAGGCTGGCTCCTGTCCTGGTGCGGTCCTGTTCATCATCTCTGGCAAGGTGCGCTTACCTTTCTTACCCCCTCAGGTGCCTGACATCGTGGGGGCGGAGGCGTGTCGTGATAGGGAGGGCACTGATAAGGTTCTGAGCAGTGTAGGGGCCATAGTACGCTTGCAAGCACCCTCGAAATGTCACTCCGCGGCGTAATCCCAGCAGTAGGGCTTCCCAAGACCTCTGAGTCTTCACCCCAAGGGTGGGTGCAGCAGTCCGCCCCCGACAACAGGACACTCCCACTGCACCACTACGTGATGGAAAATGTCCCGAGGCAATGGCAGTAGAGTCCACCCCGTCGTATCCAGGCCAACGCTGCGTTGTGAGGGCTTCCTCTTCACCCCCGGGCCAGCCACGGCGCTGTAGACCTCCTGTAGGGGTCGGGGCGGCTCCCCTCCGTGTCTCAGTAGGAATGGCGTAGGTCGTACCCCCGTGCGGTCGGTGCACACCACCGCAGTCCACGTGCCACTTGATGTGTGGACCAGGCAAGTCTCTCGTCGCCAGTGAGGCTGCCGTCGGAGGGTCCCAGCTCAGCGGCCAAGCTCCGGTGTGACGGGTGGGGAAGGAGGCGGGATCCCCCCTCGGCCAGGGCTTTCAAGATAAGCGCTGCGTCCGCGCTATTGGCCCAACGGGGCCCGCCAAGAAGCCGTGCCAGGGCGGGGGCTCCGCGCCGCGCCCGGGAGCCCAGGGCCTCCACGAGCGCACCCCGGTCTCAGCTCTGTACCTCTTGTCCTTCGGAGTGCCGAGAGGGCCGCCGAAAGCCGGCGCGCAGGAGCAGGCCTCCCGGCCTTCTTAATCCCCGGGCTCGCGTAGCCGGTCTTCCCCGGGTCCGCCCCACAAGGCCTCGGTCGGCGCGTCGGGGGCTGCTGCGAGGTACCGCTCCGCCGCTTCGCCTGCGGCTCGTACTGGGTGCGCCTCCGCTCCGACGGTCACCGCCGCTCCACCAAGGTCCTTGTCGCACCTCCGGCGGGCGTCGAGAACACGGCCCCACCGGCGCCTGCCGGCCCGGCGTATACCCCCGCACCGGGGACTGCTCTGAGTCGGCTTTGCTGTGTCCGGGGAGTCACCGGGGACCCCCAGGTCGCGTCACCACTCCCTCACTGGCACTGGGCACTGCCTCCGCTCATTCCGGGGGAGATCAGCGGTGTCGGGCGGTGCAAAGGCTCCGTGGTCTCGGGAGCTCACGAGGAAAGCGTCCTCCTAGCTCGCCATCTTGGCCACGCCCCCCGTGTTGGTTTTTAAACCATAAATGAAAGGCATGGTCATTTACAATGCCAATAGCTTAAACTTTCGCAAATGAAAGATCTATTGTTATGTTATGGGAATTTATAAGAAGCGCACGATTACCCATGGGTGTCCTGGCGCTGAGCTAAGCCTAAACATAAGTCGATGTGATCAGAGAGAGAACAGCCAGGTCTTCAGGCCTCTTCTGAAGGAGAGCAGATTGGCAGCATTCCTCAGGTGGAACGGCAACTCGTTCCACACCTTGGATGTGCAGGTGATAAAACTCTTCCCTCCCCAGCCGGTTTTCTTGAATGTCGGTGTTTGGACAAGTTTAGCACCCAGGGATCGTAGCGCCCTACTGGGATTGTACCATTTAAACCTCTGCCTCAAGTGGTCAGGGCCAATACCATTAAGGGCTTTGAAGGCTATACAGAGGGCCTTAAAACGAACCCTCTGTTTCACCTGGAGCCAGTGTAACCGAGTTAGTTCTGTTTGGACTGAGACAAATTTGGGTATACCGGACAATAGTAGTCCGAAGTCTATTCAAAAGAGTGTTCCTTAATGTATGAACACTAATAGTCTCAAGTGCTCGAAAACTAGAGTACCAAAGACAAACAGAAAGGGTTTAGATAGAAAACAGAGTCAAGAAGCAGAATGAAAGGCAGTCACTTGGATGATCTCAAAAAGAACAGAAAAACTCAGTGAGGGAACATTGGTGTCCCATCATTACAAATTACGTGTCCAGTGTCATCATCTGGGATGCCAAACAACTATACTTTGCCCTACCTCCATCCAGGAGGGGGATAGAAGAAAATAGTTGTATCCTCTTTTAGAGTTCTATACAAGAGAATAGTGTAAGAGGGAAAGACTCTCTTAAATGAATAGTGCAGAGCAAGAAACAAAAAACAGAATGTGAATTAAAAAAGGATACACAACGGAGTTAGATGCGGAAATATCATAACAGGGTCTTGTGCTCTGCTCTAGAGCTCTGCAAGTGGCATCAAGAGGCGGCGGAAGGCATCAGGCGTGTCACTCTCCCCCGCGGTGTCTCCTGCCTGCCCCCCTGGCCTCTCCTGCCTGCCTCCCCTGGCCTCTCCTCCCTGCCCCCTGGTGTCTCCTCCCTGCCCCCCGGCGTCGCCTGCCTGCCCCCCAGCATCTCCTGCCTGCCCCCCCGGCGTCTCCTCCCTGTCCTGCGGCGTCTTCTCCCTGACTCGGGGTTCCCCTTCCTGCCCGTTGGACACAGAGCTTGAACTCGATGTCTCTCCCTGGTGGTTCACGAGCCCCTGGATGGCCCCATCCCAAGTCCTGAGGTCAGATTTCATTGCAATCAAGAGCGCTTCAAGTTGCCTCCAGAGGCGCTCGACGGCCCGAACCGTCTCATTCTTCCCCACGGACTCTGTTTCCCGCTCTTCATTGCTTTCACGGTAGGATCTCACCACGGAGACCGCTTTGCCCAAGGGTCACCAAGAGGCTGCGGGCCTTGAAGAGCGCCCAATGCCCCAGTCTTACACCGCACAGAGTCGAGGCGCAGTCGTGCGCGGCGCTCGCTAGCTGCAGGGCTTCCGTCAGGATGCGCCGGGAGGCCTCGGATGTGACAGTGTGACGGGACGAGTATTCCAGGAGAGGAAGAGAACACTGACTGGTGGTCCACCACCCCCCTATTACCCACTTCCTTTGCTTCCCAACAGCCGCCTGACCCCCCTTGGAACGAGGAGCCAGAATCATACTGGCAGAGCGAGACAATGAGCGGCGGCCCCTTTATCTACGAGGCAAGGGACGACATGGCCCCTCCCATCTACAGCCACGACGGAACTTCAAAAGAGAGACCAGCCCCGGAAGCAGCGAACGGCGTTTCCCAGGTGGAGAAAGGAGTGTTGAGTGCTGAGTACGGAGAGAAGACGGGAGAAGGAGAACTGAGAGAAGCGACAGAGAGCAGAGAAGGTGAAGTGGACCTGAAGCCAAGAGGCCAACGTTTCCACCCTTCGCCCCGCCATGCTCCCACAGGAGTGGCGTGGCTCCAACAGGTACGGGGCCGAGTGGCGGGTTGGGTGGGATGCCGGGTCCAGCCTCCTGAGTGATTGTACAGCCCCGTGTAAAGCTCCAAACCCAAAACCCCCTCCCTACACGAGCACTTCCCTCACGGAGTGTATATACTGCACTGATTCACCGGTTTCCCTCACCCTCGGCCCCGCCGACCTGTATGGTCTCAAACTGTGATCTGACACGGTCTCTCTCTCTCCCTCTTTCCACACGCCCCGGAGCCGGAGAGGAGGAGGGACGAACTCCGCGAAGAGACCTTACTGAAGCAAGCTGGATTCATCGCGGAAGACGCCCTTTGACCCAGCAGCGTTTGCCCGAGAAAGGATCACAAGTCGGCAAAGACGTGGTTATATTAAAATAAAGCCTTCGTTGAAACCCTACTTAAGGATTCGGCCTCTCACTTGACTTCCTCCCCCTTGGTAACCCCTGTGGAGTTAGACCCGAGCCTTGCTTCCCCCCCTAACCTGGGACAGACAGCCTCGATGTCTGGACTCTGGAGAGACTGCTCTGCAGCTGTCAAGGCCCTCTGTAACTCGGGTCAAGAGGCGCCGGGCGGTATCACCCGGGTCTCCCTGCCCGGCCAGGTCCTGCAGGGTCAGCTCTTCTCTAAAGTGATCCTTGTTTTTC
Organism: Lissotriton helveticus; assembly: GCF_964261635.1. Taxonomy (NCBI): domain Eukaryota; kingdom Metazoa; phylum Chordata; class Amphibia; order Caudata; family Salamandridae; genus Lissotriton; species Lissotriton helveticus. The sequence goes on from NC_136068.1 coordinate 165,745,202, forward strand.
ATCCGCCCTGTGAATAGGGGATTCTTGTATAAACAAGGAAAGCGATCGCTTTCACTTTTGCAAAACACATAAAGCCGCGAGTGGTGCGCGCGCGCGCCACAGCGAGCCATATGGTTTCTATTACGCACAAAAATGCACGTAATTGACACCAATAGGCCATGGGCGGAGCTATGCGCCCACCTCTGGCCTATTGTGTGCGATCTTGAAATGCAAATGGCCATGTCTGAACTGGGGTGGTGTGGAGTGCAAAAAAAACGATGGATTTAGGCCCAGATCTCTGTACTGAGGTGAATGTATGACATTGTTCTGCATTCTGTCCATCAACTGTTGGTTTTGCATTTGTCATCCCGAGTGGGATGGGTATGCTCAGACGTGAGTCCCATGCTCTCCATACCACTGGAGTCAAGTTATCCTGGCTGAAGACGGCTGATAGCCAGAAACCGGTCCTAGGATGCTTGATTCCGGTCCAGGAAAGACATGGCTTGGCAGTTCGGGCTGGACTGTTCCCATGAGGCACAGGGTCAAGGCTGATTTGGATATGGCCATGTCTGAACTGGGATGGTGTGGAGTGCAAAAAAACGATGGATTTAGGCCCAGATCTCTGTACTGGGGTGAATGTATGACATTGTTCTGCATTATGTCCATCAACGGTTTTGTAGATGACGTTACAACACATGCTTTTACAACATGGTATTAACATCGCAACTACCATTACCTCGCATGATTTTACAACGCATGCCATTACAACACATTTTTTAAAACTACCATTACAACACATTCCATTACAAAGCATACCATTACAACCCATAATACTTTTAGGGCAACAGTAGGATAAGTGTTGGATAGTGTAGGGGTAAAAATTACTATTCCCACTCCAGTGAGTGCAACAGTAGGGTAAGTGTTGGATAGTGTGGGGGTAAACATGACTATTCCCACTCCAGTGAGTGCAACAGTAGGGAACATGTTGGATAGTGTAGGGGTAAAAATTACTATTCCCATCAACCCCAAAAACCCCTACACACCCTAAACCTAAAAAATAATCTCCATTACTTACCTTGTAACGCATGTAATGGCATGCATTGTAATGGTATGCGTAGTAATGGCATGCATTGTAATGGCATCTGATGTAAAGGCAGTAGTGTTGTAAATGCAGTGCGATTTAATGACTGTTGTAATGGATGTTTCCCGCTCCACAGAGTGGAAAAATTAACAGCCCTAAAAATCACAATGGAACTTGTAGATCCCTAAAAAGCAATGTACAAATGTTGCTATGTGAAAGTTTTTTCCCTAATAAAAGTGGGCTTTTCAGCCAAATGTGTTTTATAATGTTACACCTTACATTCTAAATGACTGGATTTAAAAACACAGAGAAAAAAAGTTGCCTCTTTTAGACATGTTTCTGTAGGAGATCATTTTGAAAAATAACATTTATAAAAATGCAGACAGGGATTTGGCACATAGGCATCAATGGTCTAAATATTTCTGTGGGTTACAGGTTTCAAGGCTAGTAGGACAGTTCATTGTGTTGAGTTCCCCCTCTACCGATCAGTGTGTAACCATAAGATAACTGCTTATTTTTAAAAAGAAGAAATAAACTGGCTAGGAATAGGGCCCATTCCAGCAGGGAAAGATTTTCACCTTATCACTGTCCAGGGTGTTCCGGCAATTGAGATTTATCTAGCTTTGACTTCAGCTTCCCTTCACACCGTTAACACATATTGTTTGGATTCAGAGATGAGAAGGGATAGACATTTCACTCATTCAGTGCTTCAGGATTTCCTCATTTGACAATTCCTGCAGGCCCTCCACCTAGGGAGGCACTGCACTGGATCTTTTCAGCAGGTGAGGAATCTACAGGTAGAAGTATCCATCAGAAGAAAAAGTTACTTACCTCCGATAATTATCTTTCAAATGGATACTCTACCTACCTACAGATTCCTCACCTGTTTCTCCCACCTCCCTTTTCTGAAAGATAGTTATAGGCCATTTTAATACACTACTAATCTAGATTGCTTCATGGCACTGCCACAAATGATGATTTCTGGTCTCTGCCTCAAAGGGCAATGAAAAAAAAGGAAAGGGACCGGATGTTGGTACACCAGGGTGAGCACTTTATGGCTAAAGTGATTTCACCATGGTGCCAATTCCAGTGCCGAGTTGGAGCCACCGCCCACAAGTGCAGAAGAGCAATGGAAACATTTCCAGGTCCAGTCTGGCACCAGAGGATATTCAACACATGTGGAATCTACAGGCACACGTCCACTAGAATGATCGTTGAAGAATGTACGTTTTTCATTTTGCTGCCAAGAAAATGTAAGCATCTGAAAATACCTAACTTTTAACTGTTACAGAGCAACTCACTTAATGTGCAGATTTTCATTCATTCACAAAAAAAAAAAAAATATGTAGCTAAAGTAACATGGCGGGCAACTGACAGATAAATATTTCTTTAGGAATGTTTCAATACATTACCTTTTCATCACTTATTTTTAGTGTCTTTGTTAAAAGCAATAACAGCAGATTGGTCCAGGCCTCACGGTGGCTTTCTGAATTTACTGTGATAAAGTAGGCAAGAGCTTCACTACAGACGCTGTTAAAAAACAAATTATATATTTTTTAGTTCACCAGAGCAGATGAGGACTTAAAAAGAAACCCCTTGAGTAGAATAGGTTTGAATGGATGTGTGGTTTCATCTGCAAAATACACACAACTGGGATTCTAGAAACACTGTTCGTGTTGTGACAAATGTCAAGAAGCAACACTTATGTCTCAGGACATCATACAGGCACCATACTTGACAGGGTGAAACGGAAAACATTGTACATTGATGCAGCCTGCCCTAGAAGGATTAGGAAATGTTGATCTAGCTAAGAATTGAAATTGTCACTGCAATATCCCACAAATCTACAATATGCTGAACCACTAATATTCCAGGTGATGCCTCCTCCCCAGCATAAGAAACTAGGCATAACTGTTTTGTAAATGTATGCATTGAGGACCAAGCACCACACTTTAAAATCTGGGCCTGGACCCTCTGCATTAAAAACAGTTATTCTTCCCCCTGTTGGTTTACATGTATGTTACGTCACTTCTAAGATGCTGTATAACAACCCACTTTTCATGCAGATATTGCCTGTTTTTGAACTGCTATCTCTCTTAAGTGTCCAACACAAGCTTTAATTAACTGTTTATCAGGAGTGGCACAACCTGCCAAGCCTGCTGGAATCTAATTTTGATTACGATGGAGTGTGGTGCTCCATCAGGCCGAGTGCTTTGTACTGGAGTTGTACAAAATACTTGAATATTAAAAGAAGGGATTACCTTCCGTTCAGGAAAGCCCTCAAAACGCACCTTTTCCCTAGAACTGGCTGAGCAGTGGTGGTGTGGTTGACTGGATCTCAAGCGCCAGGATGCCCTTGGGGCGACAGGACCGCGCTATACAAGTATACAAAATAAATAAATAAATAAAAGAAGGCCTGCCTTGGCCAGCAACGTTCCTATTTTGGGGAAGGTTGCTGAACAGCTGACATAATTACCAGTGAGTTAGGAGAGCTCAGCCCAGGATGCAACAACTCCATGGGAAGTTTGTCCGAGGGAGACATTAGACAATTGCTCACTTTTGCTGGCTAGAGGAACTATTCAGTGGCTGGCCCTGTTCCTGTGTCATAGAGAGGTACTGAAATGGTAAAGAGAGGCAGAGTGCAGGAGGGAGCCTGCGCATGGTGGTAATGTGAGGTCAGGCATACCATACCGACAACAACAGGAAGATAAAGAGAAGGGGACTTGGTTACAATACCCTGGCTTACAGAGGGGCAGAAGCTAATCCTTACCTTAATTTAAAAAAAACACGCAGTTGACTATGTAGGGCAAAGTGGAAAATAAGTCAGTTAAGTCAACTGAGAAACACAATAAAAAGCTACAACCTTTAGTTGGGGGGGTTGTGTTTCTTCTCCTTTTTCACACCTGGACATCTAATCTACTATACTATACTTTTCATTGCTATTCTATGTACATCAAACCATTCAATACATAAAAAAATAAAATGGTTGCTTGCAGATTTATGTGCTGAAGAACAAGTTACTTACCTTTGGTAACTCCGTCTGTGAGAGACTGGATCAAGTACCAGATTCCTCACCTATTGAATGTTCCTCAGGCATCAGACTGTATCATGAAACTTTTCATCAGGACCTCTGCCTGCTGGTAGTTTGCGCCCTGCAGCTCAGCACTGATGCTGTTCCGCTCCGCAAATGACATGCAGATCCTATATAGGCGCCACTTCTGTGAGCTGAAGTCAGTTGCTTTCTTGAGTATCCATGGCTCCAGACGCAGAACCCCAAAAGCAAATGGGACTTGGGAATCTTATTAATGAATGGAGTCCAATGACAAAATGGAGAGGGAGTGATGGTCAGTGAAGAATCTGCAGCTAGGTAGAATCTCTTCCACAGACCATTGCCGAAGGTAACTTGTTCTTCTAATAGAGACTTCTAGTCGCAAATTGCTCAGCTTTTGAATAGATACCAAAGTACCACCAATTTGGAGTTGGGTCTGTGGATGGACTCAAACCAGAAGGTTCTGCAGGACTGAGAGGGCAAAATGCCCCTCTCTGCAAACCTGACTTTCGAGACAATAGTGCTTCATGAACATATGAAGGGACGCCCACGTAGACGCCTGGCAAATGTTCAGAACAGGGAAATTGTGTGCTTTTTAGCCACTGCATTACAGATCTTAATGCAGAACATGATCCAGTGGGAGATGGTTCTCTCCTGCACAGCCTTGCCTTTTTTCTGCTCCAGAGAACCCACAAAGAGCTGATCGTACACCCAGCGTTCTTTGACACCAAATATTTAAAAGTTCAGCGCTCTCTTGGGGCTCAAGCAATAGTGTCTCTTCTCAACCTCCTTAGAGGGGTGAGGTGGATCTAGAACGCCAGCAAGGTGATGTTCTGACCAACATGGAACAGCATCACAACCTTAAGGAATAAGTATGCCCGTGTCCGTGGGTTAACAAAGTAAGCTTAAGCCCACTCTGCATTGAGATGATGGCGACAAAGAACACGGTCTTGATCGTGAAAAGCCACAAGGATCAGTGTGAAGCAGTCAAATAATGCACATTAGACACATAAGGACCAAATTAAGGCATGACAAAGGGAGAGGATGGAAACAAATGTTGTAAACCTTTCAAAAAGCGCCTAACTACTGGGGACTTGAACAACGAGGGCTGACCGGACAACTTCAAAAAAGAAGGGAGACAAAAGGTACTCTTTAACTGTACCCATAGTAAAGACTTGCCAGACTAGGGATAAAACAAATAAAATGTCAGATAACCTTGCCTGAGGAGGGTCTATCTGCAGAGGACTGCACCAAGCCACAAATTTGTCCTAACAGGGATATACAGTTTTGTTTTAATCAAGGGACGCCTGGCTGCCAAGATGACATCAACCAACTCCGCAGGAAGGTTAAGGTATTCAGCTGTCACCGCACAATCTGCAAGCATGAATGTGGAGATTGCAATGCCCAGGGGCAGAACCCTACCCTGTTGCTGCAACAGTAGGATATCTTAGAGGGGCAACCTGATTGGAGGACAGATTCCCAAGCCCAGAAGTTCTGGATACCATATTCTCTATGCCCCATCCGGAGCTACAGGATAACAGGTCCGGACGGTCCTCATCTTCTTGAGAAATCTGGCCAGAAGTGGTATGAGCAGAAAGGCACACAGATGTCCAGAGTTTCACTAATGGTAGAAAATTTCTATGAGCTATATACACCTTGGAAAATGAAAAGATCAGAAGTGCTGACATTGCGCATTCTCTGTGGTGGCAAACAGATTGAACCATAGTCTTCCCCATTTATGGAGGAAATCTTGTGCTACCTTCTGGTGTAACTGACAATCATGATCCACTAGGCACTGACGGCTCAGCTTGTCCACCCTGGCATCCAATGATCTTGCCAGCTGGCTCACCACTAGGAACATCCCGTGCTGGTCCAGCCATTTACAGAGACGCAGGCCTTCTGGCACAGTGTCCATGACAATGCGTGGTGCAATTCCACATGGTTTAAGTGTTGGACTTGACACCTGTACCAGCCTACCCTTAATGGATGGAAGGAAGACTTTCCACACCAAGTGGATGGCCATCAGCTCCAGAAGATGGATATGAAGCCGGGGCTCTGATAGAGAGCAAAGACCTCTAATCTCCACCTCTCCTAGATGACAACCCCTACCCAGAAGCGATGCATCGACGATCACCAGTGTCAGCTCTCCGTGGGGATGGGATATGGGTCTGACACTGACCCAATCGCAGTTCAGTAACTGCCACTGAGGATCTTTTGGGGTCTACTCCGAAATCTGAATATGGTCAGAGAGGTGCCATTCCAGTCAGGGCCACAGAGAGTTTAGATCTCACTGCTGAGCCTGCATATGCCACCTGGCATGCTCAACCTGAAGGATACAAGAGGCCATCAGTCCCTGCAGCTCAGGGTGGACCTCACTGAAATCAAGGACCAATGATGAAAGGTCAGAATCATAGCCTGAAAGTCCTGGAAGTAGGTAACCAAACGAAGATCAGAAAGGCTCAGATTGAAAAGTAGTGTCTGAGAAGTAGTCAGATGTGACTTTAGCATGTTGATAGTGAACCCTTACGAAGACAGGAGGTTTGTTGTAGTCTGGAGGTTGTTGACTGCCTGGGGTGAACCAGCCTTCAACAGGTAGTTATCGAGGTAGGGGAAGACTGGCACCACTGCCCTCCAAAGGCATGCTTCCACCACCGCCACTTTTGTGAAAACTTTAGGGGCAATGGTGAGACCAAAGGGGTGCACAGATAACTGAAAATGGTCCTGTCCCACCACGGACGGCAGGTAGCGCCCATGGGCCTGCAGGACAGGTGTATGGGAATAGGCGTCCTGCAGGTCCAAAGACACCATCCAGTCTCCAGGGTCGAGGGCAGACCAGACCTGGGCCAATATAAGCGTTTTGAATTTCTCCTTCCAGAGGAAGGTGTTGAGGACGCAGGTTTTAAATAGGAACAACGTCTCCATACTTTTTGGGTAACAGAAAGTAGTGAGAATAATAACTGCATCTTATTTCTGGCGTGGATACCCTCTCAATAGCCCCTTTGGCCAAAAGGGCTTGCACTTCCTGCTGCAAAACAGAGAGATGGTCCTCTGTCAGTATCTGGGGGTGTGCAAGTAAGGGTGATGAGGCAGGGAAAAGAAGGGTATGGCACAGCCCTTGCGAACAATTTGCAGAACCCACCTGTTTGATGTTGTGGGCTGCCAACCAGGCAAGTATCGTGCCGTTGCCCTGAACTGCTTGAGAGTTTGCCTTGTCCTCAAATAAGCGAATCCTGTCAAACGGTCTGTCCATGAGGGACGACTGAAAATCGCCTTAAAAATAGGTGAACCGCAGCCAAACATGGCAGACGATGGCAGCAAGGACTGGTCTAAGATCTAAGGGGACCTCTGGGCGGACTTGAGCCACCAAATCCCAGAGGGCGTAAGAATAGCACCTATGCAGACAGCTGGCATTCACTGATCGAAGCACCAAGCTGGGGGGATGAGAAAACTCAGTCTCCTGAATGTCTCCCCTGTTTTGACTCCTGGCCCAGGGAGTAGTAGGGAATGTGTTGGGGCTAGTGACTTACTGGCAGATGCCTGCACGACCAAGCTTTCAGAAGAGGGGCGCTGAGATAAAAACGCAGGGTCACCCAGGGCGGTGGTGGTGTTGTGCAAGCGGACGGGGAGCGAGGGGGCCAGAACAAGATCTGTCCAACGTTCCCAACAAAGTATCTGCAAGGGCCTCATTAAAAGGCAAGAGGACCTCAGTACATGTTTGCACTGGTTGAAGGATCCATTAGCCTTGACTTCCAAGGTAGAGAGCTGGTCGTGAAGGACTTCAGCCACCCTACGCATTACCATAGCATAAGAAGCACTCTTTCTGTGGCAGAAGCAAGGGGTGAAATGAGCCCCAACTCATGGGATGACTCAAGGCCACTGGCCTCCTGGAGGTGGTAATACCAATTCTCCTCTTGATAGGGTTGGCCAGTCTCATCCCTTGTATCGTAATCATGATCTGAATCCATTCCAGACAGGGAATGCAGGATGTGCATTCAAATAGGTGGAGGCAGAACTAGCAGAGGAAGCAGGGCCTCTAAGGCAGCCAAGTGCAGACTGGTTCGAGCTTGAACTGGTGTCAACTCAGCATCAAAAAGGACAAGTGGGGCCTTATCCGGCATTGATGGAGTATACATCAGCATTGAAGTACAGGGCAAAAGGGGCTCGTATGATCCAGCTGGCGCAGAGGGCATACCTGTCCTTGGTAATGCAGGTGGATAAACTCTCATCTCTGTGAGGCCCACAGGTGCACCAGAGCGAGTCTGCAGGGATCCAAAGAGTCAAAGCATAGCCTTCTGGAACTCTTCAGTCTGTTTAGGAGTAGTAGACGGCCTAGGAAACTTGAGTTTTGCAGGAACAAATTGGGGGATCTGCTTCGGGGGCATGATCGAGATTTATAGCGCCACCGGGAGGGAGGCAGGAGGGAGGCGAGAGGGAGTTTGGGCAATGTCAGGGAATTTTGAGTGGTGGCAAGGAGCCGAGGACCAGCTTACATTTCTTATGTTTTTTCTTCAACTTACCCGAAAACATTGATCAAGATGGAGACCAACCCCCAGAACGACTCCTGCGACTTCTGTATCATATTTTAGACTTGGAACGGTCTCCTCGCAGAGTCTTCCTGTGCTAGGCAATGTAGAGTTTTGCCTTGCAGTCTTTTATGGTTTTTGGGATCATCAACACGTAGTCCCTGCAGGCCTTTAAGTTGTGGCTCGACCCCAGACAAATCTGATGAGGATCAGTCACAGACATTTGATTTGACAGTCCTTACAAGTCTTAGAACCTGTTGTTTTCAGAAGTTACATGTCCTGTGCACATTGTAAAACAATTTTTTCATAGACATAAGGGTCTCAAATAGACAAAAGTAAGCTACGGCTCCATGTCTGGGGGCACAGAAAAAAAGGAACTGACAGCACACAGGAGTGGTGCCTATATAGGCTCTGCATGTCATTTCCAGAATGGTGTCAGTGTGGAGCCACCCGGCACCACCTACCGACACACAGAAATACTGATGAAAAGTGTACGGATCCAGTCTGACACCTGTGGAACATTCAGAAGGTGAGTAATCTGAAAATAGAAATCACTGTCAGAAATACCTGCAATAATTACAATACAAAATTATCTTGAGAACTCATTTTATTGGAGTTTTTTTGTGATTTTTAAATTGGTGAACTACCTTAAGCTCATAAAGGACCCTATTTAAAGCACAAAACAACACATAAATATTTATAAACAATTGTCAATGCAAAGGGGTATGAATCTTTAGTGAGTTGTAGTTTGCATCTTTTTCAGAACAGTAAGGAGGAGCAATTTCCTCTAGAAGATTCACAATGCAGATGTGCCAATTAAATTCGATCTGTAAAGCAGGGGAGAAGGCCAGAACCTGTGTTTTTTGTGCGTCTTTAAATTAGCGCTAGACCAAACTGTTTTAATTCATCTGAATCAGAATAGCAAGCAGTACCCAACATTGAACTGTCGTTAGAGGAAGGAGGGAGACATGTAAATCATAAACACCCAAGTTACTGAAATATAACAGTGACATTTGTAACCATGTATATGCTCTTTCAAATTCTGGACAGCTGTTAAATAGATGCCTGGAACAAAACATGCAGCCTTAACATACTATAATATTTAAGATGTATCCAATTAAGTGTTTTAGTAGAATAAAATACTAGAACAATTAAGACACTGTTTAACTTCCAGAGTTATACAAATAATCTACATTGGCAACAGAAAGAAAGAAAAGTTTTATATTTTAAGTTAGATATAGAATTCCTCTTTTATCAAACAAAGAGGTTGACCTTAATTGAAGAGATGACGCAGTACCGCTTGACCCACAGCTGCAGCCTCACGTTGTGTAGATTGGAGACAGTAATACTGCATAAAAGTGCGGACACTTTTCCATGTCAAAGCACTGATAATTTGTCCAATGTTATTTCAGTGAACAGAGTTGCTGATGTAGAAACTGCCCTGGTGGAGTGTGCTTTAGTTCTTGTTGTTAAAGGATTGTTGGCCTTGTCATGGCAGAATTGGATTGCAGAAGAGACCCACCAGGCAACCATGGCCTTAGTTACTGCTGTTCCTTTTCTGCCTGTCCATAGGCCACCAGCAGCTGATCCGTCTTTCTTATGTCTTTTGTAGGTAGAATTTGAAACACTTCTTAACATCTGTTCTGCTGGACTAGATGGGTTTGGAAAAGAGGGTTGAAGTATCACTGGTTCGTTGAGGTGGAATTCTGTCGGGACTTTTGGGATTAAAGATGGGTTCGTCCGCAGAGCTACATAGTTATCAGTGAAATGCAGAAATGGTTCCTCGATTGTAAAAGCTTGTATCTCGCTGTCCCTCCTTGCAGAAGTGAGAGCCAGTAGGAGGGCCACCTTCCAGGTGAGAAACTTGAGCTCTGCTTTGTGAATTGGTTCAAGCAGCTGCCTCATTAGCTGTGCAAGGACTAAGTTACGCTTCCATTCTGTAAGAGGCACACGCACCAAGGGAAAGGCGCAGAAGGGGCCCCTCATGAATGGGTTATAAGACAGGAGGCACAGAGAGAAGGAAATTGAGGCGACATCATATAATGGGAAATCGCAGCCAGGTGAACCTTCACTGAAGAGAAAGAGACTTGACTTCGCTAAAGAGAGGACATATGGCAAAATCTGTTCAGGAGGCACTGAAGCGGTGAAGGTTGTTTCGTGGGCACCTGAATCAGAATAGCTTCCATTTAAGGCAGTATGTCTCGTTAGTGCTATCCGCTCGGGATTTGCCAATAACTTCCCTGCACTCCTGCAAGATATCAAAGTCTCTATTAACTCATGAGCCTTGTGTGCAAATGAAGAGATTGCAGGTCTTGATGATTCACTTTGCCCCTTTCACTCATCAGCAGAGATGTGGATGGCTGTAGGCAAATAGGCCTCGACTCAGACAGCAAGAGTAGCTCTGAGAACTGCCTGAGCCATCGTGGCGCTATCAGGATCAGATGACAGACTTCCGTCTTCATCTTGGTCAATATCCTGGGAATTAACGGGATTGGAGGGAAAAGTATAAGCATATATCCCAGACCATTGCATTAAAAGGGCATTCTCCCTTGATCCTGGTAGAGGGAATCTCCTGGCATAATACTGGCATTTGGCATTGTCCGTTGTTGCTGTATTTCCCCACCTTCAAAACACCTTGCCGAGTTGGGATGCTTCAGCTCTCACTCGTGACAACTGGCCTGCGTTCTGCTTAACCTGTCTGCCAGAGTATTGTGCAGACCTCAGACATGCTAGGCCTTTAGTGAGATCCCATGTTGCGTCGTCCAGTCCCATAGCTCATGCACTTCCTGAGATAGCGTAATGAATTTGGTTCCCCTTTGTTCGTTGACGTAATACATGCTAGTCGTTTAGTCCATACGAACCAGCACAGAGGAGCAGACTATCCTCGGTAAGAAAGTCTGAAGAGATAGGAAGATGGCTTTGAACTTTAGCCTGTTGATGTGCTGAAGTTTCTGCACAGAGGACCATTTGTCCTGAAACTAACTCTTGCAGGTGACCTCCCCAGCTGTCTAATGAGGCGTACGTTGGAGTATGAAGTCTGGGATAGTCTGGAGGAAAGTAAGTCCTTTTACAAGATTTGGTGCCTGAAACTACTATCCCAGTGCCTCTACCATTAGTGTTGTGATCTGTATTACTTCCTTGAAGGATCCCAAAGCCTGTTGCCATTGTTTTTGTAGCTCCTTTTGAAGAGGCCGCATTCTCAGCCTGGCTAGTGGCATCAGATCTATTGCGGAAGAACACATCCCCAAGGGGGATTTGTACATTCGCACAGAAACTGACCTTTTTCTTGATATGCTCTTCGCAAGTCTTTGCAAATGTATCTGTCTTTCGTGAGATAGGCAGGCTTTGCAATGGATGGCATCTATGGATGCTCCCAGGAAGGATATGACTTGACTTGGATGGAACGAAGATTTCTCTTTGTTTACAGTGAGTCCCAAAGTCCTGAAAATGTGAAGGCAGGTGCTTGTAGCTTGACAGGCCTTCTGTACTGTTGGTGCATTGAGAAGCCAGTCCTCGAGATATGGGAATACATGGTGCTTTTGAGATCGCAGGGCTACTACTACGGGCGCCAAGCACTTGGATAAGATCCTTGGCGCCGATTTGAGACCAAACGGAAGTACTTTGTATTGGTAGTGGGTACCAGCCACCATGAATCTTAAGAATTTCCGATGTTTCGGATGGATTGGGATATGAAAATATGAGTCTTCCATGTCTAGCGAGGTCATGAAGTCTCCTTTGTTTAAGCGGCCGAGGATATCGGAAAGCGCTCCCATTCTGAACATCTGTTTCTTGAGAAACTTGAGATTCGTCAGGTCCAGTATCGTTTCTCATTCTCCTGATTTGATTTCTAATAGGAAAGAATGAGAATAAAAACCTTTTCCTTTTTGCGACATCAGGACTTCCGCTATTGCTCCTTTGGAAAGCATGACCAAAGTCTCTTTGCGTAATAAGTGAAGACGCAGGTGGGGACAGGGAGTAGTCGGCGGGCACTGAATGAATTCTAGAGTGCAACTGCTGGAGACAAGGTCTAGCATCCAGAGATCCGTTGTTATTTCACGCCACTGGTGGACACAGCTGGAAATCTTCGCACACAGAGGTTGGGAGTGGAGGGAAGCTGGTACCCTGGCGTGGTCATTGCTTCCTGCTTGAGTCACAACCTTGTTGAGGCATTCATTTGTGGCCTCCCTGGCAAGAGAAACCAGCTGTAGATGACTGACGGTAAGATGGAGGACTGAAAGATTGTCGGTATTGTGACAGGTATGGCTGATACTGTTGAGCCCTCTGATAACGTCCCTTGTAAGGGGCAAATCCTCGTCCCCTAACACATCTGAAGGGCCCCTTTCTGTATTTCAATGTGCCCAATGACTTTTTCGGGGTCCAGGTCATTCTTAATCGCGAGCAATGGTTCAATGTGCTTTCCCAACAGGGACTCATCATTGAAAGCCAAATCCAAAACTTTTGTCTGCACTTCAGGTCTAAAGTTGGTTGCTTTCAGCCTTCCTTGCTGTCTGAGCACAGCAGCTCCCGCCAGTTGTCTAAAACCGGTATTGGCTACATCTAGGGCACAGTCAATGGTTGCCAAAGCTGCACGCTCCCCATCCACTAGTATCTTTCGTGCCTCTTGTCTCTTGTATTCAGGTATAAGGTCTATTAAACCTGCCATGCCTGACCACATTTGGCGGTCGTAGCAGCTGATAATGACCAACTCATTTGCTGTCCTAATTGTCACTGCTGCCATAGAAGAGAAACGTTTCCCTAAAATGTCCATCCTATGCCCTTCCTTATCCAGAGGAGTGGTAATCGGGGTAGCAGGATTTTTAGAAAGTCTTTGCGGCGCTTGAGAAATGACAGTCTCTGACTTCTTCTCAATACGGGGTAGAACCGGTGGTATGGATGCTGCTGTCTTCATTATTTTGGTGTCTTCCTGCCGTATGTAATCTATAATTGGTATGGAGCGTACCAATTTCCTCATGTCTTCCTTGAAGTCATTTAAAAAGCATTCGGTCAGTTTGACCGTAATAGGCAGATGAAACCAGTTGGCTGCCCTCTGCATTAAATTATAAAAAACTCCAATAGCCTCTGGAGGAGAATCTGATAGGAGATGCGGAGGACGGGATGGAGTTGGAATAACATACTCGTCCCAAGGATCAGGAGCAGAGATTGGATCAGGCAGCTCACCTTCCTCTCTATCCTCGTCCGAAGAGGAGGCATCCGGTTCTCCAGGGTCGATTGACCCGGGGTCAGGAACTTTCACAGATGTGCTTGGCAGTTGAGCGGCTGGCGTACCTGGAGGATCTATTTGAGGTACCGGCCTGTCTGGCTGATAATGTTGCGGCGGGAACCGCTGCCGTTAATCCGCCAACATAGCCTGTAGATCCTATATCAGTGATGGTGGCAGATGGGCCATGTCACTGGGGCGCAGCTCTGGCTGAAAACCGTATGAATGGTAACGGTGACACAGAGCCATATACCCCTGCTGGTAGTATTGCGACTCGTCATGGTAGTACCCAAATTCATCCTCATCATCCTGATACTTTACGTGAAGCTCAGATGGGCTGTGAGCCACATCATAAAGACCATCATTGTCATCCTTATCTTTTACATAGCCCTCCAGCAGATGCCCTTCAGCAGATGCGACTGGAGTAAGTGCGAAACCGTACTAAATTCTTGCATGGCTGGCCGTAGAAAAGTCTTGGTCACTCTGGTAACTTGAGTAATCCTCGTCGACAGTGGCGTTGACGGTGCAGACACACCAGGAAAAGAAAATTCCATCATCACTGGTACCATCATCGACACTGTAGTCGTCAAAGGAAGAGCAGTCGTCGTTAACGGGGCACTCGTCGATAGTCGTCAAGAACTTCGCCGATGGTAACTTAGTCGACAAGGGAGCGTCGACTGTCTTCGACGACGATGGAGCCCTCGTCATAGAGACAAAGACTCTAGTAGACGGTATTGGAGCCTGGATTGCCGTCACTGTTGCTGTCAACCACGGCGTCATTGATGCAACACTGAATGTCGATGAGTGAGGGAGTGTCGCCTATAATGGTTTTTTGAGAGATTTCTCCCCCCCCACAGGATCTGAAGAGGAGGTTATAGGACGATCTCTTTCCTTCCTGGAAGGCGTAGAAGGTACAGATAATGCCGGCTTAGAGGAGTGTTTAGCTCCGTTCTCTTTTTTAAAAGCCTTGGAGTCCTGGGAAGGTTTATGATGTTTCCTACCTTCACCTGAGGAACTGTCCTTAGATCTGGCCCTCTTCTGGTATGTGGGGGCTGTCTCAGCTTCCTCATCCGAAGAAGAAGACTGGTGTTTACTGTTCTGAAGCCACAATAACAACCTTCCATCTCGGTCTATGAGTGTTTTAGTTGAAAAGGTGCAGCAGATTTTGCATTCTCTCAACTCATGCCTTGGCTAAAGGCAGTAAATACACTCCGTATGTGGATCATCCATATGGACTCTTATTGCCACAGGTCTTACATGGGAGCATAAGGCCTTTTTTGTCTGACATGAGGCCAAGATTTGAGAAAGTTGAAGAAAAACAGAGTAGTACTCCCTTCCACACAACGTGCAGTGAATATTTGAGAGAACCTGCCTCTACTGAGAGTGTTATAGAGGGTGCTGGCAGCTGATTGGCTGGGTTCAAACATTTGATCCTTTTTTTTTTTTTAAAAGGACAATGGTGGGCTACTATTTACATGGCTTAAGGTCGTTATAGACTATGAAGCTTTTAAGGGCACTGCTTGAATATTTTACCACGGGACACCTATCTCGACAACAGGGAATGATTCAGGCCTGCGAGTCTATGAAAGATACCCCAATACTGGATAATCTCCGAATCCAGTCTGCCTTGTGGGATACTCTAGGGGTGAGGAACCTGCGTTTAGAAATAACTATTAGAATCTAAATTCAAAGTGCCTTGGGAAAACAACTCTTGCAATTTCTTTTCCATATGCACATTTCACCTGTCAAAATGAGTGGGGGAAATGAGGAAAAACCTGCTGGAATCTGAGAAAGCAATTCCTGTGGTTCTCACTTTCAGAGCAAAAAAAAAAAGGAATGAATGCTGAGGTAATCCTGCACCCAGAAAGTATCACATTCCATAGTATTGGTAATTCCAGAGTGTGATACGGTGTTCTTTTAACAGTTGGTGATGAGGGCAATAGTGTACAGAACAAAGTTAGATGAACATCTCAGACGTACCCCTCCTTTGTTCTTAACTTGACAGCACCACCTCTTATACTACCATTTACAAAGACAGCAATCCCCATAACTGACTTGAGACTAAAGATTGCGAGTACATGAATACCTTTGTTGTTTGATTTAGACATCATGATCTCTAGAATAAATGAAAATTTTACAGCAACTAAATCCAATTCTCAGAAAAAAGTAAAAAGACTGATGGATCGAAATGGTTCATACAGCTTAACAATGCGTATATCCCCATATGTTGGGTACTACAGATCGACTTCAATTTCTTTACAATTGCATAACACATTATATTATTGAAATAAACAAAACGGCTTACTTTAAGAGTCTTTCTTGTATATCTTCCCAAGAGTCCTTCCGTTTTTCATCAATATACATTCGAAAGAGTATTCTTAGGCAACAAGCAAGGCTGCTAGTTTCTTGTTTTAAAAGATTTGGTTTTGACTTGCCTTTAAAGCCTGTAAATTCAAGGTTGAGAAAGATATACATTAATAGCAGCTAATGAATGAAGGTCACCTGCAAGTCTGCTGTGTCAAGAGAATTATAACAGAAATGTTATGACCCTTATAAGTTATTACATTTTTCAACCAAGAAAGGCACCTGCTGTAAAATGTCCAAAATTAGGAACCAGCTTCTTGGTTTCCCCCAATTACTTAAAAAACCAGCAAGAGTGCTTCCAGCGCTCATAAGAAGCATAAAAAAGGAGACTCAATGGACCTGCCTATGTATTCTTAATGCAATCTACCTGGTTAGCGTTCAGCAAGATAAGCTCTATCACAGTCACAAACTAGAGGGCCATGGGCTTCTTGCAAAGGTGAGAAGATACTGCTCCTCATAAGCAAAGTAACAATACAGTGATTGTTGGGTGAAGGATAGGCATGGGTAGAGAACAGGAATGATTGGGAGAATAAGGTGTGAAGGGTTGGAGGAGGGGAGTCAGAAGGTATTACACACCCGGAAATAAGGAAAACAAATTGATTCAAGTTCATCTGAGCATACTGATACTATACAGCATCTGGACCACCTAGTCGAAATTTAGAATTTGCCCTGGAGGCTTTCTGGAAAGATGTCTACAAATGCATCACATATGAATCACTGGTTGTGCTGTAAATTATCTTGGCATGCACTCTAAGTTGCTGGTCCTTGTTTGATCATCATGCATGCCATCAGTAGATGGTTCTTTTCCTCATTTCCATACGGTTATGATGTCTTTAGTGGATCAAAAGGAACACATTACTTACATTCGGTAACACTATGTTTGGTGGATACTTAGGCTTTCCTGTTTTCAGTTTCTATTTTGGGTAAATTCTGGAGGGGTTTTTTCAGTGTTTTCAAGTGATTTCAATACCTTAAAAAAACAGTTATTATCAGTGGTTACACATTTTCGCGCCACTAAAAACAACGGAAAAGTTGTTTTTTCAGGTGTTTATGGAATGTTTTGCTTTTAATATTGCTTGCTTTCTGCTCTGATAGCACATGGTACATAGACAGTGTGCATATAGTGTATATGAGGTCCAAATAGATTTTTGCAAATTAAACTTATTGTAGTACACCATACAATACGTCTTCAGTGAGTCTTTGGTCATGTGCGCTCGCTCTTTCTTTCCCATGTAAACTTCTATGAAAAGGCCCTCTCAACATTGGCACTTGGGACAGGCAAAGCCAAAACAACCATTACACAATTTGTTAACTCTGGCCACTGACACAGCTTTCCATTCCAATACTGCTTGGACTGAGTAGCATCAGCTAAGGGACACAGTTGGGATGACTCTTTCTTTGATGCCACACAAAGCACAAAATTATAAATATTTGCGTTTTAGTTCCTGTGCATAAGAAAACAGTGCACAAGGATGGACTAAAAAGTCAATAGCATCCCTCATTAACTCTGAAGATTGTAAAAATGCTTTCAGCATACCATCTAACAAGTGGCAAGGATCTCTTACAGGGAATCACTTCAGCTCAGGTATCAATTTTGGCAGGTCATCACACAACTTTTTCAGAAATTTAGCTGAACCACTTTAAATACAATCAATATCACTCCAATCTTTGTTGAATTTGGAAAGAACCTTTTTTGCAGAGCATTCCAAGTGACACTGCGTTCCATGTTTTCCAAAAGTCTGGTGTCATGTTTCATCACTATCCCAGATGCTTGGTGATAGCGCTCTTTTTACATATACTAGTCACTATACCTTGCATTGAATGTTCAAAGCCTGATACGTTGGCAATTCACCTGCCATCAATACTGAGCCACTAGACACTGGGGGCTGATGTATTAATGGTTTTTACCCATTCTCTGTGGGTAAATGTGAAGACACATATTAGTAAAGATTCTTATGAAACCAGCCATTATACCTATCAGTGAAAGAATCAAACGCAGCCAATATATCAAATATGATTTTGATATTTCCTGATTCTCTACAGTTTATAAAATAATTAAACAAGACCTAAAACATGCTTCTAAGCCCTGCATCTTTAGACCAAAGATCACAAAACTGTAAAAAGCAAAAGGAATGAAGTAACACTAGTTTAGTGGCATCCCTAAACAACAAAACTCATGCAGAATACAGTTAGCCCAGTCTTTCTTACTGTTAGCTTGTATAACAAAGTTACATTGAATTAGCCCCTTCAGGAAGAAACAAAAATGACTATTTTGCTCTCTTTTCCATTTCTTTGAATGGCATTTAGTTTGTGGTTGTGCAGGTGTTTTTTCAGTGTTTATATATTTTCACTGGTGAGAGCTATTTCCCTTTTGGTGGGGTTTTATCAGTTATTATAGGTTTAAACCTAAAACCCCACAGCCTATGGATACTCTATCTCACCATAGATTTCCCATCTTAGAATATTCCTCAAGCACCAGACAGTATCTAGAAACTTTTTCCAACAACGGAAAACTGGAAACATTTTCTAGCAAGGCTTCTGTACGTCTCTAGGTGGTTCAGTGAAGCTCAGCACTGGCTCTGGATTGCTCCAAAAGTAACAGAGCAGAGCCGCATATAAGCGCTACCCCTGCATGCAGACGTCTGGTCTTGCTCATCTCTTCCTGTGTTCTCAGACACAGCGTGAACATCTGTTGGTAATGGTGTGTGGATTACTAACTTGGGTCCCTCTAATATATTATTATATTAAAAAGAGGCCACTGACAAGAACAGGGAGGTAGAAGGCAGTGAAGAATCAGTGGTTAGTATTCAACAAAAAGAGTGTTACTGAAGTTATGTAATTTGTTCTTCTGATAGATACTTCTAGCTGCAGATCCTCATCTTTGAATACATATCAAACTAGTACGTCCACAGTGGAGGGTCTGTGGCGTGGGCTCAGACTAAAACGTCTTGTATGTCCGAAAGGGAAAAATGCCCTTTGGGCAAGACCTGGCTGCCAAAGCAGTAGTGCTTTAGGAACGTGTGCACTGACGCAGAGGTTGAAGCATGGAAGATGTAAATAACGGGCATTCTGCATGGCAACATAGTGGAGGCAGCCATGGCCCTGGTGAAATGGGCTCTCAGACCTTCTGGAGGCTGCTTCTTGGCCAGCTATTAGCAGATTTTGAAGCGGTGGACAATTCACCTTGCCAGGAACCTTTTCTGAACAGTCTTCCCCTTCTTTGCTCCACAGAACCCCACAAAAACCTAATCATCCACAAGGTGTTCCTTGGTATGATCACTGTAAAACCTCAAAGCTCTTTCGAGGTCCAAATGATGGAGCTCCTCTCCTCTTTTGAAAGACAAGGGGTGCCAAAGAATGCCGGTAGGATAGATTGCCCACTGTGGAAAAAAGCCACAACGTTGAGCTAGAAGGTCGCCCGAGTTCTCAACATCAATTTATCTGGACAAAATGCACTGTAGGGTGATTGCACAGACAGTGCTACAAGCTCTCTCATGTGAAAAGCAGAAGTAGTCGCAATGAGAAAGATAGTCTTCAAAGTCAAGAGACAGCAAACTGCTATTAATCAGCTCAAAGGAGGTGCACATGAGAAATGGTAAGACCAAATTACGGTCCCACTCTGGCATCACAAACAGTTTGAGAAGAAACATGTGTCTAACACAGTATACACGTCATCACAACAGGTGCTCTAAACAAGGAAGGTCGGTCCGGAAAATGTAGGAAGGCACAACAAATAACCTTTTATAGTGTCCACAGCAACGCCTTCATGGGCCAAAGACAAAACAAACAAAAAGAACATCCAACAGCTTGGTTTATAATGGATACATTTTGTGGATACACCACACCAGGCCACAAATCTGACTCGGCCCAAGTATGATTGGACTCTGTGGAAAGGCATCTGGTGGCAAAGCTGGCCTCCGCCATTTCAAGCGACAGATCAAGAGCAAGCAACTGCCCCTGCTCAATCCGATGAATGGAGGTGTAGATTGTGCAGTTCAGGTGAAGGCCCCTCCTATGCTGCTGAGACAAACATTCCTATGGAAGTGGGAACCTGGTAGAAGGATAGATGCTCATGCTTATAAGTTTTGGTTATCACACCCGCCTTGCCTAATCTGAAGACACTAGGGTGTCTTGGGCCCTTTCGTTTCTGATCATTTTCACATATCATTGAAGGAGAGGAAGGCATACAGGAGTCCCCTGTTTCATTCCAGCTGGAATGCGTCTCCTAGTGAACTTTCCTTCAAACTCCAATGCGCAAAACCTTTCGCACTGCGCATTCGATGGTGGGGGGGAAAAGATCTAGCCAGGATTCTCCCCACTGTCTGAAGATGCCCTGTGTAATCTTGGGATGAAAAGGCTGTGCATGATCTGCCAGACATCGCATGCCTAGCTCTTTCACTCTGGCATTCAAGGTGGTTCAGGATCATGGACATGCCCTGATTCTCCAACCAACTCTAGAGACGCAGAGCCTCCGAAAACAGGACCCAACACCCCACTCTGCACTGCCTGTTGCAATACCACATGGAAGTGATGTTATCTGTGAGAACCTGCACCAGCCTCCCCTTAATGGATGGGAGGAAGGCCTTCAGCGCCAGCCAAATGGCTTGCAACTCCAACAGACTAATATAGAGCGAGGCCTCTGTCAGAGACCAGAGTCCTCCGATTTCCACCTCCCACAGATGACCTTCCAACTTTGTAATGACATCTTTCACCACCGTCAGTCCTGGGTGAGGAAGGTAAGGGTGCCTGCCACTGGACCAATCGCGTTTCAGCAGCCAAAACTGCAGATCATGAGCCGTTTCTTCTGAAATATGCATGGCATTCAATAAATTTCTTTGTGGATGAGACCACTGTAACTAAGTTATATTCATAGGAAGCATACACCACCTTGCGTAGTTTAGCAGGAAAACGCAGGAGGTGAGAAGGTCAAGCAGCCTCAGAGCACTCACCAAAATCCGACGCAGTTTGAAACATCAGGATCATAGCCCAAATGTCCTAAACTTGATACGGCGCAGGAAGGGTCTTTAACTGCACTGTATCCAGTATAGCTCCAATGAACGGCAGTCTCTGCGAAGGAGTCCAGGAGTCCAGTGCAACTTCAGCTCATTGAATGCGAGCCCTAACAGTGTCAAATAGTTCGCAGTTGTCTGGAGATGGGCCATTACTGATGAGCCAGCCTTCAAAAGCCAGTCAATGAGGCAAGGGACAACTGGTAGCCTGTTCTCCGGAGCTGGGCAGTGTTCACCGCATCACTTTTGTGAAGATCAGAAGGGTGCTAGGAAACTGAAAAGGCTCCTGGTGACCTCGAACCGCAAGTAAGGGCTGTGGGATTGCAGGACCGGTATATAACATCCAAGGAAACTATACTGTCCGCCAATTTCAACTAGCTTAGATCTGAATTAGCATGAGCATTTTTAATTTGTCCTTCTGCAGGAAGGCATTCAAAGGTATAGTATAGGCAGAAGGTGATTGTCCTTTTTTGGCAAAAATAACTGGAGTAGCAGTCCGCTCCTCTTTCAGAGTTTGGAAGAGAACATTTATTTACCAAATGCCTCAATCCTCTTGGGCTGTCTTTACAGAACAGTCTTGGGCAATGAATTCCACTTCAACATGCTGGTTGAAAGCTGGACCCACCAGCTCTCTGGGGTAGGGTGTTTAGTGAGAAAATCAGGATCCCCAGGCGTCGGTCCGTGATGTCTGGCCACCTGGCAATTCACCGATGGGCAAAAACAGGGCTTTGACCAAGAGCTATAAAGTTATCAGCGAGGACTTTTTAAAGGGGAACAAGGACTAAGAAGTTTAGTCTTGATTGCAGTTGGAGGACCTGAGCTGCCTGTTGGACCCCTACTGCAATGATGTACTCTTTTCAGCTGCTGGTCCAAGTTGCAAGGTCAACCCTGTATCAAGGGAGGTATGAAGCCCACCTGCCTCTTGCAAGTATGTAACATCTTTCATTGTCTTAAGTGGTTGGGGGAGGGGCATCACCCTCCCCAGCATCATCACCCTCTCTGGTGTTGTACTTTGTTCAGAATCATAGCCAAAAAGATAACGGAGTCTCTGCTGGAACATGGCCCTGATGCAACATCAGACTGTATAACAATCGGTTGAACTTTAGTAATTTTGTAGTGCAATATTGGTAGAGACTGGGCTCAGCTCAGTAACAGACACTGAAATCAGCACCTGATCCTCTTCCAGAGCTGGTGGAGTCTGCAGTGGTGTTGACAAGGAACAGCCTGGCACAGGTCCAGAAGCTAGAGTAGACTTATGTAGAGAATAGAGCTGCTGGTGTTAACTCGGCTGGAGACCCTGGAGTTCCTTGGGGCCCGAAGTCACGCCAAAGGAAGCCAGAAGTGCACCGAAAATGTGCCACGTGTCCTCTCTGAAGGC
Organism: Lissotriton helveticus; assembly: GCF_964261635.1. NCBI lineage: Eukaryota > Metazoa > Chordata > Amphibia > Caudata > Salamandridae > Lissotriton > Lissotriton helveticus. The sequence goes on from NC_136068.1 coordinate 165,767,803, forward strand.
CTCATTCTGCTGCAGGATCGCTGATGGTCCAGGGAGCTCACTGCACACTGGGATCAGTTGTGGAATCAGTACTACAAATGGAGACCTATAGAGAAACCGACTGACATTGTGACGCCCTTGCACCCCTTCACTGGATACAGAAACAGTGGAATGTAGTCAAGTCCGGCTTTGATTTTTTATGCTTCCTCCTGGACTTTGACTTACTCAAGGAATCTGACTGCAAGATTAACCTCTCACAGGTATAGGAGCGAGTAAAATTCCACATCTGCAACCTGGGGCAGGAGCAGGACTTGCACGAGGGTTTTCATTATTTCCTATGTTCAGCCATGTACAGCCTTGCTTCTTCTGGATCGCCTTCAGGTACATATAGGCACTATTATCACACAACTTTGAGTTGTGTTGAAACTCCAAATACCAGAGATACACCTTGTTTGAGTTTGTGCCCAACATCCCTTTCCTACAGTCAATGCATGGTTTGAAACCTGAAGTTTAAGAAGGGGAGATTGTTCCGCATCACGCTGGATTTTGTTTTTTTTAAGGAGTTGTGGCCAATGAATTTAGGAGCGGATCTTTGGGAATGTTTCAAAAGGTATGGAAAGAAAGGAACAGATGTCAGCACACAAAGGAGGCGCTTATATGAAGCTCCTCTCCATCACTTCCGGGGTGGTACAGAGCCAGCTCAGAGTCCAATGGCACCATCTAACGACAGTCAGGAGCATTGCTGGAAAGTGTCTGAATCTAGCCTGGCAACTGGGGAGTATTCTAATATGTGGAATCTGCAATTAGAAGTATCAATTAGAAGAGCTATTTAAATTAAGTTGTGGTATGGCTTTTTTTAGTGTTGGGTGAATAACTGCCTCTAACCTCAGACCTTTAGCAAGGAGAGTACAGTTTCCCCCCAAAAAGTGGTTGGCCTTTACACAATCCCAGCACCTTACCTCCCAAATAGATAACCACTCATGGTGGAGGCTTGCCTGATGCCATATTTACAGATTATCATCCACATTGTTCTTTTACAAATTGGTGTTTATCCCTTGTACAGAAGAAAACAATGAATAAGTGATTCCGTGATGGACCTGCAACAAGGGCATTGTGGAGATGGGAGCTGTGCTCATACTGTAAGAATCCTATTAACTGGTAGGCTGCTGCAGTTTCTCAGCAAGAAGTGTCTTTTGTGGCTAGCAGTTGTTCGTAAATCGATGCTTGTTTCTTCCGATACTCATCTTTTACCAGTCTTATGCTCAAATCTTCCTAATGGAGCTGTAAGGCGGTGTTACAGTCAAATCTTTATAGCGCAAAGTGCTTCCTGCTTTAGTCTAAAGAATTTGATTCAAATTGGCATAATCAGCTTTCTACACAGTTGTGTTGCACAGTAGAGGATTCCCCTCACCGCGCCCCCTGCATCTACAATGTTCTGCTTTGTGATAGAATTTGAATTGGTTTTCCCCAGATATTTAATGGTTTTTGTTTTTTTATTGGCTGCCCCCATGAAGAAATAGTTTGGTTAGAAGCCTTTCTGGTTTTGGGCCCTAACCATCACCCTTGACTTTGATGGATTTATTGTCAGCTTGTTTTTCACAGTATTTGTCTACGGATGTAAACTTCACTTAGATGGCATTTCGAGCCAGTCACATTGAATTAGCATAATAGAATAGTGTAATTTTTTTAATTCGAGTTGTGGTACATCTGGTGAAGCCGCTAGTAATGTTGTGTACATATCGCTTTTATACAGATTAAAGGGAGGCAACTTGGCATTACTCTTTCACTCCTCAGTTGGTCAGCCAAAATGTATTGGTTCCCGTGCCAATTCTCACTTGTGCCTCCGAGTTGGAAAAAAGTTTAATTATGACCCTCAATAGTGGCTGGTTGATTAGGAAGTTGGTCAGCTTTCCATAGAGGTGGTTCTGGTTGATCCAGTTCAAGGACTGGGAGGATTCAAGAATGCTGTGATTATGGGCAATTGTTTCAAGAGTGATAATTTACTTACAGGTGGCATAGTTTAGCGCCTTAACCATGGCGACAATTCCGCCGTGGTGCGGGCGTTCTAAAGGGTGGGCGGGGCTGCGACGGACAACAGTCTTTCGCAGCACCAAAGAGGGAGTGCACCCATCGGCCGTAGGCTGACGGGAGCACGGAAGGGTTAAAGATTTAGTAGAGAGTAGACAGGTATTTTATCCCAGAATCTGAATGAGACAGTACATAAGGCTCGATAACCATTAGGTGCAGTCAGTTACTTACTTAGACAATCTGTTTAATTATAGGTAAGTTGAATAGTAGACTTAAAAATAAACTACACACCAAACAAGAAGATTCCAACACCTCTGGGCTCAAGATGCAACTCTAAATGTCTTCACAGCTACAGCCAATGTAATTATGTCGAAGATAATTTGGATCATCTTTGTAACGTTAGGAAGCACTCAGGTTTCATAATAGTTTTTTGTCATGGCACTAGGTTTTACTTGGACGTATCTGTCACTGATACCCAAAGATGCTCTTGAAAAAATGTCGGCACTCAGAGAATAGCCTAACCTATAGCCTATATAACTGTTATCTTAAATTTCATTACAAGACCGGAGGCTACCATTATACATTATTCCTTTAATGCCACTCCACGCAGCACTTCAAAGTATTATACATCACAAAGAAAACATTCCAGAACAGAACAGTCCGCACATATGAGAAGTCCATGCAGTGAGTATTCTGCCTCATTTAAATGCTGCTCCTCGCAGATAAGTAACCTCCTTTTGCTTTTATTAAGGTGGACTGTTTTTTCTTTAGATGTGTTTCTGTTACAGCATGAGTGAATAGGCAATCCCTTTTAAGGTCTTGCCTACGCAGCGCGCATGCGCTGTATTAGGAGACCTTTAGCCGTTGTTCTGCTCTTTTTCAAAGCACACACTCGTGCTTGTGGCGGCATCCACCTTGCAGAAGCAAGCAGGAGCGCGCCACAAGTATGTGCTTAAAAAAAGAGCAGACTGCGTGCGCACGCACCACTCGCGGGCTCACCCCCTGCTCCACCTCTCTCTCACAACAATTAACATTCGCGGCCACGCTTGTGGTTTAGCACTTGATTTTTCTATTTATTCCTTTCTGTTTACACTATGTTACTTATTTCTCTTTCGCCACTTCCTTCATAGTGCATGCCACCCACAGCCAACAACCCTCTTTTCTGTTATTTCATAACAATGCTACTTGTGAGCATTTTGTCGGCACACCTGCAGATGAAAGGAGGCGTATAAACAAGTGATTCCCTACCCACTGAGCCTGGAACTGGGAGACGTCACAGCTCTCAATGAAGCTTCTCCAGTCCTCTGGGCACTAAATAACAAACATGGCAACTCTTTGACACTGTAACAGGAACCAAGGTTCTTTTGGTCCACTTTGATACGGCTGCTCCGACGCAACCGGTGCTCCTCGAAAACATGGCCGCACTTCCACTCCAGCAAGGAAACCTTGACGTCTGAAAGCTGCCTGAAACTGGGTACATCTCATTGACATAGAAGTAGGACCAGCAGATGACTTCATGTCCTCTATCACGTCGCCGTTTTCAGGTGTATTAGGCCATTTTGTCCAGTAGACGTAAACCAAGACTACAACTCCTGAAATGCGATCGTTTTTTTTAATAGAAAGTCAGGGAAGGGGTGTCTAACCTCTTACAAGGGCCACACTGGCGTTTCTATAGTTTGCAAGCGCCTTATTAGCATCATTTGCCATTTGACCAGCTTCGCGCTGCTTGTTCCGGTAACTATCAGGCGCAGCATGGCTGCTCTCCAGAGCTGCCTGGCATGTCGATTTTCCCAGCACTGAATTCGTCGCTTTGAGTATTCCTGTCTTTAATCATATAACAAGGGCCATCTGCAGCCCACCCTGATGCCCCGCCCTCGGTTTCCTCACACCGTAGATCTCTGAGGACCAGAGCTCTACTGAGAAAAGGGGAGCAAAACGCAGTGCGCGTTCACCTGAGCCAGCGCGTTGAGGCTGATTTCCCAGAACACTAGAGTGAGGCAAGTATTCATTCATAACAGGTTCCAACTATAGTCACTGTTGAAGAGGTCCGGATACAGAGGCCTCAGAAGATTTCACGCCATCGCCAACGACTCAATGCTTCTGTTCTGGATTTTCCCTTAACAAATCATTGTTTTCAACTTTGTTAGTACACCTGGAGCGACTAACGTGACCCAGGACTACAATTCCCAGAATGCATTAGATTGAAAAAAGAAAACTCTGGGCTGGAACACCACAGCGTTGGTAACTGACAACTTCCTCGGGCTCCAGGGTCAGAAGCAAAGCCGTTGATACGTCGCTTTTGTTTTTCAGCAAGCATTCTGACACTTGCATGCCCATTTTGTAAGAAAAAGTGAAACTACACATCCAAGTAAGCTACTTGCTGTTTGCAGAAAAAATACAGTGTGCCCCTCCACCCTTCTGTCCCACTCCTTGTTGCTTGCCCCAAGCCCTCCCTTTCCGTGTTGTGTTGCTTGCCTCCTCCCACCCCTCTGCCCCATCTATATTGTTGCCCCCTGCGTCGTTGCATGCCCCCCCACCCTTCACTGTGTTGTTGCTTACCTCGTCCCAACCCCCTCCGTCTTGTTCCCTTCCACTCCACTCTTTGGCAGTGTTGTCGCTTACCCCCACCCACCCATCTCCACGTTTCATCTTGCGTCCTTCCATTCCTCTGTGTTATTATGTCCCCGTCCCTCCCTCCTTCCCCTCGCCCTTCTTTTGCTTGCCCCCTCAACCGCGATCAACCCCTTTCTTGCTCCCTCCAGTCTCTTCCCATTGCTTTCCCCCTGCACTGCTGGGCAACATGGCTAAAAACCTTAACAAAACAAACGGCTTGCATGGGTTAGACATATTGGCTTTGCCAATGCTTGTTGCTTTCTGATTCCTATACTCCTGGTTTCATAATTCACTATAAATTACTGAGTGGGGGGCGACCTGTCTGTTTACCCCCTAGTACTCCTTTTGTCTATTTCATAATTCACTAAACAAGACTACAAGTCCTAAAATGGAATTGGCTGGAATATCTAGACACACAAGCACCTGGGAAACATAGCTGGCCTTATGTTGTAGGAAAATGTCTGGTGCGTGCAGCTGTGTAAGGAGCCCATGTTCCATGACAGATTATAGCACCCTTGCTACGCCACTGTGTGTACGCTTACACCAGGCCCTGATTTTGAAGAGTGCCTCAGGTCTGCCCCAAAAGCAGGGATCGGCCCCATTTTAAATTATGCAAAACGGATAACCATGTATAATAGATGGGATTCTGCTACCCCTATATAACAAGCATTGGCATAGCCAATAGGTCTCGCCTTTGGGACCTTTAAGTGTTTGGTTATGCAGCACAATATCCTTGGTGCAACAACATCAACTGTTGCATGGCTAAACACTTATAAGGTCCCAAAGGCAAGACCTATTGGCTATCCCAATGCTTGTTATATTCAGAAGTGCTGTGTATCTTTTCAACTTTGTTTTGTTCACGCTGTTTCAAATTTATGGAAACACCCTGTCTATAATTTGCTTTTCTGGTTTCAGCGTTAATTAGGCAAGAGCTGTTTATCATCAGAGGTGCTGCCTACCTTTCTCGCAGTGGTGTGGCTCTCCGTCCGCTAGTGTTCCGGCACCTCAGTGCTTGAAGTCACAGGCTGCACGGACCGACTGCCACGATCCCTACTTGGTGGCTGAACGGTGGCCACCTACGAAATAACAGTGGCACCCAACCCACCTGCCTCAGGACACCAGAGCAGCACAGGGCTTGAGCTGTCTTGTCACGGCAGTTAAAGGAATTCATACAGCAACGTCCCCTGGCATGCTACGCAACACCAATTTGCTATAGGCCTCAATTAATACGTTCATATAGGCCCTAGGTTGCTGGTAGGGGAGACTGTAACAGGTCAAATGGGGAGACTGTAACAGGTCAAATTGGCAGTTCCCACAATATCCATCAGCTGTGCAGTTGGTCCTTGGCTTGTCAGAACGGTTTGAAGGGTTCCTGATGAGGTTTGGACATTTCAAGAGCCTCTACTTTATATTTACTTGTGAGAGTGGCTATATCTACTTGATCCTTGAACTTATACACATTTATTTATCAGTCTGCCTGGAAGATTCTCAGACTGTTCCCTAGAGTTTCTGAATATACTTTTACATTTTTCTATAATTATATAGAATTTGACATCATATCTGATCAGGAGGGAGAGCTCCTTGAGACCCCACAGGGGATACTAAACAAGGATATGATTAAAAGGGTAATCCAGAGTCAAATGTGCTCTTGTTTGAGAGACCCTTGATCATGTCATGGCTTTAAGAGATATTCAAAGTGAAGAGGAACATGAGTCCTCCTCAGCTGAACGTTCTCCTCTAATAGGTAAAGGAGGTAAAAGGAGGCAAAAGAGCAGGCATATTCAAAAAGTGGCAACGCCTTCTAAAAAGATGTGAGGTCCAAGTTTGGGACAAGTTTGAGTTTGGGAGGTCTAAGCACCTCTTAGAGGCTAGGTGTCCTAAGCAACATAAAAAACAAGGATGTCCAAAGCGACAAAGCGTTCTCAGGTGCCCCAAATGGCATTCAGGTCTCATGTGTTGGGGAGGAAGAAACTCTTAACAAAGCCCCCTTGATGAGTATGTCCTATACCTTGATCAAGGAGATCTTGATGGGGGCGACCTTTTTATGGAGTCAGATTCCCCCTCTACCTCCAAAGCTACAATTAAAGACTTATTAGGGGGGGGAATGTTCTCCTCAGATGATATCAGGCACCCACGTAGTGCTGAGAGGTGACTGCAAGACCACATAGCTAAATTTATAGAACGTTGGATAGAGAATCTACTTGATAAGGGGGCACGAAATTTGTTGAGGGTTGAATTTTCAAAGCCTGTAATTCAGGACAAGGTATGTCTTACCCCTAACCTCGACCCAGAGTTAATCACATTTCTTTCTAAACTGGGCCGGGACCCAAGGAAGGGACTGGAGAGATCCCTGAAGTCATGCCAGGATCACCTGCTCGATGTCGACGAGCCCCTGGCGAGAATGATTGATATGAAGGAGGAGGTACACGCCAATTGCCTCCATCTAAATATGGACCACCTCAAGGGGTTGAGTCAAAGAGCCATGGTCTTTTTAGGGAACGCTAATGCCACACTGAACACGAAAAGGCGCAAGGTTGCTTTTAATGAAAATAAGCCCAAAGCTTGGTGACCTGGCAGAAAAAGAGCCATCTGAGAATAAAAAAGGTCTTCTATTTGGGGAAGACATGATTAAGACATTAAGTAAATATGTGTCAATATTTACAGCTCATGATAAGTCGCAAAGTAATATGTGCAGTGTTCAGGCCAAGTGTTTTATAGATGGACAGACAGAAGGGGACTTACATAATGCGCCTCACATGTGACAGGATAACAAGTTAAGAGCAATATGACATTTGGAATACCTGGAATAAAAATTGTTTAAAATAGACAAGTTAGGAGTACTTTGTTCACGAATTGTGGAGTGTGCTGTGCGTCCTGCGTAGGAGTGATTCTTTGCTCCCGTTTTTGATGAGTTTATGCGCAAGTGGTATTTGGGCAGGCCACGTTTCCGGGCTGCATGTGAAATTTTCAAAAATGATGAAAAAATTATTTAACCATACAGTAAAACTATTTGGAGACAAGGTGTGCACTTGGCTACCCCCTCAAATGAATCGTAAGAAGGGGACTTTCTGCCAACTATGGCTTACAGAGGTCCCACTTCAACTTTAGACAATCAAGAGGTTTCAGAAGAGGCTACCAAGCCGGAAGCTTTCAGACTGGCTCCTTTTATCCCCAAAGAGGACATGCCCTCCGGGGCAGAGGAAATAGGTCAAGAGGACAAGGTTTGACTGGATACCACAGTGAATACTGCAATTTTAAATTCTTCCCTGGGAAATGTAGGGGGTTGCCTAAGACACGTCTTCCACATCTGGGAGACTATAATAGAGGGTCCTTAGTTCTTTGAAACCGTCGGTGGGTTGAAGATAGAGTTCTGCCAACAGCCAATTCTGGTAGTTACCCCAAGAGAGCAAACCTTATCCGCTGCACAATAGCAGGTTGTAGAAGAGAAGGTGAAAACCTTAATACAAAAGGGCGTAATCCTTCAGGTGCCTTAGAGCGCAAGGTTTGCTTGAGTACCTTGTTCTTGGTGGAGAAGAAAGACAAAGGACAGAGACCTGTGATACATTTGAGAGACCTGAACAGGTTCCTAAACTACAGAATTTTAAGATGGAGGGGATACATCTTCTGAGGGATATGCTGTTAAGCAAAGATTGGTTAGTGAAATTAGATCTGAATGAAGCCTATTTCACAATTCCAATGGCCAGGGAGTGTCAAGCCTATCTTTAGTTCACCTGGCAAGATTGTCTGTATCAGTTCCGCGCACTCCTCTTTGGTCTCTCCTCGGTTCGTGGTGTTTTACCAAGGTAATGAGAGTTGTAGCTTCCTCCCTCAGGGAGAGAGGAGTATGGATGATCATTTATTTGGACAACATAATTGTTATGTTCCAAGGCCGTGCTTAGATTTTGCAGGATTTGCTCATGGTCATGTACCTCTTGGAGGATTTGGGATTCATTGTCGACAGGGAGAAACCAGTTTTATCACGTTCCAGGTCCATAGAGTTCTAGGGTTTCACTACAGATAATGTGAAAGTACGCTCAGGATACTGGTGGCTTGTGGTCACAGGTGGAGAGAGTGTATCATATAAATTATCTAGCGTTGACAGCAGGTCCTAATGCCCTTATGAGTTTCAGACATTGATTGCAAGGCAGAGCAGTTTTGTTCAAGATGGACAGTGTTTCTGCAGTACAGTATATAAATCGCTTGGGCAGTACGAGATCCTCAGACCTGTCAAACTTAGCAAAGAAGCCCTGGCTTTTTAGCTTGGAACACAAGATCAACCTCAAAGCAGAATATTTACCTGGGATGGTGAATGTTTTTGCAGACTGGAATTCAAGGTGTTTACGGGATTTCAGTGATTGGAAGCTTAACGGATAATGTTCTAGGAGACTAGATCAGTTCCGGGGCCCATTCGGGTTGGATATTTCTGTGAGCAGACTGATGTTTCAGCTGGAAAATTAATACAGCTAGATGCCAGACCCCAGTACTCTAGACGTGAAGGCTTTCCATCAAACATGGAAGGGAACAAATGCATATGCGTTCCCACCTTTCGCTATGATTTTGAGTGTTCTTCAAAAGGTAAGGCAGGAGATATGCTTGTCCTGATAACCCCGTTTTGAGTTTCACAGGCATGGTTCCTAATGATCTAGGAGCTTGCTTGAGAGGTTCCCTTTTTTCTTCTGCCGTTTCAGGTCTTCTGGAAAACGCCGGTGGAGAGGATCATCCTCTAGTGTTGACAAAGACTTTGAGTCATCTTGCCTACAGAGTCTAGAGAAGTGTTAGGCCTTTCGGGAACAGCTGACGAGCTCCTGCAGGAATCCTGAACTCCAGGTTCCCACAGTAGATATAAAGGAAATTGGAAATCATGGGCGCATTGGTGCCTGAAAAGGGATTTGGATACAGTGGAAGCGCCTACAGTACAGGTGGTTAATTTTCTTGTGGAGCGGTTTGATAGAGGGCTTAGCTACAGGACAATAAACTGCTATAGATTGGCAATCTCTGCTGAGCATAGTTTGGTTAATGACAGGACTGTAGTAAAGAATGTTCTGATCTGTAGGGTGCTTAAAAATATCAGATTGAGGAGACCTCCCAAAGCTAGGAATGATACACTTTGGGACGTTAATTTAGTCCTCTTGATCTTGGCCTGGTAATAGATATTTAGATTTGAAAAGGCTTTCTATTAAGTTAACACCTTTGCTTTGACTAATATCTTGTTGAAAAGTATTGGATGTAAAGGCCGTGGAGGTAAGTAACAGTTTATGATGCCTCTGGTTTTACCGTTGAGATAACCAGAAGAATGAAGAATATATCCGACTCCATATTTTATCCTTCTTTTGATTCTTGCAAAAAGCTCTGCATTGTGAATTCCATGAAGGAGTATGTCTCCCAAATGAGTGGTTCCGAATAACTTTTGCTTTCCTTTACTAAACCTTTCAAAGCAGTTTCCACGGCTACGATAGCTAGGTGGGTAAAATGGACTATACAGCAAGCTGGAGTCGATTTACTTACATTTCAAGTTAATTCTATGACGGGTGAAATGGCTAGCCAGTGTTTTTTCAGAGGTGGCAAACTGGAGAAGATTATGAAGGTGGCTGATTAGTCTAATTCTTTCACTTTTGCAAGACATATAAGCCAATTGAACTCATGTCGTAGGTAATGTTGAGAAGCTACCAACATGCATAATGGTAGCCTTCGGTCTTGTAATGAAATAGCGCTTCTCCAAATTAAATGACAAGAGAATCTGAATTCCATTAAAGACAGAGGTTAACATTATCCCACCCTCCATTCCCTGCTCAGGATTCATAAAACAAATAAAAAATAGATAAATAAATAAATAAGAAGAAATATGTAGAAGGATTGTAGTTCAGAAATTTGTAGTACTTGAAAATGTTAATGAAATATTTATTGGACATTGTAATTTTCAGTACTTTGATTACCTTGCAATTCATTTGGTAGCTTGTGAAGTTTGCATGAACTCTGATTATTTATGATTAGTAATTATTTTTTTCTGGAATTCTAATGTTTTCCTTTTCATTCTAGAAAATATCCAGTAATTCCTCAATTTTACAGAGAGTTCTTGATCAGTCGTTCTCGTGTTCAAGAGGATTCATTTCTTCATTCACTTTTGATGGAAGTCCCATTTGGCATTTAAAAGAGGCAGAATACTCACTGCACGGACTTATTATGTGTGCCAATTGTTCTATTCTGGAATGTTTTCTTTGTGATGTAGCCTCTGTGATTTCAATGAAATTCAGATCCTCATCATTTAATTTGTAAAATCGCTATTTCACCACACAGCAAGATTATTACCCACAGGAATTCTTGAAGTAATTCCTATGGTGCAAACTGCTGACCACTAAGGACTACTGTGGATCAGAACCAGATCTACTTAATTCCAGAGACCGATCACCAAATAGTCCCTCTGGATTAAGATGAGGACAGTTTTTCATAAACAATATGATTCTACCCTATATATTGGCCAAAAAATTATTTTTCTTTTTTTAGTGATTCTGAAAAAAGTGTATTAGTGATCCATGAAATGTCATGGAAAAGCACCAAGTGTTTTAAAATACCCCTCACACACTAACAATCCAATAGTGTCATGCTTCATCATAGGGGTCTTCTCGTCCCTCTACGGGGCGGGCGTGCTGCAACCTACGGATACGCAGGAGCACTATTGTTGTGAAAATAGGCTATGTGTAGTGTAGGAGTGAGAGTGGTAGGGTCTGTGAAAGATATAAAGAAAGTAAAAATACCCTGGCTAGAGGAAAAAACTAATTTTATTCACTTGCCTAGCTGGAAACGTTAAAAATGGGGATGTATAGGGGGTCTACCTTAATGCGATGCCCCCTACTGGGTGAACATGTTTCGTAAGCAGTCCCCACTGCTTTACTCGTCAGGACCTAATGTGATCCCTACTGCACTCAAAATATAATACTTGTTTATATATGTTGTATGCCTAGCTTTCAAAAGCCAACCTGCAAAAATAAGCAAGTCTGAAAGAATGTGGGTAGAATATCCCCTTGTCGTTTCAATTACCAATTGGTATCTGAAATGATAAAAAAAATTGGGTAAACAACCTGTTTGATTGTTTATCTGAACACATCACCATAACGTGGAATTACACTATTAGGCAACATTTCGTGATATATTTTTCTGAGGCATTGCACTCCTATTATGATAACCGGCGATTGCGCTGTCCGCTCTTTGTTAACTTATTGTTAGTTTGCTGGAAAACATACACTTAAAAAGACAAAACAATGATCACACACACTCGTACATACTTTCCCATTTCGTACAGCCTAGGGGCACTGTTAGGATATAATGATTAATACATCTCGAAGTGCAGACATGATGAGAAATGTGGGTTTGTCATAGCTAGTCATAATCAAAATGGCAAAAAAAAAACTCACAGAAGAGCAACTTTGTACATACACTATTTAGAAAGCTAGTCAGGCTTCATGAGCTTGCACCGAATGTGAGGTTGCCTTGAATTAGTCACTGTTGGTAAAGAGAGAAATCACATAACATTAGTGTTTACTGATCTCGCCGTGGGTTCAAAGTGAGATCGCAAAGACTTGTGTAAGTTAAATCAACGAGCCGGGTTTAAAAACTTGCCTCGAGTCTTACTCACATGTAGAAGGATATGCCCTTGCCTCTAAATACCTCCGTGCTGCTCCGTGGAACGTTTAGAATGCGTTCGCACTGAGTATTTATCTGATGTTGATTGAAGAAAAACCGCGAACCGGCTTTACCAAAAAGGGCTAGAGCGTTAAATGTATCAAAGATGGCCGCTCTCTCTATGTCAATGTTAGGATGAACAAAGCTCTACTTCCTGGATCGGCGGTGATTGACTGATCAGTAAGAAATCGTAGGAAAAACTAAAATAAAAATAAACCAAAATAGCGGGGATTTGTCTTAATGCCAACTTGTTGATTATAAGGTTCTCTGTACTATGGCAAATTAAAAAACAGGCCCTTGGAGAAAAAATGCGAATCAGCTTTACCAAAAAAGACTAAAAAGGACTAGAGCATTGAATACATGAAAGATGGCTGCTCTCTGTTTGTGCTAATGGAATGATGAAAAAAGCACGACTTCCTGGATCGGCGGTGTTTGACCGATCAGTTAGAAAATGGAGGAAAAAATAAAATTAAAATAAAACAAAATAGCGGGGATCTGTCTTAATGCCAACTTGCTGATTTTCAGGCTCTCTGTACTATGGTAAATTAAAAAATAGGCCTTTCTCGAAATTTTAGGAGATTATATATATGCATGATCTGTCCTCCAAAGTCAATGCATGTCACGGTTGGTGATTCGGGCTATGGAAAGAGGTCATTCGGATCTTTTGCTTTAACAAGTGTTACTAGTTGTTCCCCCAAAGTGTTGTGAGCAACATACCAAATTATGTTATTCTTGTGGTCTTTAAAATTGGGTTGACATGGTACAGAGACAAGGAGAATTACAAATATATCTAAAAATAAATATATATGTAACAAAAGGGACATGAGCTCCTCATAAGATAGAGACAGACAGAAAACCTGCTTGCCAGTTCCCGCTATTTATCCAAAAGAGGTTACCCAAATGCTCAGTTGTCCCCATTTTGATTTCAAACATTACAGTACAGACTGCAGTGTTGCAAGGCACTCACAGGGCCTGGCATCACCCACAGCCGTCACCTGTTGCGACTTGCTACTGGACGGATTAGAGTAACAAAGATCAAACCTTTGAGCACTCCAGAAACCTAAGGACTGGAATAATAGTTCAAACAGTTCTGTCATGGTCTTCTCTTGTCTGTGGGGCAAAACCACATGGCAAGACTATGATGACCAAATCTCCTAGTTGCTCTACGTAGACAAAAAGGTAGGTGGGGAGCAAAACAGAAATGGGATGGGTCGGGGACAAAGTAGACTCAACCTCAGTTTCAGTTTTCAGTTTCAATGCTTTATTCGGTTTGTATATCACAACCATACAAGCAGACATTAAAAAACAATACTAGTTACATTTATCCTTATTAAATTCACAACCTCATTGTTGAAAGAAAGAAAAATCCAGAGACCCGGAATAAGTGCAAACAGGTCTGTTTATTAATCATCCACTCTCCTCACTGGAGAGCGTCTCAACATTCCATGGCAAGCTCTTGTGCCGGCCACAACAACAGGGTAAAGGGGGAAGGGGTGTATGGAACGTACCATGAGGGGAATAAATTACAACACATCTCCCTTCCATAGGGTGACACAGAATAAAGCTAGGCCCACCGCGGTGGGATAGCGTATACCGTAGGATTCAAAAGAGAACAAAAGAATATGAACATGCTATACACATTTACAAATCTTGTCAAAGCTCCACCATTGACCATTCTCAAGTTGAACTACATTCTTAAGCACTTTGGCAATTTTGCATGGCAGGTGGTATTTACTTTGGGTGGCTCCCACTTTGGTGTTCTTCCTGATTTGTACCCTGTCACCCACCTCCCACTTCGGATTCTTCACCCCATGCTTATTGTCGTACCACAGCTTGTACTTGTCTTGGTGGAGACGAACTTTCTCTGCCCTTGTTTCCTGATCCACTACTCTGGGCTCACCCCCACTCAGCCAACTAGGATTAAACTTGGTGCACGGTTCCCGACCACGCAGTGCCACAAAGGGTGAGATGCCAGTGACAATATTGGGAGAGGTGTGGTAAGCCCACAAACACTTCCTAAGGGACTCTTCCACATCATGCCCATTGGTAGCTGCTAATAGGATGTGTTCCTTGATGATTCGGTTTGCTCGCTCCACCAGCCCATTGGCCTTAGGGCAATACAAATCGGTGGTTTCATGTTTAATGTCCAAATCTTTGAGGAATGTACGCATTTCTTCAGAGCAAAACTGCACCCCGTTATCTGTGACCAGAGTCATTGGAATGCCTTCCTCAACAAATACACCATTTAAGAACTCCATCACTGTCCTCGTGGTGACAGAATGGACAAACTTTTGCTTGATCCAATGGGTCGTGTAATCAATTAAAACCAGCATGAATTTCCTCTTTTCTCCTAATTCAAGCATTGGGCCGATAATGTCCATGGCCCGCTTGCTCCATGGTTTAATTGGCACTTCTACTGGAGATAATGGTGCTTTCTGAATTGTCTTTGATTTGTCGCTTTTTGCACATGCCCCACAATCCTTAACAGCTTGTTCAGCCATAGCATCCATCCTGGGAAACCAGTAGCTGGATCTGACTCTAGCTTTGGTAAGGCTACGCCCTAGATGGCCTTCATGCGCCAATTCGATGACCTTCTTCCTGAGGCCCTTGGGTGGAACCACTCTCTGGTTGCGATAGATTCTTCCATTAATGAGGCTTAGTTCATTCCTCACTTCCCAATATTCCTCTACATTAGCTTCCAAGTTCGCTCTTTCTGCTGGGCCATCCTTTCTCCATGTATTCCTTCAGGGCATTAATTTCCTTGTCTTCCTTACTCTCCACTTCCCACTCCTCTTCAGTGACGGCAGGTGTCTCCATCATAAGTACCGGGCTGTCGAGAGCTTCTTCCTTTTCTCCCACTTCCGGTAAAGGTGACCTTGAAAGGAAATCTGCGATTTTATTCTCCTTCCCTGGCACATACTCTACATTGAAATTATAGTGCTCCAGGCCCAGAATCCATCTGCTGATGCGAGGAGTACAATTCTCTAGTCCCTTCACGGAAAAAATGAAGGTGAGGGGTTTATGATCTGTCCGGATGGTGAACCTTAAACCCCATAAGAAAAACTTGAAATGTCTTACAGCCCAAAAACAGGCCAGGGCCTCGCTTTCAATTACGGAGTAGTTCCTTTCAGGGTTAGTGAGACTTCGGGAAGCAAACGCGATGATTTTCTCCTCTTTGACATCCTTTTGTATTAAGGTTGCTCCCAGGCCTTTGTTGGAAGCATCTGTGGCCAGGATGGTTTTCTTTGAGGCATCAAAAGTTCCTAATGCTGGGGAGGTTAATAATTCCTCATTCAACACTTTAACCATAGCATCATGCTCCTTGTTCCATAGGAAATCCTTGTCCTTCTTCATCAATTCCCTCATAGACTCACAATTAGCAGAAAAGTTTTCAACATACTTTGACATATACTCTAAGAGCCCTAAGAAGGACTTAAGTTCTTCCTTGTTCTTGGGGCTGGGTGCTTCCTTCACCGCTTGGATTAAACTGCTCTTCGGCCTGAATCCTTCTTCTGTAATCTTGTGGCCTAAATACTCAACTTCCTTCACTTTTATTTTACATTTTTCTTTCTTCAGAGTCAGGCCTGCCTTCATAAGTCTGCTGAACACCTGTCTCACAACTCCATCATGTTCTTCCTCAGTTTGGCCATATACTAGGATGTCGTCCTGGAAACACATGGTGTTCTCCACTCCTTCCAGTATTTTCTGCATCGCCTTCTGAAAAATAGCTGCGGCAGACGCCAAGCCAAACGGCCTCCGTTTGAACATGAATGCTCCTATTGGGGTGATGAACGCCGTGAGGGGCCTAGATTCTGGATGGAGTTCAATTTGGTGATAGGCCATGGACAGGTCGATTACACTGAAGTACCTTGCTGGACCCATGGTACTTAGCATTTCATTGATTATGGGCAAAGGATGTCTTTCCACCCATATATTGTCATTTAGGCTGCGCAAATCCACACAGAGACGAATACCCTCTCCATTGGCCTTGGCCGCGATGACAAAAGGAGCCAACCACTCTGTGCAGGTTACAGGTTGTATTATCTCTAACTCACAAAGTTTGCGCAATTCTTTTTCTAGGGGTGCCTTCAACTTGAGAGGTACAGGACGTAGTTTATGTACAACTGGTTTCGCGTTATACTTCAACTTAATTCTGTGTTGGAACATGTGCAAGCACCCTAGCTCGTCTCTGAATAGTTGACCAAACTCTTCACAAATGTTCTCAGAACCCTGGTACTTGTCAGTGAGTAAAACCTGTTCTGCACTATTAGGATCCAGGATAATACCCAACTCTTTTTGGTGAACCTAACCCAACAAATTGGATCCTGTTTCTACTACGTACACTGGACCAAAAGTTTCTCTATCCTTAAAACGTAGTTGAACATTTTTCATGCCCACCAAAGGTATTTTCCCCTTGTTATATCCTGTGGGAGAAATATCAGGCATTTTCAATTGTTTCACATTGCAATTTTCCATGCAGACAAAATCCTCTCCGTTTAGTAAAGTATAAGGTGAACAAGAATCTGCATACATTTCTACACATTGGCCATCGAGGAAGACATCACATTTGGGATAAATAGCATTTACAGTTCCTTCAATGTCTTTTACTTGCAAAATTATTTTCTCGATTCTTTGTCCTATACATTTTACCTCCCTGGTTTTACTCTTCTCTGTACTCTTACCCTCACTTCTAGCATATAGTTCACCATCCCTACATACTCTCGCAAAATGCCCTCTCCTATTACATTTTTTGCATGTGACAAATCTGGCAGGGCACTGGTAGAACGTAGCAAAATGATTATTACTCCCACACCTGTAGCACTTTGGTCCTCTCTCTTTGATTTCTCCTCTGATGCTGTGATTATCTTTTGACCTTATCTTACATATCTCACTGCTCTCCTCTTCATCTTTTACAGGAGCTACCTCCTCCCCATTGGTTTTCATCTCCTTAATGCATCTGGCTGTGTGTTCTACAGACTTAGCTATTTCAATAGCTTCTTTTAAACCTGGGTTCTTGGCTAGTAACTTTTCCTGGATGCGTGGGTTATTAGTACATCTTACGAGTTGATCCCTAATAAGAGAATCTGTTAGACTACCAAACTCACATAACTGTGTTAAACCCCACAAAGCAGCAACAAAATTCTGAACAGACTCCTGCTTCCCCTGACTCCTTTTGAAAAACTTATGGCGTCCCAACACCACATTAACCTTGTCTCCAAAGTGTTTCTCTAACTTATCCATAGTTTGCTCATACTCATCCACTCCTGTTTCATCCTGACCTTCCTGATCTAGCATAGGTAGAGACTCATATACTTTGCACCCATGCCTACCCAAATTGTGTAATAAAATGTGCTTTTTCCTTTCAGGTTTGTATTTTTCTCCTCCTACAGCTATTAAATAAGACTCAAAAAGTTTCACCCACTCCTTCCAACTTATTTCAGGTTCCCCTATCTCATTCAGGAAGGGCGGGGGTTGACTCATGCTTGCTGCTGCCATAATTAATCCTATGCTGAGCTCGAGAACTGAGTTATGAAATCTTCAGTGGAAAAAAAAACCCACTGTTGTAAATACTACACATGCAATTATTAAAGGAAATAAAACTCTCATTAACCTTAGCTTCAACCTGGTAAAAATAACATGAATATAAAATGCTTGGATTTCCAAGGGGCTTGTGTGACGTCCCTCTTACCACACAAACTGGTAGCAGTCAAATGGCTCGGCAGTTTATAAGAGAATGACCCATCAAGCTGTAAACGAGAGGCAGACAGAAGTTTTGGCCACAAAGAGTTACATTTTACACAGGGAAGCCGGCCCTTAGCTACCGGTGCGCCGGGAACATCCCCGCTATCCGGTTACCAGGAAGTCCTGACGAGCTGACAGGACTTCCAACTTCACAGTTCTCTCGCTCCCGATGACCACGGGGAACAGCTGCACACAACCACGAAACACCCCAGCAACGCAGACAGCTGGTGGCTGAACAACTCCACAGATCAAGGTGACAATTTGCCTTCCCGCTGCTCCTCAACCGCGCTCCGGTCGATCTGCGCTCGGGGCCACGGGACCAGAAAGGCGGCTCCCGCGGAAGCGCTGCCCCAGACGACACACAGGCTAACAGCACGCCTCCACACAGTAGCAGGCTCTCCTCAAAAGACGGTATGTTCAGCTTCTATTTCCTTTATTTATAGTGGCTCGGCACTAATACAATCGCTCGATTCCATCCATATGTAACCTGCTGGGCAGTCGACAGGTTTTAAACAAAACCCAACCGATTTATTCTTTTAATAATCACGATAACGCTGTGCCAACCGGCAGCTGACGAACGCCCAGAGTCACTAGGAATGCAGGGTCTCACCTCAAAGATAGTAGATCCAATAATGATAATCAGCAGCCAATTTCCATGGAAAACAAAGATGAGCTACAGCATACTTCCCATAGACAGCTGATCTCGACTTATCAATTCGTATCCTTCAAAGTCCACATCACACAAGATTTTCCTCTTCTTTTCTCAATTGTGTGGAGAGAGCACTCAAAGGGGAGACGATTAACTTCTGCCCCCTGCGCAGTTCAGTCGCCAGTGTTGAAAAAGAAATATCCAGAGACCCGGAATAAATGCAAACAGGTCTGTTTATTAATCATCCACTCTCCTCACTGGAGAGCGTCTCAACATTCCATGGCAAGCTCTTGTGCCGGCCACAACAACAGGGTAAAGGGGGAAGGGGTGTATGGAACGTACCATGAGGGGAATAAATTACAACACTCATATTCTAAGGTGGGCTACCACATGTAAACTAATCCAATGGATCTGCGATGTTCAAAAGTCCAAAGGCTCCTCCAATTCTAGGACAACAGTTTTCCCTGACTGTTCCTGGCCAAGTTCACAGACATCCTGGCAAGTGCCCCTACTAAAACTAACTTGGGCTTATACGTATTGCCCACCGTCTTGAGGGCCTTTGCCAGAGGAAAGGACCACAGCACTGGAAAAGTGGGGAGGGAGAGTGGAGGTGTCACCCAGGCAGCAGAAAAGAGGACTAAGACAGGGGAAATGGGCTGGATTTCCCCTAAACCACAAGGTACACAGGCTATGGTGCAGGGTTTAGAGATGTAGGAGCAGGTTGGGCTAGCACGCATTGACATCAGCCCAGCATAAAGGAGAACACCAACATGTACAGCACACAAGTGGCGGGGGTATCAATGGATCCCAGAATGAACCAGTGCCAATACTCATAAGTAAACCAACATACTATAGGCATCATTAATACATGTGCCAGATGTGATCAAGGTGCTATTTGCATTTGAGAGCCTGTAGGCAGTCTCACCACAGGGTATAGGTAAAAAGGTGTTTTACTCAAACTATAATCACACTGCCCAACCATCAGTCATGACATAGCCTTGGACAGTTGCCACTCTTACTCAAAGGGGCGTCACCGATATCATTGCACAGCTCCGAAATCAGCTATAATGTAAACAAAGAAAGCACCTCTGGTGCACTTGCATAACTGTCAAGCTTACACGGCAAAAACATAAAGGGGTTTTCAGAGACATGAAAGGGCAGCACAGTTTCTGAAAGGAATTTAGAGGAAATTTGTCTCTCTACACAAAGGATGTGGGAGTGTCGGGCCAATAAGCAGCTAGCACAGTTTGCTCACGACACTAGAATACACAAGGTGAATCTCTTTTAGCCTGAGGAAAATTGAATTTTGCCCTGCTATGTGTCCCTACGTGTTCCCCAACATGTGATATATATGTGCATGATCGCTATGCATTTTCCCTCTATGGCCGATAATCTAGACGCATTTGCAGTTGCGTCCAACGTTAATATGTCAGTTATCCAGTTCTCCGTGAAAGCAACGTGAATTAGGCTTTCAGGCCTATGTTGCCAACGTATTTACATGGTGCACGTTAAATCATCGAGATGCACCCGTTTCTAGGCCCCACAGGATCCGGACACCAGATTCAGGCCTCAAGTCTCCTGAAATGCTCCGAGAGATGCAGCCCCGCCCGCATCCCTGACCCTTCCCTTATTTCCTGCCAAGCAACGCGGTGCCCGGCTCGGCCTGGCCTGCCTGCCAAGAATATGTTATGCCTACAGTTATCTGTTCAGCTCCCCGGCTTCACATTCCTAGCTAACGAACAGCATAAACCTATCCATCTACAGTCTAGTCTTCCTGTCTCCATGCAAGTAATTTACTGAATTAGTATCCATAGAAGATCCGTAGCTCACGCAATACATGAAGAAATATATGCACACACTAGCCTTTAGTGACAAGTAGCCTTTGCCCTGATGACTTTTAGAATCAAGCAACATGTACTCTAAACACAAGATATCAGATACGCTATAGGTACAGGTCGTTCTGACATCCCAGACTTCAGTCTCCTCTACTAGTGCTAGGAGTCAGCGCCCCCAGCTCTCCCCAGTTACACGTCATGACTCGTTTTGCGCGCACCAGTAGGTTAAAGGTTCCAGCTGCCCATGAAGCCCCCTCCATGTGTCCACCCACTTATGACACTTCTGTGACGTCTACATCACACACTTTCGTGCACGCCCTGTGCACGCCTTCTTTTCACGCCCATATGTTCTTATCTTTCGTTTGTCACTTGTTACGCCTACTGTATTCAATGCAACTGTACAGTTCTACTATATATATTGTATGATGTCAAAGAAATGTTGAATGTCCCTTCCTGAACCTTAGTAGGTGACGGAACCCGATATCCATTGGCTCGAGCCACTTAATTAAAGCCCGTATGACTCAGATACCACGGACTCTGCCTCTCATTTATTGAGCTATCCTTTTTCATTTAATGCATAGAAAAATAGTACCGGTAATTTATTTATTTACCACATAATGGCGCCCGAATAGGGACGAGCCCCTTCCCCACGCGCCGGCGATGTACCGCAGGCCCCCTGACCCCTTCTACAGCCGTGACGGACCCCTACTGTGCACTCGCAGGTTTTCCTGCTTAATCTCCCTCAGGCCCACGGAGGAGACGGAGACTGCGGTCCGGCATCCAGACGAGGCGGTGAGGAACGCGGCGAGTCCCGACCAGAGCCCAAGCCGAGAGAGCAAGGTCCGAGGTATCCTGAGGCCCACCTGTTTCCGAAGCCCGAAGCGCATGCGTAGTGCGTAGCAGTAACCAGACGTCGTAGCAGTCTGGTCCAGTCCAGTCCGAGGCCTTCAGTTTTGCTTCCCGGTGAGTACCATTGCTGGGAACGCATCTAGACGGGTTCATTAATTTGTGCCCGGTCCAGACGGGTTTGGGTACACAGATCCGGTCCGACGTGTTCACCTAGGTGGATACGGTATGACGTGTCTCTTCATGAGACCGGTATGTTCTGTACTGTTTTAGCAGTGCATCCAGTAATTCTGTTTTCTAGTATAGTTTCTCGAGATTTCCAGTATTATGTTTTCAATGTACTAGGTAGTATCTGTTCGAACTGTTTTTAATGTGTTTTGATGTCGTGGGATGAATGATTTGTTTTGCTATTCATTACTGTGTTTTATTGTGTTCAAGTCCAAGTACGTTCAAATATGCCTTTGTTTTCAAAGTTACGTCAGATAAGAACCAGAAAAGGGATACTCGAAGAATCAGTTCCTGTCCCACCTAGGGACAGTCCTGGACATTTCATGTATCATAAACATGGCTTAGATGCCATACTGTACTTAGACTTATGGGTAGATTATACCAAAAACCTGGAAGAGAAATATAGCTGGCCTGTTTCAGGAACCTGGGATGCTGAGTGCATCATGAGAGTAGAGGAAGCATCATGAGAGTAGAGGAAGCATTATGGAAAAAGAAAGCCACACAATCCCAGAAAGATGCCATAGAATTGTGGCGTAAAGAATTGCATAAAAGAACAGAAAAAGAATTCAGAAAAGCAGAACTAAGTAGGGAATCATCAGAAAAAGCCCAAGAACGGGAACTACTAGAAGAAGGTGAACGAGTTAAAGCAGAACAGTTAGATAGACAAAGAAATGCCCTTATTAAAGGCATGTATCCCCTTCTCGCCGAGGGCCTGCCTAAGGCGACCCCGGAAGCACCCTGTAATTTACCGCCACCATTGGTCCCGACTAAGCTACGTCATAAACCGACCGCAGCTGAAATTTTCCTTTCTTCCTATTTAGACGACACTGTCCCAGAATATGCTAATCCGAATCCTACCCCGTCTGTCCAACCTCACAACCCTGTTAATAACGCAATTACTGTTCCACCAGCCACTGGTCCCGGAAATCCTTTTAATCAGCCAGTAACTCAGGACCAACCCACATTACGTATACCTACTGTACCAGTCACATTACCAGCAACGTCACACACAGTATTAGTTGCCGATTCTAGTTCAGGAGGGGCAGGGGGAGGTATCCCTATCACCCCGCCTCAAGTAAAACGAATGACGCTGAGAGACGCAGCATTACAGCGCACGCCAAAAGTAGCTACATACGCAGCCCTCAAACAATACTTTACGGATTGTAGATATGACCCAGTGCCAGGCGAAGATCAGATGATATTATATTCCATACGTCTACGACGAGTTGCAAGCTATTTGGCTATAATACCAGAGATGAGGGAACATTTAGACAGAATATATCATTTTATCAGAACAGGAGAAAGACCAGAAAGTATTCACGAGGCTATGGCCCACAGGAAAGTCGAGACTCAAAATATGATCTTGCAGTTTTTGATAAATTGTTTAATAAGAGAACAAGACCAGCCTGGTAAAAACAAAGACGAGATGAAAGTCCTGACAAAATGGAGTGACAATATAGCAGACGGAAAACACAGTAAACAAGGTAGTATAGAAACCATGTATAGAAAGATTCGTAAAGAAATTCTAGGCATACACGAAAGGGAGAAAGCAACAAGAGGAACCGAGAAAGAGAATGACACTTCAGACGAAGATGTAGACACAGACAACCCAGATAGAATCGCGTATGTAGGTAGAACGAGACCTTTAGACAGACACACACACCTGGAATGTAAGAAAACTTTTCTTCCTCCCGTACCAGAACAGTGTTCTCTTGAGCATTTATTCCAAACTACCGACAGAGTTCTGAAACTACGAATAGGTTACAGTGAGATTAGTACCGTGCATAAACAGGAACTAGCCCGATCAGCAGTACAATGGACTAGTGATTCTAGCACATTTTCAGACGAAGTAGTGGCCCAAACATTTCTGAAACTATCCCCAGACGAACAGCGACTGGTGGGTATGTACATGATCCAGCACCTCATTATACTGTACGAAAGTCAGCATTCTGATCCAGGTCCCTTATATAATGTATTGGACGAATTACTCCTAAACAGATGGAAAGGCCTAGGTACCGATTTGATTAATGTCATTCTAGAACAACGCCACAAATACAGAACGTTCCTGACTCCACATTTCGTTCCTGTTCCACCTCCAGTAAGGAAGACATTTTACATAGACAGACAGAATCCCTTGCGAGAAGTCCACCCTGTTAAGGGAACGGGAGGTACGCTCGAACGAGTATTTGTTTACACCCCTTTAACGAAAATAGAACTACTGGAAATGAAAAAGTTAGTGCCCTGTCACGATAAAGATCCAGCAGGGTTCCATCGTGAATTAAAAGACATGCTCCGCATGGGAGAATACACGTATCCCGATATCATTAAAATGTTAAAGGTCCTGTTGCCTGCGGGCATATACGAAAAACTAAAAGAAAAAGAATGGGAGGTGGGAGAGAAAAAGATTGACTGGGCAGAATTAGAGAACGAAGATAACACACAAGTTCCTGGTACTGGTCTCGGGGAAAAAGCCAAAGCATTACCCGAGTTGTTAATACAAGTCTTGCCAAGATTATTAACCACGAAAAAGGAAGACTGGGATGCCATCTCAGCCTGTAAGCAGAAACAAGACGAAGACACTAGTGATTTTTATTCTAGATTTGAGAAATGTTTCATTATTAATAGCGGCTTGAAAACAAGTAGTGAATCGTATCCACATCTTTTTGTTACCAAATTAGTAGAGAATTCTTTACCACAAGTTAAAAATCGAGTACTGAAAGTTGAGAGTACCTGGCAAGCTAATACCCCGTCCCAAATGTTACAAATGTTACAGTACCATCAGAACCGAATCAGAGAAGAGCAAGAACACGAAAGGAGACGTATGAAAGACACGAAAATGAAAGTACTGGTGGCACAGTCTGTTCCAGTTGATAGTCAGAAGAGGGGTACGACTCAGACCAGTCATTCTGCAGCTCCCGTTAAAGGGACATGCAATTACTGTAAACAGCCAGGTCACTATATAAACGAATGTGCAGTTCTGAAACACAACATAGCTACTGGTAAGACGAAAGAGAGACCGCGTCCTCCTAGACAGGAACATGTTCCACAAAGTACGCAACCACCGCAGAACGCACAACAGACAGTAACAGTACCGCAGCCTATAGCTGCCGCACAACACGTTACACAGCAGATGTACCAGTACGCACAGTCAGATTATCCAGAATATCAGCAGTATTCATGAAACAGCCTAGAGAGAGAGGTTGGCTTGCCTCTCATCGAGGTTCCTGTAGATCAAGAAGGTCCCTATGTACACAGCCAGGTATTAGGGAAAGACAGAAAATTTCTGATTGATACAGGGGCAAGTAGGACTACCATCAGTCATGACGAGGTTCCAGGGGCCCCTCTCTCAGGCTCAAGAAATGTTTCCCTGGGATTTTCAGGAAAGCCTATTGTTAATGAAATATCGAAACCAGTTTCCCTAGAAGTTGGTCCATTGTCCCGAACTACAGACTTGTTACTTACGAAATCATGTCCAGAAAACTTACTTGGTATTAAAACATTGAAAGAATTGGGTGCAGTGATTTGCTGTTCTCCGGAAGGAGTGAGATTGTTTTTACGTGATTTTAAAGGGCATTATGTATTAAGAGATTTTGATCCAAGATTACTGAATGTACCACAGCATTTATGGGCGCAAGGTCCAACTGATGTAGGTTGTATGCACATTACACCATACCGTGTCACTTTGAAACAAGGAATTGTACTACCGCGAATCCGACAATACAAGTTGCCACCTGAGGCTGTAACAGCCTTATCAAAAATCATTGACGAGCTCATTGCTCAAGGAGTGGTTGCAGAAACTGACTCCAATGTATGTAATTCTCCTATCATTCCGATTCTTTTTTTTTTTTTTTTTTTTAAAAACCTTTATTGAAAGACACGTAGAAGTACAAGCGCAGGCCTACAACCACAGGGGCCGGCCGCAAAAGCAGGAGAGTCAAAAAAAAAGGGCAACATCAATGTGTACAACAGAATGAATACAGGATAGACGTGAAATAAAGACGTGAAACAGTCAGCGCCAGGATAAGAAAGGTTTCATTTTACATTTTATAGAGGAGGCAGCAACCATATCTACCGGGCGTCACGCAACATATACAGAAAAAGAGGGGGGGGGCGGGAGGGAGACAGCCCCCCACGCAATCAAATAACCCTAGTAGGGCAAAGCCCAAAGACATCCCACGCCCAGCAAAGGTTCAAAAATAAAGGACAAATGTCAGCGAACAAATAACGTGGACGCCACATGTACAGCCCTCCCGCCCCGGAAAAGGAGAAAGTGCGGACACGTACGAAACAAAGGAGTGAAGACAAAGGGACATAGCCCACCCCCTGAAAAAGCAAAAAGGGACCATAGAATAAAACAAACTAAAATAACAAACACCCCCCCCACCCTACATCACTGTAATGGCTACGGCCTACCCCACTAAACAGCGTGCCTGTCGCCCAGAGTCACCCGAAATATAGAAGAAAGAGAAAGGGAATAATAACAAAGAAAGAGAGAGAAGGAGAGGAAAAAGAAGGATAGGAGAGGAGAGGAGCCAGCGATCGAAACATGGAATACTACCCCACCCGCAACAACGGATCACCAATCGAGGTCGGAAAGGACATTGAAAAAAAGCCCACACAAGGATGAAAAACAAGAACTAACCAAAATAATGAGGCCTGGAGATGCCATTTAAAAGGGTCCCACAGGTACTCCGGCACAATCACCCCTGTCCACTTTTATGAAGAGTCGAGCTTCCAGACCCCGCCACGGCCGAAAAGCAGAATGATACCGTGGGTCCATACCAGTCCAGGAAGGCCAGTGGGATCTCCGCAAAACACCGTCCCGGCCAACATGAAGCAACCAGGAGAACTCGGCAGCAGTCAGAATGCAAAAGTACCTCAACGATCCACGTGGCCAAGCACAATATCTGGGCTGTCCAGCACGAAGCAAAGAAATCAGGATGTAGGAAACACTGCAGCATCGGCACCGGGTCCACATGATCCCATAGAATCAAACACCCAGCTGGAGATCCCAGCACAGCAGCCGGAGAAGTTTCAACCATTACAATTCGGGAAGACGACACCGCGTCACAAAATGGCCGAGCAGCCATGGCGGAGATCCGCGACTCCAAGTCTCGGCATTTCAAGGACAGGTCGATCCCCAGAGCAGCCAGGGCAGACAAGACAGCACTCCGAGTAGGGGCCGCCCGAATCAAACGAGGGCTGGAGAGAACAAATGCAGCAATTTCCCTGTCTCCAGGAGAAAGACTCTCCGAGGGGCCATCCGCCATCTTAAGCACAGCACCCGCCGCCATCATCGTGGGCGCCTCCAAGTCCACCAGGAGCACCGGCGGCCCCAGGGCACACAACCGATCCGCGGCGGATGGCGCTCGGCGGAGAAAGGAGAGTCACCAGAAGAACGGGCGTGCTCCCCACAACACTCGGGGGGAGCCCAGCACCGGACCCCGGGCGGGACAAGCAACAGGAGTGGGCTACCCACTTGAGGGGTGCCGGACAGCGCGGCTTCTGTTCTTCGGGCCGGCAGGCAATCGGACATACGGGGTGGCCCACCCGCGGGGGTGGGTCCGCTCCAGGGCTTCCGGCCCGCGGCTCTCAGGCTCCCAGCATCGGGTCTCTCCACCGGTTCCGGACCGCCGGTACTCCGAGCATCTCCGGGCAAGCACAGCACTCGAGGCCCCGGCTTCAGGGCCGGGAAGGCCAGCAAGGCAACAGGGGCAGAACGCCGAAATGACTGCACGCCAGAGCCCCGGAAAAGGATGGTAAGTGAGGGCTCTTCCTTGGTGACCAAATTCGGAACACCCCGAACAGGATGAAATACAGGATAGGTGGCGGGGAGGAAGAAATCACGGAGCGAGGCGGTTATGCGACTGTTCCGATCGCCATCTTGGCTCCTCCCCCTATCATTCCGATTCTTAAACGTACTGACCCAAATGCACCTCCAGTTTATCGACTAGTGATTGACCTTCGAGAACTTAATAAATGTATCATACCCCAGTACCCAGTGGTTCCAGATATCTCTTCCCTATTGACTGCCATTGATTCGGAAGCAGCGTTCTTTACTGTTATCGATCTCAAGAACGCCTTCTTTAGTGTCCCCATCCATCCAGACAGCCAGTTCCTTTTCGGATTCTGTTTAAATGTAAGAAGCTATAAATTTACACGTGCACCTCAAGGGTTCACAGAAAGTCCCAGTATTTACAGTCAAGCACTGAAACGACAACTAGATAGTATTCACATGCCAACTGACACTGCCCTGCTCCAGTATGTCGATGATCTATTGATCACTGCCCGTACAGAACACTGACTGCGAACGTGCGTCACTGACAGTCTTGTATTTTCTGGCAGAAATGGGGCACAAGGTGTCCCCTTCGAAACTGCAATTCTGTGTCCAGCAAGTGGTATACCTTGGACACTTGCTGTCCAAGAGGGGTAGACAGTTGACACCTGACCATATCCAGTTAATTGCACATCTTCCACAGCCCAAGACACAGAAGGAGGTACGAGCTTTTATCGGCCTCACTTCTTACTGCAGACAATGGATCCCTCAGTACGCATATCTAGCCAAGCCACTGATACAGTTGACAACACAGGAGGCAGCGACATCGACTGTCCTCCCTTGGACCCAGGAACATACACTTGTTTTCGAAGAATTAAAGAAAGCTTTATGTCAAGCACCTGTTTTAGCGACACCAGACTACAGAAAACCTTTTACACTTTTTGTCACTGAACGCGATGGTACAGCATTATCTGTTCTCACACAAGATCAAGCAGGACAACACAAGCCTTGTGCTTATTTTTCTAGCACGTTGGATCCAGTAGCCCAGGCTTTGCCTGCGTGCCTCAAATCAGTTGCCGCCACAGCTTTAGCTATCAGACAAAGTGATTCCATAGTGTTAGGACACCCCCTGACAGTACAGGTTCCACACTCCGTGGAAGTTCTTTTAAACCGAACACAGACTCAGCACTTGACAATAGCACGATTGACAGGATATGAACTGACACTGTTTCAGCCACACATAGAGATCAGACGTTGTAACATATTAAATCCTGCTACATTGTTACCCTCGATTACCTCAAACCCTGCAGCACATGACTGTGTGGAAGTTATTAACACCATGACGAAGCCAAGACAAGACTTGACGGACATTGCATTACCTGATCCAGACCTGACACTTTATGTGGATGGTTCATGTATGAGAACAGGTACAGGAGAGTTAGTAGCCGCGTATGCAGTGACTACTGAAACTGAAGTTATAGAAAGTCATCGTGTTGACACCATGTCTGCTCAAGCAGCAGAGCTCATCGCTCTGACCCAAGCCTGCATACGAGCCAAGAACCTGAAAGTAAACATATATACAGATTCACGTTATGCATTCGGAGTCGTTCACGACTTTGGAGTCCTGTGGCAAGAAAGAGGGTTTATGACCTCTCATGGAGCCAAGATCCAGCATGGCCCCCTCATTCAAGCTCTGTTAGAAGCAATACATTTACCTACAGCTATAGCGATTATGAAGTGCAAAGCACATACGAGAGTCACTGACACCATTTCCCAGGGTAACGACCTGGCAGATCGAACAGCCAAGCTTACAGCTCAGACTCCAGACATACCAGCCGACACGACAAAGACAGATGTTTCAGTCCTGACGACTTGCATGACAGTCAAGGACCCTACACAAGATGTACTAGACATACAGACACATGCTACTCCAGACGAAATCAAGAAATGGTCTGAACAAGGAGGGGTCCAGACAGATCAGGGATGGTTGACGAAGGGAAAAGCCACATGGTTTCTCCCCGACTCTATGGTTCAAGTCATTATTAATACAGCACATAGTCCAGCACACTTAGGAGAAAAAGCCATGTTAGACAGCATCCAGAACCTCTGGTTTAACAAGCATTTACGAGCAGCAGCGAAGCAGAAAGTACGTACCTGCATGATCTGTTGTCAGTTCAATCCAGGTAAAGGTGTTCCCGTGGAACAAGGTGGATTTCATCCTCCTGACCATCCTTTTGAAGTCCTCCAGATGGATTATATCCAGATGGATCGATGTCGAGGATTCAAGTATGTCCTCGTAGTTGTATGCGCTCTGTCCAGATGGACAGAAGCATATCCAGTCTCAGACTATACTGCCGTGACCACTGCCAAGCAGCTGGTACGTGAGTTTTTCCCTCGATACGGTTTACCCCGTGTCGTGTATTCAGATAATGGACAGCCATTCTCGTCCGAACTCATGAAACAGGTATCACTTCTGTTAGGGTACCAGTGGAAATTCCACTGCGTACGACACCCCGAGGCAGCTGGCCTCGTCGAGCGACACAATCAAACTCTGAAAATACGATTAGCGAAGGTCTGTGCAGAAAAAGGTGTAGATTGGATGGTAGCCCTGCCGGTTGCCCTCTTCTATATGCGAATGGTCGCTCACTCCAGATCTGGTTTGTCACCCTATGAAGTGGTTTTTGGTCGTCCCCCAAACATGTGGGGTACACCTATGCCTCGTAAAATCACCGATGTTGACAGTAACATGCTGACAGATTACCTGGCTTCCCTGATGTCTGCACTACTCTCTTGTCGTTCACAGGTCGCGGCTGCCTTTCCGGACAACACCCAGGTGAAACCGCACGAGGTCGTTCCCGGTGATCTTGTTCTGGTTAGGAATTTTGATCGCTCAAGTCCTCTGGAGCCCCGCTGGAAGGAGCCAAAACTCGTTCTGATGACCACAAGGACCGCCGTAAAGCTAGAAGGAAGAAAAGGCTGGCTCCATTCCAGTCACATCAAGCGTTTACATGGACTGCGTCCAAAGACTTTTTTCAAGGACTGCCCCGATACTGACTCTAAACTTCCCCTGTTAGAGAAAACTCCGCAGCAGGAGTATAAACTGAAACTAAGGTCTAGTAAGTCAGACAGCGTTTAATTGTTTAAGTCCCCCTCGGGTGAAGCGGTTAGAAAGGTTCCTGACATGTATGAGATAGACCCACATAGTGAGAGAGATAGACGAAACTTCAAGAAAACGAAATACAGTAAAAGTCTGCAAAGCAGATGCATTGTTACGTTATTGTTTATGTTTATTCTGAGTCTTACGATCACATGTATAAGTTATATGCTACATGTATTTTTTCCTCCTCTTGGTTCGCATTCACACCTTTCCTCTAATGATACTGTAGAACACACATTTAGTGAACTACCCCCTCACGAGTTGTCCTATCGACTTGCAATGCACAACAATACTTTTATTCGTATGTTACACTATTCGCATCAGACCAGCAATGCCACTGATTGCTGGGTATGTGGCCGACTTCCCCCTTACCAGACAGTGAAGGGAGTTCTGCCACTCTTTCCCTATCCGTTTTCACACAATGGTTCGTGTGGGGCATGGTTTACATTGGCGTCATCTTTAGACGACAAGTCCACAGCTTCCCTTCTGAATACAGTTATGAATGAAACCTGTTTCCCAGACAAGGACGGTCTTCCCCATAGGACAGGGATAGATCTAGAAAATGAAGTATATGATCTAGGCAATTTTTCCTCTAACCTCATGGTTTTGAATGTTCAGTCCGAGACCAATTCAGACTTGCCTTCTATAACAGTTCTACCAGTGAAAGGCGAATTATGTGTTAGAAAGAATGGTTCAGTACATCTAGGACACAGTGATTGTACTACTGTGGTCGAGTACAGTGACAGTGGGAAGTCTACTTTCAAAGCTTCACGTCATTCCTATTTTATATGTGCTCAGACCGCTTATGTACGTTTGCCCCTAGATTGGGATGGAACCTGTTACATTGCATTCCTACTGCCACCAGTTTTCCTAGCCCCATCTGATTATCACCGAAATACCCATCTAGTACACATCAGACATAGAAGGGAGATTGAGTCCCCAATTGTCGATCAGACTGAAACTGCATTGGAACAGTATACGGATTTCAATAAAGGTTTCTTTTTCTTCATAGGTCCTGTCCAGAATAGTAAATTAATACGCAGGTTAACCAGAACCCTTGAAGCAGTAGTGAATGAGACTACTTCCGCCCTAGGTAACTTAACAGAAGAGCAGTCTGCTATGAGATTTGTTGTTCTTCAGAACCGCCTTGTCCTTGACGTCATCCTGGCCGATAGGGGCGGAGCTTGTAGAGTCATCGGATCTAGTTGTTGCGTTTTCATTCCTAATAACGCACCGTCTGTATATTCAGCTATAACTAGACTTCATAAAATAGCTCATCAGCTACACCAGAATCCAGGCACCTGGACTTGGTCCGGCTGGCTCTGGAGTGTAATATCTGCATGGGGATGGAAAGTACTGTCATTCCTGGGAGTAGTAGTAATGATCATATTCAGTTGTTGTCTCTGTTTACAATGTGGCCCAGCGATTTGCGGCTTGTGCGCTACATCTTGTATTCCACGTCCACGAGCCCATTCCCAAATGAAAAAAGACGAGCAAATGATGCTGTATGAACACATAGATGGTCTCATGAATATTGATGTTTCCTGAAGGGAACGTAGGGAACAAGGAGGGAATGAGGAAAATTGAATTTTGCCCTGCTATGTGTCCCTACGTGTTCCCCAACATGTGATATATATGTGCATGATCGCTATGCATTTTCCCTCTATGGCCGATAATCTAGACGCATTTGCAGTTGCGTCCAACGTTAATATGTCAGTTATCCAGTTCTCCGTGAAAGCAACGTGAATTAGGCTTTCAGGCCTATGTTGCCAACGTATTTACATGGTGCACGTTAAATCATCGAGATGCACCCGTTTCTAGGCCCCACAGGATCCGGACACCAGATTCAGGCCTCAAGTCTCCTGAAATGCTCCGAGAGATGCAGCCCCGCCCGCATCCCAGACCCTATCCTTATTTCCTGCCAAGCAACGCGGTGCCTGGCTCGGCCTGGCCTGCCTGCCAAGAATATGTTATGCCTACAGTTATCTGTTCAGCTCCCCGGCTTCACATTCCTAGCTAACGAACAGCATAAACATATCCATCTACAGTCTAGTCTTCCTGTCTCCATGCAAGTAATTTACTGAATTAGTATCCATAGAAGATCCGTAGCTCACGCAATACATGAAGAAATATATGCACACACTAGCCTTTAGTGACAAGTAGCCTTTGCCCTGATGACTTTTAGAATCAAGCAACATGTACTCTAAACACAAGATATCAGATACGCTATAGGTACAGGTCGTTCTGACATCCCAGACTTCAGTCTCCTCTACTAGTGCTAGGAGTCAGCGCCCCCAGCTCTCCCCAGTTACACGTCATGACTCTTTTTGCGCGCACCAGTAGGTTAAAGGTTCCAGCTGCCCATGAAGCCCCCTCCATGTGTCCACCCACTTATGACACTTCTGTGACGTCTACATCACACACTTCCGTGCACGCCCTGTGCACGCCTTCTTTTCACGCCCATATGTTCTTATCTTTCGTTTGTCACTTGTTACGCCTACTGTATTCAATGCAACTGTACAGTTCTACTATATATATTGTATGATGTCAAAGAAATGTTGAATGTCCCTTCCTGAACCTTAGTAGGTGACGGAACCAGATATCCATTGGCTCGAGCCACTTAATTAAAGCCCGTATGACTCAGATACCACGGACTCTGCCTCTCATTTATTGAGCTATCCTTTTTCATTTAATGCATAGAAAAATAGTACCGGTAATTTATTTATTTACCACAAGCCCACACTACTTTTTTAGATTCTGTCTGGTACCTCTCAAAGAGTCAGCCTATACGGTCTTATAGCCGGTCTTTGAATAGCAGGAGACAATTAGTGTCTCATTAGCAGCCAGAATTTTTTCCCATATGGACTCACTAAAAGGCAAGTGTTTCGATATCTGTTCTAAATGAATCATGATTTCTTTGAGGATATTTCTTTTCCAAGAACAGAAGTTGTAACTTTCTGGACATTCCTGAAGATTTGCATAATGTAGTACAATTCATCAGATAAGGTAACAGACACTTGCTGAAGGTCCAGTTCTTAACAGTTATCAACCTCACACAAGTTTCACGCTACCATACCTTGTATCAGAGCTAACATTAAGGAGCAAATTATCTGCCTATAGCTCCTCGTCCTTGCAATATTACTGGTAAGATTTGGAGAATTCCATATTGTTAAAGACCAATCCCAAATAGGGCTTTAGACATGAAATACTTCTTAAGTTTGTGTTCCTTTTTAGCTATTTGCTAGCGAAGTAGGCATTTTTCAAACGTGGTCTGTGACTGAAGGAGAGAGGAAGTCCAGAGCAGCGATGTCATTAGGGCAAAGGCTGGTGATGATATCACTGCAAACCAAGTCTTACAAAGTGCTGACCCTTCAGTGAGAGATTTTTGTGTCTTGACTGGGGCAGTGAGACGTTTTTGAGTCTTGACCTAGGCAGATACAGCACAGGTCCAGCACTTGATAAGATGCAGCAGAGGTCTGGCTTAAGCAAAAGCAGCTCATGTGGCGACAGTAAAGGCTTTAGTGGCCCAAGGGGCCAGTGGAGCAAAAACATGTTCCACAAAGCAGAGGCTGTGCACAATCAAAAGAGATCTTAAGAAACTGTACCTCAGATCTGAGCTTCTTGTAAGATGGGAACAGTGTAAAATGAGCACTCAAACTTTCAGTGGTCTTGATCAACCCAATTGCTTGTCTAATCCTAATCTATGATGTGAAGATGAAGATGTGTCTCTGCTTCCTGCACATTTTGTGATTCATTTGATATCTGTAAGAGCCCCTCCCATTTTTTTAAACAAATGTTATTGGGTTTTGTTTCGCACAACTTACATCATTGATCACATTTCCTATATTATTCAAGTTTACTTAAAGTGCCCTTTACTTTATAATCTTAGATATTGAATCTAGGTATGAGCAGGATCCAATACAGGAAGTTTCAATAAAGAGTGTTCTTGGCCTGTTCTGCCCAAGTACTCAATAAATGCTAAAAGTAACCCCCCCTCCCCAATTTCCACCATCGGTGCGCGGAATATGTTACAGTCATGAAGGTTAGTAAGTACAGGAGTCGTCAGGCAGTGGTTCGTGCTATGTATCTGCCGTGTTATAGGGGTATGCTCCAATCATGGTGTTAGTTCTCCGATTCGTGCCGTGTGTCATAGTCACGTAGTGCTTGTACCAGTGCATCCCATGCCCGCGCTATTTCTAAAGCCTTGTCATTCTGATGTCGTCGTGCCGATTGAAGCCTCAACATGCTTTCGCCACCAGCCCATTTAAGAAACTTGTTTCGCCACCTAGTGCCCGTGGGACCCGTCACTGCCTTCCAGTGTCGTGTAATTTCACGTTTCGCAAGGATGAGCCCCATATCTATGAATTTGCTCGTAATCTTATTTTTAGGGGTGTGAGGGAACCAATGTAGAACCCCAACGGCCATGTCAAACACTAAGCCTCGCTCTGTTATCTCGTTAAGAGTGTCTCCCACCGTCTTCCAGTAAGGAGATAAAATAGGGCATGTCCATAGCATGTGTTCTAATTCTACACCAACTGCCCTGCACCTGGGACATCCTGCGGAATCTACAGCAAAGTATCTTTTGATCTTCCCCGGGGTCAGGTATGCCCGATGAAGAATATAGAAGTGCACTAGTTGAAATCGCGCATTACGTGTGCTTTTCCAAGCCCTTCTCATCAGTTGCATCCATACTGTCTCAGGGATCTCTCTACCTATATCAGCTTCCCATTTACCCTTCAACGCCACCAGAGGAGGCAATCCCTCATTGGTCATTCTGGAGTAGAGGCACGAGACCTCTTTAAACGTTCCCGCCATCATCATAGTATATTGGCAAGCCATCGTTGTTCTCGTTTCTGTGAGGCTCTCTCTCCAATGTGCTTGTATTGCTCGTGTGAGTGCTGAATGCAGTAGGAAGTCCCCTCTAGGTAGTTCATAGCGGTCCAAGAGTATCGGAAACGGTAACAGCGTTCCGTCTTCGTAAAGGTCCCCCAGGACTTGGATCCCCGCCTCCTCCCATCTCTGCAGCTGCGACCAATCTCTGCCGTGTGGCAATGCTGTCAGCATTCCTAGCGGGATTTCGGGGGCGTATGGGTGGAACACGCCCGCCCTACGCTGTGTCCGGTTCCAGCATCATCTAATAGTGTGAGGTCTCAAAGGACTAATCTCTGCTGCAGTAAGAACCCCTCCCATATATGGCTTCTCATGTCCAATCAGGTTTAAACACAGACAACTTTTGAAGTGATATGGAAATGTTATAGTGAAAAATAAATTACCTGGAGTGAAAATACTGAGAAATTTCAAGTCTTTGTGCTGTTACTGTGTCAATCTCTTGAGCATCCTTGGTGATTCGGTTCAGATTCTTGGGGGCTCTTTAAAAAGGAAAAATCTTTGGAAAGTACAACCACTGGCAAACAACTCTTAAGGTGCTCACCCTAGTTCACTGGTGCATCCCTGCATCCACACTAAAATCCTTTAAGGTTTTTCCTTGCTACTTTCAGGCGTAAACAATAAAATAATCGCCTTGCCACTGGAGCCATTACACTCTGAAATACCCTTCTAGTCTGCCTTTGCCAAGAGTGGGGCCATAAAAAATTATGGAAATGCTTAAATGGCTGAGGTTTATTCTGAAAATCTTTGAGCCATAACAGCCCTAGAGGAACACCTGAAGGTAGGCCCCCCCAAAAGTATTTTAAAGAACTGTAGGTTATGCATCCATCACTTAGATTGATGTTTACTTATGTAAATCATGAAACTGGAAAGCACAAGTAGTATGTAGAACCCATCTTATGTGACAATTTCGTAATAATGAACAAACTCGATTAGGACCATACAAATCTGCTACTGTGCAGCCACAGAGCTTGACTTATAAAAATAGCAGTACTGAATGACATAATGCTTGTGTTCGAATTGTTAATGTATTGCAAGAAAATACCAAATAAAACATCTTTAAAAAAAGTGATAATTCCCCTACAAGCTGTAACAGACTATAAAGGTCGCTGCTCTCTTACAGAGATCCAACATATCCACAGCACCCGCCACATTAATTTCTAATAAAGTTGTAGTCACTTTAATGTTAATCACAATGTTGGAGGAGTACCTGCTCTCCATAGTGCGGTTCGCTGTTCACTATTCGAGTTAAAAGCTTTTGCAAATGAATGTGATTCTTGCAGGCAGTCCAGTAACTTGAAAAGGTGCTGTGACGACATGAATTTATACATTCCTTGGTCTTCTGTATCGATATGGATATCAGCATCCAGTGTGTCTCTCTAAATGGAACACATCACCAAAGTTAAAAACAGAAGAAAACAATTCCCTTGTCTTTATCGATAAATTATTTGCTGGTTTGTTTAAACACTTCAAGACAAAATGTATTGCAAAACAAATCGTGGTACAAAAACTAGTGAGTGATGTGCATGTATAAAGTTTAAATCAATTCAATTTTCAATTCAAAGAAGTCTTTATTTCGATATACATATCATAAAAGACTGTACATGTTAAAAAAAACAAAAACAAACAAACAATCCATTCCCATATGAGTGGCAGAGCATCACTATCAGAAGATTAGGTCGTCAAGTTAATCCATGCAATGTACAATCATTTATATAAAACAAGATAAAAAGACTGTAAGAATGTAATAAAATATAATAAAAAAGGCCAGGGTCAAAGAACAACAAGCACCACAGAATTGATTATACACAAAATATATGTGAATGTAATAAAACAGTTTAATTCTAGCGTAACTTTCTCATCCGTATTGCCCACATCCAGTGTAAGAATTTCGTAATAGCAATTACAATGGGTTCTGAACAGTCTGTTTGGAGAATCCTTAATGCCTCTGCACCAGTAGTGACACCCTTCAGCAGACAAATGGGCTTTGGCCACGTGTGCCTGGGCTATTTATACTCTGGGCAGATAAACAAGATATGTGCTATGCTTTCCGGCTGGGATGGACAGAATGGGCAACTTGCATTGGTTTTAGCCTGCATTTGCAGGTGAAAGAGTTGACAGGAAGCGTTCCCACCCTGTATTGGTGGTACCGTTTCCTGTCACCGGGAAGTGTGATAAAATCCCAGTACCCTTCATAAGCAATTTCTTGTTTTAGCTCCAGGAAGTTCCTTGTAAGCGATGGACCAATGCAAGTTCTAAAACTTCGCATGGAGACCATCGACCAATATAACTCCCTAGAAGCCTTTCTAGGCGGAAAAGGATTAACAGTGGGATTCTCCCACAGTGAACTCAGGCCCATGGCAATGAAGACTGCCTTGACCTCTATCAGCCATGGAATTCTGTGGGCGCTATCAGCATCTCGGACTTCGAGGAGGGCCTGAGCGTACTGGAAGAGCTCCGGTGTAACCCAGAGTCTCCTCCAGTAGGCCACAGGTCTAAAACGTGCCACATCCTCTAGTCGCTGGCATCCCAGATCGTAAAAAAGGGGCAATAGTGGCGTGGATGTTGGAAGGCCAACTCATCCCCTCACAAACTTGTTTTGGGAGCACGTTAATGGTGCTAAATTGCTAAACCCCCATAGTTCTGCCCTATAAAGGACTGACGCGCTGATTTTAGTACTATACATTTTAAGCGGTGGGGCAATAAGTTTTGTGGCCGAGAGGCGAAGTTCCTTTGTTAGGGCGCCAGCTAGTTGTGCGTGTTTGGTAGCCAGCTGGTTAATGTGGGGTTTCCATTCTAACTTAGAACCCAGGGTTATGCCAAGATAGGAAAATATTTGGGTCTGTTCTAGCATTACACCATTCATGGCCACCGTCCCTCTTACAAGCTTTTGCTTGTGCATGACCATGAACTTAGTCTTACTCACGTTAATGGTGATTCCAAAGTCCTTGCAGAACACTTCAAAACACGCAATAACCTTCTGAAGGCCTTGCTGCGTTTTAGTTATTAACAAAGTATCATCTGCAAACATTAGCAGAGGGATCAGATTGCCATCCAGTTTAGGAGCGTCAGTAGGGTGGTTCTTAAAATACTGGATCACCCTATTAATATACAGCGAGAAGAGTGTTGGAGCTAGGACACACCCTTGTTGTACCCCTCTGGAAATCGGAAACCTATCGTAACTTTTCCGTGCTGTCCCCCACGGACTTGGGCAAAGTTTGCCTCGTTCAGTTTAATTAAAAAGGCCAATACATCCAGTGGCATGCCTTGTTCAGCAAAGACACTCCACATCTTGGCACGCGGTACTAAATCAAAAGCCGACTTAAGGTCGACAAATGCTACGAAAAGAGTGCCTCTTCTAAGGAGTACCACCTGCCAGTAAATTAAAACAAATCTAAAAACCTGGTCTATGGTGCTCGTATGTGTGCGGAACCCTGCCTGAAGAGGAGACAAAATATCATCCTCCTCAATCCAGCCTTGGATCCTGGTCAATACGAGCCTAGCTATCACCTTCTGGATGCCATCAATCAAACTTATAGGCCTATAATTGGCTGGGTCCAAGCGATCCCCTTTCTTGTAGATCGGGATGATCTCGGCACCGTTCCATGTATCTGGTATGGGGGAGCCTTTTGCGATAGCGTTGGCAAGGGACTGAATATAGGGCGCCCACACTCCCCTCTCATGTATAAACAAATCAGCTGGTACACAGTCCAGCCCGGGGCTCTACCCTTCGGGACAGAATTAAGTGTTCTTTCTACCTCCTTTATGCTGAAATGTAAGGGTGTAATGTCTTGGGGGATATTCTGGATGTCAGGGCACATCTCTGTATCAAAAGCCGGGAAGGCGAACTGAGTCGTAAAGTGCGAGACACACAATCCTGGGGAAACATAATTTTGGGGTTGGTCCCTAGGGTGCCCCTTCCCCCCTTTTTACCAAATCCCAGAATGCACCCATATTCCTGTCTCTACTAGCATGATACAACTCCGACCAATACTGTTCGTTCCAAGCCCGTTTTGCATTGTGTTGCACTTTCTTATACACCATCCTGGCATTTTTAATCCTGTCCCTATCTTTAGTTCTTATCGCCATAGCCAAGGTTTTGTAGGCATCCCTACATAGTTTGCCATACCATGTTTCCACCCTAGCTTTAGACCTATTCTTCAGTTTATGTACCCGAGTTATAAAAAAAAGCCCTGAGCTTATTAAAAAAGTTAATTTAAATGGGGATAACTTTAGACACCATGTCCTGCTTAGTAACACATTTCTGAAGCTCTGTTGTGGCCTCTACGGCCATCTCACTCATTACTGCTAAATGATCCTCTTTAAGAAGGCAGTCTGACCATTTTACGCTCCTAGTATCGTTAGTAAGGAAAATGTCAATTGCCTCTGTACAAACTTCTGGATGTTGACTTCCAAACAACTGGGAGGACAATACAAGCGGATTATGGTCGCTTTCCACTCTTTCCAGAACAACCATATCCTTAATAGAGGACCAATTTTCTTTGTTGAAAAGGATGTAGTCTATACGACTACTACGTAATCCATTATTAAAAGTGGCAGCTCCCTGCTTATCTGATTCCGTTCTTCCATTCGCCACCCTTAACCCCTGTTCCAGACATAAAACTTTAAGCTGTAATGCAGCCTCTGACCACTTCTTAATTGGAGGGATGGACAATTGCGGAATGTCCCAAGAGAGATCTTCTTCCAATGTGAGATCGATATCATCGATGTCTAACGGTTCGAAGCAGCAATTAAAATCTCCTGCTACTAGAATGTTCCCCTTTCCATTGTAGAGGTCAAGATAAGAATCTAACAAGGCAATAGTCTCAGAGGCTTTACCCCCAGGCTTACCCCTTGCATAGATATTAAAGATGTAAAGATCCTTAGATTTTGGCCTTTGAAGTTTGGTTATTAAAATATCACTGCTCTCGGAGTCCAACTGTTTGACTTGATAGCTGTATCCCTGTCTCACCCAGGTGGTCCAACCCCCCATCGGTCTACCCCTCGAGCTCGGAGTAGCTGGTTTAGAAAAATTTAGATAACCTTGCCTATACTCCGGTTCAACTAGCCATGTTTCCTGGAATAGTATAACATTATGTTTATCTATAAATGTTAGCCAGTCATGGGATATTAATTTACTTTTTAGCCCTGCGATGTTCCATGAGATCAAGGATTGTTCTATACAGCCAGAACTGAGGTTACCACGTTGCTGATGCCCACTTGCACCAGGGGTAACATCTAAAACTGTTAAACCTGATGCTGGGCCAGCAGCAGACCTTAGAGCTATCACCCCTATATGATCTACCCAGTTATTCTTATTATTACACTTGGGTGAGCCAATTGATGGTAAACTAGTGGCTACATATCTCTGGTTGGTCCTTATAATTTTGACTTCACTACGGCCTTGTGACGAACCTGCTCCAAATGTTTTGTGGTCCATTAGTGGGGACAGTCAATCGTTTGCATCTAATGTGCTAAGCACCTCAAAACTATTAGCCACCGAGATGGCACTATTAGCAAATCTTGGCCAGTTCCTATCACTTATTGGCCTTTGGAGTACATCTGATCGATAGGAAAAAACCCAGCGGGAGAACACTGATAACCTCACTGCTAGGCCTAGAATAGGCAGCCTGGTCCATAATACACCGGACCATAATCGGGGACCTAAAACTTAACACAACACAATCGCCATCCAAGCCTCCTTCACTTTTAAACGCCTCCTGGCGCTGGGCAGTGACGCGCTGGAACCGCGCCACTGAAGGCTCCTGGGCTATGTGGTCCCCCTCTGCAGCGTGATGGTGGCGGTGCAGGCAACGAAAGCGGCAACGGCCGCAGAGCAGCTGAGATACCTCTCAGATGGCGTCCCACACCGGCAAGACCAGCAGGACAAAAAAAAAACGTTGAGTAGTAGAGTGCAGTGTTCACAGCGTCCCTTGTTTAAGTCACATGAAGACTAACTGAATTAAATGATAATCATGTTATTTTGCAAATGTTCTAATTTTATTGAAACCATACATCCTTCAGTAGTACGTAAACTGGCTCCCAAGTGAAAGTAAATTGCTGCTATGTAGCATGGGAAGGTGAAGAGAGCAGTAACCCACGGTAATCAGTCCAAGAGTGTCCAAATGTCCTGGTGGTAATGTGTTCTAATCTAGAGAAACAAACACATTTTCCTTCCAATTAAAAGGCAGCAAATGCCACAGAGCTTTGGGCAGCAACAGAAATAAGGATTTGAACTCCTAGCACCCTCAAAACTGGCGATGCTGGAACAACAGCTTTCACCCAAAAAAATCAGCCTGGATATTCCGAACTTGCTGCGAGGTCAAACAGGCCTTCTGAACAACTGTGTCCAAAATGGCCTCAATAAAGGATAGCCTCTGAGTATGTTGACGGTGGAATTTGGAGTTACTGATAGAAAATCAAGTTGAAGAGCAACAACATTATCCTTATTCCACAGCCAGTCATCAAAGTACAGGAACAAATGTATCCCTGATCGCTTAAGATGGGCCTGGTCCACCAATATAACTGTCATAAAAAACCCCAAGGCCTGATTTAAGGCCAAATGGTAGGATGGTTAATTGAAAGTGAGTGGAACAGACCACAAAGCTCAGCTACTTCGTGTGGGAAAGCAGGATGGCTTGTGAAAGTATGCATCTAGCGTTTCAAAGGACACACTCCAGTCCTTGTGGTCTAAAGCCAGCAAAACGTGTGCATGCCTCTCTTTTCGAATTTGCCTTTTGAAGGGAACAGCTCAAAATCCTGAGATACCGGACTAGCCACAGGTCAGCATTCTTCTTGAGGACCAGGGAGTAAAAAACATTTGAGCCCAGACTTTGCTGCAGGAATTATCTTGATTGCACCCTTGGAAAGTCGCATCAATGCCTCAGTGGAGAGCATCGGAGGTTGACCCAACAAAACCACTAGAGGTTTTGCAGTATTTTTAGCATACTTTTGATTGTTAAGTTGTATACCTTGCAATGAACACTTTAGAATGTAAAAAATAATTGCAGTCTCTTGCGCAGCCCAATTATTTTACCTGATTTAGAGCCATACTCAGTCGACTTGTTTTGCCAAGTGAAATATCCTGGAAGGAGGTGGTGGGCAAGCTTCCCTTCAGATGGTCTAGTCTTTAGGCATGGGCATGCGTTGATACCAGATTCGCTACAAAACAGACTCCGCTACATGATCACGCTGCGTCTGACCCAGATGAGGGCCGGTTACTTTTCTGGAGACTCTGAATACCTTGCATAGTTTGCTCACTAGCTCAAAACTCCTTCTAGTGTGGGGTTGTAACTTCTGATTTGAGTTGTTGCAGGATGACTCCTCTGGTAAGACTTTGTTTGGGTCACTGTCATCCTCCAAATGGTTAAGCCAAACTTTCTAACGTACCCAATGCTAAGGGCCATTGCTTGGATCAAATCTGGACCATGCAACTGCAGCTAGCAG
Organism: Lissotriton helveticus; assembly: GCF_964261635.1. Classification (NCBI taxonomy): domain Eukaryota; kingdom Metazoa; phylum Chordata; class Amphibia; order Caudata; family Salamandridae; genus Lissotriton; species Lissotriton helveticus. Next base: position 165,810,666 of record NC_136068.1, read on the forward strand.
ACCTTATTATCAATCCCTGGATTTGTTTTGATAAATTATTTATTAGGTAAACTTTACCCTACAGGCGAAACTTCCTTGCTGCTGCTTGGGGCCTTCCTCTGCGCAGAAGCTGACTTGACCTTTCAAAATAAGGTGAAGGGGAAGTGGTGTCTCGATCTAATCTTCCCCATAGAGTACAGCCTTCCATCACTAGATTGAGGGGGCAGTTACTAAGCAGGCACCTCCTGCACAAAGGACCCCTTATGGTAAGGCTTTAAATGCTCCTTGGTTCACGCTTAAGCTGAGGATCATTAAAATGAGATGCCTACAGCACGCTTGAATTAAGCATCCCTCTTCGGCGTCTAAGCTTTTATATAAGGCGGCAGTCTGGGTCTATAAAAAAGCTATTTGAACAGTGAAACAATTCTATTCTGTCTTGATTAAAATTTTTAAAAAAACATTTAAAATATACAAATAAGGTGATCTCAAAATATATAAGGCCATCACTGATTCCACATCTCTTTTGTTAAAAACTCCTCCACCCAAAAATCTTTGTGAACAGTTCAACAACTCTTTTGCTGAGAAGATTGAAGCCAACAGGAAGGATATCTGCTCCAGTGTCCCTTTGATACTCAAATTGTTAATAAGTCAGTGGAAGCCTCCATTTTTAATTTCCATACGCTATCAGCCCAGGATGTGGTGGGACTGATACCACTGGTAAAATCAGGTTCTCCGGACGACCCTTGGCCTCCAAAGGTGTACAATCACATGACTCTTATTATAGTCCACCCACTTTATCATCTTTTGAATTTATCCTCGGAGATGGAGCCTGTCCCTCAGTTTTTTTAAACAGACCGCTATTATCCAATTGCTGAAAAAACCCAGCTTGGATCTGATAGTATTAAATAACTATTGCCCCTTCTCCTAACTTACTTTTGGGGCAAACATCTTGGAAAAATATGCTGCCAACAATGTAAGAAAATTCATGCAGATGCATGAAGTATTCAGATGAATGTAGGCAGGTGTCAGTCTAAGGCACAGTATAAAGACTGTTCTGGTCGTGTTGAAGGCTTGAGAACAAACATGGATCTGGGTGACATTGTAGCCCTAATTCTGCTGGATTTGTCTTCTGCTTTCAATACCATGGAATAATCAGGTGGATCTTTTTGTTCAGATCAAGCGAGCGGGCATAGGGGGAATGGACCTGGAGTGAATCCATTTCTTGTTGTTTGACCACTCTCAGGCGGACAGTCTGGACACTTTGGTTTCTAGCATAATCTGCAGTTCTTGGGGAGTATTACCTATTGTCATCAATTATCTATCTTTTCAACATGTATGTAAAACCCTAGGCTGATCAGCTGGTGATTCATGGATTCAAGGCATACTCGTACGCTGGTGACACACAAATTCTGTAAATACTGGAGAACCAGGAGACATTTTATCTGCTGTCTCAACATAACCTATAATTCATCTTAGCGAAGATGACAGTGAGCAACTGCTGTGGAGTATGGTTGAGGTAGTGCAGGCCTGGCGAACTGGGACTGTGTCACACTCCTGTGGTAAAAAGTCTGGAATTCAAGATTGACACCAAACTCACCATCATCCATTAGGTATTGCCACCATTTTAAATTGCTGCTACCAACTTTGTATTATAAGGAAAGTAAGGAAATTCTGTTAAGTTTGTTTATCTAGCTAGCTGCACCGGCATCATTGCTTCAAAGACTACAGGTTGAGCAAAATTCAGCCATTCGCTTTGTGACCGGTGCTCTTAAGATTTAGCCACACATTTTATTCTGAAACAGCTACATTAGCTGCCAACAAACAGGGCACATGAGTACAGTTTAAGGACCTTTGTATGATACATAGTTTCATATAGTATTCATGTGTCATTGCATGGGAACCAGCTGAGGTTTTTGAGAAATCATATCTCTCTCTATAAACCCTCAAGAAGGTTAAGAACTTTGAATGGCCATCTGCTTTATATACCCAAGTACTATAAAGAGCACATTGGTGGCCTTCTCTGTTGCTGCCCCTAAGCTTTAAAATTCAATATCTGTCCTCTTGTGAGTTGAGAGATGTGTTCCCCGATTTAGGTGCAGTTTAAAAACTTGGTCATTCAATCAATCGTATGGTTAGTTATTTATAGGCTTGCACTTCTGCTGAAGCACCTAGAGACCAATAGTTTTACGCACTATATGAATGGAAATGATACCGGCTGAGGCATTTTGAATAATCTCTGAACTTCCCAGTACGGCTGGTGAAACTGGAGCTCTGGGCAAGCTAAAGAAAACACACAATCGCACGCTATTCCCAGCACTTGTTTTGTGACATCTTCACATACAACTCTCATATCTGGTGGAAACCGCTCCTTGCAGTTACAATGTAGTGGCCATTATGTGCCAAAAAGTTCAAGACACATTCCAGACTTATTTTATGGATTCAGCGCTTCAAAACATAAATGCATGTAAACAAAAGATATGCTACAAGCAACAAGAAACTACTGGCATTCAGGGTTTTATTTTGGAGCAGTGGCTCTATATGCTGGGTACCCATCATGCCACTACCACATACACTCATCACCACAATGTACTATTTTTGATGCCCAAGGCCACACAGAACAACATCAGACAGTAAATTAACATATCTGTATTTAGTCATTCAAGCAAGGTATCTCTGTAAGGAACTTTCATCCATTTTTAAAGCGGTCATTTATTAGTTTTTAATCGAATACAAGTGTTTAAATCATGTGAGGTTTGTTGGTTAATTATTATTGTAAATGTGCCCTGTTATCCTACTCTGATAATGGGTTGCTATAATACCAATTCATCCTACTAATAAATTGTATGTCTATATTTAGAAATAAGCAAGGAAAATACTTATTGTGAACAAAATAACATTTTGACAGAAATCAAACTTGAAAAAATAATTTCAAATAATTACCTGGGCTGCAGCTAAGTGCTCTGCATCTTCTTTTTTGCTGGTAGCTGGATAGAATACTATATTGTCAATTGTCTGTATCAACTCCAACTGCACCACACATTTAATAAGGAGGCCGGCAAACAGCTTCTGATCTGCTAATTCTAAAAGGAAAGAAAAATCAAGACTAATCAAGATATAAACATTGTTCATCGTCATGAAGACTGTACTACAAGCTGCAAAATGTCACTCAAGAAAAGCTGATACAAAGTAATCTCGTAGACTTATCTCTCAATTGATGATTTTGTATTAAGGCTAATTAAAATGAAAACACCTGAATGTAGAGTTAAGAGATACCATTTAGAATACAACACAAATCCATACACAAGCCCATCTTGGCTAACCAAGGAAGCCAAGGCTGTCGCAGATTCAGGGATCCTGGGAATGGATGAACAGCCAAAATTACTTGCTTCACTTCAGGGCTGTAAAGCAGCCCATCACTAAGTAATATCTTTCTTCCTCAGCTTACAAAGGAGCTTGATATAATACAGAAAAAACACATTCTTATGATAGGATTTTGAAATACTGTATCTAAACAGGATCAAAACCATTAGCAGAGGTTGAACTTAAAAAAAACGAATACATGTTTTTTAGTACCACAAGGGTACAAAATTGAATACATCAGAATGAAACCAAGAACTGTCAGCAAGTGACAACATTTAAACAAATAGCTATATTCCATGACTCCCAATCCTTACAGCAAAAGCCCTGTTACCAATAAAGGAATAACCACAAAAATATAATTTTGGGTGCAGGTACCGCTAAGTTTAGTCAATCATTGAAGTAATATGAATAAGCCTTCTTCAGAATAGTAAGCCCACATTTAAAGGAATTAGACCAAGAAACATTTTTATTGAAGAGTGCAGAGCTGGACAATACGCATAAGATATTTTTTTGCTAAAAAGTATAACCTATACCTGGAAATACCACTGCCACCAACCGTTCAACATTACCCGAATTCCTGGCAACAATGGGGCAGGTGCTGGGCTGGACTTTACCCAGAGATCTCACATTACGCTCCATCATATAATGACGGAGATGGATACTGATTGATACAAGGCCATGTTGCTATGGCTGGGTCTAATTGTGGCAAAAAGGAACATGGACAGTGCCTGAAAGAGTGACGACCCTTCACCATTAAATGGAAGTCCACGTGGGACAGATGTATGTCACTGGAAATCCCAATTTATAAAGCATGGGGATGTCTGCATGAACATCATAAAATAAGGGCCGCATGGTGCTGCTACAGGGGTATTAACCTTCAAAGACAGGTAGAACCGCGATGGGACCAAGACGAGGAACTCCAGACTTACATCATGGACTGGTGAAATGTGGGCGGGTTGGAGGTGGCACAACAACTAGAACTGTCCTGATGGATGCTGCGAGTTATGGTGAAAGACTCTCTTGGATACGGCTAGTTATCTTTCAGCACTTTGTTATTATGGTGGCAGACTTTTTTTTGTCTATGTACCACTTGTTGTATAAATTGAGCAAAATCAATAAAATGTTTTATACATAAAAAAAAAACGACCCGAATTCCAGTATAGGACTTTGCAGCTGCTGGAACCTTAATAAGTCAAATGAAATAAGGCAGCTTGTTATACAATGGATTTGTCTGGCTTGCCTTACTCCTAAAGCTTAAACTACAAAAAAAAGTCTAATTTCGTAAGGTACTAAAAAAAAAAAAAAGACCATGTATTTTTCCTGCTTGAGTCCTTCCAAATTTACCATAGACCGGGGAGTCACAAATGACAGCAAAGGTTTTAGTGAGCTATTTGATATATAATTAGGAAAAGCCCCAATCTATTTGCATCCAACTGAATCAGGGCAAACTACAAACACACAAAAAGCTCTGGAGTTTTTCGCTTAACCGCTGATAAAGTATTCAATACATTCATACTGCAATTTCCAACAAAGTGCAATTGTTTGCTGTGGAAGGCTCCAGACTGCCCTGATGCCAAATAAACTTGGCCCTATTTTGACTGTACAACAGAAACAGTGTGCTGTGATATGAAGGAAGGGGAATCAATCACCACTCCATGATGCCAGGAAAGGTGGTTGAAGAGCTTCATTCGCCACCACCCGAACAGCATCAGAAAACAACTGTCCCTGCTCAGAACCCTCAGCAAACCCCCGAACATTCCACACATCACAGAACTAAGAACACAGAAAGATAGATGATGTTAAAGGTACACACAACACAGTGTTTTGCTTACATTCGCAATAAGCCTATTTTAATAATTAATTGGAGAAAATGTATTTACTACTTTCTGCATGCAAGTAGGAGTTTGATCCAGAAGGACAATATCACTAACACATAATACAACTCTGCAGGTAATGACCGTGGCATTGAGGCATAACATCCTTCCAAGAGTATGATGAAGGGCAGCCAGACAAAAATTAAAAAGTAAGACTGCCAACACACACAACTGCTTGAAACGGTTCTTCTTTGCCATCTTAGGGGAACAGTAGCTAACTTGCTTGAAATGTAACATAACCCAAAGGTATATATAGCATTCCATAATTAACTTTACCAGTGAATGGTCAACATGAAACAACAGTTTTTTCCAGAGCTTGTCTCTTTCCACATAGTCAAAAGCTGCACTGTAACCACATAGCAGATGTATGGCTGAGTTTCCTTAACACACAGTGCATGCTTTGCAAAAGTGGGCATGGCCACAATGATTTTGTTGGCAGGTTCTAATGGTCTTGAAACTAGTTTTGTTAATAAGTGCCATGGAATCATAAAGATGTTTTGTAGGAAATGCATCTTTCTCATGTGTCCATGGATTTTTTGTTTTTTATGGACCTGGACTACTGGTGTTCGTGTACTCTGGGCAGAGACGGACTGGGAAATTAAAGTAACCATTACATCGACTGGCATATTAATTGGCACATCTAGCATCTGACCAAGTCAACCTTAAATTTGCACAAATTGCAAAGGCATCACAAAAGTCAAAGGTTCCATGTGAGCTACAGCAAGCCTCCGAGTACCCAATGAATTAAAAAACCAAGCACATGGATTGAGAAGTAGCCATGTAACACTGCAGGTCAGGTCTCAGTGTTCGAAATAAAAAGTAAACCTTTTCTTAGGATGCCTTTGGTAAATTTCATATTATTAAGTAACTCAGAAGTATTTGTACCATTTCAATAACATTCAAATTTAAAACATGTAAGCAGTACACACGCATGCATGCATGTTTAAATGTGTAACATAGGCTAACACTTTCTGGTAAAGCTGCCTGCATGGATGCAGGTTGGCTTGTAATAAAAAAGTCTATTTTTAAGAACATTGGCTTTAAAAGGACTATAAGAATCACTGCTCGGAGTGGAACTTGCCAGGTGTCTGGACATATGTCCGTCTGCAGTGCTCTGGCACTGCACCCATTTCAAGCTGGTAATAATGGTGGGGTTCTGCTACAGTGCAAGACCTACTACCTGGAATAACTTGTGCACCATACAGTTCTTTCTTTGTACACTGATTTTGATCACTGAGCTAGAAAATCCAGAGACAAAAGGGCCTCTCCCCTTACAGGTACTCAGTACAACATGTGCAGTAGCACTACTCTGTGGCCAGAGATATGGACGCCAACTCTTGTACCAATGACCCTCCTGCAATGAAAGAGCTGCCATTGTAAGAACAAGAGAAGGACAATGCTACTACAAGACCTAGGGGTCCTGCAGAAGGCAGAGTTCAGGCATAGTAATGCCCATGGCTACCTGCCTTGCAGAACAACCAAGAACAGACAACATAGCTGTAGAGTGTTGTTTTTGCATGATCATACTTGTGTAGTGTGTTTTTCCTATAAGTAACAAGGGTGTTCAACTGATAAAACACCTGGCAACTGCATGCTTCCTAAATCAAGAATAAAGAAGCCAAGAAAAGGAGTTTTTTTTCTTTCCACAGCGGCTATCTTTCCATAGTTACACTGGGAGAGAACTGAACAGTGGAATAACTGAATAAACGGACTAACATAATCAAGCACCAATGGATTATACACCACCACTCAGAGCACGATGGGCCCTTGCGATTACAAATTGCGGAGACAAACCGGCGGGTGTCAGAACCTGTCGAATCCATGTTTCCACAAACTTCTCCATCTCACCCCGCTCCGCACGCTCGGGGAAGCCCTAGAGGCAAACATTGTTTTTATGTGATCTTCCCTCCGCGTCCTCAGCTCTGGCCTCCAGCACTTCCGTCTTCAGGGTAGCCACCTGCTTCTTAAGGGACATCACTTTGGATTGAAGATCCACAATGGCGTTCTCCGCTGTATTGGCCTCATCGGATATTCTGCAAATCAGCGCGCAGGAAGTTCACTTCGATGAAGACTGATTCTATCTTTCCCACTAAGGCTGTCTAGGAGCCCTGAATTGCTCCCATAAGGTCTGCCCAGGAAGACTCCTCCTGGGATGGAGCACCCTCGTGTCACTATGTGCCCTCCTGTGACACACCCTGAGCCTGGCAGCGGGCGCGTGGGTGGTATATTGTTCTATTGTATTCCCTTGAGAGGGCACCGGCGGTCTTCCTTTGCCCATGATGCATACAGATAAGAAGCGCTCAGAATAACAAGCGCAATAAAGGCCCCCTGTTCTAGCAATGCGACATCCACTTCACTCACACCCTGTAGGTAATATCTGCATGCAGTCACTCATATATGTACTAGTTCGACAGGATTAGCTATGCCCTCACCAAGAGGCATTGTTCTATTCACAGACCACTGCTGTCCGCACGAGGATTCCAATTCTTAGTTGTCAGACTCTAGTTTACCCGTCGGAACAGGCAGGCATCCCAGAGCAAAGCACATCCAGGAATCCCCTCAGCGCTGGGCCTGTTGAGCTTTTCCAATCATCTCTCTGGATCCCAGGAGCTGCAAGCACAAAGGGTCTTCAATCTGGGCTCACCCGGAGGGGCAGTCAAAGGTGAGAACTCAACAAAGCACAGGCCAATGAACACCTGTCGTCGGCATAGTTTCAAAGGTCGCAGGGCCCCTTCTAACGTTCCAACCGGGGGCACAACGAAGAGGCAGCCTCACTGGCCGGCGGTCTAGGTTACGCCACATGCCCCCCTCTCCCCCTCCCCCCAGTCACTGTTTATTTTGTGGAATAAATATTGTGGCATAAATAATGTCTCCTATGCATCAAGTGTTTACAATTTCCTATTGAGTTGAAGGCCTAACACCATCTTCAGCATTTGACGGTCTTTAATTAGTAATATTATCCAGTCCATATCGTAACTAACACTAACTTCCATCCATTCAATGATAAGCCATTTAGGATCAAATCAAAAGTAATAATCAGAATTAACAAGTCTAATATAGCCACATACCATTCATTGACACCTGGAAATAGATCATTCAAAGTGTGTAGCAAAACTGCAAACAAAACCACTGCTACATGTAAAGCATTCATATTGCATTATATGTAATCTTGATTATTGACTCCACACCTGAATAGTAAATCTCCCTGGCTCTCTCTTAAGGAGTATCCAAGGAAAACAACTGCGACCTGTTATGGTTGCTCAACATCTTGCCTGTGAAAGCCCCAAGAAACACTTTTGGATGACTCCTATAACTACGGAAGGAAAAGGTGCATTTGTGCATGGCCACGCTGGCATATGAAAAAAGCAAGAAACAGATGGTCGGGTGTTCTGAGGCATAGTAACAGATAAAAGGATGCCTGGTGTGGTTTCCAGTGGTTGCAAATGTGCACTCTATAAACTCCACTACTACTGGAAAGAGCCCTGACACTGTAATTATGTCAGACTGTAATATTTAATGCAACGCCCTCATGTTGGTGGCAGCACATTGGCATACTGAGAAGCACCACAATATATGTTGACTCACCTGTGGTTCATCACACGGTCATCCAATGGAAATACCCATTAGAGTCCTATGCCATAAAGAAAGGTTTGCTCAGGCATTGGAAAAACGATGAAATGTTTAATGGTGAAGGAACAGTGATGCATTTAACATGGTGAAGTGTCTCCTTGAATGGCATTTAAAACTGATTGTTATTTTTCTTTTCCTTGGCACATGAGCTAGAATGGACATTATTCCTGTTCAGTACAATGTACCAGAGCACTATTCTTTCTGCTGAACAAACATTTTCTGGTATGCTGTCCTGTGTTTATTATAAGCATTTTTGATGGGTGCAAAAATATACTTGCTGTTTTAGAGGACTAAACAACAAGTTACCCACCTTCGGTAATGCTCTTTCTGACAGAGACCTTAGCCTGAGATTCCTCACCTTTTGTATATTCCACAGGCATCTAACTGGATCCAGAGAAGTTTCAGCGGTACCTCTGCATGCTGGTAGGTAGCTTTGTGCAGTTCTGCACAGACACTCTTCTGCTCTGGAAATGATGTGCAGAGCCTATATAGGCTCCACGTCTGGAAGCTGATGTCCGTTGCTTTCAAGATTGTCCATGCTCCCAGATCCAAAGCCCCAAAGCACATTGGTGTTACCAGTGTGCAGATTCCTAGACTTGGGATCTTAATGAAGGAAAGAGTCCAATCACAGAACTGGGAAGGATGGGAGGGCAGGTAAGGAATATGTGTCTAGATACAGTCTCTGTCACAAAGTGTATTACCAAAGTTAAGCAACTTGTTTCTGATAGACTTCTAGCCACAGATTCCTCATCTTTCGAATAGATACCACAGTAGTACCTAATTGGAGGTAGGCTGTGAATGGTCTAAAACCAGAAAGTCCTGCAGAATCATGCATGCAAAGCCAGCTTCCTTAGAGGGTGAGTCAGAGTACAGAATGCCGGCAAGGTGATGGTTTGTTAGATGTGGAATGGAGTCACAACATTTGGCAGAAAGGATGCCTGAGTCCGCAGAACCACTTTGTCTAAGAAGAAGTGGTGTAAGGTGGGTTCACAGTTGACTCACATGCTGCAGCGATGGTATGGTGATGAGGAACACTGTCTTGAGGGTGGGGAGCTGCAATGGACAGCTGTGAAATGGCTCAAATTGAGCGCACTTTAGAAAGGTAAGGACCAAGTTACGGTCTCACTACGGCATAACAAAGGTGTATAACTGTCACTCGTGATCCGCTAGGTGCCCAAAGCTCAGCTCCTGGCACAGACCCCGCTTAATTTGTTTCTGTACCACATGACGGTGGTGTTGTCTGAACAGCTGCACAGTCGCAACTTGATGGATGGTAGGAAAGCTTTCAGCGCAAAGAAGATGGCCCTCAGCTGCAGAAGGTTGATATGAGACTGCCGGAGACCAGAGGCGCCTGATCTCCATCTCTCCCAGCTGGCTGCACCAACCCAGAAGTGACGCATCATCCACTGTCAGCTCTGGATGTGATAGAGGGATGTCTCAGTCGCTGACCTAATCACGGTCAAGGAACCACCACTGCAGATCCTTTCTAGTTTCTTCCAAAATCTAAATGTGGTAGGAGAGGTACCATAGGTGTTGTGCCCACTGAGACTTCCGATCCCACTGCAGAGCCCACATAGGCCACCTAGCAGGCTCGACCGAAGGCCAACAGTCCCAGTAGTCTCTGGGTCAACCTCACTGAAATCTAGGACCAAGGCAGATATATCAGTATAGTAATCTGAATGTCCTAGACACTCTTTCTCGGCGCAAAGGCACAAAATGGAACCGGGTCCAGAATCGCTCCAATGAAAGGGATCGTATGCGAAGGAGTCGGGTTTAACGTTGGCACGATGATAGTGAATCCTGAAAGATGATAGGAGGTTCACTGTAGTCTTAGGATGGTTGACTGCCTGGGGTGAGTACGCCTTCAACCGCCAGTTGTCAAAGTAGGGGGAAGACTACCATCCCTGACCTCTGAAGATGTGCTGCCACCTCCACCATCACTTTTGTCAAAACCCAAGGGGCACTGGTGAGACCACACAGGAGCACAAAAAATGCTCCTGTCCCACTAAAACTGTAGGTAACTCTGGTGGGCCAGCAGGATGGGTATATAGAAATAGGCATCCTGCAGCTCCAACACTACCATCCAGTTTCCAAGGTCTAGAGCAGACCAGACCCGGGCAAACGTGAGCATTTTGAATTTGGCTTCTAGTGCTATGGGTTGAGAGAGCGTAGGTCTAAAATAGGCCAGAGGCCTCTGTCCTTTTTGGGCACCAGGAAGTAGCAGGAGTAACAACCATGTCCTACCTCTGGCGCGGGCACCCTCTCAATAACCCCTTTGGCCAATAGGGCAGGCACTTTGTGCTGCAAAACGTAAGTTCAGTCGTTGGGGAGGCTGTGGAATGTGTAGGCCTGAAGAAAGGAAGGGGAGGGCATACCCCTTCCCAACAATTTGCACCACTTACCTGTCTGATGTTACGTACTGCCAACCCAGCAAAAATCATTGAATCCTGCCTCACACCAGGTGACTGTGCTCCACTAAGGGCATGCTAAATGGGTTTTGCAGACGAGACTGCAGGAGGTTTAGTGGACTGGGCAGTCCATTGATCTTGGCTGTGGGGGAGGTGGCCCCACATCCGCAAAACTGCTGGGCGCCATCCTGGGGTTGGTTTGGCTGATGGCATGGAGTACCTCTGCCAAAACTGTGAAAGGAACAGTAGGGGTGATGTGGCTGGCGAGGTAGGGCCGGTAAGTCCACAGAACCTGCAGTGGCCCTGCTCTCCTTGAATCATTTAAGAGCAGTGTCAGCCTTGTCCCCAAAGAGATGAGGCCCATCGAATGGCATGTGCATGAGGGATGACTAGACATCTAAAAAATTCCAGTGGACTGCAGCCAGCGATGACATGGAAAAGCAACCCAGTATCAATGGTCCGTCTAAAGGTAATGGTGGTGTCAAAGCCACAACAATTTGTATGGCTTGGACAAGGACATGTTGGAGATCTTTGGGGACATCTGGAAGAACTTGAGCCACAGAGTTGCAAAGGGCGAGGGAACAGTGCCCCAGCAGATAGCTGGCATTCATTGACCTGAGCACCAAGTTAGTAGATGAAAATTCTAATTTGCAAAAAGTTTCCATATATTTTGACTCTGTCTGTGGGGAATCGATGGTAACACGTTGGGGCCATTCTTACTTGCGTTTACATCATCAAACTTTCAGGGGAGGAGTGCTAAGATTAAAAAAAGTGGGATTGTCCAGGTCAGGACTATGGTGCCACTCAATCTGGTGGTATACTGGTGGACCAGAGCAAGCTTTAGGACCTTGTAGGATGGCAGGAGGGGCTCCAAAGATGCTTGCCCCAGCTGGAGAATTTTTGTCAAATAGGTTGGTCTTTACCTTCATGACATTAACAGCAGATGCAGGAAGGCATACAGAGTAAGAGCTTAGTATCAAAAGAAATAGAGAGGACACTGTGACCAAATGCGCTGGGGATCACTGTCGCACCAAATAGTTGAACACCGCAGCCACCTACTCAGAATAACAACCACACTGATAAATAAATCATTCAGGGATAAAAAACTTCAACAACTCAAAGAATCCATTTTGAACATAACTTTAATTTCTGCCTCCCATTAAGCCACAGAACAAACTCCAGCATTCAGTTTCAGTTATTTATATAGCGCTAACATTTACCCAAGGATATTTTGGCAATAAATTGTCAAGGATTATATCTTCAAGAGAGCTCAGATGGGTGTCCGCTAAGAGCAAAACAATCCCTGAGATTCTTTGGGAGCGTATTGCACAATTTTGCTGCCTGCACCAAAAAGGCATTTCCTTCCATGGTAATTCAACGAAATCTGGGAACATTCAGCAAGAAAACATTTCTTGAACGCTGACTCAATCTCCAGGCCCTTCTGACCACCCTCACATGCTGCCTTGGACCATGTGGTCAGGCACATCCACTCAGGCAATCTCATCATTTCCAAGTGAGACCTGAGCACCACCTCCTTCCATGGTCTGCTCCAGGTCATTGCCCATCAGACAATCCACAGACATAGATGGACTCTCAGCTACCTTCAGCAGCCATGACACCCCCCCACACCCCCCACACACGTCAAACTCAAAGGGAATCAGAGCCACAGGATAGTGCCACTCACATTTTGTCAGCAGCAACAACTTGGTGGAAAGTGTTAGGGACTACCTGCTCGGAAGACACCTGACAGTTGTCATGCTGGCTGCCTTGTCTCTCAGAGCCTCCACCCTACTGTGAGTATTAGCATTGTCAGGCATGTGGGTTCTCTGTACCAGCCCTCCATCACACAGGGACACTAAGGTCAATTCAACACTCCCCTTCCCCCAAACCTATCTGGAGCAATCTCCTCCCCAAGCGCTACACTAGCCAACCCCAGTGACTGCTTACTGGTGGGGGGATGTAAAATGAAAATGGGTTGGACAAAGGGCAGCTCTTACTGCTATAAAGAAATGTATGGACAAGGCAAAGTAATGTATATTCAATCCTTTGGCAGATTGCAGTTTGAGTGGACCTTCAGATAGGGCATCATATTTCTGGACATTTAACACTAGTCTTGTTGCCACGTTTTGCACCAACTTAGGGTTATGGACTGCTTTAGCTGGAAGGCAGAGATATATTTAACTACAGTAATTCAGTCTGGCAGAAATGATGGCACTGCCAAACTGTAATCTCTACTGGACAGAGAAAAGATGGAGAAATCTTTTCAAGACCCGCAGCTTGACAAAACAGGACCTGACCAATAAGCCAGAGTCTAATGTGATGCTAAGGTTCTTAATGCACTGCACTGAAGTAGGTTTCTGACCCAAGGCGACAGTCCAGAGTGCAAGGTCCCAGACAGGGGATAGCCAGAAAAGGAGGATTTGTCTTCTTACCATCCAGCTGTTATTAATTTTGGGACATCCATCACTGGACAATGGCCATTCATGAAGATTTGCAGCTCTTACACTAGGGTCGCTGTCTAATATAAACAAAATGTGTGTGTCATCTGCATACATTAAAACTGTTAGTCCACTGGATTCAATAAGGTGGGCTAATGGCCCCATATAAAGATTGGACAGCAATGGCTAGAGTATGAACCCTTGAGGAACACCACAAGTCAAATGCCTTGCCTCTGATTGATAGGGGCCAAGTTTAACCTGAGCTGTCTGACCCAACATTAAACTCTGAAACGATTTTAGAGACAAATCCTTCATACCAAATTTATCAGAAGCACCAGACGCTCCATGGTATCACCTGCGAGTGATAAGTCTAACTAGCATCTTTAATCGCTGAACACTACAGTAACTACATCCTGCTCGGAATACAGCCAGCATAGTGCATTTGGCCTATTAGGAGCTTATAAGATGTATTCAAAATAAAAAAGAAGCTTTAGCTGCTTTAATGGTTTGACGCATGCAAAGTAATCTTTCTCTCACCAACATGCACACATTACTTTTTGTTCTTCAAGATGTAGTCAAGGTCCAAAACAAGTGACCAGAGCAGAAATTACCGGACTGTATGTAGTCCTACTAGCAGCAAAAGACAGCACGAGGGATTTGAAAGCGGTCTCTCGCAAACAGTGCGATCCTTGATGTTTGAAACAATAAGCACATGTTAAGTTGATAATAAATTGAATATGCTACTTACCAGTATGCATCTGTTCTTGGCATGTAGGGCTGCTAACATTCATATCTTTTGCATAGATCGCCGCCTAGTGTTGGGTCCGGATGATCGCACATTGTTGTCCTGGAAGAGTCTTCGAAGTATCCTGAGATAGGTGGCTCCTCCCCTGGACTACAGTGCGCATGGGCATCGGCTCCATCCCCAGATTGTTTTTAGCCATTGTGGCAGAGATGGAGTGAAAAGTGTAAAGGATGTCCATGCTAATGATTGAATGCAAGAGTATGTCTGCAGCTGCGACAGGCACCGGGGAGGAGGGTGGGCGATATGAATGTTAGCAGCCCTACATGCCAAGAACAGATGCATACTGGTAAGTAGCATATTCAGTTCGAGGCATGTGGGCTGCTAAATTCATATCTTTTGCATAGAATATATAGCAGTCCCTCCATTAGCGGCGGTTGCCCGTGCCAGCTGCAGAAACCTGAAAAAGTGTCTTGAGAACAGCCTGTCCCACAGCTGCTTGCTGCTTGGAATGCACATCAACACAGTAGTGTTTTGTAAAGGTATGCGGTGTAACCCATGTGGCTGCTCTGCAAATGTCTTCTAAAGGAATGTTCCCCAGGAAAGCCATGGATGCCCCCAATTTGCGTGTGGAGTGCGCCCTTGGGGGTATTGTTAAGGTACGTTTAGCTTTTTGATAACAGATTTGGATGCACTTAACAATCCACCTGGCTATTCCTGCTTTGGAAATAGGGTTGCCCTTGTGCTGTGGCGAGAAGGCAACAAAAAGTTGTTTTGTTTTCCTAAAGTGTTGTGTCCTGTCAATATAGTACATCAACGCCCTCCTAACGTCCAAAGTATGGAGCATTCTTTCCGCCACCGTTTGTGGGTTTTGGAAGAATGCGGGCAGGTCAATAGTTTGGTTGAGATGAAACTGTGACACCACCTTCGGAAGGAATTTGGGGTTAGTGCGTAGTACCACCCTATTTGGATGAATTTGTATGAACGGCTCATGGATTGTGAGCGCTTGCAGCTCACTGACCCGTCTTAGTGACGTAATAGCAATAAGGAAAGCCACTTTCCATGTTAGGAACTGGAGTTCACACGAGTGCAGTGGCTCAAAAGGTGGTCCCATGAGCCTGGTGAGGACCACATTGAGGTTCCACACCGGAGCTGGCGGTGTTCTTGGGGGAATGACTTGTTTCAGACCTTCAAGGAAGGCTTTAATGGCAGGCACTCTGAAGACAGAGAGATGTTGCCTGTTCTGAAGATAAGCTGCTATGGCGGATAGATGGATCCGAATGGAAGTGTACGCTAGATTGCACTTGTAAAGATGTAACAGATAGCAAATGATGTTAGGGATAGATGCATCTAGCGGGTTTATGTTATTGGCTGTAAAGTGAAGGACGAAACGCTTCCATTTTGCAGCATAGCATGCTCTGGTAGTGGGCTTCCTTGCCTCCTTGATGATGTCCATGCATTCTGGAGGTAGGTGAAGGTAGCCAAACTCTAGGACTTCAGGAGCCAGATCGCCAGGTTGAGCTGTTGCGGATCTGGGTGCTGAATGTCTCCATGGTTCTGCGTCAAGAGCCTGGGTGTGAGGCGCAGCCTTTGATGCGGCACCACTGAGAGTTCCAGAAACGTGGTGTACCATGGTTGGCGTGCCCACGTTGGAGCAACTAGGATGAGTGTCATCGAGTGCTGCCTTAGCTTTCTTGCCACCAGCGGTATTAGAGGTGCTGGTGGAAAAGCGTACGCAAATTTGCCTGACCAGTTCATCCATATCGCATTCCCCTGAGACTGTGGGTGAGGGAACCTGGCGGCAAAGTGTTGGCATTTTGCGTTTTCGCTTGTGGCAAACCGGTCTATCTCTGGATGACCCCACTGCTGGAAGTACGGGCGGAGTACTGATGGATGTAACTCCCACTCGTGCATTTGATGGCTGTATCTGCTGAGCAGATCCGCCATCTGATTGTCCTTGCCCGGGAGGTGTTCTGCCATGAGGAAAATGTTCCTTTGAATGGCCCACTTCCACATGCTCTGAGCCAGATGAGACAGCTGTGGCGAGTGGGTG
Source organism: Lissotriton helveticus (assembly GCF_964261635.1). Lineage (NCBI taxonomy): Eukaryota > Metazoa > Chordata > Amphibia > Caudata > Salamandridae > Lissotriton > Lissotriton helveticus. Next base: position 165,827,150 of record NC_136068.1, read on the forward strand.
CCTCCCTGTTTTTGAATGTAGTACATCGCGGTCATGTTGTCCGTCCGGACTAACACGACCTTGTTGCACAGATGTACATTGAAGGACTTGAGCGCCATGAAGATTGCCATCAGTAGTAGATAGTTGATGTGCATCTTCTGTTGCTGCGTCGTCCATAGTCCCTGCACTGTGTAAGTGAGCAGATGAGCTCCCCATCCCTGGAGAGATGCGTCCGTTGTCAGGACAATCTGTGGCACTGGCTCCTGGAACGGTCGGCCCTTGCAAAGGTTGTGTGGATTCCACCAATGCAGAGAGTTGTACGCCCGACCGGTAACCAACACTAGGTCTGTCAATTGTCCCTGAGCCTGTGTCCACTGATTTGCTAAGCACTCCTGGAGCGGACGCATATGTAACCTTGCGTGAGGGACTATGAAGATGCAGGAGGTCATCATGCCTATCAACTGCATGAACACTCGCGCTGGAAGTGAGTGTTGCGGTCTGAACTTTTGGATTAGAGACTGTATGCTGTCTATCCTGACCTTGTTTGGCTGAGCCATAGCAGTCAGGGTATTGATTGTCGCACCCAGAAACTGCCGCACATGTGCTGGTTGAAGGTGCGACTTTGGGGAGTTCAACGAGAAGCCCAGATTGTGAAGGAGGTGAATGGTGGTCGACATGTCCGCGGCGCACTGATGTTCTGACTTGGCTTGAATGAGCCAGTCGTCTAGGTAGGGGTAGACATGTATGTTCTGCCTCCTGAGGTGCGCCGCTACCGTCGCCAGACACTTGGTAAACACTCTGGGGGCGGTGGTCACTCCGAAGGGTAGGACTTTGAACTGATAATGCCTGCCTTGGATAGTGAACCTGAGATACTTTCTGTGGGACGGGTGTAGTGGTATGTGGAAATAAGCATCCTTGAGGTCTAAGGTTGCTAGGAAGTCCCCTTGGTTCAGCAGGGGAAGAATCTGTTGCAGTGTAAGCATATGGAAATGTTCTGAGAGTATATACAGGTTGAGGGGGCGCAGATCTAGAATGGGTCTGAGAGATCCGTCCTTCTTTGGAATAAGGAAGTACAGGGAATAGACCCCTGTGCCTTCCTCCTAAACTGGCACGAGCTCGATTGCGCCTTTTTGCAGCATCACCACTACTTCTTGCTGCAATAAGTGCAAGTGCTCTGCGGACATAGGCCGTTGCCTTGGTGGAATGTTGGGTGGAGTGGACGTTAACTCTAGACAATAACCGTACTGGACAAGTTGTCTTACCCACCTGTCTGTGGTGATGTTTGTCCAGACTGGCAGGAACTGCTGGAGTCTCCCCCCGACAGGTGTTAAATGGTCGGGGGGCAGTGACAGAGATTCACTGTTTGTTTGGGGCAGAGGAACGGGAGTTGTTGTTTCCCCTGCCGCGTCCCCTGGTGCGGTTTCCTCGATAACCCCCTTTATTCTGCTTGGGGTACGAGGACTGTGCTCCACCTCTAGTGAACTGTGATTGTTGACCCATCTGTCCTCGGGTGACCCCACGTGCACCTGAGCGACGAAAAGTGTTGCCCCGGAGTTGTTGTGACTGAAGGCCCCCCATAGACTTAGCTGTTTCGTTGTCTCTTAATCTTTTCGAGGGTGGTGTCAACATCAGGACCAAACAGTCTATCAGGATTGACGGGCTGGTTGAGTATGGTTGTTTGAATGTCTGGTTTAAACCCTGATATGCGTAGCCACGCTTGTCGTCTTAGCATGACGCTAGTGTTAATAGCCCTAGCTTGCTGTGTCTGCGGCATCAAGTGCACACTTTATTGCTGCGTTGGAGATGAGTTTTCCCTCCTCTATGAGCAGTTTGGTACCCTCTTGAAACTGCGTAGGCAGGTGTTGTAAAAGTTGCTCTAGGGTGTCGTAATGCGCCCTATCATACCGTGCCAATAGCGCCTGTGTATTTGCAATACGCCAGAAATTGGCAGCCTGCGCAGCTATTCTTTTGCCCCCTGCCTCAAGCACTTTGGACTCCTTGTCTGGGGGAGGAGCTTCACCAGTCGTTTGGGAGTTGGCCCGTTTGCGGGCATTTGCGACCACCAGAGAGTCAAGAGGCAACTGTCCCTGAATATATGCGGGGTCTGCAGGTGCCGGTCTGTATTTCTTCTCGATGCGTGGGTTGACCACTCTCGCTCTGGTAGGCTCCTTAAAGATCTCTGCAGCATGTTTAAGGACCCCCTTTAGCATAGGAAGTGTCTTGACTGTTCTTTCAGAGACAGAGAAAGTGTCAAATAGAAAGTCTTCCTCCACCGGGTCAGCATGCATGTCCACGTCATGATTAGCAGCTGCCCGTTCGATTAGTGCATGAAATCCTGCAGAATCCTCTGTTGGGGATGCCCGTGCACTGAAAAGCTGTGGGTCTTGCCCCACAGGTTGGTGTCCCTGGTCACCAGCGTCATCATAGGAATCCTGTTGTGCATCAGGGTCATTGATGGGGAAACTGTACTGGTCATCCAGTCCCTCCTCCTCTCCCCCAGAGTGGTCAGGGGAAGGCGTTGGACTTCTCCTAGGCGGAGGCTGTATAGGTTCAACCAGGGCAGGAATGTCCTGTGTAGGCCTTTTCTTTTTTAGTGGAATAATATAGGAGTCCACTGGCAGGGAAGTGATTTTCCTCTTATAAAGGGTCAACCTGCCAGTGTCTGCGTCGATAAAACGCTCAGATTCCTCTTCTGAGTCGTGTTGTCGACCCGATAGCCCGCCAGACGTTGAAGATTCTGATGTCTTTGGCGCCGTCTTTGGGGCAAAGGCTTTCGGGGCTCCCTTCGGCGGCAGAATGTATAAAAGCTTGGCAGTAGGCTTTGCAGGCACGTCCAGTGTCTTCTGGTGCGACGGCGCGGAAGCCGATGTCGCAGTAGCCTTCTCACGAATCCGTTGCTATGAACTGGCGATTTGTGATGCGCCACCCGCCGAGGCACCTGGCGCCGACGAGGAGGCCGCCAACGGGCCGCCGCCCCCTACTTTCTGGGGTTCTTTTGGAGGCTTAGACGTCGATGCCGCAGCTTTAGACACGGAGTCCTTGGGCCTCTTGGATCCGAGGGATTTCGTAGACTACGCCTCGACCATGCGTCCGTCTAACGGTGCCCCTGTCGGCACCGAGTGTTTGTCGACGACTTTTGCGGACTTCGTCTGCGCCGCTCCGGTCGACCCTTGACGGACGACCTTCTTTGAGGATGCATCCCCCTCCGATAACTTCGGCACTGTTGAGTCGACAGTCTTCTTCGGCTTCGGTGTCCCGGAGGTCGACGGAGCCGATGAGGTAACAGGCTTTGGCGTTTTAGATGGAACGTCCGCCATCTTAGGTGCACTCGAATCCGGTAGTTTCGGTTTCGATTTGGCGCCGGCCATTTTAGGTGCAGTCGACACCGTTGGTTTCAGTTTCGGTTTCGATACGGGCTGCGTAGCCCCCGCAGGTGTGTCCGTGGCCGGGCGTGAAGGCGGGGCCGTGGCTTGCGGTGCAGGGTCTTGGGTAAGGCCGAGAGGCGATCCCGTGACCTGAGCCTGATCTGTATAACTTTCGGGGCATAGCTCATCCCCTGAGCTATCTTCCGCGGCCCCATAAACTTCTTCGACGTCCCCTACCTCGTCGACGTATTCAAGGTCTTGTTCCCTGACCCCGTCGTCTTCTTCGGGATCGGCTTCGACCTCCGTCGCAGGTGGTGAGATTTGAAGATGATGGCTTAGGCTCTCTTCTTCTGGGCCGTCGAAGATGTTATCGGGTGCCGGGGCCGCCCGCAGGGCCTCGAGGCGCACCGCGCGCCGAAGCTTGAGCGTTTTCTTCGACCGGAACTTGGAGCAGGCCATGCAGTTCTCCTCGTTATGGTCCGGCGAGAGGCATTTATTGCAGACCGGGTGCACGTCGATATGTGGGTATTTGGACCCACAGACGGGACAGTATTTAAACGGGCTCCGGTCCATGTTGAAAAAGTCGTGGTCTTGCTGTGATGAGAAGGCCTCGATGTCCGAAGAGTAACTCGACTCCGCAGATTCCACCTCAAAGAGACGGGAGAAACTCGAGACCGCACGCAAACAATACCGACGTAGGTAACGAAGGTCTTTTGACCTTAAAGAAGTAAGTTTTCTCGGTTCCGACAGAGAGACGTCGAGACCGCATCCGAACCCAATGGCGGAAAAAAACAATCTGGGGATGGAGCCGATGCCCATGCGCACTGTAGTCCAGGGGAGGAGCCACCTATCTCAGGCTACTTCGAAGACTCTTCCAGGACAACAATGTGCGATCATCCGGACCCAACACTAGGCGGCGATCTATGCAAAAGATATGAATTTAGCAGCCCACATTCCTCGAACATTAAAAAACATCAAAATAAAAAACTTCTCACACCAGTTAAGAGCAGGTGAGAATCACCCTTACTGAGAGTAAAATTTAAATAAAAAATTAGTTGCACTATAGGTTTCAGTTCTATCAAGTCTATGGTAAAAACAGGGCAAGCACAGCGGCAACAGCAGCAACAAAGTGGATTAGCATTCAGTTCACATCTAATAAAATATTAGTATACAATTGTTACCAAAAACCTTCTTACTTCCAGATGTTTTGCCTTTCCAGTTCTCATCAGTCGGATTAGAAAATTGACTTTGGCCCCTCTCTGAAGGGTTTTTATCCATACTGCTTAGAGATTGACGATCAATATCCATATCCTATGAAGGCAATAAACACACATTACATGTATGAAAAGGTTACTCAAATAATATACACAATGTTAGATTCTCAAATATGATTTTCATTTAGAAGGATTCTTTATAAAAATTGCAAAACAAGTAAAATTAATGTGAACTGTATTAACCTAACAATTGAAATTTCACACCTCATCAGTTTGATAGCTTAAATAGTGTACATGTACTATCACTACAGGGGTTAGCCAACAAACATTGCAAATTAAATATATCCCACATATAGGCCATGCTTTAGGTTCTTCACATAGCACCCACGATGTAAAGCTGTACATCAAATGTGCATGTCATCATGTACTCATCATGGTAATTCTGCTGCCATCACATTCAAAAGTATATGTACAATCAATTTCCCTTGCAATTTAGTAGCCCACAAGCAGCAGTAGACTGCATCCTTTGAAGCAGTCCATAAGTGCACCATGGCCAAATACACTCATGGAATATATGCATCACACCACTCCAACAAATGCAGGTCATGGCCATTAACAGATTCCTTTTACCTGTGCCAGACCCGTGCAGAAAACCATGTTTAAGGAGGTGCATCAACTTTTAAAAACAAACTAGAGACCGGACTTGGAGTTCAACTTTGTAGAAATGAAGCAGAGAGATTACTATTTGTTCTATAACTCTCTGAAAATCTCTCTGGTTATCCAAGAGCCTGCTTATTTTCTTGCAAAGAAAAAAAGGCACAAAGCCCATTATAAATCAATATTTGAGGACTCTGTTATACCACGAAAAAACACAGCTCATGGGCAAAGTCCACCTTTTTTCCGCACACAAAATTCCCCAATATTCCCCATATGAAACAAAAACTGTAGCAGCTTTCTAGGAATACAATGGCATGATAAAGGTGGTTATGTAAAGTAAAACAGTACTAGTTTGAGATAAAACAATATGTGGTTATCCAACCTGTTTCTGACATGGATTTGTAAGGAACATGCTACCTAACAGTATGCATCTGTTCTTGGCATGTAGAGCTGCAGATTCACACACTATGCATAGATCACCATCTGGTGTTGGGCCCGGATGTTTGCACTTGTTTTTGTCTTGGAGAAGTCACAAGATAGGCGACTACTCTTTTGGATGATAGTGCGCATGGGCATCGTCTCCATCTTCAGATTGTTTTTCGCCAGCAGGGAAATGATGGAGTTTTGTAGGAAACTCCAAAGATGCCCATGTATGCTGTATCGAATTAAGATAATACTGGAACAGATAAAGGTAGCCGGGGAGGCGGGTGGGCGTGTGTGAATCTTCAGATCTACATGCCAAGAACAGATGCATACTGGTAAGTAGCATTTTCCGTTCGAGGCATATGAGCTGCATATCACACACTATACATAGATTGTATAGCAGTACCCAATCATTGGAGGCGACCACCAGTATCTGTTGCAGTTGTTTGAAATAGTGTTTTGAGTACAGCCTAGCCCACAGTAGTGCGGTGTAGACAATGTAGCTGCTCTGCAGATGTCATCTAAAGGGAATGTTAACTAAGAATGCCATGGAAGCCCCTATTTTGCGGGTAGAGTGGGCTTTAGGAAGAACAGATAATGTGCGTTTTGCTTTGTGATAACAAATTCGTATACATTTGACAATCCACCTTGCAATTCCGGATTTGGATATGGGGTTGCCTTTATGTGGTGGTGAGGAAGATACAAAAAGTGGTTTTGTTTTACGAAAAGGTTCTGTTCTTGCTATGTAATAAAGGAGTGCTCTTTTTACATCCAGAGTATGTAGAGCACTTTCTGCGACTGTTTGTGGTTGCGAGAAGAAAACTGGCAAGTCCACAGACTGATTGAGGTGAAAAGGAGAAATTACCTTAGGAAGGAATTTTGAATTTGGTTTTAAGAACTACTTTGTTATGATGGAGTAGTAAAAATGGTTCTTGAATAGTGAGTGCTTGTATCTCACTAACTCTTCTAAGGGAAGTAATGGCGACAAGGAAAGCAACTTTCCATTTAAGAAATTTTAACTCACATTTATGTAGAGGTTCGAATGGTGGACCCCATAATCGTGTGAGAACAATATTCAAATTCCATAAAGGTGAGGGTGGTACCCTGGGAGGAATTATTCTTTTGAGACCTTCCATAAATGCTTTGATGGCAGGTACTCTGAATAACGATAAGTGTTGTCTATTTTGTAAGTAGGCTGCAATGGCAGCGAGATTTAACCTAATAGAAGTGCATGCTAGGTTAGACCTTTGATGTGTTGGATAGACACATCTAATGGATTGATATTGTTGTTGTTACAGTATTTAACAAATCTTTTCCACTTGGCTGCGTAGCAGGCTCTAGTGGTGGGATGTCTAGCTTCCTTGATAACGCTCATACAGTCAGGGGGAAGGTTAAGGTAACCAAACTCTAAGACCTCAGGAGCTAGATCGCTAGGTTGAGCTGTGCCGGGTCTGGGTGTCTGATCTCTCCATGGTTCTGGGTTAAGAGGTGTGGGGAGAGTTGTAGTTTTTGGTGCAGGAGTACTGATAGTTACAGCAATATTGTGTACCACGGTTGTCTGGCCCATGATGTGGCAACTAGGATAAGAGTCAGTGAGTGTTGCTGCAGTTTGCGCACCACTAGTGGAATGAATGGGAGAGGCGGAAAAGCGTACGCAAATCTGCCTGACCAATTCATCCGTATCGCATTGCCTTGCATTGTCCCCATATGTGGAAAAACAGTTGAAGAACTTGTGGATGAAGTTCCCACTCGTGAATCTGTTGCGTTTGACGACTTAACAGATCTGCTATATTGTTCTGGACTCCTGGAACATGTTGTGCTAGGAGAAAAATGTTCTGGGGAATAGCGCATCTCCATATCTGTTGTGCTAGTTGGGAGAGTTATAGGGAGTGTGTCCCGCCTTGCTTCTGTCTGTAATAAATTGCTGTCATGTTGTCTGTTCGAACTAGGACAGCTTTGCATGACATTTGTTTTTGGAATGTTTTTAGGGCTAGGAATATGGCTAATAACTCCAGATGATTGATGTGGAGTAATTTTTGTTGAGGAGTCCAAATGCCCTGTATGGTGTGATGCAATAGATGAGCTCCCCAGCCGGATAGCGATGCGTCCACTGTGATGACTATCTGTGGAACTGGCTCTATGAACGGTTGCCCTTTGGAAAGGTTTTTGGTATTCAGCTACTGCAGAGAGCGATGAGAACGACCGTCTACCAACACCAGATCTGTTAGCTAACCTTGAGCCTGGTTCCATTGTTGTGCTAGGCACTCTTGCAGAGGACGAATCTGAAGTCTTGCATGAGGCACTATGAATATGCAAGAGGCCATCATCCCTATGAGCTGCATGAGCACTCGAGCTGGAAGAGAGTGTTGAGGCTGAAATTTGGTATTCGGGTTTGCATGCTTGCTATCCTGGCTGGACTGGGATACGCTAGTGCTTTTGAGGCGTCTATAGTGGACCTAGGTATTGTTGAATGTGGGACGATTAAGGATGAGACTTTGCGTGATTTACTGTGAACCCTAAGTTGGTGAGTAGTTGAATAGTAGCGTAAGTGTGATGTACACACTGCCCGTATGAACTGGCTTTTATTAGAAAGTCGTCTAGATATGGGAAGACATGAAAGTGTTGTCTTCTGAGTTGAGCTGCAACTACCACAAGGCACTTGGTGAATACTCGAGGTGATGTGGTGACTCCGAACGGAAGTACTTTGAATTGGTAGTGTTGCCCATCCACTACGAACCTGATAATAGGTCTTAGAGAGCCATCCTTTTTTGGAATGAGAAAATACAGAGAGTAAACTTCTGTGTTTTGTTGATGCAGTAGAACGGATTCTATTGCACCCTTCAGCAGGGGTGAGATAACTTCCTGCTTGAGCAGTGATAGATGTTCTAATGGCATTGTAAGTTGTCTGGGTGGTATGGTGGGGGGCAGAGGTAAGTTCTAGACAGTAACCTGACTGAACGATTTGTCTCACCCACCTGTCTGTGGTAATGTTGTTCCAGACAGGAAGAAAATGCTGTATTCTTCCCCTGACCGGAGTGGAATGGTCTAGGGGGAGTGGAGGGAAGTCATTGGGTAGGTGTGGAGGCAGATATGGTATTATTGGTCTTGCCTCTACCTTTGTTATTGTTGCCTCTGTATCCGCCTCTCTGGTAACCCCTGGTGAATGTAGACTGGGTGGGAGCCTTGTAAGAGGCGGAGGGATTGTCAGAGGAGTAGCCTCTGGAGGTGCCCTTGTAGAAGGAGCGACGAAAGGAACGTCTGGGAGCTTGTGCTTGCAATGCTCCCATGGATTTGGCTGTGTCTGTATCCTTTTTCATTTTTTCTAGTGATGAATCGACATTAGGTCCAAATAAGTGTTCCTGATAAAATGGTTGGTTTAGAATAGAAGTTTGAACTTCAGGCTTAAATCCTGAAATGCGTAGCCAAGCATGTCTACGCAGAAGGACACTTGTGTTGACTGCTCTAGAAGCGGTGTCTGCTGCGTCGAGAGCATAGCGAATGGAAGTGTTAGTGATCACATTTTCCTCTTGTATAAGGTAATTGGCCCTGTTTTTGTATTTGGCTGGAATGTGCTGTAAAAATGTCTCTAACTCATCGTAATGTGCCCTATCGTACCTGGCTAACAAAGCTTGAGTGTTGGCAATAAGCCATATGCTAGCAGCCTGGGACACTGTTCTTTTGCCATAAGCGTCCAAGAGTTAGGACTCTTTATCAGGGGGTGGAGCATCACCTGATGTCTGAGAAATGGCTCTTTTCCTAGCATTAGAGACTACTAATGAATCTAAGGGTACGGGGCTTTTAATATAAGCTGGGTCTGCAGGGGCAGCTTTGTATTTCTTTTCGATCCTGGGGTTGATAACTCTGGCCCTAACGCACAAGTTACTACTTGTGTAACGATATATCTGTAAGAGACATTAGTTAGTGATAGATTCCTTACCTTAGAATATCCCCAGGCGTCAGACTGGATCCGGAAAATTTTACACAGCAATACCCCTGCGGTCAGGCAGGCGTCATCTGCGGCTCCGCGTCCGTCGTCGGCGTCGTTAGCGCCGGAATGACGTCGTCGGAGTACTTAAACGCCGCCCATGCGCACTGACGTCAGTTCTGATACACAGCTTTTCCGCGCCAGATACGCAGAGCCATGATAGAACCAACACTGGTGCCATGAAACTAGGGCCCTGAAAGGGGATGACCTTAACCCTAGATATCGGTTCGCAGAACGGGGAGGATGGGTGGGTCGGTAAGGAATCTATCACCAACGAATGCCTCTTACATATATATCGTTACACAAGAAATGCGTTACTTACCTGTAACAGCAGTTATCCAGTATTGGTGTCTTTCATAGATTCACATGCCTGAATCATTCCCCGTCGTCGAGACGGGAGTCCCCGGTACATAGAAAAGTAATGTCCTATAGACATACATAGAGAAAAGTAGGCCTAAGGGCCTTGCCTTAGTAGCCTATCTATGTCCTTTTGTAAAAAGGACCAAATTCCAGAAGGTAGCCAATCAGCTACCACCTCCCTCTAGAACCTTCCTGTCAGGAGCCTCAGTCTCTCAGATTTTCGTACGCACCAAGCTAGGTAGGCGTAATACATGTTACAGAGAGAGAGGTGAGACCTTCCAGGGGAGGCGGGAGGGTTGCATGTGCATCTATGAAAGACACCAATACTGGATAACTGCTGTTACAGGTAAGTAACGCATTTCTTATCCAGTATTATGGGTGTCTTTCATAGATTCACATGCCTGAATCAGAGTAGCAAGCAATACATTATGCACATTTCTGATGGAACAGCATAAGCAGTCTGAGATAATACATATCATGCGACTAAGAGCCATCAACAAGTAACAAGAAGTAAGCAAATAAATGTGCATACCAGTGAAGGATGGTGGGAAGGAGGAAGGCTCACCTCACTGGAATAGGTGGCAAGCACAGCCTGGCCCACAGCTGTATCCTGCATCAGCTCCGTATCCAGGCAGTAATGCCTGGTGAAGGTATGCGGCGATTTCCAGGTCGCCGCCCTGCAAATGTCCAATAACGGCACTCCAGCAAATATCACTGTTGATGTGGACACAGCTCTTGTAGAGTGAGCTCTCACCTTGGAATGTAATGGCCGTCCGGCCTTGTCGTGGCAAAAGGCAATGCAGAAGATATCCATCGTGAGATACGTAGTTTGGAAAGTTGCATGCCTTTTCTAGGTCTGCAGAAGGCTATGAAAAGCTGATTAGTTTTTCTGAAGTGCTTTGTTTTGTCTAGGTAAACCGAGACACCTCTTTAGATCCCGAGAGTGCAGGGATTTTTCCGCTGCAGTGCTGGGATTAGGGAAAAATGAACGGAGGACCAGAGGTTCATTAAGGTGAAAGTCCGATGGGACTTTAGGAATAAATGGAGGATTGGTTCTTAAAATCACTCTATTTTCCTTGAACTGCATGAAAGGATTTAGTATGGAAAGATCCTGTAGTTCGCTGACCCTCCTGGCTGAGGTCAGAGCAAGGAGGAGGACTGTTGTCTAGGAGATGTATTTGATATCAGCCCTGTGGATGGGCTCGAAGGGGTGCTTCATCAACTGGATGAGCACTACGTTGAGATGCCATGATGGTGGAACTCTCTTTGGACGAGGAAAGGATCTGTAGAGCCCTTTAGCACTACGTTGAGATGCCATGATGGTGGAACTCTCTTTGGACGAGGAAAGGATCTGTAGAGCCCTTTAAGGAATTGTTTTATTAACCTGTGGGACCAGAGAGAGGGTCCTTTTGAAGTTCTTGTAAACCGGGAGATTGCAGCTAAATGCACTCTGATAGAAGCATGCGCAAGACCTGATTGTGCCAGTTGTAAGAGGTATGGAAGCAACTGTTCTGGGGTAACCCGAAATGGATGGAGACCTTGGTCCTTACACCAGATGCAAAAGCGTTTCCATTTGAAGGAATAGGTCTTATTTGTGCTATCTGCTCATGCTTTTGTGAGAACATCCTTGCACTCCTGCGGAATGTCTAATTGGTAAAACTCCCTGTACTCAGGAGCCATGCCGATAATCTGAGTGAACAGGTTCGGATGAAGTACTTGGCCTTAGGACATCGTGAGAAGAGACGGATGTTGGCTTAGACGGATTGGGGTCGGACTGAAAGGCGATGGAGATCCGTGAACTAGTGCTGCCTCGGCAAGAACGGTGCAATCAGAAGTAGGGTGCAGTGTTCAGTCTTCATTTCCCGAAGGACTCTTGAAATTAGGGGAAATGCGCAAAGGTGCTTGCGCCCTGCGATGGAAAAAACATTCCTTAGAGACCCTGACTAGGGATGCCAACCTGCGAAGTGCTGGCATTTGGCATTCATTCTCATCGCAAATAGATCGATTTGCGGCGTGCCCCATCTGGAGAAGATCTGGTCGATAAGTTGTTGTTCCAGTTCCTACTTATGTGATGATATTTTCGGCATGGTCAACGCGTCGGCGAGCACATTGTCCACACCTGGTACATATTCCGCCTTTAGGGTTACATTGTGGTATATGAGTCAAACCCAGATTTTTATGCGACTCGCTAGAGAGTGTCAGCGAGCGTGTCCCTCCTTGTTTGTTGAGGTAGTGCATAGTCGTGGTGTTGTCTGTCCGGACGGGCACCAGTGAATATTAGAGTCTTGGCAGGAAAACATGAAGGGCCAGGAAGATCGCCCGCAATTCGAGCAGATTGATATGTAGTTTCTCCACCATAGGAGATCATTACCCGCTTATCTGTAGCTCTTGCAGAAACGCTCCCCTGCCTTCCAAGGAGGCGCCTGTTGTGTCAAAATGAGGAGTAGCCGGAAGCAGGAATAACAAACCTTGAGGCAGGTTTTGAGATGACATCCGCCATAGAAGGGCTCCGACCATTTGAGGATTCACTTTAATGTGGCCTTCGAATGACCCTGTGCATTGGACTCACTGCTTTGAGAGCACCTCCTGTAGATTACTCATTCGTTGTCGACAGTGCGGAATCAGGAGGATACACGCTGAAATCATCCCCAGGAGGGATTTGAAGAGGCGGACTGTAAAGACTTTCTTCGAGGCTATTATAGCAGCTAGTGCAAGGGGCTTGTTCATCCTCTCTGGATGGGAAAACTTTTGCCGACCGTGTGTCCAGGGTTGCATCTTGGAAACTGATGCACTGAGAAGGATGTAGGACAGGTTTTTCCCTGATTGAGGGTGAAGCCCCAGCAATCGAAAAGCCTTAAACAGGCGTTGGAAGACCTGGACATATCTTTTAAGGATGAAGCCTTGACCAGCCTGTGATTTAGATACGGAAAGACTTGGCGATGGCACTGTCTGAGACATGCCGCCACCGTGGTACGACATTTCGTGAATATGCGCGGTGCAGACTTGAGCTCGAAGGGCAAACGCAAAACTGCCAGTGTCTGTCCGCTACTGCACATCTCGAGTATCTTTATGTGATTCCTGTGAATTGGGATATGGAAGGAAGCGTCCTGTATGTCTACGGACGCCCTAAAATTCTGCTCTTACAGTAGTCGCAAGACCTCCTGGATCGCTACTATGCAAAACGACTGTTTCTTAGGAAGTTGTTGAGGGCCCTGAGGTCCAAGATTGGTCTCCACTTCTTGTCTTTTGTCTGAACCAAAAGAAGCGGGAATAAAGCCCTTGTCCCTGTCAAGATGGAGGTACGCTTTCTATTGCTGTCATAGAAGCAGCCGTGGATTTGTCATTTTCGCTGTCCTTTACCTTGAAAGGAGGACCTCCCCAAAAGAGGATTACTTGTTTTGCTGTTGTTGGCGCTGGTATTGTGGTCTACTCTGGCCTGAAGAGCAGGGAGGCTTGTATTGGTAATTTCCTAGGAAGACTGGCCTCTTCCTCTATTTCTACTAAGGGACTGGTTCTTATACTGAAGAGTGCCCAAAGCTCTCGTAGTGTTTGCTTCGTCAATGTTTCGTGCCAAATAGTAACTGGCTATCAAATGGTAAGTCCAAAATCTTTGTTTGCACCTCAGGACTTAAAGAGGTTGCCTTTAGCCATCCTTGGAGCCGCAAGGCCGCTGCTCCAGCCAACTGGCGGAACCCTGTCATAGCGGTATCCATCGCGCAGACTATAGTTACTGACGCCGATGCTTTCACCATCTAGCAGAATCCTTTGTACTTGCTCTTTGGATGAATTTGGCAATTCCGACAGGTATAGTGCTATGTGTGCTTACCATTGTCCATGATAGCGTCCCAAGAGCGCTAGAGCATTCACGGTTTCTACCGTCATTGCCGACATTGAGGAACACCTGTTCCCAATGTTGCCCACTCTTTTTCCTTATCATTAGGAGGAAGCGATAAAGGGGCCGAAGGATTCCTGGAGTTCTTCTGGGCCGCCTGTGTCACTACTGAGTCCGGCGTAGGATGTCCTGATAAGCACGCCGGTGCTGTATCTGGCGCCCTATACTTGTTATCCAGCTGAGGGATCACTGGTGATACAGAGATGGGGTACTGCATGACCGTTACCCCTTCTTAATACAAGTAATTGATAATCGATATTGACCGTACTGTCTTCTTGAGAGATTCTTTTAAATCATGCAAGAAGCAGGCCTCTTCTTGAGAGGTTATTCAGAGCTTGAAACGTGGAGTAGTCTTCACTACCACAAAGTTAACAAATTCCAGAATTGGCGGATTTTCCCGCGTAGATCACAGTCATAGACTATGCCGTCGTAGACGAGCCGTCCTAGAGGAGGTCGTCATAGACGACGCCATAGACGATCCGTCGTAGACAAGGCCACCGACGTCGTCAAAGGCAGGGCCGTCGGAGACGAGGCCGTCATAGACGAGGCCATCATAGACGAGGCCATCATAGACGAGGCCATCATAGACGAGGCCATCATAGACGAGGCCATCATAGACGAGGCCATCATAGACGAGGCCATCATAGACGAGGCCATCATAGACGAGGCCATCATAGACGAGGCCATCATAGACGAGGTCATCATAGACGAGGCCATCATAGACGAGGCCATCATAGACTAGGCCATTCTATAGCAGGCCCTTGTCGACGCCGTAGACAGGCTGTCATAGACTAGCAGTCACAAACACGGTCGTCGATGACTATGCCGTCGTAGACGAGCCATCGAAGATGAGCCTTCGTAGATGAGGCCAGCGTAGACGAGGCCATCATAGACGAGGCCCTCGTGTATTCCGTAGACCAGCAGATATAGACGAGGCCGTCGTCTACGCTCTCGCCGTCGGTGCTCTCGTCAACTACGCTCTTGCCGTCGACACTCCTGCCGTCTACGCTGCCGTCGACGCTCTCGTCGTCGTCGATGCTCTCGTCGTCGACGACGCTCTCGTCGTCGTCGTCGACGACGCTCTCGTCGTCGTCGTCGACGACGCTCTCGTCGTCGTCGACGCTCTCGTCGTCGTCGTCGACGCTCTCGCCGTCGTCGACGCTCTCGTCGTCGACGTTGACGCTCTCGTCGTCGACGTTGACGCTCTCGTCGTCGACGACGATGTTCTCGTCGTCGTCGACGCTCTCGTCGTCGTAGACGAGGCCATCGTAGACGAGGCCATCGCTGAAGAGCCTGTAATAGGCAGTGATGATGGCGTTTTCCGTCGACGATCCTGTTGACGATGTTGGCTTCCTAGTCTTTACCTCAGGAGGCAAAGAAGACGCCCTTTTGAAGGGTCCCATGATCAGAGGAGGCGATTTTGACGGCTCAGAAGTCGTCTTTTTCATATGATTTTTCTCCAAAAGCAAGTCCTTTACTCTCCTTTTCCACAGAGTGAAGAGATTTCGAAGGACTGCGCCCATAAGACCCCTGAGTGGTCTTTTTGAGGGCCTTCTCAGGACATTCCCCTGAGGAATTAGTCTGAGGAGATTCTCTTCTCTTTTGAGGTCTCCTAGACGTTGAGGGCAACGCCTCATCACAGTAACTGGAGAAAATAAAAAACCTCCTCTCTGGTCTTAACCATATAAAAAAAAAAAAAAAAAAAAAAAAACGCCCTTCACGACCTTCCAAAAAAAACTTACTTGAGAAAGTGCGCAGTCTTTGGCTTGCGGTCAGTGTGAAAAACAGAGCAGAGCAACTCCTTGGAACAAGAAGCACAGGCTCTAAAATTAAATTCTTTATCCTTAAAGAATGTATTTGAAGGTAATCCATAATAGAGAAGCAAAGTTATTTAATAAAGTGAAAATAAACAGAGAAACTGAGCAGAGCTCAGAGGAGACTCCCTTAGCACAACGTGCGGTAGAAAATCTGAGAGACTGAGGCTCCTGACAGGAAGGTTCTAGAGGGAGGTGGTAGCTGATTGGCTACCTTCTGGAATTTGGTCCTTTTTACAAAAGGACATAGATAGGCTACTAAGGCAAGGCCCTTAGGCCTACTTTTCTCTATGTATGTCTATAGGACATTACTTTTCTATGTACCGGGGACTCCCGTCTCGACGACGGGGAATGATTCAGGCATGTGAATCTATGAAAGACACCCATAATACTGGATAATCTAAAAAGAGATAGATGTTGTCTATTCTGTAAGTATGCTGCAATGGCAGCAAGGTGTAGCCTGATCGACGTATAGGCTAGGTTACACTTTTGAAGGTGTAATAGATATCCTATGATGTGTTGGATAGACACGTCTAGGGATCTATTTGGTTGTTTTGGCAGTATATGACAAAGCGTTTCCACTTAGCAGCATAACATGCTCTGGCAGTGGGACCTCTAGCTTCTTTAATGATGTTCATGCATTCTGGAGGAAGGTGTAAGTAACCAAACTATGACCTCAGGAGCCAGATCGCTAGGTTGAGCTGAGCTGGGTCTGGGTGTCTGATCTCTCCATGGTTCTGTGTTAATAGGCGTGGAGATGGATTTAATTTTTGATGTGGTACTACCGACATTTGCAGCAGCGTGGTGTACCACGGTTGTCTGGCCCAGGTTGGAGCGATTAGAATGAGTGTCAAGGAACGCGGTTGTAGTTTGCGCACCACTAACGTAAGTACTTTTTGATATATTTACACATATATATGTATATTGTTATGTGTTCCGGGTTCCCGCTCATGGGCGGAGATAATTCAGTGCTTATGACTATTAATGATTATCCCCTGGAAGAGAAGGAATCTATCACTAACTAATGTCTTACAGATATATCGTTACACAAGTAGTAACTTGTGCATCTGAAAGAGACACGTTAGTGATAGATTCCTTACCTTAGAATAGATACCCCAGCAATACAAACCCCGGTGGTGGGTCTGCGAACCAATAATCACACCAGAAAGTCCTGGAGGACGGAACGGCCAAGGAAGCCATCCCTCCGGACTTGGCTGTCCAGGCAGTAGAGTCGTGCAAACGTGTGCAGCGAGGCCCACATAGCTGCCTGGCAAATGTCCTGCAAGGGCACTCCTCGGCGCAGGGCCGTGGTAGTCGCCGTGGCCCGAGTGGAATGAGCCCGCAATCCAACAGGGGGCTCCTTCTTAGCCAAGGAGTAGCATGCCTGGATACACAAGATGATCCACCGAGAGATGGTCCGCTTGTGCACCGCTTTTCCCTTCTTGGCGCCCACGTAACCAACAAAGAGTTGGTCATCCACCCGGAACTGGCGTGTGCGATCCAGATAGTAAGAGAGCGCACATTTTGGGTCCAGACGGTGGAGCCTCTCTTCCTCTTTCGAGGGATGCGGAGGCGGAAAGAAGGTGGGCAAGGTAATGGACTGCCCGATGTGGAAGGCTGTGACAACCTTGGGAAGGAAAGAGGGTCTCGTCCGCAATACAACCTTGTCCGGATGGACAGAGAGGAAAGGAGGTGTGGAAGAAAGAGCCTGGAGCTCACTCACTCTCCTGGCAGAGGTGATGGCAACCAGGAAAGCAGTCTTCAAAGTAAGAAGACGGTGAGGACAGTTATGGAGCGGCTCAAAGGGAGCACACATTAGGTAAGTAAGTTCAAGATTCAAGTCCCACTGGGGCATCACGAAAGGACCAGGAGGGAACATGTGTGAGATGCCCTTCAAACACCTATTTACAATGGGGGACTTGAACAAGGAAGGCTGATCAGGTAGCCTTAAGAAGGCGGAAAGGGCAGAAAGGTACCCCTTTATAGTGCCCAGAGCAGAGCCCTGCTTGGCAAGAGAAAGAAGAAAGAGGAGAACCTCAGAAAGGAGTGCAGAGAGTGGGTCCACAGCCTTTGCTGTGCACCATGCCACAAATCTGTTCCACCTGCAGGCGTATACCGACTTTGTGGAGGGACGCCTGGCTGCCAGAATGACATTACAGACTTGGGGAGGCAAGTCAAATGGCCTCAACTGTCGCCGCTCAATCTCCAAGCTTGTAGGTGGAGGCTGGACAGGTTCGGGTGGAGAACCCTCCCCTGCTGTTGCGACAGAAGGTCCTCCCGAAGAGGCAGACAAATCGGGGGATCGACTGACATGCTGAGTAGCTCGGGATACCAGTATCTTCGTGCCCAGTCCGGAGCCACAAGTATAACCTGGGCCCGGTCGCGCCTGATCTTCTTCAGCACTCTGGGCAGAAGTGGTATAGGCGGAAAGGCGTACAATAGACCGCAACTCCACTCGCGACGAAAAGCGTCTCCGAGCGAGTGCCGCCTTGGAAATTCCAACGCGCAGAACTGATGACATTGCGCGTTCTCTTCTGTGGCGAATAGATCTAACCAAGGCTCTCCCCACTGCTGAAACAGGCCTTGCGCCACGTCAGAGTTCAGACGCCATTCGTGATCCATCATGCACCGATGGCTGAGTTCGTCCGCCCTGGCATTCAGAGAACCTGCCAGGTGTTGAACCACCAGGGTCACTCCCTGATGTTCCAGCCACTGCCAGAGGCGTAGAGCCTCCTGGCATAGTGTCCACGACCCCACTCCGCCCTGTTTGTTGCAGTACCACATGGCGGTGGTGTTGTCCGTGAACACCTGCACTACACTCCCTGGACAGAGGGGAGGAATGCCTTCAGTGCTAGTCGGATCGCCCGCAGCTCCAGAAGGTTGATATGGAGCCGGGACTCCGCCGGAGACCAGAGGCCTCCGATCTCCGCCTTTCCCGTGTGCCCACCCTAGCCCTGGGGGGCCGCGTCCATCACAACCACGTGCTCCGGGTGGGGTAGGGAGAGGGATCTGCCACTGACCCAATTGCGGTCCGTGAGCCACCACTGCAACTGTCTTGCAGTGCCCTCCGAGATCAAGACATGATCGGACAAGTTGCCCTGATGCTGGGCCCACTGAAACTTCAGGTCCCACTGCAGAGCCCGCATCCGCCACCGGGCGTGATGCACCAGAAGGATGCAGGAGGCAAACAGCCCCAGAAGCCGCAGCGTCAACCTGACCGAAACTCGGGATAAAAGCCGAAAGATCGGAATCAGAGCCTGAATATCCCGAACCCGCTGTTCGGGAAGATAAACCCGAAACTGCGCCGAGTCTAGAACCACTCCGATGAAGAGGAGCTTCTGAGAGGGATACAGGTGAGACTTCGGCACGTTGAGGGAGAACCCCAGCTAGTGCAGGAGGTCGGCCGTAGTCTGGAGGTGGCTGACGACTGTCTGGGGCGAGCCCGCCTTCAACAACCAGTCGTCGAGGTAGGGGAAGACTGACACCCCTAACCTGTGCAGATGAGCTGCGACCACCGCCATCACCTTCGTGAACACCCGTGGGGCGCTGGTAAGGCCGAAGGGGAGCACGGTAAACTGAAAGTGCTCGTGGCCTACCGTGAACCGCAGGTAACGCCGGTGGGCCGGCAGGACAGGGATGTGAAAATAAGCGTCCTGCAAGTCCAAAGCTACCATCCAGTCTCCGGGGTCCAGGGCAGCTAAGACCTGAGCCAAAGTCAGCATCTTGAACTTCTCCTTCCGGAGGAAGCGTTGACGTTCCGTAGGTCCAAGATAGGGCGTAGGCCCCCTTTGCCCTTCTTGGGTACCAGAAAGTAGTAGGAGTAACAACCACACCCTACTTCTGGCCCAGGAACACGCTCGATGGCCCCCTTGGCCTAGAGGGCCATGACTTCCTCTTGCAGAAGTTGCAAGTGATACCCCGACACGCTGTGGAATTGCGGTGGCATGGCTGGAGGGGTCGCCTCGAAGGGGAGGGAGTAGCCCCTTCGGACGATTTGCAGCACCCACCTGTCCGACGTGACAGTGCACCAGTGGAAGAGGTGATGGTGAACCCTGCCCCCCACTGGCGTCACATGGGCCTGAAAACACGGACTAGGAAGGTTTATAGGCAGGTGCTGCGGAGGGAGGTGTGGACTGGCCTCACAGTTGTCCCCGACCGCCGCCACGGCGGTTTCCACGCCTGCCACCGCGCTGTTGAACATTCTGCGGTGCGTGGCTGGCAGCACGTGTGGGGCGCCCCTTCCGTGGCCACGAAAGGAGCGAAAGGCACCCGATTGCTGGCGTGTGGCCGAGAGGCCCAAGGACTTGGCCGTAGCCCTGGAGTCCTTAAAACGCTCAAGCGCATGGTCTGCATTGTCGCCAAAGAGGCGACGGCCATCGAACGGCATGTCCAGAAGAGTGGCCTGGACATCGGCCGAAAAGTTGGCGGAACTCAACCAGGCGTGGCGTCGAACCGCCACCGTCGGTGCCATAGCCCTGCCCAGTGAGTCCGCGTTATCCAGCCCACACCGGATGGAATATCGTGCTGCATCTCAGCCCTCCACAATGGCTTGGCCGAGTTTAGCCCGGACCTCCTCCAGACATTGTGGCAGCACTTCCCCGACCGTGTCCCACAGGGTGTGGGTGTAGCGGCCCAAGAGACATGCGGTATTGACAGACCGCAGTCCCAAGCTCAGGGACGAGAACACTTTCTTCCCGAATTGTTCATATCTCTTGGATTCCGATCGGGCGGAGCCGTCGGGAATGCGGTCTGGGAAGTGGAGGCCTGGATGACCAGGCTCTCGGGGGTGGGATGGGTGGACAAAAAGCAAGGGTCGCCCGGGGCCGGGCGGTAGCGTCTGGCCACGTTCCTATCCACAGGCGGACCTGTGGCGGGCTTGGACCAAGTGCCCACAAGAACGTCACACAAGGCCTCGTTAAACGGCAGCAGAGGCTCATTGGCGCTTGCTTGCGGTTTAAGGACTTCAGTGAGGAGGTTAGTCCACACGGGCGCGACGGGGAGCTCAAGGTTTAAGGCCTTGGCTGCCCTCGTCAACACTACACTGTAAGCAGCCCCCTCCTCCGTAGCCACGGTGGGAGGGGAAACAAATCCAGTGTCTGGCGAAGTGTCAATACCACTGGCCTCCCCAAGCTCATATGTCCAGTCCTGTGGAGACTGGCAGTCTCGTGCCAGAGGGTCAACAGACCCCTCCCAATCACCTTTGTCACCCATCTCCTGCAGGGCAGGGTCAGGAGACAGGGCCATCTCATGGAAATAGAAATCTCCAAAGGCCGTCGGAAGCGGCGCCGCTCCAGCGCCAGATCCGGACCGAAGGGAAGATTGAGGACGGCGTCCACAGTGGGCGCCGGGGGCGACACCCTCGGGGCCGGAGCCGGTGAGGTCGACCGGCGACGACCCGGATCCGGAAGCGGATCCAGTGAGGGCATGCGTCGCCGGAACCGAAGTCGCCGGCGGCGCCGGGCCGAAGCACCCGACGGCGTCGGAGCCGAAGCACCCGACCCGCTAGGCCCTCCAGCCGGGGCCGTTGAGCCCGGAGGCGCCACAGGACCCGGCTGAGAAGGGAGGGACCTCATGGCCATGAGGTACCGATCTACCTCCTCTGGCGTCGCGTCATGCCCAGGGACCCGGAGGTGTGGGGCAGGCGGCGACGCCTGCGACTCCGTCGGAGCTGCGTGGGTGGTGTCACCCGAACCCCCGGCCGCATCGTGCGAGCGTCGGGGTGGGTCGGAGGAACGATGACGTCTCTCCGACCTCTCGTGCCTCTTACCCGAGGACTTGGATCCCGACGACCGATGCCCACTCCCGGAGCTGCGAGGACTCCGACCCCGCGACTGGTCCCTCGACCTCTTGTGGGACCGGGACCTGGAGCGGCGCGGGGCCGACTGCCGGAGCTCGAGTCGCTTGCGGGAGCGCTCCCGCCTAGCTTTAGACGTCAGGGCCCGGCAGTCGGAGCAGGTGCGGTCGTCGTGGTCGAGGCCTAAGCACTTCATTCACCGGCGATGGGGGTCGGCGATGGGGGTCGGTAACCAACATCAGTCGGTCGCATTTGGAACAGGGTTTGAACCCGGGCATCCCTACTGGCACCGTCGGAGTTGAAGACTCGAGAAGAGAAATGATCAAAAAGATGAAAGTGTTTAGTAAAAAAATGACTACAGGGTAGAGCTTCTCCGGATCTGCGCTAGCTGGCACGCAAAAAAGAAGAACTGACGTCAGCGCGCATGGGCGGCGTCTAAGTACTCCGACGACGTCATTCCGGCGCCAACGACGCCGACGACGGATGCGGAGCCGCGGACGATGCCTGCCGGCGTGCAGGGGTATTGCTGTGCAAAATTTTCCGGATCCAGTCTGACGCCTGGGGATATTCTAAGGTAAGGAATCTATCACTAACGTGTCTCTTTCAGATAGGATCTTTAAAAACTTCGGGTGCATGCTTGATGGCCCCTTTTAGCATAGGCAAGATAGAGGTGGTCCTTTGTGACATGTCAAAAGTGTCCATTAGAACATCCTCTTCCACTGGGTCTGTGTGCAAGTTAACCCCATGGTATTGTGCAGCTCTGTAGAGTAGCTGATTAAATCCTGTCGTGTCCTCTGGAGGTGAAGGTCTAGAGGGGTATACATCCTCCTGTGTAACATTAGGGACATCTGGAGTGTTGTAATCGTCCCAGGAGTCAGGGGAAGAAGGTGGACTAAGGTCTCCTGGTGGCTCTTCACCTGCACCCTCATCAGTGTAATCCGAACTATCATCATCGTCCCTTGGTGGGGGGGATGGTGTAGGAGAATGGTGTGGTGGGGGAGGTGGAGAAGGTGATGGAGAAGGAATTCTAAGAGGAGAAGTGGCAATGTCCCAATTCTTTGCTGGTGGAGACAGTGCAGGCGTACCCAGTGGTCTCTTCTTTGAGCTGAGGATGAGCTGACCAGCTTTAGGGTCCTTTATAAGAGACTTTTGTTTGGGATATGGCATAAAAAGCTCTTCTCATGGATGCTGGTCTTTCGGTGCAGACTTTTTAGGTTCTTCCACCAAACAGACGGTTCAGGTGAAAAAGAACACAGTTAACACTTAAACAATAAACATTAGAGTGAAAAAACTAAATAAAGAAGAAGAAGCCTATATACACACATTGACGGATTATCAAAATCAATTATAATTTATTCTATAAATATTTTTCATAAAAATTCAAAAAAGAATCATAGCGCTCAAAGAAGAGTTGGCAAATACAAAAGCAAACATTCCACATGCCAAACTAGTGGCTAACAGACAAACATTATCAATACAAAAAGGAACAACAAAAACAAAATGATGTGTCCTTAATGAATTATGGCCACAAAAAGCGTCGACGGCCTTTCAACCGCATGGAAACTACGCGGTCATCTTCAGGACAGATAATTTTTGAGCGTACAATTCCTTGTTCTACAGCCGGCCAATCAAAAATGATTTAGCATGAAGGTCGAAATTCCACTCCAACAACTGCAGGTTTACAACCATCCAATGTTTAGGATCCAAATATATTCACTAAAAAACTTCAGTGGCAGGAACTCAATACTGCGCTTTTAATTGCTCGTGTCGGTCTGCTCCATAAATCAGCAGCCGAAGATACGGGCCGGCATCCGTACATCCACAGTCCAGGAACCGAGGTAGGTTCGGCTGCCTTATGGAGCACATTCTCTGGCACTGCTTTGTCTTTTGGCTTTGGAACTGCGAGGTTTTACAGTGTCTGTATGTGGAACCAGTGTTTTCTTGGGTTCCGAAGGTTTTTTCGGTTCTGAAGTTTTCGGCTCCGAAGGTTGTTCTGAACTTTTAGGGAGCAGCTTTTTGCTCGTCTCAGAGTGTTTTTTCGAAATCGAAGGGTTGTTGGTTGTTGGTTTCGGTGCAGAGTGCTTTGAAGTAGAGGCAGTGTTCGGCGTGGAGGCGTTTTCTTTTTCGGTGCCGGTGAATGAGTTTCGGTACCGAAGGCAGGCTGACTCGAGCGGCTTAATAGGCTTCTTTGCCGAGCCCGAGGGCGGGGCATGGGAAGCATTCTCTCGATGTGCACCTGGGCCCAAAGTTGAAGGTGTGACCGAAGCCCTTTTGGATGATTTATGGTGGGGGTCATAGTTGACGTTCTTACTTACGACCCGCTGCGCCGGAGTGAGGTCTTAAATTGTCGGAGTCCTCTGCTTCGGAGGCGCTGTGCTCTTCTACCCGCTCATGTTCTGGAAAGTTGACACCCTCTTGGAAGATGTCGTCGGGAATGGATGTCGACGAGCGAGCCATTATTCTTAGAGCTCGAAGATCTCGAATGGTCTTCTTGGAGCGGAAGGAGGCACAAGCTGCACAGTCTCTGGCCTCGTGCTCAGGTGAAAGGCAGAGGTTACACACCTCATGCAGATCGGTGTGGGGAAACTTCGACCCACAGAGGACACTTCTTGAATTGAGTTCCTTCCATAAGCCAGATGCTAAGACCCAGGTAGGCCCGAAGGCCCTCGCCGACGATCGGAATCGAGGGCTTCGACGTTGGAGAGATGTGCGATGAGTAGGGTTCGCGATCGAAAACAATACCATAGAAAGAGTGAAGGATTGCACGTCGAAAGTTATATCGGTAACGACACCGAACTGGAGCGCGAGAAACACATCCGAGCCCTATGGCGGAAAAAAACAATCTGAAGATGGAGCCGATGCCCATGCGCACTATCATTCAAAGGAGGAGTCACCTATCTCGAGACTTCCAAAGACTTCTCCAAGACAAAAACAAGTGCAAACATCCGGGCCCAAAACCAGATGGAGATCTATGCATAGTGTGGGATCTGTAGCTCATATGCCTCGAACAAACTTTTTAAACCATTTTATTTCATTTTCGTTGATAACATGGTACAGCAGCGTTTTGTATCATTGGCACAGTAATAGCTATCATCCTCTACTTTACAATATGTCCATAACGTTTATGGTGTTGCATATTATTAGTGGAAGTGTCATGTTGTTGCTCTATCTGTATATAGCTCCGTTAGGGAACATTCTTCCATGGTGAGATCCGGCCTCTAAAACTACCGGTACTAACTGGGGAATGGAACCAGGGGTGGGGGAGATGAGGGCGTGGGCCGTCCCCCGCGGACTCTCGGGGGTTATGTTGTCATGAATACATTTGGGGGGGCATAAGCGCTGGGGCTTATGGAACTGGGTGATGTGTGAATGCTCTTATTTCCCGGACGACGCGCTGTGTATGTCCTGGCTGTTTCGGAGTGTGTCTGGGGATTCTCCGATAATTCGGACCTTGCGACGCGCCTTGAGGCATCCGCTGCCGGGGACAGAAATGGTGACTGTGGAGTGTTTGTTACCTGGTGTCGGAATTGGTGTAGTATCATGGCCCACTCCATAGATATACAATGCTTTTGTATGCCTTGCACCTTTTCCTGCCTTATTGCATCTTCCTCTGGTGAGCCCCACCTACCCACCTCCCCGTCCATACCGCTATGGGGGGCCCTTTCGGACCCCGCCAGTGCATGGCATTTGCTCTCTTCGCTAACAGGAGGGCCAGGGATGCAAATCGTGTTTGTACCTTGTGAGTCTTTCACCCTGGAATACTCCGAGCCCACTGGCCTCCCAAGTGTTTATGTTGGCGAGTCCCGTTCTGTCCCTTAGTGTGTTGTGGATCATCTGCCAATAGGGCTGTATCATGGGATATTGCCAAAACATGTGTTTGAAAGTCGCGCCCGGAGACTGACACCTCGGACATAAGAAGCTCGTAGTACCGTTGGAGATGTGCTGGTGGTCTGCCGGATGCAGTATGGAGAATTGTATATTCTTGAACCTGGCGTTTCGAGATAGTTTCTTCGGGTACTCCAACGCTTGTTCCCATTATTTGTCATGCAGCGGGTGCCCCACTTCGTCTTCCCACTTCAGTCGTAGTGGGATATTTGTGTCGTTGTTGGAGGTCACAGATGGCCCTATAGAGAAAGGTGACTAAGTGCATACATGTGCCCATGCAGAGTATTGTGTGGAGCCCCGGATGTGTTGGGGGCTCCCCCTTGGAGAGGTCTCATAAGTTTTGGCAGCTGAGCAATATCTGTCTGTGCAGAATGAATTTCCCCCGGGGAAGGCAGTCTCTTCTGCTAGCTGGCTGAATGGGAGCAACTGGCCCTCTGCAAACAGGGCGCCCCACGTCTAGAACTGAGAGGTTCCTCCAGATTTGGAGTGACAAGGCAGAGTCCTGCCCACCACTGCGGGGTAAACCGGCTAGAGGAAGCAGGGGGGTGTATAGAGGGATTCCGCCTTACAGGCGGTGGAGGCGCGGAGTGCAAGCCCCTGCTACAGCCACCTGTATGGGGGCGTTGATACTGGGCTGCCCCACGGGAACAGCAGGCGGCAGCGTGCCTGCAGTGTCATTAAGCCCTCTTCCGAGGCGGTCTCCTCCAGGTGCCGCCCCGCCGTCTAGCGAGATAGCTATTGAAGCTCCGCCGAGAGGAAATAGGCCTCGAAGGAAAGGGCTCGCAGCCCCCCACGGTCTGTTGGCAGCTGCAGTTTTGCCATGGCTACTCTGCGATGACCGTTTACCCAAATGAGGGAGCATAGTAATGCATCACGCTCACAGAAGACGGAGCGAGGAGGGATGACTGGAATCTTGGCATAGTGATAGAGGGATTGTGGCACCTGGATTATTTTTGCCAGTGCTAGCATGCCTATAGGGGCTAATGGTAAATTTGTTCAGAATTTTACCCTGGTTCTGGTACTAGCCAAAGCTCTGCGATGATTGCCCTTGAGGGGGAATGATAGAGCCTGATACCAAGATAGCATGGGGCTTCTTCACTCCAGGCTATTCCCGAGCCACCCACACGTATCTCGCTCTTTTTAAAAAAAATACTTTATTGATTTTTCATTTATATCCAGTGCGTCCATTAATAGTAGTAAGATATTACATTTCTGGCAGGTTTGGCGTTGTACGATATTCAATTACATTTAGTATACATCCAGTTACTAAATTGTTACAGGTGTCATTTGTCATACATAAACACAGTACATCTCTGCAATTGCACTAACTTCGAGTGAAAGTGGAATTTTTAACTAGTGAAAACTGTCCTTCCTCTCGCCCCCTCCCTCCTTCGTTCTGGCAATCTTATCCGTGTGTGGGTATGGTTTGCGTCCTAGGGTATTTTGTATGGTGTCTTTAACGATACTGATCATGTACCTTGGCTTTTCCTACTGCAGACTGCCACTCTGTGCGCTTCGGCTAATCAATATGGTCTACTGTGCAGTCGGAGTGCAAGGTATGGGATCAAGGTCTATGTCTTTAAAGGCTTCTAACATAACATCCCGCTCTATGGATATCTGATTTTTCCTCAGCCCCCGAACCGCCCACACGTATCTCAAAGGGAGGAAGGTTCGGGCTCAGCAGGAATATGATAGATTTTACCCAGTTGACTTTCAGGCTTGACGCAGTTGCGAATTTCACGAGTGTGGTCCAGATGGGGCTGAGATCTGCAGTTATATCTCGTACGTACAGCAGCAGGGCATCTGCATATAATGAAACACTATGTGTGGTGCCTGCTATCGGGATGCCCCCATTCTGTCCCCCCCGGCGTATTCGGATCGCTACAGGCTCTATCACCATTGCGAACAGCAGGGGAGAGATGAGACTTCCCTGACGGGTGCCCCTTTCTATTGGAAGGGGCGATGAAATATATTTTCCCAGTCTCACCCTGGATGTGAGCTTTGTATATTGTAATTTTGTGAATGCTCTGAAGACGGGACCAAGCCCCATCCGCCCGAGCGTCCTGCAAAGGTAAGGCCAGGATAGAGTATCAAATGCGCTTTCCAGGTCCAGGATCAGACAAGCTGCCCGAGGGTAGCGACTCTGTGCACACTCCTGGACCTGGAACAGTCTGCATATGTTTTGCACATGCTCCTTCCCGGCATGAACCCGTTATGGTCTGGGTGTATTAACGGTGGGATTGTCTGGGCTAGACGGTCCGTGAGGATCTTGCAGAGTATCTTGCAGTCGGCAGACAGCAACGTTATTGGCCAGTATGAGGCTAGTTGCGTCGGGTCTCGTTCAGGCTTCGGGAATGACACTAATAGTGATTCCCAAAGGGAGTTTGGTAGTTCCCCCCCCCCCCCCCCCCCCTCCTTCAATGCAGCGTTGTACATGTCTGCCAGTTTTGGCGCTAACAGCATGGCAAATGTTCTGTAGTACTCCAGGGGCAGGCCATCCAGCCCCGGGGCTTTGTTCCGTGCCAGCGCCCGTATGGCCTGTTGCACATCTGTGGGTACAATCTCGGTGCCCAAGAGTGAACTATCTTCTGCTCAGATCGGTGGGATGGTGAGGGGTGCCAGAAAGTGGTCTGCTAGTCTTTGGCTGCTTGCTCGGGGCATTAGTAGGTCATAATATAATGACCATGAAAAAGCTGTTGGATATCCGACTGGGAGCGTGCCACACCCCCCATGGGGTCTATTATTTCGGTGATAGCCTGTGTCTCATGGTTCAGGTTGGTTAGCCAGGCTAGAAGATTTGTCCCCTTCTCTATGCTATTTCACTGCATGCACTTTACAGTTGTATCTTTACAGTTGCAAGTGCTTCCGCATAAGCCGTCTTGGCTTCTGCGACTTGCAGTGGAGATGCTGACCTGGAGTCCCCTGCCTTAGTCCTGGCCGCTAGCGCTGATTCGGTTTCCAGTAGGCATCAGTTAAGAGTCCTACGGACTCCTGTGATCTGCCTGATGCATGCCCACTTTGAAGGCGTCTCATTCGAGCATCCTGGTGGATGCTGTGTGTGCATTTTTCTGGAAGTATTCTTTAATGTTATATGCCTTGTCATGCCAGAACACGGGGTCCTTCAAGCATTGCCGCTGCAGTTTCTGGGTGGTGACCGGTGGGTGGGAGGGGGCGGGCAGCCCCACTTGAGGGATAGGTGATGTGCATCATCGTCTACAGGTGAGCAACCAGCCCACTTTGTGGGCCCCTAGTAATATTTTAGACTTGTGCAAAGTAACACATATTCAGCTTTGTTCGTTTTGAAGGATTTAAGTTGCTCTCTAACAAGATCAATATTTGCCTAATTGCTTACTTATTAACTTACTATCTTTGTTGAACTTAGCCCAAATTGCCTATATCAAGGCCATATCAGTTGTTCTCTCAGAGGAAATGCTGAATGTCTTTCAGAATTTCAGCTATGTGAAGCTCATTTTGTTTCCAGTGAGCCCCCAGTAGTTGCCGGTTCTCTGCATCCTGGAATGTGCAATGTAAAAAGTAGATGTGCTTGATCTGGCAGGGCAGTGGTCTCTATTTCCACGGATTCATTCTTATTATGAATTTGTGGTGAACCTAAAAATGAATATAGCCTATATGTATTTTGAAAAGAATGTGTAATCTCCAGTCTCGGGGTGCATTGAATGCCAAATATCTGTCATGTCTATCTCTTTCGACCGGATCAACCACTTTTGTGATATAGTACCCGATAGTTCTGGCCTCTGAGCCAATTTATCTCTGATTGAGAGCATGACAATATTTAAGTTACCTCCCATGAAGATTTCTGTATCTGGGTGGTTAATAAATATCTCCTTCAGGGTGTCCTCGACAAATCCTTCTTGGGCAATAGTGTTTAGAGAACCGGCCAGATGGTTGGCAGCTAGCCAGATCCCATGCTAGTTTTCCCAAGCCCAGAGCCTCAGCGATTCCGGACACAGAAGGGGAGACCCTACTCCTTCCTACTTGTTGATATACCACATTGTGGTCATATTATGTCAAGCTCTGGACAGATCTACTGCAAAGGGAAAAGAGGAATATCTTCAGAGTTAGGTGAATTGCTAGTAGTCTGAGTAGACTGAGATAGAACATCTGTTCTTCTAGCGGCCCGAGTCCTTTGATTTACAGTTTCCTGTTAGTAAACATGTTACTTACCTTCAGTAAAACTTTCTGGTAGAGACTACCTAACCACAGATTCCTCAGCTATTGAATAATCCCCTAGGCGTCAAGACTAGATTTAGAAAATCTTAAGCCGTACCTTTGCATGCCATCAGATGGCTTCGATCCAACGTCGCTCCACACCCAGATGAGAGTTCCCCGACGTTATATAGGCAGACCCCATGCACGCTGACATCAGCTACTTTCTCGACACTTCCGCGCATGCAGACACTTAGCTAATCAGATTGGTCAAGATCAGTGTGCACATTCCCAGTTCTGGATCTTTAGGTATAGAGACCAGTTCACGGAATGGGGAGGTGGGAGAGTTGGTGAGGAATCTGTGGTTACATAGTCTCTACCAGAAAAAGCATCATCAAAGGTAAATAACTTGTTTTTCCTGCTAGAGACTTCTAACTAGAGAACTCACCTTTTGAATATAGGCCCTAGGTGGTGGGGCCGTGAACTTATTCAGATCAAAAAGTCCTGAATGATCAGAGGGCAAAGTGCCCTTTCGGTAGACCTTTTCGTCTAGACAATAATGATTTGTAAATATATGGAGGGACGCCCACATCACTGCCTGGCAGATATCCAGAACTGGCACCCTGTGAGCCAGCTCAGTGGTACTGGCCTTTGCTCTTGCAGAGTCACCACACAAGCATTCGGAAGGCTGCTTTTTGGCCAGTGCGTAGCAGATCTTAGTGTAGAGCACGATCCAGCCCTCGATGTTCCTTTTCTGCACAGCGTTTTGCCTTTCTTCAGTCCAGTGAGTCCGATAAAGAGCTGATTGTCCACCTGGTGGTCTGTGGTATAATCAATGTAGAAGCGGAGTGCTCTTTTTGGATTCAACCGATGAAGCCTTGCTTCCTCCTTAGAGGGGTGAGGTAGAGCAAAGAACGATGTAAGAATGATGTTCTGATCAACATGAAAGGGAGTCACCACCTTTGGCAGGAAGGATACTCTAGTCCATAGAACCAGCTTGTCTGGATAAAAGGTTTACAGATAGAGCATGCAATTCGCTCATCTGCTGCAACGAAGTTATGGAGATAAGGAATACAGTCTTAAGAGTAAGAAGCCAAAGAGAACGATTGTGGAGAGGCTCAAAAGGAACACACATATGGAATGTGAGCATTAAATGTAAGTTCCATTGGGACATAACAAATGGAGATGGGAGAAATATATGTTGTAACCTTTTGAGGAAACGAATCACACCAGGTGATTTAAATAAAGATGGCTGGTTGTATCACCGTAATAAAGGAGAAAGCGCAGACAGATAACCTTAACCAGTGGCCAAAGCAAGGCCTTGCTGGGTGGGGGATAAAACAAGTAACAGAACTTCAGACAATTTGGCGTGGAGGGGGTCAATCTATTTTACAGCGCACCAGGCCACAAACATATCCTAATGGCAGGCATAACCAGATTTGGAGGAGGTACGCCTAGATGCCAGGATGACACCTACAACTTTGGGATGAAGATCGAACTAAACTGTTGCAGCTTTTACTCGAAGCAGGGAGGTGGGAATTGCACAAGTTTGGGTGCAGAACCCGGGCTTGCTGCTGTGACAGGAGATCCTCCTGAAGGGGCAGCCTAATCAGAGGACAGATGCTAATGCCCAGGAGTTTGAGATACCACACTGTCCTTTCCCAATCTGTGGCCACTAGTATGACTTGGGCCCAGTTGGTCCTGATCTTTAGAACTCAGGACAGGAGAGGTATCGGCTGGAAGGTGTATAGGAGTCCGAAATCCACTCGATGCAGATTAGTCTCCAAGATGCCTTGGAAACTCCAACGCACAAATGTGTTGACATTGTGAGTACTCAGCGGTGGACAACAGACCAAGCCAGGGCCCCCTCCCCGCCCCAGGGGCCCCCCACTTCGCAGAAAAACCCTGCGCCACCTTTGGATGGAACTGTCATTTGAGATCCGCAAGATGATGAGGCCTTAGTTAATACGCAATGGGGTTCAAGGAATTCACCAGAAAAAATCCTTGGTGGACCAGCCACGTCCTGAGACGCAAAGCCTCCTGGCACAGGGTCCATGACCCCACCCTGCCCATTGCAGTGCCACATGACAGTGGGATTTTCCAGAGCTCCTGCACCAGCTTCATTTGATGGAGGACAAGATGGCTTTCAACGCCACACAGATGGGGTTGAGCTCCACGAGGTTATGGAGCCAGCCTTCCGCCAGAGACTAAACACCTCTGATCTCTGCCTCTCCCGTTGGGCTCCCCAACCCAAAAGGGATGCACTGGTCACCACTGTGACCTCTGGGTGGGGTAAGGATAAGGTCTTCTGCTGACCCAATTGTGGTCCCACAGCCACCTCTGCAAACCTTTTGCAGTTTTCTCCACAATCTGGACCAGATTGGAAAGATCCCCCAGTGCTGTGTTCACAGGGACTTCAGATCCAACTGTAGGGCTCGCAAATCCCAATTGGCATGCTTGACCAGCAAGATGCAGGAGGCCATCTGTCCCAGCAACCTCAGAGTCAGCCTCACCGAGATCCAGGGAACCGTAAGGATCATAACCTGAATGTCCTGGACTCTTACGATCAGGGAGAATAGGCACAAAACTGCACAATGGCTCTAATGAAAGGGAGTGTCTGTAAAGGAGTCAGGTATTACTTTGGCATGTTGATGGTGAACCCCAACAATGTTAAGAGGCTCGCTGTAGCCTGGAGGTGAGCCCTCCTTCAACACCCAGTTGTTGAGATTGGGGAACAATGGAACCCTTGACTTTCAAAGATGTGCTGCAACCACTGCCATCACCTTTGTAAACACCTGAGGTCCAAAAGAGGAGGACAGCGAACTGCAAATGCCTGTGTCCAACTGCAAACTGCAGATAATGCCTGTGGGTCTGAAGGACGGGGAAACCCAAAGTGAGTAACCACCGAAGCAAAAGAAAGACCAGAAGCATCCCTTTATCACTACTGCTACCTGATTATGACTGTCAGTAAACATGATGTTGAACTGTGGCGACCAAGAGCCAACCCAAGCTAGTCCTGTGAAGATGGTGCTGCTCTGATGAGGGTCTGATTCTCAAAAAGAAAATCCCACTCAGGCACTCGAAGCTGGGTCAGTAGCTATTTTCTTTTCTCTTTGGAGGTGTTCGGTCTTGAGAAGAATGGTGCTGCTGCGACACAGAGTAATGATGAGGAACAACTCCTCTTGTCCTGCTCAAGGGCCATGAAGACTTTAGACACAATTTCTGTGGCAAACTCCCTTTAAGTAGGTATGCAACCAACATGAATTTTGCCGTCCACATAAGACTTGAAGACTAAAGTCTCTGGGTAGAAATATCCTTTTGTTAAAATAGGCACAGAGCCATAAAGTAGTGGGAACATTCATGGGTGGTGTCACTGACATGCAGACAAAAGCAACAAGCCAAAGGGGCAGTGTGGCGAAAATGGAGCGAGTCATCACAGCTGCATAGAGATTTAAAAGTCCAGACTAAAGCAACTTGCATAAAATAACGTCTCAGCAATTGGAAGGTTCTCAAAAAATAGTGCAATTTTAAACAAGTCTCAACAACTGGGTGGCACAGATCTTCCCATTACAAAATGATAACACATTTAAATAAATTCACTGATAATTGTTATCCAAGGTCCTGACAAATGCTAGTCATTAAAAAAGTACACAGGAATACAAAAACTTAAGTTATGAATAAAATCAATAGTGATTGTCAAGATAATTCAGTAAGAATGGATTAGTAGGTCAAATATGGCTTCAGTTACATATTTCTTACAGCCCCTTTTATACTACGCTTCCAGAGTCCTCATGACAAAAAAGTAATATACCACAGAGTACTAACTAACTATCCTGACTCCGCACTGTCAACGTGGTAAAGGAATTTCAAAGGACTTATGTCTATACAATGACCAACTGTGTGATCTGTTTCAGCACTGGATTACTGTGTCCTGCACTTGATGTACGATAGAAAGGGTGAACACCATTATTTCATTCTAACATTCACATTTTTATGGGATAAAGAACCACACATTATAAAGATACTGCAAGTCCCCGGGGAGTTTCATGAGCATATAGCGATAAGAGACAGAAGGCAGAGTGCCTTTATAAGGTATGGAAGGAACTCTGAGGTGACTGGCAATATCCTTAGCATTTACAGCAGTGGGTCCTTTATTCCTTATAATACATGGTCACACAATCACCTTTCCCAAAAAACACATAAATCCTAACCTCTAATGGCAAATGTAACACACCAAAAAACCTGTTAGATATTAGCAGCAAAAATATATTAGAAGCAGTTCGATACAAGTTTTTTTTTTTTAAAGGGCTGTAGAAACATGCAAACGTTCTAACGTTTCTATAATTACCCATGGTGAGCAAAACCTAATCATATTGCTATACATATCTCCTTTCTTCTTGTTCATGTACATCTAGAAAAACAGAGCAGAAAGAAAACGACTTACAAAGTGCTTTTCTGAGTAATCATCTTCCATTCCAGATGGTCTCCACGTAAGTAAGCTAGAAACACATGTGCACGGATCAGATATGGTATGCAATATATTTTCCAATCATTACAAAGAACATCCAATATAAAAATAACTAAAATAAAACTGCAGTACAGCACAACAGTAAAGGACAATCTAGGGACTAAGCAAAGCAGAGTAAACTAGATTTATTAACCCTCAAACTAATAGATCATAAACCATGAGGCCAGGTCACAAGAACTCTGAGACAATATAGAACTTTAGTTCAAATTGTCCGTTATGTAATTGTTATATTAATTATTTATTTTTGGGTGGGTAGTCTTGCTAAGGTGTTTTTAAAAAATATGTAAAAGTTTATCTAAAACAGTGAGTGAAATATTCAACTATACTGTTTGGTTGTCAGCAGTAAGAAGAAGAAAACTCTATTTAATTCTGTAATTAAGAATATAGATTTATTTTATACACACTATTTCTGTAGAGGCGAGATACTGCTGAAGCTGGTCTTTTCAAAATGCATCTTAAAAGGTTATTGATAGAAATGAGAACATTTAGGTTTTGTTTACCTTTCAAGAAAAGA
Source organism: Lissotriton helveticus (assembly GCF_964261635.1). Taxonomy (NCBI): domain Eukaryota; kingdom Metazoa; phylum Chordata; class Amphibia; order Caudata; family Salamandridae; genus Lissotriton; species Lissotriton helveticus. The sequence goes on from NC_136068.1 coordinate 165,861,727, forward strand.
TTGCTGTCAGATTAATGGACGATGGTCAGGGCCAGTGAACTTTTGAGATTCTGTGGCATTTACTACATACATTTGGATTGGCAAACAATTGCAGATTTCAAAAAAATACTGTTTGTAACTGAAAAGGATCAACATATTACTGCCAGGGAATGTGCAGCAGGATGCTACATAACTAATCATTTGATAGGACATAATTTAGATAACCCAGTTGCATAATTTGGTCCTCCATTATCGCATAATACTCGACTCCCAGACAATTGTAAAGAGTGGTTAGAGGGCCGTTTTTATTATAATAAAACCCATATTTCACAAGGACCAATAAAATATTTGCTTTATTTCGTATTTCCCTATAAAACTTGGGTTTTTATACCATTGCATTTCCTGCAATAAAAAGTGTCACAGTATATATGTGTAGTGCGTAATGTGCTGTTTATTGCCACTGTTGAGTGTCGGAAGAGTGGTGACTCGCAATAGGCAAAGTCTTGAGTAAGTCATGTGCCCCCTTCCTTCCTCAATAATTGTAATAAAGAAAATGTTACTTATATCTTATCTACCTGTAGCTTGTAGTGCCCTAGATTCATATGCTTTGTACACTCCTGCTATCTAGTGTTGGGCACAGAAGTTGCTAGTTGCTTTTCATCAAACTATACGTTTCAGTGTCATTTGTAATCCTATTCAGAAATCCACAACACATAAGAGAAAGACTCTTCAAATTATGTTTTTTTCACCTACAGGCTGAGATAAGGTAAGTGGAGTGCAGAGACCAAGTTGCGTAATTGTGTGCAGGTGCATTGTAAATGAACATACAATGTGATTAATGTAAAGCATACGAGTCAATTGCTCGCATCCAGGAATAATGTTTTAAGAACTGTCTGCCCGACTTATGTCTCTTATCAAGCATGTATTTACACACAATGTTTTTTTGAAACGGTGCTGTGGAAAATGAAGAAGCTCTGCAGATACCGGAGAGAGATAAGTTTCCTAGGAAGGCTGCTGGGGTTCCTTTCTTGCAAGTAGAATGTGCGCTAGGCAGTGTGCAGATTACGTTTGGCATTAGCAAATGGGGTTTTGAGAAAGCAAGAGTTGCGCTGACATATGAATGGATTTTGTACGGTCAATGTAATACGCTGGAGTGCTCTTAATGTCTAATGTGTTCAGGGAATGCAACCACATGGACTGACCCACTGTTGAATCCTTTACTTCAACCAACTGAGTGCCAAGCACTAGATCACAAAAATCCAGTGGATTTGTAAGAAGAACCCTCACCCACCAACCTAGTTGGTGGCATGCTTCCTCATCGGGTTCCCAGCTGGGCTGCCGAGGACAACTCAGCTGTGCTTCAACGCCAGAGTTACAGTGGAGCGGATTTTGATTTGTCAGTGTGGTGTGTGCTCAAAAAGTGGTTCGGTTCAAAATATCTCTATGATGTCCGACTGGAAAAAGAAAATGCTACTTACGAGTATGCATCATGTAGAGCTGCAGATTCACACACTATGCATAGATCGCCATCTGGTGTTGGGCCCGGATGTTTGCAGTTTTTTTTGTCTTGGTAAAATCTTTGGAAGTCACGAGGTAGGTGACTCCTCCTGTAGACAATAGTGCGCATGGGCACAGACTCCATCTTCAGATTGTTTTTTTGCCAAGAAGGGAAATGATGGAGTTTTGTGAGAACACAAAGATGTCCCTGTATGTTGTATCTAAATAAGATAATACTGGAACAAATAAAGGTAGCCGGGGAGGTGGGTGGGCGTGTGTGAATCTGCAGATCTACATGCCAAGAACAGATGCATACTAGTAAGTAGCATTTTCCGTTCGAGGCATATGAGCTGCATATCACACACTATGCATAGATTGTATAGCGGTACCCAATCCTTAGTGGCGACCACCAGTATCTGTTGCAGTTGTTTGAAATAGTGTTTTGAGTACAGCCTGGCCCACAGTAGCTTGTTGATTTGTTTGCACATCTACACAATAGTGTTTTGTGAATGTGTGCGGTGTAGACCATGTAGCTGCTTTGCAGATGTCATCTAAGGGAATGTTCCCTAAAAATGCCATCGAAGCCCCTATCTTTCTTGTAGAGTGGGCTTTAGAAGGAACTGGTAGGGTACGTTTGGCTTAGTGATAGCAAATTTGTATGCACTTAACAATCCACCTTGCTATCCCAGATTTTGATATGGGGTTGCCTTTATGTGGTGGTGAGAAAGATACAAAAAGTTGTTTGGTCTTACGAAAAGGATGTGTTCTCTCAATGTAATAAAGTAATCTAGAGTATGAAGAGCTCTTTCTGCAACTGTTTGTGGTTGCGAGAAGAACACTGGAAACTCCACAGACTGATCGAGGTGGAATGGAGAAATAACTTTAGGAATTTAGGATTGGTTCAGAGAACAACCTTATTATGATGCATTTTAAGAAAGGTTCTTGAATAGTTAGTGCTTGTAGTTCACTAACTCTTCTGAGAGAAGTGAAGGCCACTAGGAAAGCAACCTTCCATGTTAAAAACTGTAGCTCACATTTGTGTAGAGGTTCAAAGGGAGGACCCATTAGTCTTGTGAGAACTATGTTTAAATTCCACACAGGTCGAGGGTGGTACTCTGGGAGGAACTATTCTTTTGAGGCCTTCCATAAGTGCTTTGATGGCAGGTACTCTGAAAAGTAATAAGTGCTGCCTATTTTGTAAATAGGCTGCTATGGCTGCGAGGTGCAACCTAATAGATGTATAGGCTAAGTTACACTTTTGGAGATGTAGTAGATAACCTATGATTTATTTTATTTTATTTGTGCATTTTTATATAGCGCGGACATTACCCGAAGGTGTCAGAGCGCTTCACAATAGGAACAGAACTGGTACATGAGAACAATACAAGTGAACCAAATAAAAAGGCAAACGTTACATTAAATGAAGCAAAAATGACAATCGTGAGCCAGCAAAATACAAGAGGTAGCAAACGGTGCATTCCAAAAGTGACACTCGTGAAACAACAAAATAAAAGAGGTAGCAAACGGTGCATTACAGGAGGAAAAAGTGACGTGTGCAAGTTACAAAAGCATACAAAGTAAACATAAAGCTATAATACTGCAATACATGGGGGGCACTCAAGCACAAGAACCAATAAGAAGGAATAGTGGCACTAGTACAGGTATCAAAAATAAACAATTGTAGGAGGTAGAAAACAGTGTGTTACAAGAGAAAGTGACGGGTGAAAGATACACAAGAGTACCAGACACAGATAGAAAGATAGTACTGCACAAAATGGCAGACTCTCAGATCACAAGAACACACCGGGAAAACACTTCCATAGTCATGTACAGTAGATTTTTCTAAAATGGAAGGGCTTCCTACGGATAATAGAGAAGGCATGAGTTACATTTGGAAGTGTCTTTGAAGGAGGAGAGCTTTGAGGTCAGTTTTGAAAGCCTGGGAGGAGGAGGTGGTCCGGAGCTGCGGTGGAAGGGAGTTCCAGATTCTCACCGCATTGCCCGAAAAGGATTGGGCCATCGTTCTTTCCTTCTTGAAAGTGGGAGGTTCAAGCAGAAGATTTTCCGCATTGCGTGATGTGTTGGATAGACACATCCAGGGGATTGAGGATGTTGTTATGACAATATATAGCAAATCTTTTCCACTTGGCTGCATAGCAGGCTCTAGTGGTAGGACGTCTAGCCTCCCTAATAACGTTCATACAGTCAGGGGGAAGGTTAAGGTAGCCGAATTCTAGGACCTCAGGAGCCAGATCGCAAGGTTGAGCTGAGCTGGGTCCGGGTGTCTGATCTCTCCACGGTTCTGGGTTAAGAGGCGTGGGGAGAGGTGTAGTTTTTGGTGCGGAACCACTGACACTTTTAGTAATGTGGTGTACCACAGTTGTCTGGCCCAAGTTGGAGCAACTAAAATGAGTCAGTGAGTGTTGCTGTAGCTTGCGCACCACTAGTGGAATAAGTTGTAGCGGTGGAAAAGCGTACACAAATTTGCCTGACCAATTCATCCATATTGCATTGCCTTTGGACAATTGGTGTGGATATCTGGCGGCCGAACCTTGGGCATTTGGCGTTTTCGGGTGTGGCAAAGAGATCTATCTCTGGTTGTCCCCACATTTGAAAAAAATGGTTGAAGAACTTGTGGCTGAAGTTCTCACTCGTGAATCTGCTGTGTTTCACGGCTTAACAGATCGGCTGTGTTGTTCTGGACTCCTGGGACATGTTGGGCTAGGAGAAAAATGTTGTGAGGTATAGCCCATCTCCATATGCTTTGTGCTAGTTGAGAGAGCTGCAGAGAATGTGTTCCACCTTGTTTTTGTATGTAGTACATGGCTGTCATGTTGTCTGTGCGGACTAGGACAGCCTTGCCTGATATTTGCTTCTGGAATGCTTTTAGGGTTAGAAATATGGCTAGTAACTCCAGGTGGTTGATGTGGAGTAACTTCTGTTGAGGAGTCCACCTGCCCTGCATGGTGTCATAATAAAGGATCTCCCCAGCCGGAGTGAGATGCGTCCGCTGTCAAGACAATCTGTGGAACTGGCTCTAGGAACGGTCGCCCTTTGAAAAGATTTTTGGTGTCTCACCACTGCAGAGAGCGATGAGTGCGACCGTCTACCAACACCAGATCTGTTAGCTGACCTTGAGCCTGGTTCCATTGGTGTGCTAGGCACTCTTGGAGAGGACGCATCTGGAGTCTTGCGTGAGGTACTATGAATATGCAAGAGGCCATCATCCCTATGAGCTGCATGAACACTCGGAAGAGAGTATTGAGGCTGAAATTTGGTTATAAGGGTTTGCATGCTTACTATCCTGGCTGGACTGGGATAAGCGAGCACTTTTGAGGTGTTTATTGTGGCACCCAGTTATTGGTGTATGTGGGAGTGTTGCAGATGAGACTTTGCGTGCTTTACTGTAAACCCCAAGTTGTTGAGTAGTTGAATAGTGGCATGGGTGTGATGTACACACTGACTGTATGAGCTGGCTTTTATAAGCCAGTCATCCAAATATGGGAACACGTGAATGTGTTGTCTTCTTAGATGAGCTGCAACTACCGCCAGGCACTTGGTGAATGCCCGGGGTGCTGTGGTGACTCCGAAAGGGAGTACTTTCAATTGGTAGTGTTGACCATCCACTACGAACCGGAGATATTTCCGGTGAGATGTGTGAATGGGAATATGGAAGTAGGCATCCTTGAGATCTATAGTGGCAAGGAAGTCGCCTTGTGAAAGAAGAGGAAGGACCTACTGAAGTGTGACCATGTGGAAATGGTCTGAGTGTATGTACAGGTTTAGGGGTCGGAGGTCTAGAATAGGTCTCAGAGAGCCATCTTTTTTTGGTATGAGAAAATGCAGAGTGTAAACTCCTGTGTTTTGTTGGTGGAGTGGAACGGGTTCTGTTGCACTCTTGTAGGAGGGAGATGACTTCCTGCTTGAGCAGTGATAAATGTTCTAACGGCATTGGGCGCTGTTTGGGTGGTATGTTTGGGGGGGTAGATGTATGTTCCAGACAGTAAACTGATTGAACGATTTGTCTCACCCAACTGTCTGTGGTGATGTTGCTCCAGACAGGAAGGAACGGTTGTATTCTTCCCCCGACTGGAGTGAAATGGTCCGGGGGGAGCGGAGGGAAGTCATTGGGTAGGGGTGGAGGTAGATAGGGTATTGTTGGTCTTGCCTCTACCTTTGTTATTGTTGCCTCTGTAGCCTCCTCTCTGGTAACTTTTGGTGAATGTAGACTGGGCGGGAGCCTTATAAGAGGTGGAGGGGTTGTTAGAGGAGTAGCGTCTGAAGGTCCCTTTGTAGAAGGAGCGACGAAAAGAACGTCTGGGAGCTTGCGATTGCAAGGCTCCCACTGATTTAGCTGTGTCTGTCTTCAACTTTTAAAGTGATGAATCTACATTAGGTCCAAATAAGTGTTCCTGATCGAATGGCTGGTTTAAGATGGAACTTTGTACTTCAGGTTTAAAACCTGAAATGCGTAGCCAAGCATGTCTACGCAGAGAACACTTATGTTGACAGCTCTGGAGGTTGTATCTGCTACGTCCAAAGTGCAATGAATGGAGGAGCTGGTGATGATTTGTCCCTCCTGTCTGAGGTCATTGGCCCCGTTTTTATATTGGTCTGGGAGAGACTGCAATAGGTTCTTTAGTTCATCGTAATGTGTCCTATCGTACCTAGCTAACATAGCTTGAGCGTTGGCGATACGCCATATGTTAGCTGCTTGTGACGCTATTCTTTTGCCAGAGGCGTCCAAGAGTTTGGACTCGTTATCGGGGGTGGAGCGTCCACTGATGTCTGAGAGTTGGCCCTTTTCCTAGCATTACAGACTACAGGGGAATCTAAAGGTACAGGGCCCTTAATGAAGGCTGGGTCCGCAGGGGCAGCTTTGTACATTTTCTCAATCCTGGGGTTAATAAATCTAGCCCTCACAGGATCTTTAAATACTTCAGGGGCATGCTTGATGATCCCTTTTAGCATAGGCAAAATAAATGTGGACCCTTGCGAAGGGGGGTGGGGGCGGGGGGGAGGAGGCCTAGAGGGGTAGATGTCCTCCTATGGAACATTAGGCACATCTGACGTGTTGTAGTCGTCCCAAGGATCAGGGGAAGAAGGTGCCTAGTGGCTCTTCATCCGCACCCCCTTCATCAGCGGTGTCATCATGATCCCTTGGTGGAGGAAATGGTGTAGGAGAAAGGTGTGGTGGGGGAGGTGGAGGAGAAGGTGGAGGAGGTGGTGGAGATATGGCAATGTCTCTCTTTTTAGGTGGTGGAGCCGGTGCAGGCGTATCTAATGGTCTCTTCTTTGAACTTAGGGTGAGCTGATCATTTTTAGGGTCTTTCAGAAGAGTTTTTTGTCTAGAGTCTTTTGGCGCCAACTTTTTCGGTTTCATAGACTTGCGCGGCACCGACTCTGGAACGGTTTTGTGTTTTTTTGGCTTGGAACCGTGATGTTTTACAGTCTCTGTGGTTGTCTGTGGAACCGGTTGTTTCTTCGGTTCCGAGACTTTTTTCGGCTCCGAAAGGGTGTGAATCCAAACTTTTAGGGAGCAGCTTTTTGCTCTGCTCAGAATGTTTTTTCGGAGTCGATGGGTCGGTGCGTGTAGATTTTGGTGCAGAGTGCTTGGATGTGGCGGCAGCAATCGGCACGGAGGAGGGCGGTTTCTTTTTCGGTGCCAGTGGCAGACTGACTCGAGCCCGAGTCGCCTGAAGGTTTAATAGGCTTCTTTGCCGAGCCCGAAGGCGGGGCATGGGAAGCAGTCTCCTGGTGTGCACGTGGGGGTGAAGATGTGACCGAAGCCTTTTTCGATGGTGCATGGAGGGGGTCAGGGTCGACGTCTTTACTTACTACCCGCTGCACAGGAGTGAGTTCTTCAAAGTAGGAGTCCTTGGCTTCGGAGGCGCTGATGAGGAGTTCTTCGACCCGCTCCTGTTACGTCGACGCCCTCTTGGAAGATATCATCTAGAATGGATGTCGATGAGTGAGCCATTGTTCTTCGGGCTTGATGATCCCGAATGGTCTTCTTGGAGCGGAAAGAGGCACAAGCTGCACAGTCTCTGGCCTCGTGCTACGGTGAAAGGCAGAGGTTACACACCTCATGCAGATCAGTGTGGGGAAACTTCGACCCACATTGAGGAACTTCGTGAATGGAGTCCTTTCCATGAGCTAGATGCCAAGGCCCAAGTAGGCCCGAAGGGCCTCGTCGACAATCGGAATGGAGGACTTCGAAGTTGGAGAGATGCGTGACAACTGGGGATTGCGCTCTAAAACAATACCGTAGAAAGGGTGAAGGATAGCGCGTCGAAAGTGGAATCGGTGACTGTTCCGAACCGGAGCGCGAGAAACACATCCAGGCCCGATGGTCGAAAAAAACAATCTAAAGATGGAGTTGATGCCCATGTGCACTACTGTCTACAGGAGGAGTCACGGATCTTGTGACTTCCAAAGACTTTACCAAGACAAAAACAACTGCAAACATCCGGGCCCAACACCAGATGGAGATCTATGCATAGTGTGTGATATGCAGCTCATATGCCTCGAACATATTTATTCATAGGGTCCTAGGACACGTTTAAAAACAAGGCGGGGATATAATGAAGATGAAAAATGGGTCTACAATATCCCCTAAATACTGGTCGACATGTTTCAGCCTCTCCAATAGTAATGAGGCTTTCTTCAGGATCACGGAACATGAACAATGATGTGGCTACAAAAGCAGAGATAGCCACGTAAATGTGTGAATATTTTTCAGCACACACGCTAAGGTGTGCTGTGAATGTGGTGGTGTAGCCGTACTTACAGACCCACCGACTTATTGAAATACCAGGTACCAAAATTAAATAGATCAAATGGATCCTGGAAGAAGGGGTCTCCTGTAGTCAAACATTCATCAAGGATGACCTCCCGCTATTCAAACCTACTCCGGTCTTCTTGGGATCCCCCGAATGTGTTCAGGACTTTTCATGTCTTCGACTGAGATTGCAGAAAAAATATACAAAAGTCAATGGCCTATTTGACATGAAATGGGGAGTTGATGTTTGGCAGGAAACAGATTTGTCCTCAAGAGAACTGGATCCTTGTGAACTTGAATGATAATATCTTCCACAGTTAAGGTGTGTACTTCACTGACTCTGTACAATGAAGTGATCTCTATTACAAATGCAACTTTTCATGAAAGATATTGCTTTTGACAAGAATGTAAGGATTTAACATGGATGCCCCATAAGTCTTGTGAGGCCCACAATAAGGTCCCAGGCTGGGACCGGTGATGTCCTTGGAGTAATCACCCTATTGGGGCCCTCCATAAATACTTTGATTGCTGAGATCCAAAACAAAGAGGCAAGGTGTCTCTTTCGCATGTAGGCAGCAACAGCCTCTAAATGGAGTCCAATAGACCCTGACTTTTGTTGGTGTAACAGGTAACAAATAATGCCCTGAACTGAAGCTTGCCGAGTCCATGTGCGTCTTCTCATACAGTAATGAACAAATGATTTCCATTTTGCAGCATAACATGCTCAAATGGTAGGTCTGACAGTCTTCAAAATGAGCATACACTCATATGGAAGTTGTAAGTAACTGTGTACCAAGGCTGCTTTGCCCACATTGGAGTCATGTGAATGAGTGTCATGAACATTTTTCTCAACTTCCTCAGAACATATGGGATCAGAGTAGTGGAGGAAAAGCATAGGTAAATATCCCTGACCAATTCATCCAAATGGCATCACCCCTGCATTGTGGATGTGGGTACCTGGAGGCGCAGCTTGGACATGTTCTTTGCAGTAGTGAAATGATTGAGTTTGGGAGTCCCTCGCTGCCAGAAGTAGTTAAAAGTACTTGGGGACTTATCTCCCATTAGTCTACTTGTTGATGTGTCCTGCTTAGCAGGTTCAGAAAGTTGTTGTCCAGCCCCGGAAGATGCTCCGACAGAAGCAGAATTTGGCGAGATTGGCCCTTACCAGATAAATTGTGACAGTGCTGACAGCTAAGGTGAATGAGTGCATGAGACCATCATTCCCAACAACTTAATGATCGTGGACGCTATTATAGGATGTGACATTTGCCAAAAAGGGAGCGAACTCTAGAATGCCACTGATGTCTCTTGGTTTGGTTAGGCTCTAAATATGAACAAGTATAATGACACCCGTAAAAAAGGGTTGTATCTGCTGTGGGAAGAGCAGAGAATATTTTGCCTGACTGAAATCTAAACTAGGTTACTCAAAATAGCTGTTTGAGTGTATGCTATGCATATGCTACGCATTGCTGGTAGCTGCTCCTTTTTATCATATAAATAACCAGATATGGAAAGCATGACGGGCACTGCAGTATATGTGTGCGGCATCCACTGCTAGACACTTGGTAAAAACTCTTGGGGCTGGTGTGACCCCAAACGGACAAACTTTGAACTGGTAAATTTCTCCAATTACTACAAATCTGAGTTAGAGATAGATGGTGTGCCGGGTGAATGGAGATGTGGAAACAGGCATCCTTGAGATCGAGGGATACCATACGATCCCCTGCGCATATGGCACACGGCTGAGTGGAATGACGCCCTACAGGGGGGGTCCGCTTAAAGTGCTCCAACAGTGTGTAAATGTTTACCTGAGGTCCAGGATAGGCAGTATGGTGCCCTCTTTCTTTAGGGTATGGAACTAAAGGGAGTATACCCCTTTGGTGTGGAGTAAAAGGTTCTATGGTGCCTATGCTGAGAACGCTTGCACCCATTCTTTCAAGAGTCGCTGATATTTCCAACTGATGGCAAGGTTGGATGTTCGGAGGTGCGGTGGTAAACTCCAAGCAGTATCCTTGCTGGATGAAGGCCGAGAACCACAGGCCTGAGGGTATTTCCTCCCACTGTGGAAGGAATAACCAGATTCCTCCCCCAATAGGTATTGTATGATTGGAGGTATTGGTGGGTAGGTCACAGCCATGGAAAGTCCTCATCCAAGCAGCCTCTATCCTTTCCCCCGGAAACCGTCACTGGTGAATGCTTTTTAACGTGTCCCTCCTTAAATGTCTGCTACTGATGTAAACCACAATGCTGTGGTGCTGCTGCAGCTCGGACACCCGGTCTTGCCTTTTGTCATCAGAAACAGTCTTACCAGTTTGCATCTGGGGTGCACCTGTAGGTTTGGCTGTGTCAGTGTCTTTTTTTTATCTTTTCTATTAATGGGTGCCACTGAGATCACCATAGAAGTAACTTTGATGGTGCGCTTTTGAACTTTGGTTTCTGCTCCAGACACTCACATCCAGGCAAACCGCTTGAGGATGATATTTGCATTCAGCTCTCTGGATTCTGTATCCACCACTTCCAATGAATAACAAATACTGACATTTGAGAAGATCTTAACCCATTTACGAATTCCCTGCCACGTTTACGGTAAGCCTCAAGGAGATGTTGGACTCGCTGTTGCATCTCCCATCAATGGTACCAACAGAGTTGGCTATGTGCTGCTGAGTTGCTCCTTCCACTGCCAAGCACTTTCCAACTGCTTCAATCTTGCGACTTTCTTTCTCCTTTTTCCAGGGCAGATGCTTTTGAAAGGTGTATATGTAAAGCAGGTTGTCAGACACCATCTTGTACTTCTGTTTGATCCAAGGCCCTGACCTTGACCACTCATTAAAGTTTTTTATTGTGCATTTTGTCATGTTTTGCGGCATGGACTGACCTTTTGGTCTTAGGTAAGATCTCTTCCAGGAAGTCGTCATCCTCATCCATGACATCCAGTTTAACCTTGTGCAGGTCTGCTGCTCTTTGGGCAGCAAAGTGATACCCTGATGTATTACTCAGAGGTGAAGCATTCACTGGATATGGCTCAAGGCTGATGTCAAGCCGAGGCTCTAATTCAAAGACATTCCCCCTCATTTAGTGTTACAGGGAACTAGTAGGGCTCCTGTGGGTCGGTCAGTGTGTATGGATCATGGCGGCGAAGGTGAAAGCTGTGGAGACGGTGGTGGTGGAGGAGGAGCAGGACTGGATAAAGGCTGAGGAATAGGGCTGGTGAACAACTCAATTCCTTGTGGTCTATGGGCACACACAAGATGCAAATCCAGAGATGGACCGAGCAGACATGTGCTTTTACCTTTGGGAAAGAACTGGAAGAGCAAGTTCTCCAATACCCACCCTTCAATAGTCATTCTCATACAACTAGGCATAGACAGATACCCTTCCGGCCCAGTTGAATTTGAGTCATTATCGGTACCAATGGTTTTTATAATGCTGCAGAAGGTGATTCAGGTCACTCAATGCGAACGATTGTTGACAAAACAATCTGAGGTGGAGTGTTTGTCTTGGTGCAATGTGGGTTTCTTGAAGTGATCACAAGTTACCTGAAAACTGAAAATTATACTTTAAAGAAAAACAGCTTGCAACATCTGCGCCAAACACTAGAAAGCAGGAGTGTGCACAGCATGTGAACAATAGTTACACAGGCCACAAGTATAGCATACTAAAATCTGCATGTTTAGTTTATTCCACATTTTATTTGATGTGAAATTGCAAAAGAAAAGGTATTACGCCATAACCACAATACAAGGGGAAAATCTGTACAGCAAGATAAAAATCTGAATAATTAGCCTGAGGATCAGACCATTTTTTGCAAAGGGACTCTAAAATGGAATTTGTGAATAATTATGCATTGGTTTCTGTAATTCAAATAATATGAATTTTGGTAATAAATGTCTGAATCTCGGTTTATTAATATACCTATTCCAAATATTATAATTTATTAGACCACATTTAATTCACCTCCATGGCACAAATAGTATATATGCAGGTACAAAGTGCGTGATATACTATTTAGCACCACTGTGACGTGTGGGACCATGACTTATGAGCGGCAATGTCATTTTTTTGTGTGTATTTGTTTCAACATGTATTTAACCAAAACCTGGATCCAAAGTGCTAAATGCGAGTAGTGAGCAAACATCACATTGAAGAGGCCTCAATACTACTAGGAAAGGTGTGTACCTGTGCAAAGGCATTTAAAAATGAAATCAAGAATGCATTAAACAGTCTCCAATAGCTACTCATGCTTTGCATAGACTGTAAAGCAGTCCCGCCTGATAAGCGGTGGCTAACCTGTGAGTATTTTAGTGGTTTGAAAAAGAGTACGTAGCACTGCCTTTTCTACATTGGCTTGTTGGCAAGCTAAAACATCCACACCATAATGTTTGGTGAAAGTGTGTGGTGTGGACCATGTAGGTGCTTTACATAGGTCAGCTTTGGGAAAAACTCCTAAAAAGGCATGATTGCTCTCTTTTTGCGAGTCGAGTGTGCTCTCGGAGAAACAGGTAAAGGTATTTTAACTTTAGTAAAGCAAGACTGAATGCACTTAACTATCCACCTGGCTATGCCTGCATCGGATATAGGGTTGCCTTTGTGTGGTGGTGAAAAGGCGACAGAAAGTTGTATAGACTTTCTGAAAGTTTTAGTTCTATCAATGTAGAACATAAGCACTCTTGACATACAATGAATGAAGAGCTCTTTCTGCAACAGAACCAGGTTGAGGGAAGAAAAACGGCAATTTAAAGGATTGAATGATATGAAATGGATAAAATACCATGGGTAGGAATTTAGGGTTGGGTTTGAAGAACCACCTTGTCCTTGTATATTTGGAAGAATGGTTCTTCTAAGGTGAATGCCAGGAGCTCATTAACACGTCTGAGTGAAGTTATGAAAGGAATTGAAGCAGGCAGGAGTGTAGAGGCTCAAAAGGAGGCCCGATGAGTCTTGTTAGTACTATATTAAGGTTCCATGAAGGTGCAGGGGGAATCCTGGGTGTTGAGTATTCTATGTAAGCGTATAGAAGTATGTGCTAAACCCGCCTTTTTATAAGTGAAGTAGATAACAGATACTGTTTTGTACTGCAGCTATGAAAGGGTCAATTTGTTTTGAATGGCAGTAGCAAACAAAATGTTTCCATTTTGCTGCAGAGCAGGCCCTAGTGGTGGGTTTATGTGCTTGAAAGAAATGTCCATAAATTCTGATGTTAAGTTTAGGTAACCAAATTATATGAAATCAGGACCCAGATTACTAGGTTGAGAGATTTGGTAACTGGGTGTCTGATTTCTCCATGATTGTGAGTGAGAAGGTCCGGCCTGTTGGGGAGCTTTTCGTGTGGAACTACTGAAAGGTCTAGTAATGATGTGAATTAAGGCCGACGAGCCCAAGTGGGGGCTACTAGGATCATTGTTTGAGACCGTTGACTTAGTTCCAAACCAGAAATGGAAGGAGAGGTGAAAAAATGTAGCCAAATATTTTTTGAAAAACCAAAGGTGATGATGGACGGAGCGTTGACAATACAAACACTCACCCCCAGTCAACTGAACTGGGTTTAATCCATCACCGTTCTTTAGCTCACTCCGCCACCCCAGTTCAGACATGGCCATATGCAAATCAGTCTGACCCTGTGCCTCATGGGAACAGTCCAGCCCGAACTGCCAAGCCATGTCTTCCCTGGACCGGAATCAAGCTTCCCAGGACCGGTTTCTGGCATTACAGCCGTCTTCAGCCGGGCTTGCTTGACTCCAGTAGCAAAGTGAGCAAGGGACTCATCCATAGTGAATTGCCTTGCGATAGTGGGTGTGGGTACATGGAGGTGAAGTATGGGCAGTTTGAGTTTTCTGCTGTGGCGAAAAGGTCTATTTGAGGGAAGCTTCACTTTGGGTAGTAGGGTAGGATGACTTGTGGGTGGAGTTTCCATTCATAGACTTGTTGCTGTATACTGCTGAGCAGGTCTACAAAGTCGTCTGTTACCGGAAGGTATTCCGCTACCAGGTGAATGTGGTGAAGTACAGGCCAGATCCAGATGGTCAGAGAGGTGTGAGAGTTGTGTAGATAAGGTTCCCCCGTTTTTTAAGAGAATACATGGCTGTCATATTGCACATCCAGACTAGGAGAACCTTGTGAGTCAGGTGAGGTAGGAATGCTTTCAGTACTAGGTGAACAGCTTGAAGCTCTAGGTAGTTGATGTGGAGAGACGGGTACTTGGTATCTCAGTCTCTGCACTGTGTGGTCTTGTAGGTGAGCACCCTATCCAGTCTTTGATGGGTCTGTTGTGAGCGTGACGTGGGGGAGAGGGTTGAGAAAAAGTCCGCCCTTTTAACAGGTTGGTGGTGTTCCACCATTGCAGAGAACGGTGAGTGTGGCAGTCTATCAACACTAGATCTGTCAACTGACCCTCTGACTAGGACAACTGACGAGCCAGACATTGTTGTACAGGACGCATAACTAATCTGGCATGGGGAACTATGGCAATGCAGGAAGCCATCAGCCCTAGGAAACACATAACCTCTTACTGTTTGTTGATGGTTAATCTGAAACGGATCTGAAACTGCGGCAGGATTGTCTGAAAGTTTTGAATTCTCCCGGGATTGGGGTAGACTAATCCAGTTTGTGTTTACATGATTGCTCCTAAGTATGGTTGAACTTGTAATGATTGTAGGTGAGAGTTTGGGATTTTGACAGCAAACTCCAATACGTGAATAGTTTGTATGCGCAGATACACTGCAACCACTGCTAGGCATTTCGTGAACAGTCTAGGTGCAGTGGCTACTCCAAATTGCAAGATTTTGAGCTGGTAATGTTTGCCCGCTATGACAAATCTCAAGAATTTGCGATGAGCTGTGTGAATTGGTACGTGGAAGTAGGCGTTCTTTAAGTCTAATGTTGCCATAAAGTCGCCTTGTTGGAGAAGTGGACTGACATCTGTGGAGGTGCTCTGGAAGGATGCCTTTGTTTAAGGGCCTGAGATCTAAGAATGGCCTTAAAGACCCACCCTTTTGGGGATTAGAAAGTATAGAGAGTATACCCTTGAACCCTAATGTTGAAGAGGAATGGGCTCTATAGCACCTCTGAGGAGAAGAGCTTGAGCTTCCTGTTTGAGTAATGATTGGTGCTCGTGTGACATTTTATGAACACAAGGTGGGATGCTGGGTGGTGTAGTAATGGGCTCCAGACAATAGCCATATTGGATAATGGCTTATACCTATTTGTCTGGATAGATGGAATTCTAGGTTAGAAGGAAATGCTGCAGTCTACCCCCAACAGGTGTGATCTGGGGTAGGCTAGGGTAGTCACTGCTTGGTGGAGGGGGTGACTCCATGGGGGGAGGCACCTTTACCTCTACCCTTAGTGCTATTGCCTCTAAACGAGCCACGGTAGTAGCTCTTGGTATATGTTATGTTATTTTATTTTTATATAGCGCAAATCACCACTGGTCTCTAAGCGCTTCTAGAGAAAGGGCAGGTCGCTAGCGTAGCTGCGAAGGCGGAGCTTAGACTGATGTCAATGTCTCTCTAAACAGGTAGGTCTTTAAAAGCTTTCTAAAGGAGAGCAGAGCCGATTCCTTACGCAGGTTCTCCGGTAGGTCATTCCAGATCTGTGGAAGGAGGACAGAGAATGCTCTGCCACCTTTAGTCTTAAGTTTGTACCTGGAAGAGGCTAGCCAGCAGGCCTCAGAAGAACGTAGAGCCCGGCCGGGAACGTACTTTTGCACTCGGTCTTTTATGTATTTCAGTGCATCCCCATAAATGGCCTTGTGGGCTATACAAAGGCTCTTAAAGTGCACGCGCTGTTCAATGGGCAGCCAGTGCAATTTATGTAGTAGAGGGATGGCTCGCGTTCTCCTAGGGAGACTAAAAATGAGCCTGGCCGCATCGTTTTGTACAACTTGCAATCTCCTTAGGAACTTCTGGGGGATGCCCAGATAGAGGGCATTCCCGTAGTCCAGCCGAGAAATGACAAATACAATTGATTGTAATGCAGAAGTAGAGAGGAGACGAGAGGAACAAGTCTCCGTAGTTGCCTAAGTAAGCCCTTGCATATGCCTACCACCGAAGTAAACTGACAGGACATAGACAGATCCGAGTCAATTTTCAGGCCCAGGCTTTTTACTACTGGCACTGGGATTGGAACCACACCCAATTCTGGAGGCCAAAAAAGATCACACCAAGGGCTATTTTGAGCTGGAATAATAAGCATCTCGTTTTTATCCAGGTTGACTTTCAAAGAATTGGCTGCCTTCCAGTTAACAGTAAACCTGAGTAGATTTCTCACTGATTCTTGAACCTGGCTGGTGTTGTCAAGTCGGACCAGTTGGGTGTCATCAGCGTAATTAAAGACCTGGCAGTCTCTGCGTGTGAGAGCCTCCACCAAGGGCTGCAAATAGATATTAAAAAGCAGTGGAGACAATGCAGAACCCTGGGGGACTCCACAGGTCAGGGAGCCCAAGTTCGACAACTGCTCACCCATTTGAACTCTGAGTGCGATCAGTCAGGAAGGATCTTAGCCATTGGAGTGCTTGCCCCTTTATGCCCAGATTCGACAAACGGTTCAGCAGAATGTTATGGCTGACCGTGTTGAATGCTGCTGACAGATCTAATAAAATCAGAGCACTCGGATGTTTGTTATCGGCCCTAACTCTAAGCTCGGCCAGGACAGACACCATCACCAACTCTGTGCTATGGTGTGTCCTAAAGCCTGCCTGTCCACAGTGGAGCAGATGGTGGTCATCTAAGTATTTTGCAAGTGATTTCAAGACATATTGTTCCAATATTTTTGCTAGAAAGGGGAGCTGTGAAATGGGCCTGTAGTTTTTTAAGGCTGTCGTGTCAGCCCCTGTTTCTTTCAATAGGGGGGTGACCCTTGCTTCCTTCAAGTTGGTTGGTAAGTAGCCCAGATCTAAAGACTCATTGAGTAATCCCAGGGCCTGCCTTTCCAGACCCGGCAGAGCCATTTGGAAAATCCCCGGAAGACAGGGGTCCATTTGAGAGCCTGATTTAATCTGTTTTGATGCTGCAGCCAGGGTGGCGGAATCAAACCTTGGGAAACTAGCCAACTGGCTGCTAGGGCAAGGAGGGCTAGTCTGATCCAGAGACCTGGAGTCAACGGGGTTTGTGGTAATTTCTGAGACAATGTCCAAAACTTTTTGGAGAAAGAAATCCTGGAATCTATTGCAGGTCGGAAGAGCGATTGTGGGCATATTTTCCCCTTTTTGGCTCAGTTCCTTCAGAATGGCAAAGATCTCTTTTTGTTTATTTCCTGCCAAAGTAATCCTTGCCTCGTAAAATGCCGCCTTCTTACCTAGGATAGCGGATTTATACGTAGCAAGGAGGGCTTTATGGGTTTTTAATTCTGTTGGTTCATAATTAAGTCTACATCTCCTCTCAGCTTGACGGAGAAGTTGCATTTTTACCCTTAGTGTCTCATCAAACCATGGGGCCCCTTTCCCTTTGTCTCTAACCCTTTCTTTCCGTTCAGGTGCCAGTGAATCAATGGCCTGTTGTAACCAGGAGAATAGGGCTGCACTTTTGTGGTCTAGGTGGTCCTCAGTCACCACAGGGACAGGAATTGAATGGAGCCGAGTAACTAAAGAATCTGCATCAACATTTTCCCACAATCTGACCTTCCTCCATAACGGTGGAGGTCGCAAGAGTTGGCTGTCACTAGGGACCCAACATCTTAACAGTGAGTGATCCGACAAGGCACGGGGACTGATATAGGTTATCTGTGCCCGCGGTTGTGAAGAACAGATAAGGTCTAAAATATGACCTTTAATGTGGGTAGGGCTATTAACCAGTTGCAACATATCCATAGAGGTCATATTCGACTCAAATAGAGCTTCCACAGGTTCTGTTTGCGTCTTGTCCCAATGATAGTTAAAATCCCCCACTACTATGAGGTGTTTATATCTGGAACGTAGATCAGTTATAAGCTCCAGAAAACCGTCATTGAAATCAGAGGTGGATCTAGGGTGCCGATACACTACCATCAGTTTCAGGCAGGAGGATTTCAAGGAACTTTTTATCCCCAAAACGTCCTTACTGCCACAATTTTCTGCAAGTATTTTTATGACCATAAGGCCCTTTTTAAACAAGACCACTACTCCCCAGCCCCTGGAGTCCCCTGGCCTATTGTGCCATACCTCATCAAAATCCATTGGCAGGGCTGCCACAATATCTGGGGTAGAAGTATCCCCCAACCAGGTTTCTGTGAGTGCCAAAATATCAATGTTTCCCTCTTGTTGTAGGGTAAACACTTCGAGATTATGTTTCTGCAAGGAGCGAGTATTAAGCACAGCTACCTTCAGTCCAATTCCCGTAGGGGCTCGGGTCTGACCCGGAGTCCTCCGGGCCCCCTCCACCTCAGTATTGCTGGCCTTCAGTAGGGATTCAGCTCGCAACCTTGCTTGCACACTTTCCTCTAGCACATAGCCATCCGCCCTGAGTGCCCATAAAGTCTCTGTCGCATAGGTCAGTATCCGGGGATCTGGCCCCTGGTCCCGGCTGGGCGCAGACGGGCTTGCCTTTTGCGCGTCGCCAGGCGCACCCGCTGCGCGTCGGCCCCATCAGCTGTTTTTATGGCAGCCGCGGCAGAAACGAGACAACTACCCAAGATTGCAGTGTGGCCTGTTCCACCGGAAGCAGCAGCGCAACCGCAGCCGTCACCCTACACTCCCTCCACACAAACAGCACTTCGAGCTGCGGTGGAACGGGGAGAAGTGAACGGGATGCGGCGGAAGAGGTAAGGTAGACCAACACGATATGGGCAGATGAAAAGGTTAAAACACACAGTAGCTGTATTTCATATGAGATTTGGAAATGCTTTTGCTGTGAGGTGAAAGCTTCTAAAGAGGTAGACGTGTACACCCCACGGTAGGTTGGGCAATGAAAATCCCCTGGGGAGCAGGTGTTTGTAAATCTTCCATGATATTAGTGGTCTCTGTATCTTTTTTGATTTTCTCTGAAGTAGAGGCTACTTGGGGACCGAACAAATGCTCTTTGTCAAAATGCATGTTCAAGCAGCCTGTTGAAAGGCAGGTTTGAACACAGAGATCCTGAACCTAGCATGACTTCTTAGGAGAATACTGGTGTTTAACCCGTTTGTTGCTTCGAACGTTCTGCGCCAGTGCTGAACGTTCCAAGAAACGGGTGCGGCCGCGTCGGCCAACGGACGTGCGCAGCACTGGCAAGGTAGTGCTCGTGACGACAGTTGGCCGACGGCAGCACTAAAGGGGTTAATGCCCTTGCCACAGTGTCTGCTGCATCTAGCGCACAAAATAGAATTTATACCCCCATAATATGTATTAACACTAAGTAGTTGTAGAAAAACGAATGTACACCCAACATGAACACAAGGGAAGTGCTTTGCGCATGCCTGAACTAACATGTAAATAAATGATATTGTAATAACTTTTGTGCTTTGAAAGAAAACGAAGAACTTGCATGAATAGGCCGCATGCGCATCAGTATTTTGCATGTTGCATCCTGCTTTAAAGTAGTATTTAATGCCGCTTTTGCACTAAGCTAGTTAACATTAATGGGGAATAGTGCAAGGTGGGTGGTTAACAGTGAAGGTTTCATAATCATATAATTAATGAATGTTCATTTTCATTTACTTGAGTGTGCTGGATGAAGCGGCCATCTTCCTAAACTTAGCTAATGTGGGAGGGGGAGCTTCAAGGAGTGAGTCCGTTCTGTTATGAGGCGAGGCAAGACAAGATGCGCTGTGCAGCGCAGATGACATGAAAAGGGTGAAGACCAAAGTGTCAGACGACTGCCAAATGTTGTACCCAGGCGTGGGACCGGAGATTCAAGCTGCGGACGATGTTAATTTGTGAAAAGAAAATGTTTGAATTTTGTATCTTATGTATAGAACATGAGAACTAAGACTCAAACAGCTGAATTTAAGGTGAAGTCATGGTGGTGTGACAACACCACCTCCCAAGCCCACCAATCCCTTCGCGAATTTTATGATAGTTTGCAACAATTGTGGGATGGACATGTCAAATTTTATAATCGGGGTACCTTTAGGGGTGTGGTAAGAGCTTAGGCTGGCAGGAGAGAAGAGGGGAGATGAGTCGCTGTCTGTCGGTTTGTAGAGAGGCCTAGCTGTTCCTGACCTGCCCTGTTCCTGTCCTTATACCCTTTGTTCCCTGATTCTATTTGGGGAAGCCCCACCATCTCCTAAGCCAAGGGGGTGGTTTTCCTACAGACCGATAGGTTTGTATTTAGCCTAACTCGTTCCCAGAAATCTTACTTATAGATGTATTTTGTCTCTGAAACTTTTGTCGCTCCACCTATCCACTCTGTCAATGATGTATTCATATGTATTATTTAGACGAAACTATTGTCTCTTTATCTATCCCCTCTGTTAGGTATATTATGTTTGGCATACATTTTTGCTGAAAATTTTTGTTGGTACTCTATCCACTCCTTCATTGCATAGTCATTGCTTAATTTGGATGAGTTTTCTATTTGATATAAATTTCTCCTTTCGTGAGATTCAGTGTTTGTAATTTGTGACCAAATGCAATTGAGCATACCCTGCAGATCTTTTGACTGGGTGTGAGTGTTTGATTGGTTCAGATGCACCGTCCATCACCACCCCCTTTTGTACCGCTTTTGGCCGCCATAAGTGTGGCAGGGTATGTTCAGACGTGAGACCCTTGCTCACTTTGCCACTGGATTCAAGCAAGCCGGGCTGAAGACGGCTGTAATGCCAGAAACCGGTCCTCTGAAGCTTGTTTCCGGTCCAGGGAAGACATGGCTTGGCAGTTCGGGCTGGACTGTTCCCATGAGGCACAGGGTCAGACTGATTTGCATATAGCCATGTCTGAACTGGGGTGGCAGAGTGGGCTAAAGAACGGTGATGGGTCAAACCCAGATCTTTTGACTGGGTGAGAGTGTTTGATTGGTTCAGATGCTCCGTCCATCACCACCCCCTTTTGGACCGCAAATGCAATTGAGCATTGTTAGACCTGTCTGCATCTGGGGGTGTTCTAACCATCATGATTTATTTTTGTCCCCCTTAGCCTCCCAGTGTTTCTATTTTTATTTTTTTATGTCCACCAGGATTTTTCAGTGCTGTCAGGGGGCTAGGTGTTCCTTGACTATGACGCCATTTTCCCTTCATACACTGTGAGGCCTAGTCTAGCTCCTGGAAAATCTAGGGACACTCATGAACCTAAAATGGTGTCCACCAACTGCCATAACGGACATTCCAGGAGGACAGACCCATAGACTAACATGAGGAAGGTTCCAGAAACATCTAGTGGCTTCCAGAGGTCTCAGGCCACTCTATAAAAGGCCAGTGACCAGCAGCCATTTTGTGCAGTCTCAGGAGTGACCAGTGAGGAGAGAGGCGACTTGTGGAGGAGGATTGCGCACCAGTGGTGACCAGATCGACCTGTGGGCCGGCTGTCGCGTTATTGGGAAGTGCCCCCTTTCAGGCTGACCAAACCCCACTGTCCCGTCATCCATTAATTGTGACCAGAGACATTGTGACCAGATTTCAAATCACCGGGTCATGTGTTGAAAAGACCCTCGCAAACTGCTGTAAAGCGACCCTTGTGGGTGACCTGAACACCTGCCCTGAAGGCTGTGGGCGGAGCAGGTGGATGTCGATCCAGAGCTGTATTGTCTGGCTGAGGAGTGAGGACAGCCACATTCACCCCACTCGAGACCAGCTCTCACACTGTGGAGAAAGGCGGTGAGATCGGCTGAGGCTCCTACCTGTGTGTAGCGCCGTCATCAAGCCTGACCCACACGCGAGTGAAATGCCCAGCTGTCCCGTGTGTTGACGGGAGGAGTCGTCGTTGGAGGCGAGGCGGAGTCCGGAGCCAGGAGGAAGGACCCGGCGCGTCAGAGGAGGTGCGCCCGAGGCGGAGTCCGGAGCCAGGAGGAAGGACCCGGCGCGTCAGAGGAGGTGCGCCCGAGGCGGAGCTTCGGCCTGAGGTAACGCGGAAGGAGGCAGAAGCGCCGCCACGGAACCGCCAGAGGAGCGTCCCCGGCTAGAGTAAGCCCTTCCCGTTTTCCCCGCCCCGACGCCGACTTCCTCAGAGGCCCCGCCGTCAGCGCTAGGAGAGAACAACCGAGCGCGAGGACATCTCAAGCCGGATTGCCTTCAGATAAAGTAAGCGGGGGAGAAACGAGGGGAAGCGGGAGGCGGCAGAGCCGGCTGACACAGAGCATTGAAGCGGCAGTGTTGGGAAAAACTACTGAAAAACTAATGAACCGTCAGGAATAGAAACGTGAGGAACTTGGCCATCAACCCTCTCAGTATATTAGTATCCGTTAAAACCAAGCTAATAACAGGGGGAGCAGTGACAAAGGGAAACGAAGCTTGAGGTTCTTGTGCCTTGCGTAGGAGTGGTGCAAGTTGGGCCATAGGGTGCCGGTAACGAACAGAGCTCAGTCACAACAACTTCCCAGGCAGTTAATCACTCGGAGTCAGTTCTATTACAGGAGAGGAGTAGCCGTAGAATAGTCCCAAGGAAGCCTAATTAATGTACCTTGTCTCCTCTTTAACTATATAGATGGCTGTGGGCTTTGTGAACAACGCTGCTGGGGGGTAGAAGTCTGACAAGCTTGACCTGGGCCCTGAGTGCAGATGGGTAATGTACATGCCAAGATTGTGTAAAGCGAGTTTTCCCTTCTGTAACAACTAAGTGAAGAAGCATTCTGTGAAACTGATAGTAATTTACCTCAAATGTGATGTACCTTTGATTGATCTGCACTGAATTGAGAAAAGTATTGAAGTTGATGTGATATATATGAAATCTGTACTGAACTAAAAGTGTACTGCTTTTGCCTAAGAAAAGAACAAAAGAGAATTTTTATAAAAGGTACTGGTATTTTTCTAAACTGGTGTAGCGTCTTTTATTTTTAGTGGTCAGTCATTGAGTTACTGTGAGTGGGTCCTGTAAGCACTTAACCAACGCCTTGGAGTTTAGCTGTTTCCCCTACTGTGCCAGGCTACCCTATGTAGTCTAGGATACCCTAGGTCTAACAAGCATCATCCTTAAATATTTGAGATAAATTCATTATAAACCTTACTGAGAGTCTGTGATTATTTTTGAGTAACTATATGGTTGGTAAGTTAGTGGTTATCATTGCCAACAACTATTCAATTAATTGGTCCACCGACCAAATAGAAGGAAAGTTGATATTAAAGTTTAGTTATTAAAACATTTTTTCATTTGAATCTATAAAAAGGAAAGAATTGTTTGAACGTATAAATTGACCCCAGAGCATCAGGGATTCTGGGTGAATGTGTATGGGCCATTGTGTTATGATGTTATTGACCCCTGAGAAATTGTTGGTATTGGCGCTGGATCAACGTAGAGAGGTGGATGTGATGGTTTGTACCTCCGCTACCAACTGCTGACCCCATTTCTTAGGAACCTCTGGGAGATCCTGAAGTAACTCCTCCATCTTGTTCCGGTGGGTTCGATCATACAGCGCCAGGAGAGCTTGGGAATTGGCGATACGCCAGTGGTTAGAAGTCTGTGCTGCAACCCTTTTTCCAAGCAGAGTTTATCCGCTTGCTCTCTATTTGGAAGCTGTCTCTCCAGTGGCTTGGGAAGTGGCTTTTTTACATGCTGTGGTGGCAACTAGAGAGTCAGGTGGCAGTTGACCGCTGATGAAGAAGGGGTCACATGGGGCAGGATTAAATTTTTTGTCCACTCTCAGTGTTAGGACACTAGCCCTAATAGAGACCTTAAAAATTAAGCATGTTGCAGCATACCTTTAACATGGGCAGATATAGTTTGTAGTGGGCAGAGTCAAAAAAGAAGACTGGCTCCCAGTGTAACTCCACATTGTGGAAGGCTGCTGCTCTCACCAATACCTCTTGATAAGAGGATGCGTCCTCAGAAGGGGAAGGGCGAGTGGGGTAAAGGTTAGAAATCATTATCTATGGGGGATCTGTGTCATGGATGTCCCATGGATCATCCCCTTGTGGCCCAGTGTCTGAAGCTGGTGACCCCTGAGGTGACATGACCAAGGGGGCTTGAAGTGGAGATGGTGGAGGAGAATGAGTTAATGGTGGAGGAGAATGAGGTAATAGTGGAGGAGAAGGTGGTGGTGTAGATGTGAAAGGAAAACAGGGCTAGTGGCCAGTGCTTCTTCAAAAGTCAGCTTCCTCATTAGTGGTGGAGGAGAGGAAGGCTTTGTAAGTAGGGGGCCTGTCCCCACTTGTATGTGGATTTTCTTTTGTCGAATGTCCAGTTTCCGCAAAATGGGTTCGACAGGTGAAGTAGAGGCCGAGGACATCTTTGCAGTTTTCGCTCAGAGGGTTTTGATTCCAAAACTTTTGATTTCGAGGAGCAACGCAATGTAGGTGTCAAGGTGGTGGCAATTGACTGCCGGGCTGGAACCGGAGGTCGGCTTGGTGCCGAACGTGGGTCTCAGTCCAAAGAGCACGTGGGTCTCAGTCCAAAGAGGTCGATACCGCAGGTTTTGGCTTGGCATGAACCTCCGGCGCCAGGCCCGGGGCATCCAAAATGGGTTCCGAATCCGACCATGGCCAGATAGGAGTGGTGGACCAGGGACCTCAGTGTCTACGACCATCGAAGCTGAATGTCTTTTAGTCGGCTTGGGTTGGAGGGGAGAGGCAGGGGCTGCAGTACTCGCACGTTGAGCAGATAGAAGTTCCTTCATTTTTAAATCTACTTCAAGGTCGGAGCCGGAGCTTTCATCGAGAGAGAAGGCTTCCTCTTCGTCGATGGCTGGTTGCTCCTGGGAGCGCTCCTCACCAAAAATGATGGTAGTGTTGTTGGTGGCTCTGTGAGACATCTCGAGGCGACGAGCCCTGAGGTCCAAGTGTTTTCTTATTGACCTGAAGGATTTGCATGTGTCACCAGTCAGATTCCTTGTGACCTGGAGACAGGCACAAGTTCTACACTTAAAGTTGGCCCGTGTGAGGGTACTTCGCCTGGCAATGCGGGCAAAGCTGAAAAGTTGTACGTTCCATTAGCAGTGGAGAATGTTTTGGGAAATTGGTAATGATATTGAAGGTAGGCCACCTTAGAGCAGTGCCTCAAAGAGGCTTCGGTCGAACTGAGTCAAACCGGCAGAGTTTTGGATCGGAGTTGCAGATGGAAAAGTGCAAACAATAACAATACCCTTGAACACAAAGAAAAGAACAGGAGAATAGAACAGAAAAGGAGTCAAAACATGGAGCAAAGGCACACATTTCCGAACCAGACAAAAGAAAAAAAAACAATCTAACAGTGGAGTCGATACCCATGCACATTACCACTGAGAGGAGTTGTCACTAGACCTCTTGACTCGAAAGACTTCTTTGAAGAAAACCAACTTGCGCATCTCCAGACCCAACGCCAGATGGCAAGGGTATTCCATCATTTAGATCTACAGCCACACATGCTATCAAACATTTATTTACAGATCTATGACAACAGTGCCATATTGTATACACTCAGCCATCTACCGACGAAGTAATATCTATTTGGGATAAGATCATTTGTATAATATTAATTTAAATGCACATTCGACAACAATATATGTACACCTTTAAATTAACTTACGCATTGGGGATGGTGGTTTTGAAGATTTCTAACATGCAAGTACAAGTTTGATCCCAGACTTCAGAGCTGAATTTCTCTCCATTTAATATAACGAGGTTATCTAAGCAGTTGGTCCCTGATCGAGCCAGTTGTTCATTATCTACAAAACAGACATTTTCATCTGAATTTCAACATCATTTTTAAAGAATCAAATCTTGTTAGGTTAACTTCAAATAAAGAACATTATTTCGAAGTGTTAAGAACCCCAAAACATAGGCCAGCTGTTTACAGATTGCGATAACATAAAAACTTGCCTTCAGCTAGTATTCTTTTCCCTTATGAACAAAGCAGGTTCCCAAAGTCAGAAGTGATCTGTGAATTTAGGAGATGATAATCTAAGACACAATATACCCTACCACAATTGATTAAAAATCACCAATTACACTTTCGAAAACTACTTGGGCAATATCTTCCAGTACATCTATGTCCTGTGAGCCACCAGATTTAAAACAAGGATGGAAAATGGGCCAATGCTAACATTGCCACCATTGAACCGGTGAGAGGATATCACTTCAGTTGTGTCAAGCTCAATGTGGCACTCGGTGTGCAATCATTCTGGGAAATTGAACTATGGTAGTAGAGAGTTATAGGAATGGTACTTGGAATGGTTACTTACTTTTGAGAGGTCTTAAAAATGTTTGGAACAAGGTAGCCTTTGAAATCCTCTTTTACAAAGTTTAGCAAGTTAAGGAATGAGCTGGGCTCTCAGATTTAGGTTAACTCTCCAAAGTACCTGAGCTACATATACCAAAATAGGTGTGCACACATCTGTTTGTATGCATTTGAGGATTACTCTGCAACCAAGGAGAGGAAACTCTTTGTGCACTTTTGTTTGGTTATTGATCTATTCCTAGATGTTGTGGGTATGTGGTACAGAATCACCATGAACAGTCTAATGAGTTAATTTTAAGTTTGGCAGATATTCTCCGAAACTGCCCAGGGGGAAGAGGCCAGCCTCCACCACTTAAAAAAATCTGAGTTCTCTTTGACCAAGGTGGCAAATTTTAAATGACAATGCAACGATGCACTCCCACACAGTATATTGAGCCAGATGATCTGCCTCCTCCTTGAGAAGTCCTTGCTGTGTATACTATTGAGATGTATTGCCTCTAATTGTTGTGCTTATATTGATATTGAGCAAATTTGTCGATTGCTTCTATGTCAATGTTTGTTAATAAACAGATTCATAAAAAAGAAAATGCAATGATGAGTGGGCCGGTATGTTATGTTGGGCCACTCAGCATTGTTTCTTTTTTTCTGAAACCAAAAGAGGAGCTTTGGCCTGGGGTTCTCACACAGTGTGTGGGGGCCATTGTAGATTTTCTTGTCCTGGCGTGCCTGTCATAGTGGGTGCATGTAGGAAAAAACACCATCACTTTAATTAATTTCATTTAAAGACCCTCCCCCCTCATTTACTTGTGCTATTCAGACATCATACTGAGTGACTGAAGTCCTCCTTTCATCCCATGATCTAAATGAATTAATGACATAATCCAATTGCTTATTAAGGAAGATCTAACTACAGTTTCTTTCTGTTCTTCACTGTGCATAAAAATGTTGTAAAAAGATTTTGATGTGGCATTTCCAAAAGTATATATGAATTGGCCCTGATGAAGCAACATGTTGTGAATCATTCATTTCGATCTATTTGGATCATAAAAGAAATGCAGAGAGTATACAATCGATTTAAAATAATACCAAATAAGACAAAGATTGAGAAGCATTACAATAAACCTGTTAAAATCAATTACAGTGTGTTACATTTAAAATCATCAGTACATTTCATTTATCCCGAATCTGTCTCAGACTTCATGTAGCGGGTGCGGGTGTGCCACATTGCTGTTAAAAAGTTTGCCACCGCAAACACAATCGGGGGTGATAGATCTGTCTTTAAAATTCTATAAGCTGGGAGGTAGTGACTGAAACCTAGGTTTTTAAGAAGAGGAACAAGCCAATATTTCCTCGATCTTTGATAGGCATTACAGAAAAATATAATATGCAAGTCGTTTTCCTGATGGTGTGAGCATGACGGGCACTGCTCTCTAGTCGATGACTGGGCCCAACGTTTAGTAAATGCCCTGATGGGGAGTGTGCCATAACGCCACTGCATAAATAGTTTTCTGGTCAGAACGGGAGTAATACCATCGAGGACATGCTCTAGATAGTATGAATCTTTAGATTTATTAAACAGATTTTTAAGGGACCCCTCCCGTGTATTCCCCATTAAGGCCAGTAACTTTAGCTCGTAAAAATCCCTCGAGAGGAGTTTGCGTGGGATCCTACTGCATGCATTTCCTGGATCTAGCCATAGTTCTGGTCTTCTTAGGGTCTCACATGTTTGTTTTATGTATCTCAGCCATGGGATTTGTGTTGCATTGGGTAGGCGTAGGATCTCTTGGAGCTCAATCCTATAATTCGTAAGTTCTGGCATGCTCCAGATACGGCGCCAGAAGGTTATTGGTTTTAGTCCCAGCTCTTCTGTAATTGGTCTAAGACCCAGGTCCAGTCTCATCGGGAGAAGCGGGGTGCTTATTGGTAAAGCCGCCAACTGCCTGATGAATTTGTTTTCAGTAGTCAGTAGGTTTTGGGCAGGTGTGTGACCCCACAATTCCCCTCCATATAAAACAGCCCCTCTTGCCTGCATTTTATAAATTTGAAGCACAGGACCTAAAGGTTTATAGGTGGACCTACTTGCCATCCTACAAATGCCTCCCGTTAGCTGGACCAATTTCATGTTAGCCTTGGTCCGGTGCGTGTCCCATGTCATATCCTGGTTGATAGTTACCCCCAGGTATTCAAAAGTGAGAACCCTCTCGAGTCTTAGTGCACCTATGGTAGGTTTGGGGCGTGTTGAGGAGGGGGGGTTGAGAATCATGTATTTGGTTTTCAAGGCGTTGATCTCAAGCCCCGGCTCCACACAAAAAGCTGAAAACCTGTCCAAGACCCGTTGTATTCCCATGGGGGACTTGGACAGCAGCAGGGTGTCGTCCGCAAACATTATAGCGGGCACCCTGCTGCCATTTAGCTTGGGGGCGTCAATGTCACCCATCCTGGTCAAATGGGTGATTACCCCATTGACAAAGAGGCAGAACAGGGTCGGTGCAAGCACACGACCCTGTCTCACCCCCCTGTCAACGGGGAACCTTCCAGAAAGTGCCCCATTTCTACCGCACCGGACACGTGCAAAGTTCCCCTGGTGTAATCTTATCAGAATGGCTAAGATGTCAGCCGGAATCACAAGTTGGCCTGTGAAAGAACCATGAAATCAAACTCTCAATTGATTTATCAATTCAGGACTACTGAGCTTCATATTTGAATACTTTATTGAGCTCACATATGTGGTATTGAGTTTTTGTTTAATTATTATATTTAAGATACCTAGAGTGGGCCTCAATTTTAAAAGATTTGTCAGCAAGACATAGGCTACTGGTGATCACCCAAGCAGTATAGGTGTATTTTTCTCAAATATGAAATCTAGTGTATGGGTCAGTTTTAAGATGAGCCTCTAGGTCAGGGGCTGCACCAGGCTCAGGAGGGCTTTTCAGAGCACATGTGTATGCATACACACAGTTTTTTTTCTTGACCCATCACTCAATTTGTTGTCACATGTAAAAAACTTACATACACTGAAAACAAGCATCTATGAATGGATCTACCTTGTTGAACACACCACTGCAATTGTGCAAATATATCAGAAAGAAGAACATCACTTAAAGGTTCATAGAACTGGGTGAACACATCACAAATGGCATAAAGTGCATGGTTGCAAGTCGTTGTCATCCATTCTGACTTCTGAAATTAAAACAAACAGAAAATCACTAATTAAATTTACCTAAACCAATGAGATGCAACAATCAATAATGTAAACGTATTTGTTGATACATTTAAACCAATCTTTATTTAAAAATGTATATAATTAATATCTACCAGTTAACATACAGAGTGCCTCGTTTTCCCCAGGAACATTATTTATTCTTTATAATCTATTCAGTCTTGATAATGAAGGACCAAACAAAGACATTCTTGCAGTATCTAGTTTTTGCTTTTCACTTATAGAGAATGGCTAAGGATCAGGGGTGTGTGTAGTTCTTATTAAGCGAGTGTCTACTTATGTGTCCTGGTTATTGATCTACACACAGTTTATCAGAGTTTCTTGCTTTTCTTACAACTATGCCCTTGCATATTTTTTCCACGCAGTATTTTCTTGCAAGTTGTCATAAAAAATGGATCGACCATTTTCTCACCCGAGCTTTAAAAACGTTTTTAAAATGACTAGTTGGATGTTGGTAAACTTTT
The DNA here is from genome assembly GCF_964261635.1 of Lissotriton helveticus. Taxonomy (NCBI): domain Eukaryota; kingdom Metazoa; phylum Chordata; class Amphibia; order Caudata; family Salamandridae; genus Lissotriton; species Lissotriton helveticus. The sequence continues at coordinate 165,891,855 of NC_136068.1, forward strand.
TGTTACCTTAAACCAACCTAAAAGGGACGCAAGAGTCCCAATATTAATGTGAAAACCCACATACAGAAAACTTTGCCAACAAGGTGTAGTGACCCTAGTATTTTCATGACTTATGGAAAAGTTCACAGGAGGAAATCTATTCAACTTCGCACACCTGTAACTATGCTTCAATCTGCCTCTCCTTTCCATTGTTATTCAAACCGAACTTCTCTTTTTTTTCCCCAGACTTTGACTAAAAGCACAGATTAAAAAAATTGTGAAGGTGTATATGTGCATTTAAAATAGTAGAACTGTAATGCTTTGTGGCCCTTGACAGTAGAGAGCACTACCATATTTAACAAATTAATGCCATTATGACATACTCAGAGCTTCCACTGCCACATAAATTGCACCGTATTCCCAGACTTTAAAAAAGCAGAACAGTTGTAATAACTATGCCTTTACGAGTCTCCAGCTTATAGCTCCAAAACATCACAAAATATGCAAAGGCACCACTACAGAATGAATATTCTTTTGCTCAAGTGGTCAAGTCACCACAAAGAATTCGTAAAGAGCATGAAGGTAGACTGGTGCTAAGAATGGACGACAAAACATTTGCTGCTTCCTAGGCAACGAATATTGAAGTAGCACACAAATTCGCTGGTAGATGGTGTGGATCCAGAAGTTTCCTACAGATGGTAACATTCAACCAACTTTTTGTCAATCTAGAGAGAAAGTCTGTATAGAAGTGCAGGGTTCTATTTAAAAGAATTGGAGTCAAAGGTCTTCAGGATAGTGTTGGAACGAGATATGGTTATGAGACACTCCTCCCTTTGGTTAGGATGCTCAGCCAACAGCTGATCGTCATGTTGGAGCCATGGTTGAAGCCATGCAGGAGGTGTTGTGGTGCTGGTGGGCTGCTCCATTTGGGCATTGGATATGGTCCTTCTGGGAATACCGGACCTCTTGGACTCCTTGGCCTTTGACTTGATATCAGGCTCCCCCCGAGCACTGCTACCGCGCTGCAACTACCATCACTGCACTCATCTCTCCCGGGGAGCGGAGTGAGATTTGGGCGTGTGTCAGGGCGTGGGCGGATAGTATTGGCAGGAGTTGGGTGCCAGAGTAAGGTACTAGCCCACTGTGGCCCCCGCCTCTTGGGCCTTTCAGCAGTGGCAGATAGAAAAGGAGGAGGAGTAGCAGCAGGAGCGGTCTATGGGACTAATGAGAGACAGCTAATGACAGACTTTTGCTTTTTACCCTTATCGCTTATGCTGTGGAGAGTGTAAAGTTGGTGGAGGATTAGAAGGCCCATCAGGGTCAACGAAAGCGCCCTTCAAAGAGTGCCTTGGGAGCACTCCTGTTCTATGAGCTTTAAGGTGGTGGGGGCCGTCATTAGCAACAACCAAGGGAGGAGGTAAGTGGCCGATAAGTAGCTGACAGACTTTGACTAATTATCCCAGAAGTCATCAGGACAGGGGAGGAGGAGGTGGAGGAGCCCTGCTATAAACTGCATTTGTGGGGATTACAGCATTCCTAAGTCCTGCATTTGGCAAGGCCCTGTGCCAGCACTAACATTCCTTACCAAGGTTCTCTTTTTGACATAAACAACATTTATCATTGAGGTCTTGCAGTGGAGAAGGAACTGACAATTTAACACAGAGCAACAATGGGGAAACTGATAACAAATGCTAATGCCCCTTTACCTGCCCAGAGAAAAACACTGGATGGTTTCCTACAGCAGGCGGTGAGGGTGATTAGCATGGAGATAGACTTGGCTGAAAGACGACAGTCTCTCTCATCACCAATGTGGTACAGCTCATGATAGAGCCACCTCAATCAACTGCAGATCTGATTATTTGCCCATCAGAGTGGACTGAGGAAGTGGGCGCAAGTCTGTTACTCCAGGCTCTCAAGCGGTTTCTTCAGGAGATACCGATACTGCCAGGGGCCCTGGAGATCCCATCAAAGGGGCTTCAGACAGCAGAGAAAATTACAAACATGATTTGGCTAATGGAGAACAGACAAGAGGACAGGTGGGGAAGAGGAATGAAGGTGGTAATGCCCGAGCAGACTGTGGGTCCAATAATCACAGAGGTGGAGAAAAAGACAATGATGGGGCTGGCTCATCACACTTTCAGCACTCTCCAAATGGGGACTATATAAATAGGCTTACTATAGCAAGGAATATGGTTTGTCAAAGAATTTATGTTGCCGTTTCGCCCCCTCCCACCTATCTGGGGTCCTCTAAGGGAAGTGAGGTTGATTGTCATTTCATCTGATCGGGCCAATATAATACAAAGTCACTAGGCTAAGGCCTTCTGCATCAGTGATCATAACGCTCTGTCACTGACTCTGGGCTTACACCTGAGGAACAAGGAAGCGAGTCAGGTAACCTGACTGGTGTTGAATTCATAGAATACGGGGTTAAGTGGGACTCTCTGGACTAGGGGGCTTTTTGGGCCAATTTGGTCAAGGATAATTCGTGTTGCTTCTCATTATTTACCTCGGTAGAGGAATCCTCAACATCGATTATTGATGTCTTTACTTCTCTATGTGTGGCAGTTGAAAGTGGTCTGAGGAAGAATAATGAATATTCTACTTACCAGTATGCATCTGTTCTTGGCATGTAGGGCTGCTAACATTCATATCTAGTGCATAGATCGCCGCCTAGTGTTGGGTCCGGATGATTGCACATTGTTGTCCTGGAAGAGTCTCCGAAGTATCACGAGATAGGTGGCTCCTCCCCTGGACTACAGTGCGCATGGGCATCGGCTCCATCCCCAGATTGTTTTTAGCCATTGTGGCAGAGATGGAGTGAAATAGTGTAAAGGATGTCCATGCTAATGATGAATGCAAGATAGTGTCTGCAGCCGCTCCGGGCACCGGGGAGGAGGGCGGGCGATATGAATGTTAGCAGCCCTACATGCCAAGAACAGATGCATACTGGTAAGTAGCATATTCAGTTCGAGGCATGTGGGCTGCTAAATTCATATCTAGTGCATAGAATACATAGCAGTCCCTCCATTAAGGGCGGTTGCCCGTGCCAGCTGCAGAAGCTTGAAAAAGTGTCTTGAGAACAGCCTGCCCTACAGCTGCTTGCTGCTTGGAATGCACGTCCACACAGTAATGTTTGGTAAATGTGTGCGGTGTGACCCATGTGGCTGCTCTGCAAATGTCCTCTAAAGGAATGTTCCCCAGGAAAGCCATGGACGCCCCCAACTTGCGTGTGGAGTGCGCCCTTGGGGGTATTGTTAAAGTGCGCTTAGCTTTTTGATAACAGATTTGGATGCACTTAAAAATCCATCTGGCTATTCCCGCTTTGGAAATGGGGTTGCCTTTGTGCTGTGCTGAGAAGGCAACAAAAAGTTGTTGTGTTTTCCTGAAGTGTTGTGTTCTGTCAATGTAGTACATCAACGCCCTCCTAACGTCCAGTGTATGGAGCATTCGCTCAGCTACCGTTTGTGGGTTTTGGAAGAATGCGGGTAGGTCAATAGTTTGATTGATATGAAACTGTGACACCACCTTAGGAAGGAATTTGGGGTTAGTGCGTAGCACCACCCTGTTTGAATGTATCTGGATGAAAGGCTCTTGGATTGTGAGCGCCTGCAGCTCACTAACGCGCCTAAGCGATGTAATAGCAAAGAGGAAAGCCACTTTCCATGTAAGAAATTGAATTTCGCAGGAGTGCAGTGGCTCGAAGGGCGGACCCATCAGCCTTGTGAGGACCACATTGAGATTCCACACTGGAGCTGGTGGTGTTCTCGGAGGAATGACTCGCTTCAGTCCCTCCAGGAAGGCTTTAATGGCAGGCACCCTGAAAACGGAGAGGTGCTGCCTATTTTGGAGATAAGCCGCTATGGCGGATAAATGTATCCGAATGGAAGCGTACGCCAGATTGCATTTGTAAAGATGTAACAAATAGCAGATGATGTTAGGAATGGATGCATCTAGCGGGTTGATATTGTTGTCAGTACAGTAGATGACAAACCGCTTCCATTTCGCCGCATAGCAAGCTCTGGTTGTGGGCTTTCTTGCCTCCCGAATGATGTCCATGCATTCTGGAGGCAGGTTGAGGTAGCCAAATTCTAAGACCTCAGGAGCCAGATCGCCAGATTGAGCTGTTGCGGATCTGGATGCTGAATGTCGCCATGGTTCTGCGTCAAGAGCCTGGATGTGAGATGTAGCCTTTGATTCGGTACCACGGAAAGTTCTAGAAACGTGGTGTACCATGGTTGGCGTGCCCATGTTGGAGCAACCAGGATGAGAGTCATCGAGTGTTGCTTTAGCTTTCTTGCCACCAGCGGAATGAGAGGCGCTGGGGGAAAAGCGTATGCAAATTTGCCTGACCAGTTCATCCATATCGCATTCCCTTGCGATTCCGGGTGAGGGAACCTGGCGGCAAAGCTTTGGCATTTTGCGTTTTCCCTTGTGGCAAATAGGTCTATCTCCGGATGACCCCACTGCTGGAAGTACGGGTGGAGCACTGACGGATGCATCTCCCACACGTGCATTTGATGGCTGTACCTGCTGAGCAGATCCGCCATCTGATTGTCCTTGCCCGGGAGGTGTTCTGCCATGAGGAAGATGTTCCTCTGAATGGCCCACTTCCACATGCTCTGAGCTAGATGAGACAGCTGTGGCGAGTGAGTACCTCCCTGCTTTTGGATGTAGTACATGGCTGTCATGTTGTCCGTCCGGATCAACACGACCATGTTGCACAAATGTACTTTGAAGGACTTGAGCGCCATGAAGATTGCCATCAATTCCAGGTAGTTGATGTGCAATCGTTGTTGCTGGGTTGACCATAGTCCCTGCACCGTGTAGTGTAGCACATGCGCTCCCCACCCCTGGAGAGACGCGTCCGTTGTTAGGACAATCTGTGGCACAGGCTCTTGGAACGGTCGTCCCTTGCAAAGGTTGTGTGGATTCCACCAATGCAGAGAGTTGTATGCTCGACCGGTCACCAACACTAGGTCTGTCAGTTGTCCCTGAGCCTGTGTCCATTGATTTGCCAGGAATTCTTGGAGGGGCGCATGTGCAACCTTGCGTGCGGGACTATGAAGATGCAGGAGGCCATCATGCCTATCAACTGCATGAACACTCTCGCTGGCAGGGAGTGTTGCGGTCTGAATCTTTGGATCAGTGACAGAATGCTGTCGATTCTGACTGTGTTTGGCTGAGCCATAGCCGTCAGGGTGTTTATTGTCGCGCCCAGATACTGCCGCACATGGGCTGGTTGAAGGTGCGACTTTGGGTAATTCAGCGAGAACCCCAGACTGTGAAGGAGTTGAATAGTGTGGGACATGTGTGAGGCGCACTGTCTCTCCGACTTTGCTTGCACGAGCCAGTCGTCGAGGTACGGGTATACATGTATGTTCTATCTCCTGAGGTGCGCCGCCACCGCCGCCAGACACTTCGTAAACACTCTGGGGGCAGTAGTCACTCCGAAGGGTAGCACTTTGAACTGATAGTGCTTGTTGTGAATGGTAAACCTGAGGTATTTTCTGTGGGACGGGTGGAGTGGGATGTGGAAGTAAGCATCCTTGAGGTCTAAGGTTGCCAGGAAGTCCCCTTGGTTTAGAAGGGGAAGTATCTGTTGCAGTGTCAGCATGTGGAAATGTTCTGACAGTATATACATGTTGAGAGGGCGTAGATCCAGAATGGGTCTGAGGGATCCGTCCTTTTTTGGGATGAAGAAGTACAGGGAATAGACCCCTGTTCCTTCCTCCTCCACTGGCACGAGTTCGATTGCTCCTTTTTGCAGCATTACTAGCACTTCCTGCTGCAATAAGTGCAAGTGCTCTGCCGACATAGGACGGTGTCTTGGGGGAATGTTGGGAGGAGTGGATGTTAACTCCAAACAATAACCGTACTGGATTAGTTTTCTCACCCACCTGTCCGTGGTGATGGACGACCAGACTGGCAGGAACTGCTGGAGTCTTCCCCCGAAAGGTGTTGGATGGTCGGGGGGCAGTGACAGGGAGTCACTGTTTGTTTGCGGCAGAGGAACGGGAGTTGGTGTTCCCTCTGCCCCTGCCTTTGGTACTGTTACCTCGGTAACCCCCTCTACCTTGCTTGGGATACGAGGACTGCGCACCACCTTTTGTGAATTGTGATTGTTGTCCCATGTGTCCTCTGGCAACACTACGCGCTCCTGAGCGACGAAAAGTGTTGCCCCTGAACTGTTGTGATTGAAGTGCCCCCATGGACTTAGCAGTTTCGTTGTCCTTTTTAATCTTTTCAAGTGTGGTGTCTACATCTGGGCCAAACAGTCTGTCAGGATTGACGGGCTGGTTGAGGATTGTAGTTTGGATGTCAGGCTTAAATCCAGATATACGAAGCCAGGCTTGGCGCCTTAGCATGACGCTAGTGTTAATTCCTCTAGCCGCTGTGTCCGCTACATCAAGTGCGCATTTTATTGCAGCGTTTGATATAAGCTTTCCCTCTTGTATGAGCATTTCGCCAGCTTCTTTATACTCATCAGGCAGATGTTGAAGGAGCTGTTCTAGGGTGTCGTAATGCGCCCTATCGTAACGCGCTAACAGTGCCTGTGTGTTTGCGATACGCCATACATTAGCAGCCTACGCAGCGACCCTCTTGCCAGATGCCTCAAGCACTTTCGACTCCTTGTCTGGGGGAGGAGCTTCACCAGTTGTTTGGGAGTTTGCCCTCTTGTGGGCATTCGCGACCACCAACGAATCCAGAGGCAACTGTCCCCAAATATAGGCAGGGTCCCCAGGTGCAGGTCTGTATTTTTTCTCTATTCGTGGGTTTACCACTCTCGCCCTTGTAGGTTCTTTAAAGATTTCTGGCGCATGTTTAAGGACACCTTTCAACATAGGAAGTGTTTTGACTGTTCTTTCGGAGACAGAGAAAGTGTCAAACAGGAAATCCTCTTCCACTGGGTCAGCATGCATATCTACATTATGATTTGCAGCTGCCCTCTCAATTAAAGCATTGAAAGCTGCAGAATCTTCAGTTGGTGAAGTACGTGCCCCAAAACCTTGTGGGTCCTGCACCACCTGATGACTTCCCTGGTCCCCAGCGTCGTCATAGGAGTCCTGATGCACATCAGGGTCATTGCCAGTAGGGAAGTTGTATTGCTCATCTTGGTCTTCATCCTCACCCCCTGATTGGGTGGGGGAAGGGGTTCGACTCCTCCTTGGGGGAGGTTGCAGAGGTTCAACAAGGGCAGGTATGTCCTGTGTTTGCCTTTTCTTTTTCAGTGGAATTACAAAGGACTCCAGTGGCTGGGAACTGATCTTTCTCTTATAAAGTGTCATCTTCCCTGTGTGGGCATCGATGTAATGCTCACAGTCGTCCTCAGATGCTGTGTGTCGAGGCAAAATAGCACTGGACGTGGAATCCGAAGTCCCCGAGGTCTTCGGCACCGTTTGGGGTGCAAACGCCTTTAGTGGCACCTTTGACGGTAGTGTGTAGATAAGTTTCGTCGACTTTTTGGCAGGTGGCTCCATCGGTTTCGGATCCGATGGCGCAGTCTTTGTCGACGACAGGGCTTTCTCCCGAATCCTCTTGAGCGACTCGGTGACCTGTTTGGTAAATGAAGCCGAGGGTTTGACGACCGATGCTTCATGTTCGTCCGCTTTGGAGGCCTTCGGCGTGGCAGAAGAAGGCACCGATGAATCCTCGACTCCAACGGTTCGCTGCCCTGCAGCCGTCTTAGGCGCCGCCGCCGTCACTGCAGATCCGGTGTCTTTGTGCCGAGGAGTAGTGGTTCCGGCCTTCGGATCCGGGCCCTTAGTGGCCTTTGCTTTGACCGTCTGTTTGGATGTTGACGCCCCAGACGTCGAGACGCGATGGACTACCTTCTTCGAGTACGTTTCCTTGGCCACCGCGTGTGGCGCCGGTGACTCGACGGCCTTCTTCGCCGGCTTCGTAAGTTTGGACGGGACGTCGGCCGTCTTAGATGTCGTCGAAGCCGTTTGTTTCGGTTTCGTTTTCGACGTGTCTTCGGCCATCTTAGATGTTGTCGACTGTACTGGTTGCGGTTTCAGTTTCGATACGCGCAACAACGGCTCCTCCGGTGTATCCGTGGCCGGGCCCGAAGACGGGGCTGGGGATATCGGTGCAGGGTCGTGGGTAGGGCCGAGTGGCGATCCCGTGACCTGAGTCGAGTAACTTTCGGGGCATAGCTCTTCCTCTGAGCTATCTTCCGCGGCCCCATAGACTTCTTCGTCGTCCCCTACCTCATCGGCGTATTCAAGGTCTTGGCTCTGTCCATTGATGTATTCCTCTGGATCGGCCTTGACCTCCGTTGATGGCGGTGAAATTTGAAGATGATGGCTTTGGCCGTCTTCTGCGGGGTCGTCGAATATGTCGTCGGGTGCCGGTGCTGCGTGCAGGGCCTCGAGGTGCGCCGCGCGCCGATGCTTGAGTGTCTTCTTTGACCTGAATTTGGAGCAGGCCATGCAGTTGCCCTCGTCGTGATCCGGCGAGAGACATTTATTACAAACTGGATGCACGTCGATGTGTGGGTACTTGGACCCACACACGGGGCAGCGCTTGAACGGACTCCGTTCCATGATTTTGTCGGTGTCTCGCTGCGAGTACAGGGCCTCGATGTCCGAAGAGTAGCAACTCCCCAGAAGTCCGACACGAAGAGTCGGACGATGCTCGGGACCGTTCGCAACAATACCGACGCGAGTATCGAAGGCCTTTTGGCCTTAAGGAAGTTATGTTTTCGATTCCGACAAGGAGGCGTCGAAATCACATCCGAACCCATTGGCGGAAAAAAACAATCTGGGGATGGAGCCGATGCCCATGCGCACTGTAGTCAAGGGGAGGAGCCACCTATCTCGTGATACTTCGAAGACTCTTCCAGGACAACAATGTGCAATCATCCGGACCCAACACTAGGCGGCGATCTATGCACTAGATATGAATTTAGCAGCCCACATGCCTCGAACAGCTGCAAAACCACCACCGCCCTTAGCTGGTTTAAACATGAGGGTACTGTGGCTCAGAAAAAATTAAAAGCAGTCCTCTCTAAAAATACCAGTGTAAAAGAAGAGGTAGTAGAAGTTAGTAGGGCATACAAAGTTATCTTATAGGCCAGAAAATCTGAGCTCCAGGGGGCTGCCCAAGAAGAGTTGGACGAGGCATACAGGCTGAGGGACAGTGCCACCTTCTGAAAGGTGGTAAACCAACCATTCTTTACTGGCTATGATAAGCTGACTCTGGATTTGGTAATACCCACAGGAGCATGGGTGGAGCATTTTGGTAATATTTTTAATCCTAAAAATTAAAAGGCTATTTGTGCCCCAAGCCGAGAGGATAGTCACAATATAGGAACATATGAGGCTTTGAGAGACATTATAGACACTATTGATGTAATCGCCACCATCAGGCGAAGCCCAGCAGGGATGGCTCCTGGGCCTGATGGGGTCCCCTTGGACCTCTTCAAAGAAAATGAAACGCTCTGGGCTCCCATTTTAACTAACGTTTTTAAAGCATCAATTAAAGGAGAGCTAATCCCATCATGGTCTGAAGCTATGTTGTCCCAATATTTAAGAAGGGGGTTCGGAACTCCCCAGCCTTTTATCATCCCATATTCCTCCTCGATTGCTCCCTAAAATGTTTGGAAAGGTTTCCTGTTGCGAAATTTGAAGCCTGGCTGTAAGAGAATCGGTCTCTTCCCAATGCCCAGTACAGATTCCAGCCAGGGGTCAGCACTGTGGAGCACTGCCCTAATCTGCAACCAACCTTAGGAAAATATATCAAGGCAAGAAGAGGTTCCATCCACCTCGCGTTCATGGACCTCTCCTCTACCTTTGACTTGGTCAATAGGAGAAAGCTGTGAGACTGTATGACTAGGATGGGGATTAAACCAGGTTTAATTGGGTTCCTACAAAGAATGCCCCGGGACACCATCATCAGAGTTAGCTTTGATAAAGATGGGGAACTTACAGAAACTATTAGGTCACACTTAGGGTTGGGACAAGGGTGAGACGTTGCCCCTTCACCTATTCCTCATCTAGATGAATGACTTGGAATACCATATGACTAGGATAGGGAAGGATCTTCCTAGAATTAAGCAAAGAGCCTTGCCCATTCTGCTGTATGTGGACGACGCTTTATTAATGGTAAGGGCCGCTGATGGTTTCCAGCTTCCTTTAGATGGATTTTATTAATGTATGGGGGGCCTCGATCTTAAAACAAACTTACAAAAATATTTTATGAGCTTAAGCCCTAGAAATATGAAACCTAAGACTTTATTGGGGGGGAGGGGCCATAAAGCCAGAGAGTTAAGTGTTTTAATTATTTGGGGCTTTCTTTTGATCAAAACATAACTTGGCAGAGCCTACATCAATCCAGGGCCGCTCATACTCGAAGAGCTGTCTGTTGAGGCGACGTTCTCATTTGGGAGAAGGCTGGGCCACAAAATGATCAAAGAAATGTCGAGATTTATCAGAGTAAATGTTTCTCTGTGATAATTTATGGTGCAGGGGTCTGGGGCTATAAAGCTCCCGGACTAATTCAGAAGGTACAAAATAAGCTTGTTCGTAGGCTATTGGCCATTCCCCAATCAAGCCCTATCAGGGCTGGGCTTAATACCTGTAGGTGACGCGATAAAGCTGACACCACTACTCTTATGGCTGAGGATTTGGGGGAAACCTGATGCCCAACTCTCAAAGGGTGTACTGAAGGAACGTCTTTCTCTGGACAATTCTCTCAAAATACCCTGGATTAGATATTAAAAAAAGAATTCCTAGAGCTGGGCTTTGCAGGATTATGCCGAAAATCCATCAAGCATTGACCCCAAGGCTATCTTCAGAGTACAGGCAAGGCAGAGCCCACCAAGCGGCCTTTGATAATCGGCTTGTAAATAGAACTTACAATCCAATCAACTTGACACCTGGTCTCTCCTGACTTCCGCATGGGAACCTCAGGTTTTATTTAAAACAAGACTACGATTAAGTCTATTGCACCCGATAGTTGCTTTTGTCTAGGAAGCCTGGGGAGAACCACTGCCTAGATGTCCATGGAATAACACTGCCACTCAAAGCACATTGCACTTTATTGTATTTTGCACTCCGATGCACAGCGATTTTCTTGCCCTATTTTTCGCTACTTTAATACGAACTCCTATAAGGAGGCTTTTGAGCGAATGAAAAGGCTGGAGAATGAGAAAATGTGCCTGGCAGTGGGAAATTCTGTCTGCCTTTCACTGGGTTTAGAAAAAAATATGGCTAAACATAACTACTCCACCCTTTTCATATTTGTATGTTAGGACCCGGTACAGTTTTTTTAAAACTTTTACATTTTTTGAAACATTAGTCTGAGACCCGTAGGGCTTTTTTATATATGTTTTATGTATCTTATCATTGGCAAGTACCATATGTAGTGTTTTCCTTGAAGCTAACTATATTGTCTTCTGATGTGCCTTCAACCTCGTAATGCTGCTTTATTTTTTAAATTAACTCCTCTGATGTGCCTTCAACCTTGTAATGCTGCTTTATTTATGCAATGCTTTTATCAGCCTTACTTTTATGGCTGCGATTGGCCGAATAAAGTTTTGGTGACAGAGTTGAAGGTCTACACTAGCTGCCTTAATATCTCCATATTTAAAGAAGAGAGCTGAATATGGAGCATGAAATACATCAATTATATATGATGCACAGTGCAAACTGGTAAATGACTAGGCCTACGGCTACAATTGTGAGTGTAACCATGTTTTATGGAACAAGTACTAAACATCATTTATAGCAAGGGTTTCTAAAGTAGATCTAGGAGACACGATCTATGTCAGATGTTCAGACTAACCACAAAAGATACATTCACATGCAATGAATCTAAAAGTTCCTGTAAATCACAATTATTTTGAAAAAGTGGCATGGAACGAACCCTCCTGGCCATATGTCGGATACAAATGATTGTTTTTTTTTTAACACTGGTTCCAACTGAAATCTGTGAAAACACTTGTTATCTGCTACTACAAGAAAAATACACTGGAAATGCAGATTAACATTAAACTTGGTTATTTATAAGTACACCCTAGCTTTATTTACCTCAGTCTGTTGTTCAGGAAGTTTCATGTTGTCAAATATCCTAAAAACTATCCTAAATAAGTCATGCCACCAATGATTTTCGAATGTATGGCCGTAGCTCTTCATGATTTCAAACATCACAGTAAGTCCCCTAATGAAGAAGAAACAATGAAAACATTATTTGTTAGCTAGTTATTTAATCACACACTTCTCCAGATTTCCAACGTAATGGTTGAGCTTTTAAATGAATATAAATCAAACGTTAGTAAATATTGAATAACAGGTAATGTATTTTTAAAGTTTGGTTATGAAAACCCACACGAACAAAACACAAACGCTTTATCACCTTGTCCGTACATCAAGTTTGCATCGGTTAATGATACAGGAAAGCTCAAATAGTATTGGAAACCATCCTCGAACCCAGACACGGTCTCCAGGAGCCACATTCATATCATCACTGGTATATTCCCTAAGTGCCTTTTAAAAAATAGAAAAACAAAATTAGTTAAAATAGCTGTCCACTCACAATGCAGTACTGCAATACTTGTTTCCAATACGTACATTCTGATAGCTCTATAACACAACTCGAGCAAGCAAGACCAGTGCCAGAAGGGGTCTACAAGACATTCGGATTGAAGAGGTGATAAATAGGTGAGTTTTATGCTATTTTGTTTAGTCTAACGGTGTAGCTTGATTCTGGAGTTATTTAGTTATTTAGAAGTATGGACCCAATGAACAATTTATTTACCTTTGGTAACGCTCTTTCTGGTGGATGCTTTATCTCTGTGTAGACTAGACCTTAGAAAATTCCCCAGGTGCCAGGTGGGATCTCGAATATTTATCATAACAGATTCCACATGCCATAAGGTGCATCATACTTCTACATGTTGGCTCCATATAGTCTTGAAAGGGATGAAGCGGTGCTATATAAAAGTGCTAACTTGCTCACTGATGACAATTTCTTATTTTTACCGTTTCCGCACCATCAGACGCAGAGCGGAAGCAATTGTTGGTAACAGAGTGCTGAAAACTAACTTTGAACCTTTTCAGATAGTAAAAAGAGGTCACTCCACAAAATGGAGGAATGGGAATACAGTGAGGAAACTGCAGTGATATAGAGTATCCACCAGAAGCAGCATTACCAAAGGTAAGTAACTTGTTTTAATGACGGATACTTTTAACTGCATAATTCCTCACCTTACAATAGATACCAAAGCAGCACCTCCAGAAGGTGCCTGCAATCGACTTAGACCAAACAGTTGTGTAGGACAGAGTGGGCAAAACTGACCTTCCTGCCGGAACTGGATGTCAAGGCAGTAGTGGTTCATAAATTAATGCACTGACTCCCAATGTCGCAGCCTGGTAGATGTCAAGGACATGCACTCAGTGGGCCAACACAGTGCTAGCAACCTAAGCCCTGGTGGAATAGGGTATCAGGCCTTCTGAGGCTGTTTCCTGACCTGTATGTAGCAAGTCCTCTTCTGTTTTGCATTGACTTTCTTTGTTCCAGAGAAAATCACAAAAAGCTGATTGTCCACGCGATTGTCCTTGGTATGAAATATATGAAAGCTTATAGTCCTTTTACCATCCAACCAATGAAGCCTCTCCTCCTCACAATGGTTGGATGACTAAGTACTTACATAGCCCCGGCTGCTCAGAATTATTTTGATTTGGTGTACGCCAAAGCCACTAAAATTACGTTTTTAAAGTATCGATTAGGACTTTTACCTTGAATACAGCACCTCCCTCACTGGCTCAGGGAAAAAGTGGGCTCCAACTGCCGCTTATGTGGCAGAGCACAAGAAGATCTGCTGCATATCCTATGCTCATGTAAAGAAATCTTGGAAGAAAGGAAAAAAACTATTACAACCTAATTTTAACTGAAGAGGGATACGCACTAGGAGACAAGCAGTGTTGGCCCGGTTTGCACCCGGAGATCCACAGTTGAACTGTTGTCTAGGGAAGTTTCTGAGACAGGTGAAAAAAAATGCCAGGGTAAGGGAGGGGTGGAATCGACTATTTAGCCACCTCTAACTGTACTGAAGTATCAACAGAATGTTTCATGAAGAGGTATTCTTAGTACCTGGAACCCGCAATGGACCCCTTTTTTTTTTTAGCAGATATGAACTGCAGTGTAATTTTATCACTATGTGTATTAATGACTTTATGAATAGATTTTTTGTATTGCAATGGTTTTCATAAACTATGCAAATAAATTAAACCTAAATCCTCCACTTTTGAAGTGCTAAGGGGAGAAAAGAACACTGGTGAATTTCACACCATGAGAGGGAGTCTCCACATTTTGTAAGAAAGCCACTAATTCCTCTGCACCAATTTGTCTGGGAAAAAGGTGGTGTAAGTCGGTTGTGTTGAAAATTCCTGTATTTCACTCACACAACAAGTAATTGCAATAAGAAAAAGGGTCATCAAGGTCAGGAGACGCAAACAGCCGCTACGCATTGGCTCAAATGATGTACAGATGAGAAAAATCGAGACCAAGTAAACTGTGCATCACCAACACTGTGGAAGGAAATATCGGTGTCAAACCTTTAATAATATCACAGTAGGTGATGTGGAAAAAGCAGTTGGTCCAGCAAGCGTATAAAGGCCATAAGGACAGACAAATAACCTTTTATAATGCCCCCTGCAAGGCCTTGATGGGATAAAGACCAAACAAACAAAAGGACGTCCGACAGCTTCACCTGTAAGGGGTCAGTACTGATTACATCACACCAGGTAACAAATTTGTCTCAGCACCCGACATAAATGGATTTTGTGGAAGGACACCAGGTGGCAGGATGACATCCATCACTTCAGGTGGCAATTTAAAAGCAGTCAATTTCCTGCTTTTAAATTGCCACCTAAAGTAATGGATGTCGTCCTGCCACCTGGTGTCCTTCCACAAAATCCATTCATGCATCAGGCTCACATCTTATAGCAGGATGGACAGATGCTACCCTGAAATTCGTTCTGGTGTGGGAGGGAGTGTGTGCAGGTAAAGCAGAAAAGGGAGGGCATAGCTATTTTGAACAATCCATACGACCCATCTGTGGAACATGATGGATCACCAACCCAGAAGGAAATGTCAAAAGTTCCCCCTCAACCCTGCCTGGGCATGCAATTGAGGGGCAAACTAAACCGGTTTGCTGGCTGTTAAAGCACGGGACAAGTCAAAAGACTGAAGCTGCTGTTGGCCTGCATGCTGCTAGCAGTTACATGTCCCCAACCAAGAAAAGATTGTGTTGTGTGCTTTGTTACTAGCTGGGAAGGCAGTCTCTGTCAATATGCTTGCCCTCTAGAATAGCCTCTGAACTTCTAGAATTGATGGGGAAGCTGTTTGGCAGAAGCGAACCGCTCCAGGGAATGGTTTGTAGCTCTGTTGTCTTGAATACGTTCCAAAGTATAGTCAGCTTTCACTCCAAAGAGGTGGGACACATCAAAGGGAATGTCCATTAGGGAGGACTGTACGTCGCCAGAGACTCGAGAGGACTTAATCCAGGTGCGTCTATTAAGTACAACACTGACCACCCTGCCCAGACAATCTGTGGTATCCAGGACTGCACGGACAAACTACTTTGCCACATCCTGTCCACCACATGTCTATACCAAGAAAGCCCTAAGATCTTTCGGGCCGCCATTAAGATCCCACTGGCCATGTCCCAAAGAGCATGTGTAGCAGCCCAGAATGCAAACTGCATTTAAAGATCGCAGTGCCAGAATGGTGGAAGAAAACTTGTGCTGCCAAAATTATCAATCCTCTTGGATTCCCTATCCAGAGAAGCAGTTGGAAATAAGTTTGGATTCACATTACTGATCGAAGCAAAGGCAATAAGATTCTCTGGAGTGGGGTCCTTGATGAGAAAATCCAGGTCACCAGGCCACAGTCAAAGGGAGGCAAGAACAACATTTCAACAAATACCCATCAGAGGATCTCTTGATGGCGTCATTAAATGGAAGCAGGCACTCACATGTTGATGGCCCAGTCTGCAGAGAATCTATCAAAACATTAGTTTTGGTCTGGCCTTTGAACCATCAAAGCAAAAAAATTCACTCTTCCATTGGCGACCCCTGTGGTGTGCCAAGCTTTGTCATCAGTATAATAAGGGGGTGAGCAAGCCATCCCCTTTACAATTGCCATTATCAACATCCTGAGGTGCACCCTGCTCATGCACAAGATCAGAGTCAGAACCAAAAAGATAACGGAACCTCTACTGGTGGTAGAACCACCTCAAACTAAAAACACTAAAAACTGAATTTCTCCTATTCGCCCCATCCAAACAGTCACCAGTCACTGACAAATGGATAAAGCACCTAACAGCCTTCAACTGCCTGCCTCAGGTCATTGACTCAGCGAGAACACTGGGAATATCTCTCGATAAGAACCTTAACATGAAGAAGCACATCAGTTCAGTTACCAAAGGAGCAAACCTCCAAATGAGCATCTTAAAAAAAATTTAAACGCTTCCTACCGTCTATCTGTTCTGTTGCCCAAGCCCTACTGATTCTTAGGTTGGACTATGGAAGTGCAACCCTCTGAGGTTTGCCCACATCCAAAACTGCTCCCTTAAGGGCCTCCCTCAACTCTGCTGCAAGCTGACAATTGCATGTATGACCCACAAAGCCCTACACTTCAATATCCCAAGTTACCTTGCTCAGAAGCTTGAAGTTTCTGGTGGCTCCAGATCTTCTAGAAGCTCCAGCACTCTACTGCTGTAACCACAGAGATTCAATAAACGAAAACCTACAATAGAGCCTTCTCTGCCATCATCCAGAGAATATGGAACTCCCTCTCCCCTGAAACCAGACATTCCCTCAACATCATCTTTCAAGAAAGAAGTTAAACAACTACTCATGAACAAATTTCTGACCTAGATCCTTGGAACTCTTCTCTCTATTATGTACCGAGGAGTTTTTTGTGCCACAAACGGTTGGCGTTCAGTCCTCTAGGAAGGAATCATATATAACAACCACCTCTTGCCTTAAAAAAAAAGACCTACCAGATAACCCGTATCAACTACACGGACTCTACCTGAGCGCCTGGTCCATTCCCAAACACGCTTTAGAACTATGGAGCCTTTTAGACTTTGAAAAACCGGACGTCTGTTTCATAACTGAAACATGGCTCCATGACCAGGCATCTCCCGACATAGCGACTGCCTTTCAATCCCACTAACGGATAACTAGATTAGATAGATTGG
This sequence comes from Lissotriton helveticus, assembly GCF_964261635.1. Taxonomy (NCBI): domain Eukaryota; kingdom Metazoa; phylum Chordata; class Amphibia; order Caudata; family Salamandridae; genus Lissotriton; species Lissotriton helveticus. The sequence continues at coordinate 165,909,043 of NC_136068.1, forward strand.
TGGGAAGAGGAGGGGGATAGCAGTGGCCACTGAGGGAAAATTAGACAACCTCACGCTAGACTCCTGTACTATGGACAAGGCGGAAATACTTATTTTCAAAATCATAACCCTATAGTCCGAAGCATGGATAGGGGCCCTAGTCTACAGATCCCCAGGCCAAAAAACTATTTTGTAAACATTCTCCTTGAATTTATTGCACCCTATGTTCTAGCCGCAAATAACTTCATTCTCATAGGTGATTTCAAATATCATGTGGATTTAGTACAGTATCCTGACACCGACCAGTTGGTAACCTCACTACAGACATTAGGGCTGGTGCAGTTGGTAATAGGTCCTACCCATCAGGCCAGTCATACTTCGGATGTACTGTTCACGATCACAACTAAACTCACATTTGAACAACCTCTACTTTGGTCGGGCCATTATCTGCAAAAATTTGGTATTCGTATGGATGCCCCTGAAATTCGGCTGGACAATGACTGCGCCTTAATTAGACCCTGGCGTAAAGTCACCCCTAAAGTGTTCTCCACTTCTTTTAACGCTGAAGTCATAATACATCCAGATAATGTAGATCAAGAAACTGAAGACTTTGAAGAGGCCATTATACTTGCCTTGAACACAGTAGCACCCAGTCAAGAGTCAAGATGAAAGGCAAATCATTTCCATGGTTTACACCAGCACTAAAAACTGAGAAATTTTCCTGCAGAACTGACGAACTACACTGGAGGAAAACCAAAACTACTGAAGTCCAAATCAGATATAAACAAATTCACTGTACCTACTTAAACAATATTAAGCAGGCCAAATAGTCCTACTTAACAGCGAGGATCAATAATGCCGCCAACTCCAGTAAAGAGTTCTATAAAATTCTGAAGGAGTTCACTACTCCTCAGGCAATCCAGAGTACCCCTTCCCCCACACAAGAATGGGTTGATAATGTATCCTCCTTTTGTGATGATAAGGTTATAGCTATTTATAGCTCCTTCCCCCAAGACATTGTAAATAATATTGACTCGCACTCAGCCGCGAATAGACATCCGCTGTTGCCATTGCTGGCTGAATTTAAAACTGTGACCTGCGACCAGGTATCTGAAGCAATTGCTAAGATCAAATCAGGCTCCCCAGCAGATCCTCTACCCCTAATTATGCAATTAGCACCCCTGTTGACAACAAAGTTAACAGACCTATTCTGAAAAAGCCAACTTTAGAGCCCAGTGAACCAGGCAATTACCGCCCCATCTCGCTACTGCCTTATTTCGGGAAGGCACTCAAATCCTTGGTAAATAACCAACTTACTGCTCATTTAGAAAGTCATGGACTTCTTGACCCATCGCAATCAGGATTGAGGTCGGCGCACAGTACCGAAACAGCAGTAGTAGAGACGGTTGATAACATCAGGCTGGCTTTGGACAAAACCTGTCTGCAGCCTTCAACACCATCTCCTATGACATTTTAGAACAACGGCTCTGGGAGATGGGGGTTCGAGGGAAAGCTCTGGACTGGTTTAAAAACAATCTAAAGGATCGCTCCCACCACTGTACATATAGGCACCCTGGCCTCATGCAGTAGACCAGTAAGCATTGTAGTTCCCCAGGGGTAAATCCTGAGCCCTATGCTCTTCAATCTTTATGTAACACCTTTGGCCAGGATAATCCGGTCTTACGGGTTTGAGGTTGTGTCATATGCTGATGACACCCAGCTGCTGATCACTTTTGGTCCTGACCTTACAGATACAAAGATCTGGTTTAATAACTGTCTGACCCACATCAACAACTGCATGGGCAATAACAAATTACAGCTCAACAGCAGTAAAACCGAGATCATTCTGTTCGGCAGGGCTGAAGAGTATTGGTCCAGCAGCTAGTGGCCTCAGGCATTGGGCCCATGCCCGTCCCCTAAACAAGTAGTCTGCAATCTTGGAATAATGAGTAACAACAAGCTATCCATGAAAAATCATGTCAATCGTGTGCTAGGTACTTGTTACGGGATTCTGCGGAAGCTATGTAAAATCTTTAAATGGCTACCTATTGAAGCCAGGAAGCCTCTGGTCCAGGGCTTAATTGTAAGTCGCATGGACTATGGGAATGCCCTTCTAGCCTCCCTAAATGAAGACCTCTTTTCCAAACTACAAATTCTGCAGAATACTGCAGCTAGACTGATTGTAAATGTACCTCCAAGATCTCCCTCAGTCCCAAGTTTGAGATCCCTCCACTGGCTTCCAGTCAGGAAGAGAGGTCACTTTAAAATCCTGTGCCTAACTCATAAAAGTATCCATGGCACTGGGCCTGGATATCTAGCGAAAAAACTTAAACTATATCAACCAGAAAGAACACTAAGATCCAGCTCAAAATCTCTTCTCACCCCATTGCGTGTCCGCAACATACGCAATGGGGGTCGATCTTTTTCTTTCACGCCCTCCCATCTCTGGAACAAGCTGCCGTTTCATCTTACTTCTATTGCGGATAACCAGCGCTTCCGCAAAGAATTGAAAACGTGGCGGTTTGACCAGAAATAAAGCAAGTTGGTTATGACCTCCATTCTCTGGAATCTCAGCAAGCGCCATGAGACCTACCGGTGATATGTGCGCTATACAAGTTTCTCTGACTTGACTCTCTGAGCTTATCAGGACTCCTCAAATTCATTCATGAATACTGCTCGCTTGTGATGCTATTGTTTTTGATCTATCTATATCTTCGAGGTGATCCCGCCCTCATTGGGGATCCGCCATATCCTTTAGTGCCTCTCGAAAAATTATAATACGGATTCTATATGTCTCTTTTTTAACATTGTAAAGCAGTCTGATACCTATGAGAATCTTGTTCGCGCTATATAAATCTTTCCAATGAAAATAATAAATAAGAAGCAAAGGTTTGGAATCAGGCTGCATGAGGATCGATAGCTACCTTGTAATTTTGTAGCACAACATCAGTCGAGATGAGGGCTATGTTGATTCGGGGATCAACATTGGCAATGGCATCAGATCATCCTTCAGCCATGCTGGCACCAGCGTTGGGGGTATCAGAAGCCAGCATGGACATTGGAGCCAGAATGGAAGCCTTACCCAGTGTCAGTATGGGCCTGGTAAAGGGCTCCAAGGAGACAAAAGGTGCCGGGGAGGAACTCGCCAGTGGTACTCAGACTGGAGACCCCTGTGGTTCCATGGGAACTGAAGGTGCAAGTAAGGGAGCCCGAAGTACACTGAAAATTTGCAGCATCACCTCTTTGACTTCCTCGATATGCTGAACGGTTAAGGAAGGACTGGAAAATGCAGGGCGCGTTGGGAACAACGGAGGCACTGGGTCCATGACCAGAGACCTCAAAGGAGTGAGAATTAGCTTGTGACACCCTTGCCCCTTCTCTTTGGAATCAGAGTGACAGGACGAATTTGAGTCCTGCTTCTCTTTCTTATTCTTGTGTTTGCACATGGAAGTACTGGAGGACTTACAGCTGAAAGGTTGAGAGAGTGACTCCATGACAAAGTACAGGCATGTGAAAGCAAGTCTGTGACTTCTTGTGCTTGACGACATACAACTTCACAGTGCATGAGGGCGCACTTATCACATGAATTAGAGTTGTGTCCGAGCCTGACATCAAACACACACCTCATGCTGGTCCGTCACCAACATTTGCTTCCTGCAGTTGCGGCATAGCTTGAAACTTTGTTTTCGGTAGGAACATTGTTCCCTAGTACACTGTGAAACAATTTGGAAGTTGACATAAAACTAATGCGATTGTGCATGGAGCTCCGCATCTGTGAAAAGGTGCAGAACGAAATGAACGGATGTCAGCATGCAGGGGTGGCAGTTGTGTGCGTCTTAGCACAGTCACTTACAGGGTGGTGTGGAGCTAATGTAGAGCCATATGACGCTACTGAGCAGTGCTATTTCCAGTGTCTGGCCTGGTGGATATTCTAAGATGCGGAATCTGTGAAAAGAAGTATCTGTCAGAAGTTTTAAAATGTTTTTCATCCTTGCAAAGTGGCATGCTATGTGAGACAGAAAAACGATCTACATTTGTAAGTAACAAACAGCTGCAAAGCCTTTTTTAATGGTATAAATCCTTGTTTGCTATTTAAAGACCTGGATTTACTCACAAATGAACTTTTATGCGAGTAAATATTCTACTAGGGGCAGTGAGACAGTGATCAGGGGTACAAATGCCAAACATTTGGAAAAGCCCACAAATGTATTTATTTGTGGCTATTAATAAACATTTTGGGAACCACTCCCACACTGGAAATGGTTAGATATTTATACTGTCAATGACACATGTAAACACATTTAGATTAAGGGAATAGGAAAGGCACAACCCCAAAATTGATGAAGATATAGGGGAAAGGAAATTCTCCACAGAAATTTTTTGTCATGTGGGAAAAAAAGAAAAGTATTAAACTACACTGCATGCACCTCACCTTTCATAAAGTAATGCTTTTATGGTTTTGCAGTCACCATATTTTTCTGATGAGATTAACTAAAAACCACTGAAAGAAGAGAACACTTACAAAGTGGATATTGGGAAAATAAGAGCAGATGTGGATTATTTAGAAGAATCTGACCCCTATTGGATCCATAGTCAATAAACCTGTATTGCTAGGTCAAAACAGAATATTGAAGAAAGGTGCAGAGTAAAAGACAAGCTTGACATTTTCTACAAAAATTGTGCTCCTTTTCCCAATAATACAGTAAACTAAAGTACTCATGGTTTCTTCATGTAGTTTTTTTTAAATATTTGATATACTAATGGAACAGACTTATGCCAAGGATAATCTTCTCACCTTGGTCTTTTTTGGCCCTAGCAGTTTAATAATCTGACACAACCTAATGTATTTTTGCTGTTGGTAAGTTACTTTGAATATTAACAATTTGAGTTCTTTTGAGTCCCTGGTTATTATGATTTATCTCTGCACTTATTATCCCTACCAGGTGTTATAGCTCAACAGCTTTGTCCCTACTGTTGTGAAAGGGTTGAATAAAAAACTGTTTTTCTGGCCTATGTTGCCCTCTAAATGATCAGGTCCCTCAGACATCAACTAAGCTGCCCACATGTAATGTAATGTAATGTAAAAAGTGCTCAATGGTCACAGTCAAAAACCTGCATTTGAACATACAGTTCTCACACATAGCCCTATTGTTTCACTTGGACTATTCACGAGCACTGCACCATCACTATCATGTTTTCAAAGTTGTGGGTGCAGTTGACATTGTATGGACTATAATAATAATTTTGTTTTTAATATATAAATTTCATTTTTTTCATATATTGTTGCTCCCCTTAAAATTATTTTCTCGCTATTGCTAGACACAGATTACCTTATAGCAATGAATTTGCTGCCCCATAACATCATTTGAAGGATTTCAAAGTGAATTCCGAAAGAACCTTTGTTATATATGCTACGGGCGGGTCTACAATTTCCACCTGTCTCTGGTCCCGATGCACCTTTTCGGCCTTAGAACTTCAGGTGAGAGGCTTAAAGAAGCACCATCATAGTCAGCCTTCAGGCCACGTCTGCACGTATCAACACCTATCTTACATGATCCAGACACAAGAGGTACGTAGTCTAGGGAAGTGCACACCAATGTTTCCCATTTTCACAATTGTAGGTCTGTTCTAGAACTCCATGGAAGCAGAATCTCTGCAATGTGGAGAATGGCATGCAAAGAGTTTGGAGAAAATAATACACCACCAATGAAGATAATCAGAATACATTTTTATGTATAGACCAATAAAACCTGCTCTGGCTGTATATGATGCCAACTCTCTTGGGTCTGCCCTTTATGGGGCAGAGCTGTGGGGTTTTGGGAAGCTCCTCCCCTTGCAGACATCTGAGAACAGGTTTCTAAGGGGTATTACTGGACTCCCGCAGAGCACCCCAATGGTCCCCCTTGGCATTGATCTAGGGAGAAGAACAGTGAGCGATCTGGCAGGGTTGCGCCCGATTCTCTATTGGAGACGCCTATGGACTACCCCGGAGATTCGGCATTATGCAGAGGGGTTTCAAGCCTTAATAAATGCTGCCACCTTCCATAAGATAGTTTGGCTAAAAAATCTTAGGTCTGCTTTGGGCGACCTCGGTCTTTCGAATCTATGGGATAACCCTACTGGGGCACCCTTCCCAAGTAAAAGAGCAATCAAAGACCTATATTGGGATAGGGTTGCTGAAAGAGTCTGGAACAAAACCAAATCCGATTCCATGACGTGGCGCTTTGTGGTAGTTAAGCTGTATCCAGTACTAGAATCTTACTGGGATAGCATAACTAACCCTGGGGATAGGAAGCTTGTTTTCCAGTTAAGATCGGGTGCTCTTCCGTTGAGATCGCTGACAGGCAGGTGGAGGAATTCCTCCACCTTATGTTGTCCAGCTTGTGGTGCATCAAATGAAAATATAGGCCACTTCCTATTTTCTTGTAAAGCCTATGCTACCCCGAGAAAAGTCTGGTTAGTCCCTGTTTGCAAAAATTTAGGGACATACAGGGGTATGGAGGCCCTACGAATTCTCTGCACTTCAACCCATTTGCCTATAGTTTTAGCAACAGCCAAGTACCTGGGGTGGGCATGGTCTATAAGACAGAGGGCCCTCCTTCTTTAGAGCATACATGTTGTGGCATTCAATTTGGCATTTGTGCAATTGTGTATAAAAGTTTTATTGTGCCCCTTTCCTTGATCAACCGTTTATGTTTGTAAAAATTTTACTTAAAAACTGTATTTTACAAGGTAACATTTTTAATATTGTATTTTAAATGCATGTCCATGCTTTTATGAGTTCAAACCTCGAATAAAGTTTTTTGAATGAATGTATAGAAACTTCAAAAAGTAGCTTATAGGCACAGCCTCATTTTTTGCGAATAAAGTTACCAGTCTGAAATCTCAGCAATGTGCAAAGGTACACCTCTAGGAATCACAGGACATTAGACCGCTTTGTAAATTAGGCCAAGAATCTCGATCATAATTAGAAAGGAACAGGATAGGTGCTTTGATTTTAAAAAAATCAGTTTCAAACTTTTCATCTAGAGTAACTCCAGAGTCTCACAATGAAGGTTACATACATCTTTCCAATAGTTACAGACTTTCTAATTTAAATGCTTGAATCTCAAAATATTGTGCACTTTTCTGAGAAATGATTCTGTAAATCTAACTAGAAAGCAAAATAAAGTGTCAATAGATACCTGTGGCCTTTCCGAAACATATTTAGCACAGTATCGAATAAGCCGGATTGCTTCCATGCTTGTATCAGGAAATGCAGCGTTGCAGGCAAATTCGGACAAGCATTTTACTGCATCCTGGAAGGAGTCTATTGCTGCAGGGAAATGCTGCTGAAAAATGTTTGCTGCAATAGAGAATCAAATGCATCATTCACGTAAAAAAATTAACATAATTTAAACTGTGTTTAGAAAAGAAAACATTGACATTTTGTTGCCCCCTAAATCATAACAACTTTGAATCCTGAAACTGTAATAGAAAACAGTATGATGGCCATGTACCAATAAATCTCGATTGGTTCTCTTACTGTGCCTGTGCTACATAACGTACATTCTTTAGGTTTCACGTGCAGTGCGTGTGTTTACAGTTTCTTTTTAGAGGAAATAATGTAATGATTATGTTCAAAGACTATTACACTGTGTTGTGAATCAAGAGTAAATATTAACTCCTTGGTAACCGCTTTATTATCTAAGCAGTAAAATATCTGAATGAAAAAAATATTAATGTAATTTCAATCATAGGATAAAATGAACCCCACAAACAGATGGAAATTATAGATTAACTGATGTAGGTTGATACTTGTGGTCAATTCATCCTAGTAATAAGGTGTCAAATTAAAAGATGTTCCCAACGTCATCACTCTAAGGCAATCTAATCTCAACGGTCTTATTACAGTGCTGTTTAGACCTCAGCTCGTCATCTTCCCCACTTCCAAAATTGTATTTCTGGTTCATCGTCGCAGTTTGAGGCCATGAAGTAAGTGCGAGGTGCAGATTCTTAAAACATATTTCCTGAAGGCCTATTTGAGAGAATCTCTTTAAATTTAAAGAATTGCATGAATGTCAAGCTGAGACCAATGGTGGTGTGGTTTAGGCATGATTTATGCATACATGTAATTTAGACAAATACAAGATCAGCCGTAACATTTCTTTGAGCTCTCTTAATATGGTACCAGTCAACTCAGGAACAAACCCCAAGAAAACAGATTCCCATTAGTTAAATTAGTTCACTCATATATGCCTAACCAATTTATTAGCAGAATGTGCCAACTGCCTAAAGTATATGAAAATTTACTAACTTTATCATACATCATTTTGTTCGATCACCTCTCTCAACCACAGTGTAAAAGCTGTACTCCTAACGAAGCAAATTATTTTGTTAAGTCTTCTAATCTCAATAGCAGTTTGTGTTACTTCATCATACTGAGAATAAATATGGTTCAGTGCATGAACATTCTAACTTTCTAGTGTATTTTGACATATCCATCAACAGGTTACAAATTAGTTTCCCCTCAATTGCAACTGACCCGACTTAATGGACACTTTAGAATGATAAAAAAGCAAGCTGCCAAACCAAGTCCCTGAATCAGCCACATATGACAGTGCACTGTTGTTAATTTGTTTTATACCTTGGTTATATCCGAAATGTGAAATAAAATAGGACGATGGTTACTTACTAATGATATGGCCTGCTGTTTGGAAACTTAATTCTACAATATTTCCATCGTGGTCTGAAGCTGCTTGATGAAAGACCGCAAATATATTTTTCCAGCCTGAGCGAATATTTCCTGCTTGAGAGTTCACCATCTGAGCAATACAGCGTATCACCATGTCGCGAATAACTGGGGATCTTAAATAAAATGAAAATCACACCCATGTTACTCCACATTTACCACTTTGTCCTTTATGTTTTTATTTTTAAGACATACAAATAGCTAACTTCAAGCTTAACTAAACTTTATGTATTAAATTAAGACATCAAAATATCAAACTGTTACAGAGTTTTTTCCAGGAATAGCACATCCGTACCTGTTTTTCTTCATAATATGTTCAAAAGGCCGTAAAAAATCCTTCTGGAAGCGAAAGTTGGCCAATTCTCCCTTCTCAAGGAACTTCATCGATAGCTGTCTTAGTGAATCAACAGCAAAAATGGCCACATCTTCGTTTGGGTTACACCCAACCTAGGAGAGTCAAAAGGTACAAGTTACTGAAAGTATTAATGAAATTGTACATGAGAAGTTCTTCATTTCTAATAACCTAAACATGTACTGAAAAATATACATTGCCCTGCTGAACAAGACTTTGCAAACAATCTAGGGCCTCTAATTTTAACTTATTCAGAGGAGTGTTAAGGTTCCACATCCTAGCCGCCAATTACTAGATGGAAGTGGCGGTGGTGGTGGTTGCTAATCAGATGACAGTCAAAGACTCTCCGCCCACCAGCATCTCAGCAGACATCTACCAAGTAGGAATCAAATTCTAGTACTCCGCACATGATTTTAATATCGCCTAGTAGGGATAACTGAAAGTGGTGAATTTTGTAAGCGGTGAGCTGGTGGCAGTTCCCAGTTTTTCCATACCCATGCTTCAAGGATGCCTCACAGATTCTCTATACCACAGGGAGGGTATGACAGCTCAGTAATCCCTAGGATTACCTTCCATGTGGTTATAACGAATGCATGTTATAACGCCATGAATATTTCTCCTGTGAATCCCCTTTCATTAGTGAAAGCTTGCAAACCACAGGTGCTTTGCATTCTCAGGTACCTGGAAAATCCATAGAATACCTAAGATTTTCCAGAGTCTGTAGTTCTCTGCCAGGTACAGGTAAAGCGTAACAGGGTCATTGGTATGCTTGCAATGTCATGGTCATTTCTGCCAAAGATGCTCCATTCTACCCTCATTGGCTGAGAGCCTCTTTATTAAGAGATGATATTGGGGTATTGGTGGCAGCAAGGCAATAGCCTATCGGTGGTAGAAAAGATGAGGCACGGGTGCAGGCAAAGCATTCAAAAGACCGATATGGGTGCCCATCTAGAACACCTACACCTTGCATTCCCGTACTCATGTTTTGTAACTCAGACAGACTGTGCCTACCAGATATGCAATGGAACTTGCATACATTCAATATGATGATATACCCCACTGCACTTGGGAGTGCACTTGGGAGAACTTATATTCTACAAAGTGATCTATTCTCATTTTAGTAAATTTACAAACTAATTATAAATGCAATAACACTAACCACTTTTAACACTTATTGAAACAAAATACAAAATGAATTACTAATAACCTCTATAAATGTCTCTTATAATAATTTTTAAGATATTCAAGACATAAACGTCCTAAGAAGCTATTTGAAAAAAAATAAAAACACAATAAACCCATTCAATCACCAAAGATAATACACTAAAGTGTGAATGAGCAAAGCCCATATTTAACAAAACTACTCACCCTAGGCAAGACAAACAGGTGTACATCACCCAAACAGACAAATTAGTTAAAAATGTGCATCATTGAGAAATATGAAAATGTATACATATCAGAAAACAAGGCTTTTTTTAATTGTGCATTAATTCAAGAGTGGCAGTGCATCACTGAATAATCTTGAATGTCTATCTAAAGAAAATGTTATTAGTGCTCCCTCAGATGCGCAATTGTACGGACTCTTGTATTCTACTCCATGTTTTGCTGATAACCCTATCTTCAACTCTTTGAAACCAGCGCATAATGTTAGAATATGAGAAATGTCTTCCAAAGCCAGCTTTCAAAATTGGCATGTCCTGTTAAGGCCTGTTTTGCCATGTACCAGCCATCACAAGAATATTAATTTGTTCAAAACTGAACTTCTTGCCCTCCGATGAAGACCTCATGTCAGATAGCACAGGGGATGTATTGATCAACACAATTCACATGCTCAATTTAAAAAGATTTCTTATGAGGGTAAAATTGATCACATCAAAGAATTTAATGCAAGAGTGAGCAATTTTGAAGGTGAAAGCTAGAGGTGCCTTGCCTGACCCTGTTAAACGTACAAATTGTACACCAGTTTACAGAGCTAGTACACAAGTCTCAAATCTACAGCATGCAAAAGATGTATAATGCAGTGTCTGAATTGAATATGTCAATTTACAGGGAGTCAATATAGTTGGAAAAGGAGGTGAGTAGGAGGTAAGTGTGGAGGCACTCAATATCAAGTGTGTGGCATTGCTTTTACCAGTCTGAAGTCTTAAGTTGACTAGGTAAAGGGAGATAACAACTCTAGCTGAGATCTAATAATGGCAACTACCGCTTTACACATCTTTGTTCAGGAATGGAAAAGGTCTCCTCAAAAGCTGTAGAATAAAACACACATTTAGTTACGATAGTGGAGATGATTGCACTCAGAGAAAGATTAGAGGCAAAGGCCATTCATAAACTCTTTGCTCTGATAACTGTGATTTGTCGGACGTTGAGCTCATTTTGAATTTCTTTATCCAACCTTTGATGTTGTTTTGGATTATGCTTTGCTGGGAATAAACAGTTCTATAACTCTAGTTCAGTGGATCTTCATTATATCACAATAAATGTGGTTACATGTAGAAGAAGGCAGGCATTGTGTTTTGCAGACATACTTGTCATGATTTATGGTAGGGGTCTTACTAAGGGACCACGTGTTATGTTTGACACCCATTTCAGCCATTAACACTTGGCATGCTGGAACATAGATCGGGAAAGGTTAAACAACATTTTTTCAGAATGCAAAGCCACACAGTATAAAAAGCCTGAACTAGTTTTAGGCGTGACACAGTCAGCAGCTGTTTTTTGTTTTAAGATTCAATTATTGACATGTAACATACTGGTGCAGAGACATCTCTCTATATTAGAGAACAAGCCACTCAAGTTATTTTCATTTAAAAAACAAGGCTTCACAAGTTACTGAAACGCTGTGTGATCTTTAGTGTAACATTCAAAGAAGAGGCTACCTTGGTGCACAAAGCACTTGCTTTACTTTTACCTTTTTGCACGTTTTCTTGATGATCTTTGTGTATTCCTAACACTAGTTATATCCTTGCATGCATTTTCAGTTTGCAGTAAAGGTAAACTCTGAGAGTACTCTAGATGTGCAGTGTACTGTGAAACTCAATTAGACAATTCTTCTAAAATGTTATGAATATCTCTTTTGGAGAAGAATATATTTCTAGAGCACGTTCTCCATTCTCTACCTGTCCTCTAACAAATTAAATACTATTAACCCAACAGTAATCATGGTGGCTCTGTTGCTTTCCATGGTCAAAAACAGTAGAACACTTAAATTAACTTTTGAGTCAGTAATGCTAGGAAAAGCCGATTTCATCATTAATGATAAATAACAAGTAAGCAAAGTATGATGAAAAACCAACAAGTAAAACCTCATAAAAGAACTGAAATTTTTCTGTTTTTAAGTACCTTATTGAAGTGATCGCCAATAACTTGCCATATCCTTGACCACTGCAACCGAATACGATTCATGTTGTAGTACGATATCTCCACTATCTTCTGTAAACTAAACATGCGAGGATGATGTGGAGAGGCTAGTTCATCCATTGAGACCGCACACAACCACCGCACAAAATCCACTAAAGAATAAGCAAAATTAGAAAGATCATCAAACAAATTGTACAAAATGTTAAATTAACTTAGTAAGGAAAAGTATTTCCAGCTGGATAAAAACACGTACCTATTGCATTTCCATCAAGTCTTGTAGACCCAGTGAATATTCTGTGAAGATAAACATTTAACATTCAATGAGTAACTGGACATAGATGTTTAAAGAAGCACTAAATGGTAATGAAAATCAAATTTCAAATACTACACAGAATATAGGTAAGGTCCCCTAGCTCCAGTTCATGCATACTCAATTCCAGACACTTTACAACGGGTAGACAATAGACTAGGAGGGTGGATCGAGAGGCTATAAAAGGATTATAAATCTCAAAATTGTTCCAGTTCAGATATAATGACTGGCTACCAAAGCCTGTGGTGTGCAATTAGATGGCTATATGAGCACTTTTAAAATCCCATTTCTTTGTCAATGAATCATAAATCTGATTTATCAATTTAAAAAACTAGATTTAGAACACAAAGCTGTGCACCCATATGCATAATCATTTGCATTCACTAAGTTCCTGTTCATCACACTGGAATAGCATGACCTGGAATATGTGCATTATTCATTATCTACGATTTATTTTTACATTAAAATCTTTCAGTAGAGTTTTAGAAGTCTACATGCATTCAGCATGATTTTCAGCAAAGGATTGACTCCTCTATCCCTTTCAATCTCTCTAAAGTGTAATTGTAGATAGATATACAGATATTAGAAGGCACAACAGACAAACCTGTGAACATGGAGTCATTTAATTCCTTATTCTGTATGGCTCCCATCAATATTAATGGATTTCAAATATAGATCTAATCTATGCTGAAAAAAGTTGATTTTCCACTGCTGCTAAGTAACCAAGGCAAGTGCTATCTTCCCCTAGGTTCACCCATCTGGTCAGGGCCTTTAGGCACCTGGGCCAGGTAGGGGAACCGCGAATGATCATCTTACATCACACTTCCTCCTCCCATCAGGACATAGTTTTTCACCTTGTCATGGGTTGCACACTACTGATGAAATGACAGTGGTGGAGTATTATCCCCAAGGTTTATTTGGCATCACAGACAAGCAAGGTTAGCTCAGTCTTGCTACCATTTCACTCATGTATTTGAAATAATACAATGTAATAAAATAAATGAGATTATATTCAAAATAATCATCATTCAACACTTTTCTGAAATTAATGTTACAAAATTCTTTCCTCTAAATTAAATATTGCATCTTAGCCAAACAGATTATGTTTCAATGGCTTATGGTGCCTGGCACACACATTATGTTTTCCTGCAACTTTTTTATATTATATTTAGTGGACCATAGTATCTATAATACACATATACACACAGCTGGCAATAAGAATGTAACCAGGCTTGTTCAGTCATCTCAAATATTATATGTCAACATCACTGATGCACATTCTACAAATGATATCCCAAAATCGAAAATACGAGGGTAATAGGAATTGAGAGGAGGAAGGGTAATAAAGAGACTTAAGAACTTCTCTCATTATTGTTCTATCATCCAGCATTTTTCCTAAAACTAACAAGTGCATTCAATATGAAACACCACCAAGTAGATGCATTCAATATGAGACCTACAGTTGATGGTTACCCAAGTGGTTTAGATTCCTATATGCCAAAAAAACATTGCAGATCTTGTAGTGTACATTCATGTATTTTACACACCTGCTCAAATTGTGCTACACACTGTAGCTCCATGAGCCATTCATGTTATGTCAGTATGGTACATTGGTGCCGGTGCCTCAAAATACATAAGTGGGCAGTTTACTAAAGATATGGCTAGCTATCTGTGTTTGTGTATAAAAATCCTATGAGGTCTGGAGTGTCAAATAAGATTGCCAAATGCGGTTTGGGACTACTCTGTTTCAATCTCATTTAACTCTCTCCCCTCCCCCCTCCACTTTGACCCAGACTTTCCTCCAGAAAGGCTTTATATACACAGTCCCTTGTGACATTATTTATGTTGCTTAAGTCATCATTAGACCTCTAACAATTCTTATGTGGCAATAATTTGACATGAAATGTCCTAGGGGTCCAATAACAATCATGCAATATTCTATATATACTATTCTAAGAAAACTTGTATAGCAAAAGGTACCCTACAGCTGAATCACTGCACAAAGTCAATAGAACATGATAACTAGAGTTACTGGCCATATAGCCAGGTTTTTAGACTTTCCTAAACAAAAACAGGACTTGCAGTTTATGTAAATAAAGGGAAAGACAATTCTAAAGACGAGCAGCTCTCACTGAGAAAGGTCCACCTCCAGTTGCTAGACCTTAAAGTTTGAGATGCCAGGTAAGTATCAGAAAAGCACAACCTATGAGTACAGAGCATAGTGTACAAACATTTGCTGTAGATAGCAAAGTCCTTCCCATAAAAAGACACATGTACATAACACAGAGGATTAAAGTGGATGCTTTTCAGCAATGGCTGCCGATGTAGGAAATCTAAAACTGCCAAACTAGAGTTAGCCAAGGCATCTTAGAGCCAGCCCAGCAGTGGCACTCGGAATGTATTGTAGATTATTAAAAGTTCAGAAGAAGAACTGAGAGTTAAAATAGTCCAGACGAATAAGAGTAAGTCAACTGAACCACCTGAGGACACACAGAAGCAGTGGCAATATTTTAAAAATTAAACACAGAAGAGGGAACAGGTGGCACATAAATGATTACCCTGTCCAGGGAGGGAAAGAGTATTTTCCAAGCGAAAAACCAAGTTGCAAACTTCCTCAGCCAGACTAATAGAGTCCAAAGAGGCAGGTCAAAAATTTAAATGAATGGGATGGGAAAGGCGGGTATTAATGCAAAACAAGCTTTTCGTCTTGTCCGCATTATATTTCAATGAGTTGTAAGCCAGTCAAGAAGTCATCGCTAATATTGTCATAGTCATCCGTAGCAGACTGAGCCTTGAGGAGGGAAAGAGCACACATAAGTAACACTAGACATATGCTTAAATCTTTTGGGGGTGTTTGGCTTAGTTGTGAGTGAAGAAGGAGCATAGAGCATCATGGTAGAACTACACTACCCAGAAGACATTGGGGTAGTCGGTTTCTACAGTACCCGGAAAAGAGGAAATAGAGTATATAAACCCCTCCCATTGAGCGGGCTAGGGCTTGTCAATCTTAATCCATAGCCGCAAGGAGTCTGGCTCTTCATTCTGGGTATTTACCAAGCAGTGCGTTCAGGAACGAACGCTCTTCGCTGCATTCGGCTGCCAGCACGAAAAGGAGGACTAATCACTACGAGTTCACAATTGAATGCTTCATTCAGCAGTATTCCTGTGACCGGCACACAGTCCCAAACGCTCCTCACCGTATCTGCCCTTCAGCTCGGCAGGGAGCATTTGTTACGATGTGTTCAGGGCAGAATGATTACTCCAGCAACATTCTTGAGACCGGCACAGAGTTTTTATACAAATCGTTCAGGACCAAACATGTGCTATCTGGGCCAACGGATCAGTCCCTAAGGAAACCCAAATTACTGTAGGCACCTTTATCTCTGTGGAGTGCTTGGCATTCATAATATATCAAGGAGTCTGAAAACACCAGAAGTGCACCCAGTGATGCCTGCATTCCTTTAAAAAAAATAAAAAATAAGTATTATCGGAGTGGCATTTCTTCAAGGAGTCTTCTTGTTTACCAGGACAGTAAGGTACTAGCCTTGTTTGCTTTCTCAACTTGTTGACACTAACTTGCATTTGTCGGCCTGTGGCGAGGTACACTGGTGCGAGCATTCTTCTAATGAACTTTGAATGAGTACAATGTTGATGTAGTTTTACACTACAACCCTACCCGGTGTGGAACGCCTGTGAGTACAACAGGGGTATAGGCGCATGGAGTACATTGTTTGTGTGACAGTAAGGTCAGTGTCTATGGTATTTCCTCGTTGTTGTTTCCTTTTCACCTACAGGGTTCCACAAATTGTATACAGCTCGGTGAGAAAGAATGATTTCTCATACTCGAGAGAGAAGATATAGGAAGACTAGAGGTGGAGGACTCCGGCTTTTTTGTTATTTTATCCCTTTCCCTTCTCCCCTGTGTGCATCCTTGCAGGGCAGTGGCTAGTAATACTCTGTATTGTTGCGCAGGGTGGAGTTGGGAAGCTATCATCGCCCCTGCTGGATCCGTTCCTGAAGGGTAATGGCTGGTAAACTCCGCCAACCTGCCATAATCTGACAGACATACAATCATGATAAACAGCAAGGGGGCAGGACACTGAGTTGTCATTGTAAATAAACAATTGAGTGTTGTCCGCATAATCCATATATTTACACAATAATATCTTAGAAACTGAGCCAACAGGCTGATATGTATCCTAAGGAACACATTAATGCAGTACCTTGAACTCAGGGTGGAAAGGAGGAATAACAGCCTAACTTCTATCCTCTAAATAGGGCCGACACCCCTGAAGAGCTGGACATTGAATACCCAGCTCAGACAATCTTGACACCAAGATGCCAAGGGATACCATGAGTAAGGAGGCAGACAGACATCCAAATGGCTCTTGTATGTCTACAATCTCAGACAGTGAAGGATGGAAACTAGGGCAGTTTCAATCCTAAGAGTGCACAAGGGAATAACGGAGGCTACATGCTCATGGAAACAACGGTTTGGCAACTGGCCACCCCTCTGTGTCCCAGATGCCAACCCACACACCTCAACAAAACAGTCCTTCTTGTGTGTGTTCACCATTGGTCCATTAAAGGCCGCTTCACCTCTGAAGCCGATGTGGCGTCCTGCCAAGGAGAGTTGACAAATCCTCCAATGGCAGGCCTCCAATGTTCGTACTCCTGGGAGTCGTTCACACTTCTCCCCAGGAGGGTAAAAGGTGTTCCTCTGGCAAACATCTGCAAGTGACCGCAGGAAGGCTAGGGCAACAGAGTTGCAATGTTATAAAAGTTGCAGTTCTTAAAGATTTACATAAAATTCGATTTTGGGCAAGAAGTCGGGTTTAATGCAACAACTTTTTTGATACCTTGAAGAATCAACTTTAGTAGTTCCATTCAAACGTTAGCACAGCGTTGACAGTTGTCAATGTGTAACCCTGTACTCACCAATAGGCCTACTAATGTTTCTGCAGTAAAAATGACAATTTGGGGGGCACTAGAGGGAGCACGGCAAGATGGCCGCACTGAAGTGAGGCTCTGCCTGACCGAGCCACGATCCGACAAAAATCTGCTGCATCACGCATTATCTGGACCTGCTGAGTACCTGAGCTGCCTTCTGCTCACCTGTGGCATCAATTGGTGGTGCTGGAGATCTCGTTTGCCTCTTCTATCTGCATGGTGGAAGTCATGCTGTCCTGACACTGGGCCGATGCAAATGGCGGCCGATGTGGAGATATAGACCCCCCCCCTCGAGCCGGAGTACTTCGCTGCCCACGTTGACCTTCTGCGCTTGTGGGAGTGCTGCTCTGCCCTGCTGCACAGAGTGCGCCTGGTGCTGGAGGAGAAGCCCGGCGGAGACAAACTGCGTCGCAGCCTGCTGGGCCTGGCCACCCGGCCGATCTTTGTGCAGCATCGGTGGTGGGCCCTGGCGCTGGAGAGACTTGCCCCTGGTGGCGCGCCCTCCCTGGAACGGACTGCCTGTCCAGAGCCTGTTGGCACTGGTAGCGGTGAGTGGGGCTGCGTTAGGGCTGAGGCCCAGGCTGTGGCGGCGGGATCGGGCCTCGGTGCATGCTGCGCCCTGCGAGCTGCGGGCGGCGCGGGGCCTGGCCTGGCCTGCGGGGTATGCGCCTGGGGGGGGGGGGGAGAGGTGGGAGGTGGGTTTAAGATATGGGGGATAAGAGCTGGGTCTGCGGCTCATATTTGGAAACGCCGGGATTGTAGCCTGATTGCCTGCTGTGCGGCGCGCGGCCGCCCTGGTTCCCTGCCTGGGAGACTGTGGCCTGATTGTCTGGTGTGGCCCCATTGAAGAGCACACTCGTCGATTCGGGGAGAGGAGCCTGCGGGGCATACTGTTGCTGGTTCCGCTGTGGCCATGCACAAGTGGTGAAACGGTGGGGTTGCTGAGATAGCGACTTTACCTACCACATACCAAAGGAGATGAGTCTGGCTATATGTTTTAATTAAAGGCTCATATAGAGTCCAAAGATTGGACTCTATATGAGCCTTTAATTAAAACATATAGGGCAGACTCATCTCCTTTGGTCTTTGGTCCTTTTTCCCCTGCTGGTCTGCCCTGCATCTGTCTCAGGGGGCCCCTACTTGTATTGTTTACCTACCACATAGACATTGTTGGGCTCCTTTGACATGCGGAGCGAGGAGAGTCATAGTGCCCATGACTACTAGGTTTTATATCTCTGTGGACTTCATGGTGTTACTGCATAACGGATGCCCCTACCTGCAAGTCAATTGTCCCCTGGGTACTGCATTTCAGAGGGATTGTAGTCTGGGGTAGCATTGCCAGTTGTGGGATACTGCTGCTTTGGAAGCCTTCTGTGACATCCCGAGGCCTGTGGGGCTGGATTGCTGACTGACTGTGGGGTGTCCTCGTGGGAGGTGATTTCATTGGGGGACGCTGTGTGCTGAGACTAGTGCATTGGAACTGTTTTACTCCTGGGCCCCCCGGAAACTCGACCATTTAGTGCGCTGCCTGCCAGGGATCTCTGGTCTAAGCTCCCCCCCGCACCAACATACGCATAGTACCCTACATCCATAATTATGGGGCGGACAGATAAGTCTCATTCACGTCTCACTTTCGAGTCCCGTAGGCCTCCCAAGACCCCACAGAAAGCTGCCTCGGATTCCGAAGCTGACGCACATACGGACAGCCCCCCCACGCTTGAAACTACATTGTTAGCCATGCAACGCACTTTACAGTCTATAGAGGGTGCGATGACTGCGGTACACCATAGGCTTGACCACGTCTTCCCAAGTGGAGAATCAAAATGCCCGCATGGGGGAGATGGAACAACGGGTTTCGGCAGCGGACGATGGGCTATCTACAGTTTGACAAAACTTTGAATATGGATAAAGTGCTGTCACTTATATAAGCTAAAAGTTAGGATTTAGAAGCGCGGTCCCGGCGCAATAATATATGTATTACCGGGATTCCGGAATCTACAAATGTGGGCAACATGGAGTCCTTTGTAGAGCACCTCATCACGGACATTTTTGGTGCGGAGCAATTGTCCAGTATGTCCGTTGTGGAGCGAGCTCATCGCTCTCTGGCGGCGCCGTCCCGTCCTATTATAGCCAGAGTTTTGAATTACAGGGACCGTAATGCCGTCTTGCGTTTGACTAGGGAGAAGGGCACGATCACGCATCAGGGTAACAATTTGTCCTTCTTCCCTGATTTTACTGTTGCTGTCCAGGCTGCCAGGCAGAAGTTTAGCACTGTGAAGAAATTTCTGAGGAATTAGGGAGTTCCCTATGCTATGCTCTACCCAGCCCGACTTCACATTGGTGCGGTGGGAGAGAATAAGATCCTCTCATCCCGAAAGCGGCAATGGAGCATGCTAAAACATTGAAACGTAGGAAACGTGACTCCATGACAGCACTTGAAAAGGAAGATCAGTGAATACTCCGCTTTACTGTTTTAGATACCATATTTGTGTCTTCTGCTTGCTTTCTGCATATGATGTAATAGTTGCATATGATGTAATAATTGCATAACCAGCAGGGCGTTGATGTTCTCTCCTGTTTGCATGTGAGGGGCACCCAGTGTGAAACTATCGTCTACATGGAACAATAGTCTGATGATTCCTGTTGCAATCCATTGGTTTTTTGGCTATGACTGCTGTTATAGGTTTAGTGGTGGGCCTTGCTGGCTCCTCCTGCAGGTCCTCGTTCTAAGAGTTTGAGGTCACCATATTTCCTTTAAGTGACATTTTGTACAACGAACACTCCTTAAGTTGTTATTGACTTGTGATGCATAGCTCCCCTACTGTGTAGCTCGGTCGACTTCTGCCTGCGGGAGTGTTCTGTCTCAGTGCCCCCACATTATGGGAGTCCCCCAAATCTGTTTTGCTAGGGTGGGGTGGGGGATGTATTGGGTGTTGGGATGGCTTTGGCATGGTTGGGGTGCTGAAGTGGGTGGGGGGTGGGGGTTGGGCGGGTTGGGGATTTGTTTTTGGTCCCCTTCCAGTCATGAGACCAATTCATACGGTTCTAGTCACTACATGCGATTCTATGATTCAAGACCTATTCACATGTATCTGCCTTTGTCCCTATTCTGTAATGAGTAACGCCCTTAAGTTTCTTACTTGGAATATACGCGGCCTCAACTCGCCCAAAAAAAATTAGACTGGTATTTGAGAGTCTGGATCGAATGGGTGTTCATGTGGCCCTGTTACAGTAAACACACCTGACCGCTGACTCGGCTAAAAAAATAGGTGCGCGCTGGGCGGGTGTGAAAGTGTCATCCTCATTTTCATCCTATGCTAGAGGAGTGTTGATCCTGGTGAAAAAGGGAGTCCCCTTTACTGTGATTAGGACTGAGACGGATGACTGCGGTAGGATAGCGATTGTGCATGGTCGATTGGGTGGTGAGAGCATGCTCTTGGTGAACGTTTATGGGCCCAATATGGATGATCCTTCCTTTTACTCGGATGTGTGGCATAGAGTGTCGTTGTTTCCGCCTGCGGCACTTGTGTGGGGTGAAGACTTCAACTTGTGGCTAGATGCTACAATGGACAGACATGGTGTCGTCGAGGCTCGGCCTAAACGGGCGACGGACATGCTTTTGGGACTTATTGATGCGGGTCATTTACACAATGTATGGCGCCTGCGCCATCCTGACGCCAGGGAAAGCACGTTTGGATCGGCGGTGCAAGGCTCTTGGTCCCGCATTGACCTCTGGCTTGTATCGGAAGTGGCTTGTACGTGGACGACGGATGTGTCGCATGCGGCCCGCTCTTTATCAGACCATTCTCCGGTTCTTCTTGAGATAAAGATTCCAGAGTGCCAATTACCATCTTTTGCTTGGAGGCTGCAACCCTCGGAGCTTAAGGACCCTTTCTTTAAGCAGACCATAGCGGAGGCGATCAGGAACTACTTTATAGAGAACGAGGGCTCAGTGGACAGCGCTGGTGTTCTTTGGGAGGCCTTCAAGGTCACCATCCGCGGTGCTTGTATCGGGGCTCAGTCGGGGGTTTTGAGGGACATTAGACGTAGAATTAGGAAACTGGCCGCGGACATCTCGCATTTGGAACGTGCGTTCGACCTGGATCCTTCTGTGACCAAGCTGGCAGAAATACGTGAATTAGTTACAGAACATAATGAAACTGTTGATCAGGAGCTGCTGCATTGCTTGCGGCGTAAGATAGCTAGGTATTACGGAGAAGGTGGGAAGCCTAGTCGCTCGCGCGCCCAAAAACTTGCACAACCACGTTGTCAGCAGGCTGTTACTGAATTACTCGATAGTGGTGGTGAACCCCGGCATTCTGCTGAGGAACTCTGCGATATTGTTTTGAAGTTTTACACCAATCTGTATGCAGCCAGGGAATCCCCCTCATCCGAGGAGACACGTGACTATCTTGACGATGTGGCGTTTGGGTGGCTGTCCAATGGGCATCAGGAATACCTAGTGCAGCCCTTTGATGAGGAGAATGTGAGGGAGGCCATAATGTCCCTGCCGACCTGCAAAGCGTCTGGCCCAGACGGCTTACTGAGCGAATTCTATACACATATGAGGCAACCTTAGCTCCTCGGCTATTGGCGGTTTACGCGGAGGCTTATGAGACAGGTATTCTGCCACCCTCCCTCCGAGAGGCCCTGCTAGTCATCTTGCTAAAGCCTGATAAGCCTTCCCAATCAATGTGGGTCGTACAGATCACTTTCCATAATTAATATAGATACGAAGATCATAGCGAAGATGATCGCCACAAGACTCCAGCCCTTGATACCCCTGTTGGTCCTACCGGATCAAACAGGTTTTGTTACGGAGCGCTCCACGACCCATAATCTGCGTACCTTGTTTTCCACACTGCATTACTTTGAACCTGAATTTCAAGCGGTGGCTGTGCTACTAGACGCAGCAAAAGCTTTTGACTCCGTCCATTGGTCCTACATGTTTACTGTGCTGAGAAGGATGGGATTCCCCCATTCTTCATGCAGTGGCTTAGAGTACTGTATAACGGGCCGGTTGCGCGGGTGCGTGGTAACGGGAAGGTGTCTTTATTTCCAATCAAGCAGGGCACCCGGCTGGGTTGTCCCCTCTCGCCTATGCTTTTCTCCATGGCACTAGAGCCGCTGGCATGTAAGCTACGCCACAAGCACTCGGCTGCTGCATTGCGATTTAGGCATCGCCCACTGATCGTCTCCCTATATGCGGATGACATGCTGCTATATGTCCGAGAACCATCAGTGTATTTATCCCCGCTACTCAGGGAATATGTCCAGTTTGAACGATTTTCGGGACTCAGGATTAACTGGTCCAAATCAATGGTCTTTCCACTTATGATGAACACTAAGGAAATTTAACTTGATTTCCCGCTGTCCTGGACCTCTGATCCCATAAAATACCTGGGAGTATGGGTGCATCGAGACCCCGCAGTGGTGGTCACTGAGAACTATGGGCACACAATTACTCGCATAACTGAGCAGGCTGAGCGGTGGTCACACCTTTCCCTCTCGCTGGCGGATAGAATAGCAATCATAAAAATGGTTTTCTTACCTAAGATGCTATATTTTTTTGTCAATATACCCATAAGACTCAAATGTCAAAAGAGCTGATTTCCAAGTGCGGAAAAGTACTATATTGTGTGGGGAGGGAAACAGCCTAGATGCAGATGGGACCTATTAGTGCAGCCATTTGACAGGGGGGGGATTTGAGGCCCGGACTTACGACTCTACTATCTATGCGCTCAGGCACACTTTGCGCACTATTGGCATTTCCCCACAGCGCTTTCAGTCTCACGTGGCTATAGAAGCGGACGCGGTGCTGCCTGTTCGTCTGCAGGCGATGATCCTGTCGGGCAGCTTTGGAGGGCCGAGAACAGAGATAAACCCTCCAATGTCCCCAGCAGGCAGCTCCGCTCTACTCACGCTTTTTTGGCAATAGTCCCCCGGATCAAAAGATCAAGAGCAGGAGGAAGATCCTTTACGTTCAATGCTGCTAAACTGTGGAACTCGCTCCCTATACACCTAAGATCAAACTCCAACCTACCCTCCTTCCGCAAACAGCTCAAAACCTTCCTCTTCATCATCTGAACTCCCTCCTAGCTGTGGCCTCATGAGACACTACCCTTCTTCTTAGCGCTTGGACGCCTTAGGGCAGCAGTCGCGCTCAACAAAACCCCTTTTCATTTCATTTCATTCAATGTGCACGTCCTGGGCTTGGCGTGCGCTGGCGACCAGAGCTCAGCTGCCCTATCTATATGCGCCATTACTGCCTCTTGCATCCCACCCAAAGATTTCAGCGACGCGCGAACCAACTGCGCTGAAGCACCTGTCAGCTGCAGGCATTACTAGAGTGGGAGATTTATACACCGAGGGCCGTTTTAAAACGTTATGTGAGGCACAGAACTGTGCGGACCGAGGCTTCATGTTTAATTTTTCGTATGTACGTGTACGACAAGCTATTCGTGCGATATACCCTGACTATCCAGCGGAGCCGACTGCGCTTCGTGCATTTATTGTCAGGTGAGAGTCGCAAAGGACTAATTACTAAGCTTTATAACTCCTCACTGCTGGAACGGGATCAGGTGGAGTGCCCCTCATACTTGCACTGGCAAACTGCGATAGGCCATCCAATCACTCCGGAGATCTGGATGGCGGGCTCTCAACTCACAGGCCGCCTCACGGTCAATTGTAACCTCAGAATTATCCATTTTAAATACTTGCATCAGGTATATTACTCCCCTATGCAGTTATATAAATATCGCCTGAGAGAGTCGGCGGATTGCGTGCGGTGTGGGACTGCGGATGCAGATTTTTAACATGTTGCATGGCTATGTGGTGGTGTGTATGCTTTCTGGACTTCAGTGGCCCGCATCCTGTCGGATATGGTTTTGGAGCCTGTGAGTTGAACGCCTGAGCTGTGTTTGCTAGGATATGTAAAACAGTTGAAACCGGCTAGCAGACACATTGTGGCTATCTCCACTGTTTGCAAAAAGAGCGGTGGCGCAGTGCTGGGGTTCCAGATCGGCGCCCACTATAAAACAGTGGCTCCGGGATCTAGTCTATTGCAGGGATCAGTTGAAAGTTTACAAGGAGGAGATTACAGAATCGTCACGCCCTAAGGATTTTTGGGCCCCCGTCACGTCCTATTTGATGACCAACCCTGATATACTCTGAACGCCCTGTCTTGAAGGTTAGTTTTCCCTACTGGTTTCAGGCAGATCATGTAGGGGATAATGTGTTGCACCCTGTCTTCTGCTGGCAGACAGGCATGGAGGTGACTTCTCCGGAGTCTGCTAGTTATTTATCGATCGCTTGTTGATATGCTGAACATGTGCAGATATATATAGGTGCTGTAGTGACTGTGTCATGGATAATGACTGGGAGAGGGTGTTTGGTTTGGGGTTGTACGAACTGTTCCGGCAAATGTGCTGGTGGGCCTATTCTTTGTATGACTCATTTTGAAAACAATAAATACATTTAAAAAAAAGACAATTTGGATTTTTTACATTTGGACATATATAAACACAAGTCCTACTCTATAATATACTGCATCTTGCCTTGAGACTCGAGAGGCCAGTTACAGAGAGACATTTGGGTTTGCCATTAGTTAAAATGGCAAAGTCCAGTTAGCACTTTAAAACTGCTCTGCCAGGTATACAGTAGCATGTTTTTAAATTCCAAGAATAGGTGGGATAAAAATGGCATATTGCGGATGGTGTTAATATTCAGGGCATGAAACTTCAATTTGGCAAACATGTACCTCCCCTCCAAGTCAGTCCAGGCTTTAAAGAACTGGCAAGGGAGGGATCTGTGGAAGAATATTGCTAAACCACATTTCTTTATGTGACAAAGACTTTTAGAGGAGTTCCTCCAGTGAGAATGTGCAACTGTTGCTTCCTCTAGGTCCCTACCCACTTTCCTTTTAACTTTTTAGATTTTTCGCCCTACAAATAAGTTTCCTGTAACAAGGGCAATTCTGTATGTTTCATTTTCAAATAGTTCAGTATATATTTACATTTCACATAATGCAAAAGACCACTCACATTCCAAGAAATGATAAATATGTCTTTATATTGAGAATGCTGGCTTATCCTAGAGTTATCATGTGAGATACTGAAATTAAAGGAGGGTTATAGACAAGTCTGTTCCTCCCCTAGCTTCTCTCGATACTTATCAGACTCAGTGATTCTTGTCCAAACACTAGCACGAGTAAGAATTGAGGGAGCAGTAAGAGGCATTAGTGTAAATCAGGGACTATGAGTATAGAGAGGCTGGCTGTGTAGAAGTGGGCAGCTAAGGTCCAAAGAGGTTCTAACAGCATATGGTATGTGTTTAGAGTGATGCCTAGGGCAGGGAACTGGGGAACAAAGCTACCTTATTTCTGTAACTTGGTTCTTGATGTCAAGACACTTAAGGCACTGAGCAACATACTAGTACTATGTAAGAGAGGAAAAGGCCAAGCAAGGATCCACAATAAAGTAGGCATAACATGGAGTCCATGTGAACATTTCAATAAGGCTATAAATAGTAGAGTGGTAGAAACAACCATTACCAGCATGACCTGGATTTGTCCCTCTCTTGGGATATAGTCTTTACAAACCAATAAAGCCCTGCTCTGGCAGACTTTCATCAAGGATGCACCATATTCTTGTTTGATGTTTATCCAGGACAGTGCCTCATTCCTTGCTGGTACTGTGAACTGGGTTCATTAAGGGACATATCCTTGTTAGTGTCCATATTAGTTTCATCCAAGGATCCCAAGAAGTCATCTAAGTCACCATAATGTATGTTTTCCATTCGTTTGCCTTGAAGGGAGATAATAATGAGAGCTGCGTCAAGGAGACCGTATTTCCCACTTTTTCAGTCTTTGTCTCAGAACAAAGAAGTTTTTAGTCTTCAGGTTAGACTCAAAGGAAAAGTCAACTGTGACAATGATTGGTTTATCTATACAACGGAATGGGCCACTCTTTCTTCGCTACCTAAAAACAGCCTGGTGTGATTGTGACGTAGTAGAGACACATTTATTCAACTGGGTTGTCTCTAGGTTTTACTGGCTAAGGTCTGATACAGTGGACTTTCTGGGTAGACTTTACTATTCATCTAGCAATTTCTGCTTTTGCTATAGGTTGCCCCCTGTGAGGCGTTGCAAAGGCCATGAACAGCTGGTCGCCCTTGAGAAAAGGTTTAGTTCTTTCTACAAAATAATTGATGAGTGTGCATAGCATCTCGATACGAAGCGCTCAATCTGCTACATATTCAGGTTGGGGGAAGGAGACTGGGTGCTCTATTGTCTGGTTGAGGTAGATAAGGGAAACCACCTTCGGCAGGAACTTGGGGTTTGTCCTGAGCACTACACTGTCCTTCAGAACTTGAACAAATGGTTCTTGCTGTTGCGCTTGCAGCTCATTAATGCATTATAAAGGACTGCTGGCAACATGAAAGACCACCTTTCAGGAGAGGTACTGGAGCAGGCAAGAATGTAAAGACTCAAAGAGGGAACCCATGAGTCTGGTAAGGACAATATAAAGGTTCCACACTGGTGAACCCTGGAAGGAAGGTCCCTCTTGAGGCCGTCCATGAAAGCCTTGATTACCAGTATGCGGAAGAGGGAAGAATGCTCTCTTTTACATATATGCAACTATAGCTGCTAAATGAAGCTGTATTGAAATGTAGACTAGGCCTGACTTCTGGATGTGGAACAGCTATCCAACAATGTTTTATCCTGCAGGCTTTAGAGGGTCTGGCTTTTTAGTGATGCAGTAGAGGACACATTTTTTCCACAGAGCTGCATAGCATGCCAGTGTGGTGGGTCTACAGAGCTCTCGCAGGATGTCCATGCATTCCTGGGCAACGCCAAGGCAAATCTAATTATAAAACCTCAGGTGCAAGATCGCTAGATTGAGTTGCTTGGGATCTGGGTGCCTGATATGTCCTCAGTTCTTGGTGTGTAAGTCCAGCCTGTTGGGGAACTTCTCGTGTGGACTGACTGACATCTCTAGCAGGGACTAACACCAGAGTTGCCACCAGAATGAGTTTGTGACATTTGCCACATCTTCTGCACCACTGAGGGAAGTAACGAGAAAGGTGGAAAAGCATAGGCAAAGATCCCTGACCAGTTGATCGATAGTGCATTTCCCAAGGATCGTGGGTATTGGTACGTGGAAGCAAAGTTTGGGCATTTAGCATTTTCAGGGTTGGCAAAAAAGTCCATCGCTGGAACTACTGGTGCAGGACTTGTGGGTGAAGTTCCCACTCATGGACTTATTGATGCGTTCTGCGTAACAGGCCCGCCAGGTTCTTGTCCACTCCAGGGAAGTACAACGTCATTAAGTGAATGCTGTAATGAAGTACCCAATGCCAAACTGTTTTAGCTAGTATGGAAAGGGAAAGCAATTGTGTGCCCCTCTGCTTCTATAAGTAATACATGGTGGTAATGTTGTCTGTTCTGACCAGGACTACTCTGCATTGAATGAGAAGTAGGAAAGCCTTCAGCGTGTGGTGTTTCGCTAGAAGTAATTGATGGCTGTGGTGCTGGGGAGTATGTACTGTGTTGTAATTGAGTAGAGCTCCCCACCCGGCTTGTGAAGTGACCATAGCATTGGTGACTTGCAGAATAGGGTCTTTGGAAAGTCCTTCCCCACAACACTTGCTGGTCCATCACTGCAGAAAGCAATGGACTATGGCCTTTACCAACACTAGATTTTCCATGTGACTCTTGTGGCGAGTATACTGCTGCAATGGACATAAGTGAAACCAGGCGTGGAGGACGATGGCAATGTACTAGGCGACCATACCAGGCGCATTACAGTTCTGATTGAGTTGACATTGCTGTTGAAAAAGAGGTACAAGCTGGCTGAAGGCAGCAACCCTTTGAGGGTTTGAGTAGGCCTTACTTGTGATCGATTACTGCACTGGCCCTAGGAAGGGTTGGATCTGGAGTGGCTGTAGACGAGACTTGGCCACATTTATAGTTAACCTGAGGCTGCGGAGATGTGAGGTAATGCCTGTGTGCTAAAGGCACTGTAGGCTGCTTTCACTCTTGATCAGCCAATCGTCAAGCTAGGGGAACATGTGGATGCCTGCTTCCTTAAAATGGCGTTGTCCACTGGTAGGCATTCACCACAAAGTGCAGGTAGCGTCCGATAATGTGCAAGTAGGCATCCTTGAGGTATAATGCTAACATGCAGTTGTCATGCTGAAGTAGAGTTATTACGTCCTGAAGCGTTACCATACGGAAATGTCTAAGAGAAAGTATCTCTTGATGGGGTTGAGGTCCAGAATAGGTCTGAGGGAGTCATCGTTTTTGGGGACTAGGAAGTAGAGTACACCCTTTTGCCCTGTTCGTGCATGGGCACAGGTTTTATGGAGCCCTTTTAAAAGAAGCACTTGGACCTCTACCTCTAAGCCAGTTGCTCCCAAACTTTTGACTCCTGAGGACCCCCATTAACTCACCACTGGAAGCCGGGGACCCCCAGCAATTTGTTTGATTTAAATTTTAAACATTAAAAACAAAATAAACTCACTTACTTTGGATTTTAGTGTTTTATATTGAAAGTGTGCATAAAAAGGAAAAATATAATGGGAAGGTTGGCGCTGCATCTCCGTGATTAACTTTTAAATGGTTCATTTTATTCACAGTACAAGGCTCCTGCCAGGAAACCCAAAGCAGCCCTGGCAAATGTTTTCAGACCAGTCTCCATACAGTGCACACCAAGTACAGTGAGTGAGCCTGACTACTACAAAGGGGGCTTTGGGAGGCGCTCCCCCCAAGAAACACATTTATCATTACATATTGAATTGTATTAGCGTATAAAGAATAGAAAATGAGGACCTTACTATGCACCAGGATACAACAATATTTGTTGGGGTTCTTCAATGATTCCCTTATTATCACCCTTCAACAGTGCCTCTCATTTCTCCGCAGCACATCTGTCACATCTATTTCATTTGTTTTATAGCCTCTCTCATACGTAGGGTGCCAAGAGCACTTTACATCACACACATATAGAGACAATGAATCATACTTGTAAATCCATGTAGAGAAAATGTTACATCAGGCAAAGGGGACAAGGTGTAGGATTCACATGTCTTTCATACTGGTAGGCATTTTTAAAGAGTGCTTTGTCTGGAAAAGCACAAACTCAGGATTCAGAACATAACACAGCATTGACCAACGATAAAAATTTATTTTCACCCAAATAAACCCTCTTTAGCAGCATCAGGATAATGAAAGACTGGGGAAAAACATGGTACTAACTTGTACCACGCAGTGTGTAAGCAGCTCTTTGATAACAGTTTATAGATCACTGTGCTAGATAATGATTGTCTCGTATGAGCTGCAGAGTAACAAAATAATCTGACCTATGCACATAAAAAAATGTTTTTAAAAAATGCATGGCACCCGTTCTTTGCAGCAGGCATATTAACCCTCTGTGCTACATTAGATAAGTCAAACCTGCCACTGGACAAAACTCATCTGTCTCCAGCAGGTACATAAATCACTGGTGTTATCTTGACACTTTTATTGTTGCTCGAAAACTGCTAATTCTACAAGGAACTTTGCAATGCTTTTAAAACTGCTGCCTGCGGACCCCCTGGAAATGTGACAAGGACCCCTCGGGGTCCACGGACCCCAGTTTGGGAAACACTGCTCTAAGCAATGATGATGTTCCCTGCTGAGAACGTGCCTGCAGGGAGGAATGTTGAGTGGGTGTGTAAGAAGTTCTAGGCAAACGCAGTGCTGAATTATGGCTAGTACCTACTTGTCTCAAGTGATTTCTTGCCATTGGTAGGGAAATACCGAAGCCTTCTTCCGACAGGTGTAGTGAGTCACTAGTTGGAGATGGAGGGCCCTTTGTCAGAGTCTCCCTTGCCGCTGCAGGCACCATTGGAGAAACATTGACCTTGCAGTGACTGCTGGCTGTAGGCCTACTGCTGCCTCTGGTAAGAGGGAGGAGATTCTGGGGATGTGGTATTGCTATGTGCCCTGTATTGCTGCCTCTGAAAGGATCCCCTTTCCTCTTTGGATGTTTTAAGGGCACCCATGGCCTAGGCAGGGTCTGTGTCTAAGTTTTTCCAGCGTCTGGCCAACCTGCGGGACAGAAGACGTTTTTGCCATGAAAGTGCAGGCTGATCAGATGCTGCTGTACTTTTGGTGTATAACCGCATACATTGTTTTTTGGTGTTTATGTAGACTTCAGTGCCGGCGCAGAGGTCTCCGCCATCTTCAAAGTGACCCAAGGCTTGTGTAAGGTCTTCAGACTCGATGACTGACCTGGATCAATGTCACGAGGAGGGACTGTTTCCAGCTCCGAAGGCTTTGTGCGTTGCCTATCATAGGCCGAGGGCAGTGGTGGCCCGGCTGGTTGTTTCTTACAATACTGGAATGCCCGACCCCTTTGGAGGCGGTGCTTAGCGTCACTGTGCTGCTTTAGCGTGAGTGTTGGTACCAACCACACTCACAGAAGGAGTCTTCAACCGTGGCTGTGGGGCACCATAGTCTTGTTCTTCTTCCGCTTCCTCAGAATCAGACTGCGAGCCGGAGGAAAAGGCCTCCTCAAGGCTGGGAGAAAACTGGAGGGCCTGTGCCTCTGAGATCCCAGCTTCTTCTCCTGCCTTGACATTGTGTTGCACGATGATGTTGGGGTGTTGTCTGAGCCCTCCCTCTGCATCCTCTGGTGCGCCCAACTCCATTCACATCTGAACCAGAGTCTTCTTTGACTGGAAGGTAAGGCAGGTCTCGCTTTTGGTGTCATAATGGTCAGGGTAGAGACAGAGATTACAGAACTAGTGGTGGTCGGTCCACAGGAATTTGGCAATGGTAGCAGTACTGGAAGGGCGTCCTTTCCATTACTGTTAAAACATTCTCATCGACAAAGTCTTGAAAGCAGGTAGAATGGAGCCTTGGAATTGGTGGGGAGGTCTCAAGAGGAAGACAGTTTCTGAAGAGAAGAGACGATTCTTCAGTTTCTACTGGAGTCGACAAACTGCTTGGTCTAGAAGAAAGCGCTGCAAGTTGCTTAAGACTGAGCCCTGTCGGTACACGTCTGAACCGGTTTCAGAAAAAAAAACTATCTGACAGAGTCCATATCCATGTGCATCGCCAGCTATGGGAGGACTCACTATACCTTGTTAATTCTAAAGAATCCTTCAAAGAAACAATTTGCAAACGTGCAAGCCTACCACCAGATGGCAAGAGTAAGCACAACATGTGTATCTACAGCATATTGTTACATGCCCACTGCATCTGGCCCCAGTCAGACCAATAAAATGATGTCACTCCCTGTTTCAGATCACTGCTAAGCACTCAACTGTTAGAGGCAGCAAGTGTTAATGGTATTCTTTACACCCACTTTTTCCTTTGTAGAGAGCAACTTTATTGCCTCATTATTTCCAGAGCGATTCAACAAGGCCATTCAGCAAAAAGGGCAAACGTACATCCTGAGGAAGTCTGTGATCAAGTTTTGTCAGCCTGGTCTCAGGATTCCCAGAAAGAGTAACCTCACACGGTCACAAAACTTCAGCCTGCTCACCATGGATGGTGATGTGAAAAGCATTCTCCAGTGTACCTTGTAGTTACAATGTTTGCACTCATACACATAGCACTTAGCATACTAATGTCTCCATCTGGCAGTCAGTCCGTATTGTTTAGGGTGTAACACTAACTGTGCCATGCGTTCACTCCTAGTTTATCTCTATTACGCTTTTTCCCCATATGGTGTAATGTGTCACCCAGAGAATGTATGTAGTTCAGACAGCTATCTCAACTTAAAGCGCTCGGTTGACTCATATTGCAGTTATCAGCAGCCCTGCTAGAGATCATGGGTACTTCTGGTCCCCCACGCTACACAGTCTGCGATGCCAGAAAGAGGTCAGCATCTCTGCAGCCTTTGATAGAACACCTATTTCGGTGCCTCATGCCAGTTTCCTCCTTCTATTTTTATGTTATTAAGCAGAGCCTTAGCAGGTGGCGACCATCTTGGCCCATGCTTTGCTCTTCCATAGTACATAATTTCCATATTTAGATGATGTATCAAACCAAGCAACAATTATAGCCATAAATGGTAACTGATTAACACCAAAAAGCACATAGATACACCTTAGATCTGGTTTCATTGAATCTCAATTTCTTTAGCTTTGGAGGATAAGGGTCAAAAGTGCTTTTAGGTTACAAGTAGTAGACGTATTCCTCAAATTAACACTGTTTAATCTGCCCTTTTACTATAGGTTTGAAAGAGGACAATAGAGTAGAGTCACTAAACAAGGAATTATCGATGCCTACTGATTTCGCTCAATAAGCCATCACTTTTAGCCAAGGAAAATGTTATGAATATTTATCGAGATGAAATAGCATGTTACGAGAATGAGCTTTTATAATTTTGCCCAAAAAAGCACTAGGTAGTCCAAGTATCTTTGACCTTGGCCGTCACATTGCTAATTCTTGAAGGATGGCTTGAATGAGAAATCAAGCCATGGAGACCTGGAGCTGCCTGCCAGATGTCCAGTACATGCACTCTGTATGCCAAAACAGTGGTAGTAGCTTTGGCCTATGGCAGAATAATCCTGCAAAACTTCTATGGGGTGCTTTTCGCTAGCGCGTAGCAGATTCTTATGCAGTGAACAATACATTATGAGATGATCAGCATTCACACTGCTTTGCCCTTCTTCGCTACTGAAACCCCTACAAAGAGCTGATCATCCACTTGACAGTCCTTAGAACGATCAATACAGAAACTCAACAGTCTTTTAGGCTCTTAGTGGGGTGAGGCAAGCAAAGAATGCTATTAAATAAAATTGTATCAAACAAAACAATTTAAAAAAAAGAGCAAAAATAGTCATTTATTAGTCCCAGGGCAGTAATGCTAAGTTTAACGCAGAGCACTTTTAAAATGAAGCAATGATTTTGCTCACCTGTCTACAGCTACCACAACACTCTGAGAACTTGTCTCTCCAACAGATTCTTGAATACTAGCCATCTGCTTTTTGTCAACACCACCACCAACAATAGTACCTTAAAGAGAAAATAATCAAATAAATCCCATCACTAGCACTTTTGCAAGAAATAACCCAAATGTACTAAGCAAAAAATATATAATACATAGGACTACACAAAAAGAGCACAGAAAGAATAACAGTGAGTCCAATAACCAAACAATGAATTGCAAATTTTGTGGACAGAATGAGTCAGGTAGAATTAATTAATTGGATTTTATGTCCATTGAAATGTAATTTATACTTGAGAAGCAGGGTAAAATGTATTTGCAACACAGAGACTCTTGCAAATCCGAGCAAGTGGTCTACCTAACTCTAATCTCACTATAACTTTTATGAGGTCTAGGCATTGTGAAATGGCTTTAGGAAAGGACTGGACATTATTAAAACAACAAGCATTGGCATAGCAAATGGGTCTCGCCTTTGGGACCTTATAAAAACAATAACTCTTGAAATCAGATTGTGGCACGCCTTTTGGGTACATGTGGCCAATTGGGAGTCGAGAGATAGATTAAAGCCCCATTTCTTTGTGGGAGTTTTATTTTGATTGGGTTTGGTCTCTGAGTAATTTTGCTTAGGTGTAGGTAAAGCCAACACCGGAAACATCCTAAGAAAGTTGATAGGTTTAATCACTCACGCAGCACCTTGAGGACAGGAGGATCTGATATTGAGCAACAAGATGTCCTGACATTATCTTCTAATTTAAATCACGCCTCGGTTTACGTAAAATTGTCACTATGCTATTCATATTCACAATGTAGTGGGAAGGATGGCAGCAATAACAGGGGAAGGAGGGGGCAGGAGCAAAGATGCAATAAAAGAAGGGTGCCAAAGCTGAACACAGACCCACAGTGTAACACGAGCAGGAATGAAATAAATAAAAAAATAGTCCCCCAAACAAACAAATAAACAACCAAAATGTAAAGATACAGTACTTGACCCCTGCGCCGTGGGAGGAAACGAAAGACAAAAAGGAGGGACAAAGAGGAAGGATTGACCACTAGCAAGCATGGATTTTCAAGGACACCAAAACAAACAAATGAAAAGCAGTGGATAGGTTATAAGACCACAAAGTACAACTGGTCTCGAAGCTCGACCTAAAAATGATATATCACATGTTAAGATTGCCTGGCTACACCTATGCTTACATTAATATTTATTTAATTTAATGTCAGAGATAGACCAGAAATCAGATACTTACCTAGTCCCATGAATTCTTCCCCACCGGATGTGTAGCTTCTAATGATGCCTTCTTTTTCACGCCCGGTTCCAGATAAATATCTCGTTTTTACACCAGTACCAATCAACTGCGCTAGTTCCAGTTGGCTGATGCATTTCAAGATCTAAAAGCAAAATGGATACTTCATCAGCTATCTTGCAGAGATGTGTGAAAATGGTATGAGCAGTTTTAAAGTTATGAGACAAAACCAGATGTTTTACTTGTGCTTGACCTCAGAGTACGAGTTTCTGGGCTCACGCATGAATTTCATCTAACAAAAACTTATAGCTGGCCCATAAAGAATTCTCGTAATATTATATAAGAATCTAACACTCTGGCCTCCATAGCATTCCCAGAGATAGAAAGTTATGAAAGTGGTCTAAAAATTAATTATCTTTTGGATAATTTTATTAATTGATCACAATGCATCAAGACATATAGTAATTGGGTTCTTAAAGCAAACATTCTTGGTTAAATAAACAAGAGGGTTTAATTTGAAGGCATCCTTTGACCAACC
This sequence comes from Lissotriton helveticus, assembly GCF_964261635.1. Classification (NCBI taxonomy): domain Eukaryota; kingdom Metazoa; phylum Chordata; class Amphibia; order Caudata; family Salamandridae; genus Lissotriton; species Lissotriton helveticus. Next base: position 165,944,451 of record NC_136068.1, read on the forward strand.
ATGTTTCTAGCTATTGTCAGTCTGATCTTGATTGGGAGAAAAGACTTTGCATCTGCACTGTAATTCGGGGCAATCAGCAACCCGAGAACATATTCTAACTGTCAGACTGTAAGCTTAATAGTTCCAATAGAAATGTTCCTGTATCAGTCATTGAGTTGCAATTACATTCTGTTATACGACGGTTGAGTTTTTGAACAAGTGTGAAGTAAAAATGTATATAACAGTGCAGTTGGGTGTGGCCAACATTTTGAGGAGTAAAAAAATGAACTTTTTGAATGATAACAAATACATTTTTAAGATAATTTGATGAACATTTATGTGCTTTTATGAACAGTGAAATGTTTTAACATAGTTAGATTGGATTTGATTGAAACAGTATTCTAACTTACGATAGATAACAGTTAAATGACTGAATAATAAACATAGGCTTTTAAGTTTTACAATGCAGATCATTATCACGGGAGTTTACGCCATCAAATCAGTTGCACTGTCCTTTTACAGACTACACAGCTAAACCAAGTAGATGTACCCCCAGTGATATTAAGTCTTTGCATTGTGGGGATTATGAATTGGATATCTTTAAAAATAATTATTTTGAACCAGACTGCAATATATTATGAAAATAAACATTATTCAGACAACAGATACATCCCCTTAATCTAGAATTGTGCCAAACCCCCACCTCCCCAGATTAAAGGCACATGTGGGTATGCACATTTTAATTGGGAAGGACACACCCTGTCGAGCATGGTTACCCCCACGACATTTTTCATTAGATAAGGGTGTCTTTATGAAGAAAAAGTTAATTAATGGTAGCAAACAAACAAATTGTTGCTATATTTCAAAGATTTACAGGTTCAAATGTGAACACCCAGTCAAATACTGTATACAGTAGTATAAAAACAAATCTGAAAATGAACATTCCTACTTTGGTTTGCCAAAAAACGATGGAGAATTCAATTCACTGTTCGCAAATTGCCTCTCCGCAGTTAGAATGGCTAAGTGAGCTCTGAAGATGCTCTTACAACACCAGTTGATTGTGATGAAAATTTATATGGGTATTTAGAACGGAGGTTGAAACAGTTTTTAAAATCATCATGTCTTGAGATAAGGATCTTTGGTGGAGGAAGCTTGGCTATTGCCCACTTTACGAGTACACAAGATGGCCAGCAGAAGGCAGTCTTCCAAGTGGGATACCTTCTTAGCTTGTGGGTTTAAAATTATGGTTTGTGAGCCAGTGACAAATCGTGTTGAACTCCCAGGAATGTGGTGTCTCCCTACCAGTGGGAAAGTGCTAGAGAGACCTCACAATCTCTTTAACTGTGGGCTTAGATGACAGAAAGTTGGAAGCTGGTTCTATTCTGTACCTTGGAGTAGAGATGCATATGTTCATGCCAGAGCAGACAAAAAAAGTAACATGATGGTATGATAGATGATGCAGGACCTTATTCTTACGCCATTAGTTAAATTGCTTCCACTTCTTGTATCACATTTTGGTTAACTGTGCAGTAGCAGGCAGAAGGTAGTTCCTAGAGTCTTTGCAATAGTGAAAGTTCAGAACTTAAACTGCTCAGGAGCCAAGACATTAGATGTAAAGACACTGAGTTGTTTGCGGTGCAGTACACAACCATCCTCCTTCACCAACATCACAGGATGAACACTGCATTTGGTCATTTTGTGCACTGATAGAGTATGAAGATCCAGCTAACGGAATATGAGTATGTCAGGCTGCAGTGATGCATACTAGCCTGCAAATCCCTTTTTGACAGCATTGAGGTAATACAATGACAAAAGGTATAAGCAAAGCTTCATGGCCAGCTTATTGAGAAGTGCTCTTCCTAATTCACTGCTTGCCATTCCCACTAGCACAGAAGTGGTACTTCTTGTTCAATCTGAACAGGTCGAGCTTTCTTTTGTACTTCAAAGTCCCACAGCTGATAGATCCTGAAGGTGGGCATCATCTCTCAAGGAATGTCTCTTATCCGAATGAAGACGTATTCTGGTTCTCAAATGCAGAGACTGCTGGAGAGATTTGGAGCCTGTTGACACCGGGCTGAGCCCATTCAATGACCATGGTAATCTTACCTATGTGTCGTTCCACCCCCAAAGTCAAGTGATTTTTGACTAACTTTACAGATCAAAGTTTAGGACATTGCCCCATCAAAAGCCAATTATTTCTTTCTGTGTAGGTCAACAAGTTTATATCATAGCAGCAATTTTATTCAGTTTGCTTCTCTCTGGTCTGAACGGTGTTAAGGAACAGTTATAGAAACACTACTTCTTGGCAGGGTGTAAAGTAGTACATTTAATATAAGACACAGTCTCAAGAGCATACGGAGACTGGTTACTGTGCTCCACACTTCTCTACTGATGGTGCTCTGTCCAGGCAGAAACTTTTCAGAAAAAGGCAGGAGCAGTATTCTGAATGACTTGTACTTATTCAACTGATTCAGGTACAGGACTGTCCATTATCTAGCCTCCAGGTTTCTTCCTGAACAACTAACCTCCGTATTAAAACCATTTATTGCGCTGTTCTTTTACCAAATTTGATACTGACCAATTGTAATGAATTGGATTTCTACTGACACATTGTAATAAGTTGGGTTAATAGTTGCTGGGGGGAGAGCAACAACCACAATCCTTGTCAGGAAGAACCACAATAGTCACTAAATAAACCTGTGCTGAACACTCTGGTAGCTTGGCAAAAAAAAGAGGAAATGTGAAAAGTACTGATCCTGCACTCAAACAGTAATGAAGTGAAAGCACCCCACAAGTCAAGTCCCAAACCAATTTAGAAAAAGAAAGTACATTTTAATAAATAAAATGAAACCAAAACAACAAAAACTCAATCAATAGAAACGGAGTTAAGAATCTTTAAGGTTTCAGGTGAACGTAGCAACAAAAGCACAAAGCGCCACCCATGGTCATCTTGTTGCGCTGGACCGGGTCAAAGTCAGAAGTTTAGGCCGACTTCCATGGAGTGCAGGTTTGCTCCGCTGAAGAGTTTACCTTCTCAAAGTCCACATGAGGAGCCAAGGATGGAGCTTTTCAGGATCAACGAAGGTCATTGTCGGCTAAAGAAGCCATCATTGCTTGAGCTTGGCATTGGTGGCTGATGCAGGTGGTCGCTGTTTAGCACGAAGAGTAGGTCACAGTCAGAAGGTGCATTGACCGCTGCTCATGTAAGGAGCCCCAAACTACTGGATGTTTACCTGAAGTAAAGATTTCTGTAGATTTGAAGCAGGAAGAGTACACTCGGATGCCCGCCAAGGGTTTAGGACCTGGAGGCCAACCCCTTTGTGGAAAGTTATTATTGGTTAGTGAATAAATAAAATATTTCATTGTCTATATATTTGTTTGATAACCCCTTGCTTCCATATTTTGTGTATTGTTTTGAGGTTCAAATCATCCAAATTACTTAAGCTGGGGTCCCTGGCTTCCAGCAATGACGCAGTGGGAGACCCCAGATTCCAATAACGAATCAGTGGTGGTCCACGGATGCCAGTAATGATGAAGTGGCCGTCCACAGAAATCAAAAGATTAAACTAGAACTAGAGCATTACCTTGCACAGATACCCAGAAGTGGCTCCTAAGGGAGCCCAAAAGGTTGCTAGAGTGAAAGAAAATCTCCAGAAAAGAAGAAATTAATATAAACATCTCTTCAGCAACATATGCAGAAGACAACATGCAGTGGCAGTTTCTATCGTCAGATACTAGCAAAAACGACGTCAATGCAGAGAAGAGCGTAGAGAATGCATTAGAAATTCTGAGGCATAGTTACCTCTTGGCAGAGTAGACCTCCAAGTCTATTTATCCTATTTGCGTTTGTGCATGTTGAAACAAGGACCAGGAGAAGCCATAGAAATTATTGCATTAAACATGCGCTTAATATATGACATTTTACTTGAGCTTCTCAGACTGATGATGGGAAAATAAATTAACTGCAACAACAACCGGGTGATGGATGGAATGCTTAAATAAATCTCAGCCACTGGCAATCGCTCGGGCCGCATCACAATCTATTGTTTTTCACCCACCATATCCCCTCAGTTTGGACCCCGCCATATGCAAATCAGTCTTGACCCTGCTCCAATCGAAATACTCCATCTCGAACTGCCAAGCCAGGTCCTTTCTGAACCAGAATACAAGCAACCAGGACCGGTTCCCCCTTATTATGGGCTCTTCAGCCTAGTAAAGCTTGATTCCAGGTGCACAATAAGGACAGGACCCACGTCTGGGCAAGTTTATCGTATGTAATGCAAATTCTAATATTTCGAAAAATGGTACAAACAATTTTGCTGCAAATCACATTTGGAATGGAATTCTTCAGAACAGGGTGGTCCTAATGAGAGTACAAGTTATGTTTATTTCAAAGGACTTTAGGCCATTAAGTATGATTGTTGACTTGTGCTTCCTAACTAGGTTTAGAAAATGGGTGCTAATTATCTAAGTAAATAGTAAACATGTGCAATGTATGACCTTGAGACTAACATGCTATTGGTACATTATTCCTCAATCAAGGATGCCAACCATGGAATTTGGTGGTATTTGTACACCCTCTTATTAGTGTGTATGACATATCTAATTTTATTGTGCGGCTGTATCGTGATTGGAGCCTTTGTGTAATTAAAAGTCATAATTGGACCATTTAATTGTACTGCAAGTAAATTTAAAAAGCAGGAGTTTTAAAAAAATCAGTAGAGTAAGTAACATACATTCAATTTTGTCGAGGGATTATTTCAATGTGCCATTTACATTCTGTACAATAGCAAGGATCCCAGGCACCCTTTTATCACTTACCTCATGCCAAGAGTTTCCAAGGTAGTTGCCATCCGTGTGTGCAACAGTTATGAGTGTTTTTATGGTGTCAATG